>NC_138553.1:38780289-39511918 GCF_964273705.1 Natrix helvetica | reverse complement strand
TCTCTTTTCATCTTTAAATCTTCAGTGAAATTATCAATCAGCTGTAGATCATCTGTATCCAGTCCTATTTGGAACAAAATTTTCAGATAAAATTAACTTCGGGCGGATCTGAGAGGTAAAAGTTGAGAAATAGACTTTACCAAAGAAAATATAAAAAATCCTCAATATTTGGCTCTCTTAGATTGATAGGAGATGTCAACATCATATAAAAAATAACAGCTCAAACTTTTATCCCACTGTGCAAAGTAAGTGAAGGGTCACATAAAGTAGAGGTGGGAACTATCAACACGGATTAACCTGATGTAGATTATAGAACTAAAACTACTTGAATAAAAAGACATATAGCAACAGATCAGACACAGTACTAAGATTTAGCAAATTCTTTTCCACGTAATTTAATGGAAAATACTGTGTTCACAATGAAATACTACATCATATTTGTAATGTGTGCAATAAAACTAAGAAATTATTTATTTTCCATTAAATTTGTACGATGCTTATCTCACTATTCAAAGTGATTTTGGGTGACTTTATTATTATTAAATAATAGAATTATTCAGTCTGATTCCTAAATATTGGAAAATATTTTTAGATTGATCCAGGAATGATAGAATAACCAAGTAATTGTTTATCTCATTGCTAAATTGTTATTTTTTAAAAATAAGTACCAGCTTACCTAAAGTTGCAGCTTTTCTTCCTTTCTCCTGAGCTAATTTACGGATCTGTTGTTTCAGAGTAACTCTTTCTTCTTCTAATCTTTCAATCTGCATTGAATTTAAATGGCATTATTACTTTGTGCCTTAATTTTTGGAAAAAGTATTAAGTGAAAATTATTACTTGCCTCTTTCAGCAGGACTTGATTTTCAGCCTTGTATTGTTGTTGTTTTAATGCTTTGCTATTTTTCAGCTCAGTTAAATCAATCATTGTTTTTGGATCAAGCCCTAAAATGAAACAGATCATGCATGAGATATTATCTGTAGATTTGATTATGTAATTGCTGGACTGGATGATATGGAAAGGTGCATTGAGAGTATCTGTTCCCTCATAGCAACTTGTTGACACTTTTCCTATTTCTTAGTTAAGTATCTATACTGAGCATAAACCTCAGCCATTGTATTCATTTTCTCTGTCCTCCAATATTCATTTCTAAATTCAGTTATTTTAAAAATGCAGTTTCTTACTACACCTGGCAAAAACAGATGACATTTTTATAATAGTAGCAGCATTGGACTAATTTTTTTTAGACTTAACTACCGGGTTTCCCTGAAAATAAGACAGGGGCTTATTTTCTTTTGACCCCTGTAATAAGCGATTGGCCTTATTTTCAGGGAGGTCTTATCATTTTTGAGGTGCAGGAGGCGGCAAGTGTGGTCACCTCATGGCTGCTGCTGTGTTGCACTGCTGTGGCAGTGAGGCTCAAGGCACGTCGCTGGGCCTGCTGCTCTTTTTGCAGTGGCCATTAGCGTGACAGGGGTGCGGTGGCTAGGGTTACAGGAGCAGCCATTAGATAAGGGTGTGTGGGGTGCCTGGGGAATGTTCCTCCTCCTTCCCCCCACTCCGGTCTCACCTCCTTATCTCGTGTTGTTTGTACGGCAAGCAACCAGAGGAAATGGCGGGGACCAGCTGTGCAAGCGTTTAAATATTTTGGGGGAGGCTTTTTTTCAGGGAAGGGCTTATTTTAGCACATGCGCTCAAAAGCCTGACTGGGTGTATTGTCTAGGCAGGTCTTAATTTTCGGGAAAGCAGGGTATTTACTATTAGGTTCTTGGTTTTGTCGGAGCTTGGTAGTGCACTAATAATGTTACTTACTGTAGTTTGGTAACAAAACATCTGCAAGAAAATCACCAAACTCGGACAGCACCAAAGACCCTGCAGTTAAACCTTGAGCTATAAATATTCTCTCAGTATTTCTGTGTATTTGTTCTCTATGCCAAAAAGGAAAACTATTTTAATTCTTAATATGTATGTTTATATGAGTGTGCATAAATAAGTATGTGTATGGATACATGTATATTCTCTCACACACAAACATATACTGCAGTGGAATATAATCTGGATTCCCAAGACAGCAAGTGACAGCAAAATTTAGACAGTTTGGTTGAGAGAAAAAAGGTCGGGATAGCTCCTCCATAGAAGGAGGATTCTGAATATATCTTTAATGATGTAAGTAATTGTTTAGTTTGGCAAGATTTCTATCCATAGGTGAGGAACAATAAAGGAAATTGCTTAGAAGTAACTCCATACTCTTTTTCTTGGTTTTGAGGGCCACATATTCAGACACTCATAAACTAAAGCATCCATGACTGGTTGGGTATTTTTCAGAAATATTTCCTTACCCTAACAAAGAAACAGTGTGACCGTGGATGGCAAAAAATCAGTGGGAGAGAGTGAAGTAGATTTGGACAAATCCAACTGACCTAGTTAACACAGAGCTCCTTAATATTAACAACTTAATATGTAAATTTAATAAAATGAAAATAAAGTCCAAAATCTTTTTTTAAAAATCCCTCTATATGGTTAAAGAATTCCTCACTTTTCGTTCTACTCCCAATTCCTATTATGCTGCAATGTTTTATACAATAACACTGCCAATGTTAGTAAAAGTGTCATTCTGCTAAGCACCTTCTCAATGCCCTTAAAATCTAGACCAAATTTTAAAATTGCTTTAATCAGCCATTTTCTCTACATAAGACTTCTTTCTCAAATTTATATACAAAGAAATTATCACTTCTAATCCTCAAAACAACTAAAAAAATCCATGAAAAAACAAAGTAATGAAGACATGCTAAATATATTATTTAAATACATTATTTAATAAATCTGATATGGTCATACCTAGTTGTTCCCGAAGATCTTCATTTTCATCAAGAAGATCATTGATTTTAAATGCAAGTTTATTAACTTCTTTAATTAATGTTTCAATTTCACTATTTCTTATTTTGAGTTGCTTTTTTAAACCTTTTATTTCAGCAACAGCATCTTCCAGGCCATATATTCCCTTGGAAAAGAAAAGATTAGAAAATATTATCAATCTAATATCAATATATATATATATATATATATATATATATATATATATATATATATATATATATATATATATATATATATATATATATATATATATATATATATATAAAACATGTAATAAAATAACTGAGAAACTGGAATTATGACCTTAAATCTATTAATTATCTTTCAAACTCAGTTTTAGTATATTTTTTCAGCCAGCAAATAAAATATGGAAGGAGATATAAAGAGAAAACTTCCAGGACAAAGACTCTTCCTTTGCCTGCTTATTTGCACATTCATTAAATGCAAAAGTAACAAACTAAAAATAGATGAATGTAGATTATATATGTGCATGACTGTAAGAGAAGTGATGGTTTGCAAGTTACAACTGCATGAATAGTATAATGAAATTAGTGAATTAAATAGCATGTGCAAGAATAATAGATAAACAATGGGTACAGAAAACAAAGAGAGAGAGAATAGCATAAGAAAATTATGTTCCTAAAGTTTTGATTCTGGCCCAATACTTCCCCAGCTCCTGTCCCATCAGATGCTGGTATATATTTCCCCATACTGGTGAGGGAACCCCTCTCTCAGCTTTAAGAAAATTGACTGTTTCTGCCTGGAAGATGTTTTCTCCAATCAAAAGACATACAGTTTCATAATCTTTCACTCGCTTCAGAGTTTCAATAAGTTCTTTGTCCTTTTCTCTTGCATCTGCTTCTGCAAGTTCTGCTGTCCTTTCACTATCCTTGACTTTCTCTTCCAGCATCTGTAACTTTCCTTGCATTTCCCCAACACGATCCTGTTGACTAATCGATAGCCCGCCTGAAATAAAAATAAATGTTTAATTAGTTAATATTCCTATAGAAAGGAAAGGAAACATATATTCAATATGTGACATTAAAAGTAAAAATATAGAGAAAAATGAACAACCAGTAAATTCTTTTTTTTAAAAAAAGATCAGCTTCCCTTTCACTATAAAAATTTAATCCAAGGAAGTCAGGGACATCCAGGCTTACAAAGTAAATAAAGTAGCAACAACTCCTGAAAAACTTTGATAAATGGCCAGTAAAATATTTCAATGGAAAGTTGAAAATATCTTATTACTTATCGTGTTTCCCCAAAAATACAACCTGCCCTGAAACTAAGGCCTGGCCACATTTTTCTGGTAGGCAAAAATATAAGTCCTCCCCCGCAAATAATTTAATTTAATTTAATTTAATTTAATGCTTCTAGACCGCCCCCTCTCCCGAAAGGGACTCGGGGCGGTGTACAGTTCATACAAAATATATCAGATACAATAAAATTAAGTATGTACAATTGACAGTTGACATGGAGGAGGTAAGAATGACATTAAAAGAACTGTACAAAGCAGATTAAAATAAGTTCAAACCCCTAAAAACAAATACAGTGAATTAAAAAACCCCTAAAATAACCAGATATAGTGCGTTTGCCAGGAGGGACAGTTGAATTATGCCAGGCCTGCTAATCGGAACAGGTGGGTCTTCAGTTTTTGCCGGAAGGAGCGGAGGTCAGAAGTGGTTCTAATGTCGGGGGGGAGGTCATTCCAGAGGGTTGGGCCCATCACAGAGAAGGCCCTACTCCTCGGTGTCGCCCGCCGGCATTGTCCAGTGGATGGCACCAGGAGAAGTCCCTCCCTGTGTGAGCGTATTGGCCGCAGGGATGTATGTGGGAGGATGCGATCCCGCAAGTAACTAGGTCCCGTGCCATGGAGCGCTTTAAAGATGGTAATCAGCACCTTGAAACGCACCCGGAAAACCACAGGTAGCCAATGCAGCTCGCGCAGGAGAGGTGTTACGTGGGAGTACCTCGTACTCCCCATCACAGCCCGCGCGGCTGCATTCTGAACTAACTGCAGTCTCCGGGCGCGTCCCAAGGGCAGCCCCATGTAGAGAGCGTTGCAGTAATCCAGGCGGGACGTCACCAGCGCATGAGTGACCGTGCGTAGGGCATCCCGGTCCAGTAGGGGGCGCAATTGGCGCACCAGGCGAACCTGGTGGAACGCCCCCCTTGCCACGGCCGCCACATGGTCATCCATTGACAGCCGGGCATCAAGGAGGACGCCCAAATTGCGCGCCCGTTCCACAGGGGGCAACTGCTCGCCCCCTATGGCCAGCGATGGAATCAGCTGGCTGAATCGAGGTGCCGGTAGCCACAGCCACTCAGTCTTGGAGGGGTTGAGTTTAAGTCTGTTGTCCTCCATCCAGACCCCGACGGCCTCCAAACACCGGGACATTACTTCGACAGCCTCGTTGGGGTGGTTTGGAGTTGAAATATACAGCTGAGTATCATCAGCGTAGAGGTGATACTCAACCCCAAAACCACGGATGATCTCACCCAGCGGCTTTACATATGTGTTGAACAGGAGAGGCGAGAGGACCGACCCCTGTGGCACCCCACAAGTGAGTGGCCTCGGGGTCGACCTCTGTCCCCCTGTCAACACACATTGCCTCCGGTCGGAGAGGTAGGAGCCGAACCACCGCAAAACGGTACCTCCGACTCCCATCCCCTCCAACCGGCGCAATAGGATACCATGGTCGATGGTATCAAAAGCCGCCGAGAGATCTAATAGGACCAGGATAGAGGAGCAACCTCTATCTCTGGCCCTCCAGAGATCATCAACCAACGCGACCAAGGCTGTCTCTGTGCTGTGCCCAGGTCGGAAGCCGGACTGGCGTGAGTCTAGATACTCGGATTCGTCAAGGTGTCGTGGAAACTGCTGGGCCACCACATTCTCAACAACCTTCGCTAGAAACGGAAGGTTGGAGACTGGACGATAGTTAGCTAGCTCCATTGGGTCGAGTGAGGGCCTCTTAAGTAAGGGCCTCACCACCGCCTCTTTCAAGGCGGTTGGTAAGGATCCCTCACCCAATGAGGCATTCACCAGGCCCAGAAGCCAGCCTCGTGTCACCTCCCAAGATGCCAGTACCAACCAGGAGGGACACGGGTCCATTAAACATGTGGTGGGTCGCAGCCGTCCACGCAACCTATCTAAATCCTCGGAATCAAACTCCTCCCAGGATGGTCTCACAAGACTCGCTGTTGGCGGCTCGTCTGGTCCACTGAGTGGGGCCCATCCGCTCCGGATCTGAGCGACTTTGTCCTGCAGATATTCCCCAAATTCCTCTGCTCTGCCCTGTAAAGGTGCCCCCTGCGTCCCCTGTGACAAGAGGGAGCGGGTCACCCTAAACAGGGCAGCAGGGCGGTTATCCGCGGACGCAATAAGGGTGGCACAATATCTACGTTTGGCCGCCCTTAATGCCACCAGGTAGGTCCGCAAGTAGGCCCCCTGTTCAACCTCCCACCTCCAGCCAAGCAGAGCGCCCGCCGCTCACCAACCTAGCGGTATCCCGACAGTGCCAAGCCATGGGAATCAGGGGGGGCAAAGGTGTCACATTGCTTGGCCCCTTCGGGATACCCTAGGTTGGTGCGCGGCTCTGCCCAGCTGAAGAGGGGGCTTGCCGGGTGGCTGCTCTCTTCCAAGCAGGCTCCCAAAGAGCCGGGCACAGCCTCAGGGGCGAACAGCTGTGTTGCGCTGTCGCAGCAGCGCAGCGCAGCAGCCATGAAGCGACCACACTCACGAGCAGCCACCCAGCAAACCCTTTTTCCTGCCAGGCACAGCCCATTTACTGACCTAGGGGTATCACCAAGCCACGTGAGCACCTGTTCGCCGCCGCCCGGCTCTCCCGGCTTGGCGCCTTCAAAATGCCAGTGAATGACGCTCTGCATGGCTGCAGAGGGGTGTTGTGCAAGCAGCTGTTCTGCTCCCACACCTCCCAGCCTCACAATGCCCTGGCCCAGCTCTCCCTGCAGAGCCAGAGCACCTCCGCTGTTGCCGCCGCTGCCACCATCCCAGCATGGCTTTTTCGGCAGCTTCCAAACGGAGTCTTCCGGCAGTGGCCGCTCTGGGCGTACACTCTATGGTTGTGGGCCAACTGCCGGCAGAGCATACCCCCAGAGCGTACATCCATAGAGCATATGCCCAGAGCGGCCACTGCCAAAAGACTCAGTTTGGAAGCTGCTGAGAAAACCATGGTGGGATGGCGGTGGCGGCAGCAGCAGAGGTGCCCTGGCTCTGCAGGGAGAGCTGGGCCAGGGCATCATGAGGCTGGAAGGCGCATGCGCAGGAGCAGAACAGCCACTCATGCAACCCCCCTCTCCAGCTGTGTAGTGCATCATTCACTGGCATTTCGAAGGCGCCAAGCCGCAAGAGCCGGACGGCGGTGAACAGGCGCTCACGCGGCTTGGCGATACCCCTAGGTCAGTGAATGGCACTGTGCCTGGCTTGAAAGGGGATTTGCCGAGTGGTTGCTCGTGAGTGTGGTCCTTTCATGGCTGCTGTGACAGCGCAACACAGCTGTTCGCCCCTGAGGCTGTGCCCGGCTTTTTGGGAGCCCACTCGCAAGACAGCAGCCACCCGGCAATCCCAAAACAATAAGCCCTCCCCTGATAATAAGGCCCAAGCCATATTTTGTGGGTAAAAAGAAAATAAGACCCTGTCTTATTTTCGGGGAAACACGGTATATATATTTGCTTGTGAAACAAGAGAATGAGTAAATTATCTTGAAATACATCCTTAAATGCATTATTAGGGTATATACTCTGAAAGAAATCATCCTTTCTTCTGAACAAATAATTTCAAAACCCCACCTAATATTACTCATTGTTAAGTATCAGCATATGAACTGATTATCAATGTGCTGCTTTCCTTTTTAACTTACATTTATGGCTATAATCAAACATTGTAAATTCAAGCAATATTTTATTCTCTATTGTTTACCTATTGACATTTGTACAGAAACACTTTCAAATATTTACTTTTATCTTTCTGGAGTTCTCTTTTCATATCCTCAATGATCAATACATTTTTCTCCATCTCCTTTGTATATTGTTCAATCTGTTCAGTGAGCAATTTGATCTGACTGTCTCTTTCTTGCACACCCTAAAAAGAGTTTTTTTTTTTACTTAATAAATAATACATGGAACACGCTCTTAAAGTACACCAAAATGATCAACAGAAAGAAAAAAGTACTTACAACACAGAGTTCAGATATTATCTAGAAGGATAAGCATAGGGAGCAAAAAAATAAAAATAAAGCAGAGAAATAAAAATAAAATGAACAGCTTACAAGTGTAAATTGTACAAGCTAAATTAATCACAGCTAAATGCTATCTCTCAAATGATTTCATTTTCTTCTAAATAGACATGAGGTACATATACCGATATTTCAGATTATCATAAATTCAGGATAAACTAATGCATTAATTATTTGTACATGATGTCTACCATGAGTTCTCCTGTAGGCAAGAAGTAAGACTGCTACAGTAAGAAGACCTGGCATGAGCTTGAAGGGGAGAGGGCAAGAATTAGGAACATACCATTAGAAGAATCAAAGAGGAACAACCAAATAATCTTTGTTGAGGCCATGCAATTAAGCTGCTCCTCCTTACTCAAAAAGGAAATATGCAATTCTCCATTCTCCCACCCCACTCCATCTCAAAATTTTAAAACATACTGCATTAAGGAAGCAATTAACTTCCCAAACATATAATAACCTCCTCATCAAACATTTCTGTTCCTTCAGCTTCACCTTCAAATAAACTATGTTAACAGATTTTAAAATTCATATATTACATTTTACGGGGAAAATGATTAAAAATAATGAATTTAGTGGTAAAATATTCAAAATGCTGCATAGATAAATACAGCTCTCTAAAATAGGTTTCTAGATATGGCCATACAAAAGTGGGTTGTGAAGATAATTACTGCATTATATTTTCCAGTAATGTGCATATTTATTTCACAAATGTGTGGATACAAACGTGTGGATACCTGCTGGAGGGCAAGAACATTGCTCTTGTCAGCATCCAACTGGGCCATTTTCAGCTTCTCTTTCAGAGTCAACAACATTTCCTGATATTCAATTATTTCGTCATCTTTGGAAGCCAAAATTCTCTGTAAGATAAAAGGAGACAAAAAGAATCTTAATTATGACAAAACAGAAAACAAATCGCTAAAACGCCATTAATGTTTGTTGTGAAATACCTTCCACTCCTCCACTTTTTCATTTACAGCTGCCATAAGTGGGTCATCCTCTTCATTCTTTGCTTTAAGTTGGTCTGTCAGCTCATGCACCTGCATAATATAATTCATAATATAAGCTATTGACAGACTAATTACCAATGGGAATTTTGCAGTATACATAATTGAAAACTGGTTGCTTTCTTAAGATTTACATGTAAAAGATACGGATATCAATGGATAAGGCCATAGCAAGTGTATTGCAAATGAGCTTCAAATTTGGTACTATTTAGCACTCCTAAAATCAACTTTGTGTTTCTGCTTCCTCGTATGCAAGGTGCCTCATACCTGTAGTCTATATTGCTCCTTTTCCTTTCTTAGCTGGTCCATGGCAATATCAGACTCTTGCACCATAAATTTCATTTTATTGTATTCATCGGTCATATTCTCCATTTCTTGCACAGATTCTTCTAAATTCTTCCTCATTTCCTTGTTTTGCCCTTCTAACTTTTCATTAGCTTCTGTCAAATTCTACAAATGTAAAACAGACATATTTCCATGAAATGTATGTTTTGATATAAAAAGCAATTCTTAAATTGATCAAGCTATATTGAATTGTCCCCTAAGAAAGTCTAGAAGATAACAATACAATAATAAGTTTGATCATCAGCAAAGTTCTTAAATGCAGGGACATCTAACCATAAAACAAATTATTACAATTAGTTCATGAAACAACATATGGGTTGTGGCATGTTTTAGGGTACCTGAAAACATATATTCTCATTAGCATGATGGACTGACATGCTACGCTCTAACAACCAAGCCTTTTATTTTATATTGATTGTACTAAATTGGCAGGACTGATTTTGATTGTACTAAATTGGCAGGACTTTTCTTACTAGATTTGGTCATGATTTATGCTACTGACTTCCCTGAAGATATTTACACCCCTTTATTCCCCTTACAGATATTTCACTACTCTTTATTTAAAATATATATTAATAATTCATATATGCTGTATTGTTCACACTATAAGATGCACTCCCCCCCCCCAAAAAAAAGTAGGTGGAATTGTCTGTGTGTCTTATAGAAAGAATACTGCAGCGGGGGAAGGGGGGTTGATGCGACAGCAGCGTTCATCACCATCACTTGTCACCTCTGTCACTGTTCGCCACCACTGGAGAACACTGGGGCCTTCGCTGCCAAGCAGCTGATTGGCGACTGGATCAGCCTCCCGGAATATCACCAAGCAGCTGTCTAGGCAGCAAGGATCGGCAGCAGTGGGTGATAGGTGGCAGTGGAGATCCCCGCTGGCTGGAAATGCTGATTGGCGGTATTCCAGGAGGCCGATCCCACTGCCCAGTAGCTGTTTGGCAGTGAAGGCTCCAGTGTTCCCCGGCGGTGGCAACAGCTCAGCTCAGTTGACTAGTGGTGGATACAATGGAGCAGAGCCCTGATGAGCCACATGTTGGGGAGGTTTACTACAAGGACAACAGCAAGATAAATACTGGATAGATGCTGGGAGGCCGAGACAGATTTTTTTTCTTGTTTTCCTCCTCTAAAGCTAACGGGCGTTTTATGGTCCAGTGCGTTTTATAGGGTGAAACATTCAGTATGTATACAAACACACACACACACACACACACACACACACACACACAATCTAAATCTCTATCTCACCAATTTGAACTACAAAATATCTTTTTTAAAATTAAGTTCTGCATGAAATACAATTTTATATATTTAAATGAATAATGGATTAGTTACCAGTCATTAGCTTAGTATTCCAAACAGCAGGAAAAACATGACAAATCTTTTGGTCTTATATAAAATTACCTTCCTCTTATTCTTGGACAAAAACAAAAACCAAGAACCCAAAATAAACCAGTAAGGTCTGCACTTCTTTAAATTAGAGTCAGGTCTGACCATTTTGTTTTACTGAGTAACTCTTTGAAATTTACCTGAATTTCATCTAGGTATTGAACAAGCTCAAAATTCTTTTTTGATAACTGTGATCTGTAATCTGAGTCTTCTCTTCTTGATAGAAGTGTTTCCTTTTGTGCTTCTAATTGTCTCTGATAGTCAATAACATCCTGACGAAGCTGCTCATTCTACAGAAAAAGATAATTAAAATATGAAACTGCTGAAGAAAAGATATTAACACTTTTTGAAACTGAGAAATATGCTAGTAGATCTAAGAAATTAGAAGAAATAAACCAGAGAGACTTCATTTCATTGTATATATTCAAGTGGAGGCTTTATTCATGCACCAAGTATGGCCAGGGACTTGATCTCATAATTGGCCCATTCACCTTTAAAGAATCTAATTTTAAATAAGTTATTACACTAATACACTGAACACAGAAACTAACACTAATCCTCACCTTTTTCTTCATTCTTGTTTTCTTAAAAAAAATAAGAGCAGAACAAAAAAAGAGAGGAAAATTTAAGAGACCAAACTTAGCAAGCAAAACAGAAAAGAGAAAAACATAAAGGAAGAATACAACAAGCACATTAAGAACTTAACATTATATATCTTTATGATGAAGAAAATAGATAAACTAAAGCAGAAATTACTTAGATTGAAAGAATAATCCTGTCATCGCAGAAGATTTTAAACATTTGTTATGACTGAATTAAACTAAATTAAATGGCCTTTCTTCTAAGAAATTGGAAATCCTTAGTTCTAGCGTACATGGTACAGATGAGGAAAGATGGAAATAAGGAAGCACAATAACAATAGTAAATCCAAAGTACACAAGGTGTAACAAATAAGAAGGCACCAGGTGCAAACAATTATTGTGTGTCAAATTGTTATATTGGCATACCAACCTCTCTTCTTAATTTGCTGTTTTCATTTTCTGTTTCTTCATTTCGAAGAGTAAGCTAGAATGACAAATTGGTCAGCTGAAACTATATAGTATGATCCTAATATAAGACATAAGTCTCTTTCTAGGAATATCATCATTATTCGTGTTTGCAAAACCTATATATATAAATCATTAACTGAAAATAAAATAAAAAAACACCTCTATTCAATCCAAAAGTTTGTTTAACCAGTTTTCTGGTTAAAGGTATGCTACATTTTCTCAGAAGTACGCAGTAGCAGAAGGGATTATGTCTTCATAATTTACCAATTCCAAAATTTAGTTCAGTCAATCTGCAATGTAGGGAATAAACTCTATTTTAGTTCCATATATACATATACATATAGATATAGATATAGATATAGATATAGATATAGATATAGATATAGATATAGATATAGATATAGATATATATACATACATACACATACACATACACATACACATATATATGTATGCATGCATACATACATACATACATACATACAAATTACTGCTTCTTATATATACATAATGCACTAAAAACAAGATTAATTTATTAAACTAGACATAGGAACTATTGAAACTAGTAAATCTGAGACCATCTCTTTCAGTTTACTATACATATTAGATTGTTCCTTATAATTTTACAATTTTGAAACAGTTCTAGTGCTTCATTTAAACACACACACATTATTTATGATCAGATATATTTTTCAAATCAAATTTATAGATAATATTCAATATTACCAATAACACTAAGAATTTCAGATAATTACATTCATTTATCTCTGAGTAAATCTCTTTCATTCAATTGGCTCTTCTTCTGTATAGATATGTTTACAATTTCATTACACAATTTTAGTTTTCCTAAGTTTATAGTATCTATCACTACTATTATGTTGATATAAATTATTTTCTTTTTAAAAGTCTTGCATAGTTAGGTCTTCTTTTTCAATTTGTATTATTATTCTAACATTAATTTGTTCAGAAAAAGCTTTTACTCTTTATAGAGATTAATGTAATTTACCTGTTCATTAACTTTCTTCTCTTTGTCTAGGTCCTTTTCCATGTCCGCTAATTCTCTGTCTTTTTGTGACAACTGTTTTTCCAATTGGCGAATTTCATCACGCAGAAATCGAGTATCACGGCTTCCAGTGGATCGCTGTGCTATCTTAGCAAATATTAAAATAAAACTAGTTATATATATATTTCATTATATTAGGGTAAATTAAAAGTGCATATTCTAAACAATATAAAACTCATGGAAAGGTTTTGAAATATAGTAAATATGCAACTAAACAATGTAAAATCAGATTTAGCTAGTTACTCTAGGGGACCATCTGTCTGGGAATCTAAATTAAATTTAGACTGTCTACAATGAAAAATAACTACTAAATTAACAAATATTGAATTAATTCATTATTTCCACCAGTATAGCAGCACAAATCAAATTCCCAACTATTAAAATAGGGTTATACTTTATGAGTCAACATATTATCTGCAATTATTTATTGCCACAAAGAAGAGGGAGTCAAACTATTCTCCAAGGCACCTGAGGGTAGAACAAGAAGCAATGGGTGGAAACTAATCAAGGAGAGAAGCAACTTAGAACTGAGGAGAAATTTCCTGACAGAACAATTAATCAATGGAACAGCTTGCCTCCAGAAGTTGTGAATGCGGCAACACTGGAAGTCTTTAAGAAGATGTTGGATAGCTATTTGTCTGAAACGGTATAGGGTTTCCTGCCTAGGCAGGGGGTTGGACTAGAAGACCTCCAAGGTCCCTTCCAACTCTACCATTGTATTGATCTAGACTTTTTATTATATTTAAAAAATGCTCCAAAATCTGATTTCTCAATTAATAATTAATGCAAGGAAGTTTTTCTAAAACATATAGTAGGATCCTACTTTTTTATATTGTCCATATTTAAAATATTAGGCAAATTGAACAATTGCAGGATTTAAAATTACCAATCGTAAAATGAAAAAACCAAGCCTCACAACATGCTGAAGCTTAGAAGATTCAGTGCCATACAAATTAGATAGATTAGTAAGATTCATAAAGCTATTTAAATATTTTATCTCAAAAATAATAATATTCAATATTTAGTTTAGGTGAAATTTAAACATACCTCTAATTCTTTTTCTAGCTTCATCACCTTAGTTTTTAATTGATTTTCTGTTTTCATAAAAAAAAGGACAGTTATTAAAATATAATGACCAAAACACTGAAATAAGATCTAGAATAAAACTGATCACATTCTTTACTAGTATTGAAAACAGCTCCTTCTTTGAAAAAAAATAATTGTAAATTATATCTGTGTATAGTATAAATTATATTATATATAGGAATACCATATTTCATAATTGAACCTTGCATTTCCAATTTTTAATACTTACACATTCTTTCAGAGAATTAAAAATGAGTGAACTCAATTCATCATTAACATTTTTCAATTTATTTTAAAGAAACTTTTTTCTTCATTTTAAGTTGAAATTGTGTGATGCTTTGGGCCCAGTTTTAAAGTTGGACCTCATTAGTCATCATCATATGTATGTTTTCAATGTTTCCGTATTTAACTCAGAATAACAGAATAAATGAAACATATTTCTACTAAAACTAACTATAATGAAGAATCTCACTATTCTAACTGAGTAAAAGGCAACAATTCAAAACCAGCAGCAAAGTAAAAGCAAAACAATGAAGCCTATAATATTAAATTCTGAACTCTAAATAGGGTTTTTTCGCTATGGAACTGAAAATTCCATTTTACTGATACTTCTGTATTTTCCCCCAAAAGTGTCCAGATGTTTACAAGTTATGCATCTATAGAAATGTTACCAAATTTAGCTTGCTCTTCTCCAGCTTTCTCAACTTCTTCCAGAGCCAGTTCTACTTCTTGGTTTTTCATCTATTAGAAAAAAATGCAAATTTTGTAACTGCCTCAAACAAAATAAAATCATATGGATTAAAACAATGTTTAAAATAAGATACAGTTTATTACAGATAAACCCCTAATATTAAGTTATATACGGTATAAGTTATAAACATACCAAAAATCCAAGAATAAGCTTTATGTAATTATACTCTTCCTTCTATAACAAGGGTATACAAGTTAAAAAAAAAACCTTCAGAGCTGTTTTTATTAATCCAAAACAACTACAACTCTGTGTTTATTATGGAAAAGTGCTTATGTCCCATTTTCATCCAAGTACTACATTTATCATTCAAAATGACTGTACATGAATGGGCAAAAAGCAAAAAATAAAATAAAATAAATGCTCATCTCCTCCCTTCTCAGGAACTCTCAGGTCACTTATCTTCTTCACTACTTCTAACCTCATAAATGTTTTTATATTAGAGTATTTAAATATTTAACAAACCATGCTCATTTTTTAAATATCTGTGGATTAACTTTTTAAAGTGCTGCAAGACTATTGATATACATCTGTAAATATTTTAGAGGTTCCAGGTATATTCTAAACACAAACATAACGTGTTCCAATCTTTCTTATGGGGTTACAATGCAAGGAAAGAAGAGCCTATTCAACTCGCCTGTCTAGGCAACTGATGGATTCCTTAAACTTTCAGAGGGAACCATGAGTTATTCCCAAAGTTCTGGTACATAGTCCAACTGAGCCCTTAGTCACAGCTTGGAATGAATGTGTGATGAAGGACTCAGACTGTATCATGCCAATGTGGACTATGGATTCCACAATCTCCACACCCCAATTTATAGAGAAGCTCTAACAGCCCATCAGTGGCTTTGTTCCAGATAACCAGTATTTTCAGGGTTAATAAGAGTATGGAGTGTCCCTGAATGGCCACTGAGAGGGCTATTCAAAGAAAGAACGTTGGTCTTACCTGAACGTGTCTTTTCATTGTGGTAGGGGGAGTGGTCACCTGTGGGTATTCTCTTAGCCTGATTGGTCCAAAAGACTGAGAGCAAACGCTTAAATACTCCTGGCTTTCCTTTCCTTCCCAGTTCCTCGAAGGCGAATAGTCGAACTGAAACAATAAACATAAACAACACAACCTCCCTCCCCGGAGGGACCCCGGGCTCCCCTTGGCCCTAACCTCAAACAGGGCGGGTCGTGACCACTCCCCCTACCACAATGAAAAGACACGTTCAGGTAAGACCAACATTCTTTTTCCATTGTGGGAGGGGGAGTGGTCACCTGTGGGACATACCAAAGCCCAGTCCCAAGGGAGGGATACTTAACCAACAACTATGGCCCAAGGGGAGTGTCTGCTACCACCCTCTGTAACACTCTTCTCCCAAAGGCAGCATCCGCCGAAGCGAACAAATCCAGACGATAATGTCTGATAAACGGTGTCGGGGACGCCCAAGTGGCGGCCCAGCAAATGTCCTCAAGGGGGGCCCTAGTGGCCCACGCCGCCGTAGTCGCGGCACTTCTAGTGGAGTGGGCCGTTATCCCCGAGGGAACGGGACGCCCTGCTGCCGCATAAGCCTCTTGGATGGCCTGACGCAGCCAACGGCCAATAGTGGCAGAAGACACCCTAGCGCCCAAGGTCCTGGGTTGAAAGGACACAAATAAGGCCTCCGACCTGCGGAACTCAGCCGTCCGCCGGAGGTAAATGCGCAAGGCTCGACGAACATCAAGACGATGCCAGAGCCGTTCCCTATCCGAAGACGGACCCGGGCAAAAGTCCGGCAGAACAATCTCCTGGGCCCTGTGAAACGGAGTGTTAACCTTCGGAAGAAAGGTGGGGTCAAGCCGAAGCACCACCCTATCCGAATGAAAATGACAGAGGTCATCTTTGGATGATAAAGCGCCCAACTCCGAGATACGCCGGGCGGACGTAATCGCCACAAGGAAAACTACCTTAAGGGACAAGAACCTGAGATGAACCGACCTAAGCGGCTCGAACGGGGCCCCCGTTAAGGCTTTGAGGACCAGGGGCAGGTCCCACGTGGGGAACCTGTGGATAGGGGGAGGCCGGAGATTAGCCGCCCCCTTGAGAAACCTCTTGATTAGGGGAAGATGAGCTAGCGAGAAGGAACCCACTCCCCCCAGAACTGACGATAGAGCAGCCACTTGGCGCCGCAAGGTGTTGTGAGACAGACCGCTCTCTAAGCCCTTCTGCAAGAAATCTAAAACATTAGGAATGGTGGCTCTAGTCGGGGAGACCTGATTGTGGGAGCACCACCTCACGAACGCATCCCAAGTTGAGTTGTAGATACGATTTGTGGACGGGCGTCTGGAAGCCTCAATGGTGTGAATGACCCCTGAGGACAGCTGAGCCGCCCTCAGCAATCCCCGTTCAACAACCATGCAGTTAGATGAAGCCACTGGGGCTCCGGATGGATCAGGACCCCCTGGCGCAAGATCACCTCCTCTCGTGGAATCCTCCATGGAGGAGCCACCGACAGCTAGGTGAGATCCGCAAACCAAGGTCGCCTGGGCCAAAAGGGGGCCACCACTATGACCAGAGCTTTCTCCGCCACCACCTTCCTGATAACCCCCGGGATGAGCGGAATAGGGGGAAAGGCGTACAGGAGACCCGCCGGCCACCTGCTCCTGAGAGCGTCCGTCCCCTCCGCCCCCCGGGACTGAAAGCGAGTGAAGAACCGGGACAGATGTGCGTTCGTCGGAGACGCGAAAAGATCCACCAGGGGCGCGCCAAACCGCTGGCAAATCCACCGGAACAGGTCCGGATGGATCTGCCACTCGCCATTGTCCAGAGTGGCTCGACTCAGCCAATCCGCCTGATGGTTCGAGAGGCCGGAGATGTGTTCCGAGACCAAGGACAAGAGATGCCTCTCTCCCCAGGCGCCCAGCCTCAGAGCCTCCAGCCAGAGTGCTCGAGACCGCGTCCCCCCCTGACGATTGATGTGGGCCTTGGTGGCCACATTGTCCGTCAGAAGGAGCACGTGCTGGCCCTCCACCGAGGACCGGAAGTGTTGGAGGGCGAGCCTGGCCGCCTTCAGTTCTAACCAATTTATATTGTGTCGGAGGTCTGTCTGGGTCCACCTGCCCTGAGCCAGGCGGGAACCCACCAGAGTTCCCCACCCAAACAAGCTCGCGTCCGTGGTGACTGTCACCCTGTCCGGTTCCCAGAAGGAACAGCCCAACTGGATGGCCGGTGACGTCCACCACCGAAGGGAAGCGCGCCCCCCCGCCGGGAGACGAAGGGTGCGAAGTGAGTTGCTCATCCGGTCCCTCTGGAACGGAATGAGCTCCCACTGCAGAGGACGGAGGTGGAGCCTGGCCCACGGAACTATCCCAATGCACGACACCATCTTGCCCAGCAACTGTGATAACGTGAGGACAGAAATGGACTGACTTACGCGGATCTTTCCCGCCAGCTGGCGCAACCCGTCCTGACGGTCCTGAGACAGACGCACCACCCCCTCTTCCGAGTCTATCACCGTCCCCAGATGAAGGATGCGAGTGGAGGGAGACAGATGGCTCTTGGGGAAGTTCACCGAGAACCCCAGGGACTGAAGAGTCCGGATGGTGAGCCGGAGGTCTGAAATCGCCCGCAGAAGGGACCCCGCCTGGACCAAGACATCGTCCAGGTAACATTGTAATCTCACTGGGACAGCCCGAAGGTGCGCTGCCATTGCCGCCAGCACCTTCGTAAAGGTGCGGGGGGCCGAGGCCAGGCCAAACGGAAGAGCCCTGTACTGATAATGTTGGTTCCCGTGTGAGAACCGTAAGAACCTGCGGTGAGACGGGAAGATTGGGATGTGAAGATAGGCCTCTGTGAGGTCTACCGAAGCCAGGAAGTCCCCTTTCCTGATGCCCTGAAGAATAGACTTGAGTGATGACATTTTGAAACGTCTGTACACTAGGAAACGGTTCAGACGTTTGAGGTCCAGAATTGCTCGCCAACCCCCCGAACTCTTCGGAACCACGAACAGGTTGGAGTAGTGGCCCAGCCCCCTCTCCAAACGGGGACTAACTCCACCGCCTGAATGTCCAGGAGATGTTTGATTGCCTGCTCCATCAGGCGGCGGCGCTCCAGGCTCCGAGACAGAGGGAACGCCCTGAATGAGTTCGGGGGTGTGGAAAGAAATTCTAACCTGAGTCCTTGGCGAACTGTGGACCTCACCCATGCATCTGACGTGATGTCGTCCCAACGATCCGCGTAGAGGGACAGGCGGCCGCCAATGGGACGACTCGGGTTCGAGTCACTTCCCCCTACGGTACGGGCGACCGCCACCCCCCGAAAGGGCCGCCGGGACTGATGCTGGAACCTATTCCTGTCCTGATAGGGCTGTCGCGGAAACTGTCTATCCGACCTGAAAGAAGAAAAGCGTTGTTGGTGATCAAACTCAGATGCTCTATAAGACTGCCTGCGGTAAGGATGAGACCTATTCTCTGACTTTTTGGTAGAAGATGGGAGGACCTTTTTCTTCTCCTTATTTTCGACAAGAATCGGGTCGAGAGCCTCCCCAAAGAGGGAGGGACCCTTGAACGGGGCGGCCGCCAGATCCCATTTAGCCTTATTATCTATCTGCCAATTACGCAGCCACAAGAGACGGCGAGAGGTCACCGAAGTGGCCAGGGCGCTGGACGCGAACTTCACCGCGTCCAACGTCGCGTCAGCGGAAATTTCGGCAGCCGCAACGATCTTGAACAGATCTTGGTGCAACCGTTCGTCCTGGATCGGGATGCAATCCTGGAGCTGGTGTAGCCACATGACCGTAGCCCTGTTGAAGTAAGACGCAGCAGCTGCCGCCTTAATGGCCCACGCTGTGGCGTTAAAGTTTTTCTGCAATGTAAGTTCCGCCCGTTTGTCCTCGGGCTTCAACTTATCCGCCGCGTCCCCAGACTGGGGAAGAAGACACTAGGGCGGCCACCGGGGCGTCAATGGAAGGAAGCTGAATGGCCTTCGTAAAGGTCTGCTCCACATTGTAGAAGCGACGGTCATTGCTCCCGGGGTTAGGGAAATTGGAAGGGCGAGACCACTGATTGGTCAGAACCTCCATGAACAAAGGGGGAGCCGGAATCTCAGCCTTGTTAGTGGCCGTGTTTGAAAACATGGCCATATCCGGGTCCCTTGGAGGAGGAACCGTGGGGTCACCTGTGCCCACCTTGGTGGTCTTCCTAGCCTTGCTTAGAAGGATCTTGAACATGGCCGGGTGAAAAAGACCTTTGGGCGGAGGACTCTCGGGCCTAGCAGTCTCCTCATCCTCAGAGAACCCCATACCATGGGGAGTCTCCTCTCCCAGGGCTGAGGCCTCGCTTACCATAGACGGAGACGATGCCCTGTACTGAGACCTAGCAGAGAAGGAGCCCCTGTCTCTCTGTGCAATGCCCCTAGTAATAGCAGTCGAAATAAGCCTTTTAATGTTCTCTGGGAGATGCTCCAAATCCTCCCCCCCTCCGTAAGAAGAGCTAGGTCCTTGGGGGGCCAACCTACGTGAGGAAACAGGTCCCCTGGAAGTTCCCTCCAAGGGATCCTCCTCCTTCCCCCTCGCCAACCTTGGTGAGATAGAGTGGGAAGGAGAGGGAGACCCCCTCTGCCTGGAATATCTGTGGGACCTGGGTGGAGACACAGAGGGAGATGAGGGGCTGAATCCTCTAGGAGAGGATTGGCACGATCTAGGCCTGATGGGCGAACGAGACCTGCTGGCTGAGGCCCGCCCCGTAGACCTGGCCTGCCTTTCGGCCCTGGCAAAGGTCTTTTCCAATGCCCTATGCCTCCTTGCCTCCTCCCTGGTGGAGGCCCTGGATGGTCTCTGGGCCATCCCTGGGGCACCCGAGGGATCCCCGGCCTCCTGCCTTTGCCCCCCTCCTGCCGGGCCCTCGGCCTGGCCCTGGGGAAGAATCGCGCCCTTTTCCATCGCCTTACTCACGTGTCCAGGAGACTAGAAATCGCGATCAGAAGGCCGCTGTAGGCCCTTTCGGAGCCTGGACCCTTGTTGCAGCAAGGCCTCTAACAGGCTGCCCGCCTGTGCCTAGGCCTCAGAGTTCCTCAAGGCCAATGGAAGCTGCGCGCACGTGGCGTGATTCAAAATGGCCGCCGGAACAAACGCGGCAAAGAAAACGGCCGAAAAACTCACTCTCAAGCCTCTGGCCTCCAGCTGCAACAAAACAGGCTCAGCGGCACCCAGGGGCCTCGCGGCAGGCCCGCACACACTCCCCCCACTCGCCTGCACACCACAGCAGTCAAAAAGCCTCCCCGAGCGAAAAACCGCTCGTTCCGGCAAGCAGCGGCTTCTCCAGCCGCTGCTGAGTCCACGTGGCGCCGAAAGCTCCGTTTTTAAAAAGAAAAGCCTCGGCGCGGCTGCAGCTGGCTAGAGCCGGCACCCCCGCAGCCCCGGGAGTCGGGCTAGGCTCCGCGCCCTCAGAAGGGAGGCAGGAGCCCCCAAGAGGTCCCCCCCCCCAACGTTTAGGGGCAGACGCTGTCCCTTTGGGCCACAGCTGCAAATTTAAAGTTGTTGGGAAACAATTTAAAATGCCCAATTAGCCAAAACAGACCAAATCAAAGTAAATATCCAATAATTTTCCTACCTATACCAGATTCTCAGTGATTGGACCAAAAAGACTGAGAGGAACTGGGAAGGAAAGGAAAGCCAGGAGTATTTAAGCATTTGCTCTCAGTCTTTTGGACCAATCAGGCTAAGAGAATACCCACAGGTGACCACTCCCCCTCCCACAATGGAAAATCTGTTGGATAAAGTTATTTGGATTTGTTCTAAGTTGGACTCCTGTTAGGCAGGTCCTGTGGAAGAAAGTGAGACACAATCTTGCTTCATTATGTGGGATGACTTTCAGGTCCTGAAGAAATGCACAAGGTCCTTGCAGTTGTAAGCTATGTGTCATGCTCCTCCTAGCTAGTTAAGGTTTTTGGGAGATAGTGTGTAGTTGGATATAAACAGAGGTTAACACCTGTTTATAAGAGGAGATGGAATTTGCCTGCCTTAAAGAAAGCAATAGGTTACCCATTTGTCAAAAAGCTATCCTTGGATCTGACAGGGTTGAACAAATTTCAGTCAGTCTCCAACTTTAAAGTTATTAGGCAAAGTTGTGGAAAGGCTAGGCACTCAGTTTCAAAGGACTCTTGAAGAAAAGCAGATCATCAGGACCCTTTTCAGTGTGGATATAGACAAGGTTATAAGATGCAGTGGTACATATAGTTCTGGACACTGAGGACTGTCTGTGTTAGATTACTGGGAAATGAGTTCATATTGACTGCCAGTCTCTTTCTAGGTGCAATTCAAAGTGCTAGTTATCACATTTAAAGCCATGAATGGCAGAGAGCCAAATTATGTATAGGACTACTTCTCCCTGTGGATATGTCCATACCACCAGATCAGATAAGGTGGGTGCATTCCATTCCTCTTTACTAAACAATATCATCTGGTGTGCCTTCTCTACAACAACCATCTATCTTATAGAACAGCCTTTCCCCTGAGGTCTGGAAGGCCCCTACCCTATTAACTTTCTGGAGGGCCATGAAGACCTAACTCTTCCCTCAAAAGCTGGATCAGGATAGGAGTTGAGCCCAGTATATGTGTACTTTAGTACAGGATTACTGTGATATCTTGGTGGCATGTGATGTATTTTGGGGGGAGGTTAGCATTTTTCCTCTATTCATAGTGGTTTGATGATTGCTATACACTTAGGACTATATTATATATAAATAATTAAAGTATAATAAATGTTTATAAAGATGCTTTTTACAAATCTTAACTATATATCAGTACTGACCTTCATTAGTGATTGAGAAATTTTAAAAAGTTGAATTAAATGTGCAGAAGTCTCATCTTTCAAAGCATTACCATCAACCTAAAATATATAAAATATAAATATTTGAAAAGTATGCATTAAAATACCTTTAATTACAGACATATTGAAAACATCATGCAAAATACCTTGGCCACAGTCTCAAGCAAACTATCTGCTAGTTCCTCCTGACGAGGCAAAGCATCAGGATCTACTCTCATAATTTTCTTCCACTCCAAAATAGGTGCCATTCTGAATATTCATTTACTTCTGAAAAAAAAGTAGTCCCATTGAAAAGGTTACATTTACCAGAAATACCACTGTGTTCCTCTTGAAATATTTAGTATAGCATTTGTAGTATTTTTATTTAGTAAGCTATTATATCTAAGAACAGTAGATGACTTACTTTCCCCATTAACAGAAATTATGTGAGGCAGGTTTAGACTGAGTAGTTATTGGTCCATAGGCATTCACTAAGCTTGTATTAATCAAGGGTGGAATAGAACCTCACCTCGCCCTTCCTAATCCAAACCCTTAACTACCAAACTGGCTCTCAAATGAAATGTTACTAGATACAAGGAGTCAAACAAATGTTTTAAGACTAAAAGCCATTTTTTTTTATTTATGCCCCCAAAACATTTCTCTTTATTTCCATGTAAGTTCCTCAATGTACTCACTTAGGAATTCCATAAGATGATATGGGAGCTACTGTAAAAATTAATAAGAAAACCTGTAAAACAGCTTTTACGTTTGAAAACAATCCAATTTCAGGTTTTGTATGCATACTACTCCTTGAATTTGATATTATGTTAAGGGGTTCCTTTACTATTTCCTTTTTTAATTCTGTTTTTAATGTTTATATTAATAAAATATTTCATTAACATAAGTTTGGAGCATATTGTAAATGAATGCAAGTGATAACTACAATGTCTGAAAAACCATTTCAGAACAATTATCCTTAATATTTTGGAATTCTCTTGTTAGGAAGGCCATAGATTCAAAAATTTCACTGCACAAATTGGTTTTATGTCTGTGCCTATGAAAATAGATAACTAGGCTTGCCAATCTTGTTTCTATGTAAACTAGTATTATTAAATTCAAATTGATTTCTAAGAAACTGTGCATAAAACTATAACTATATAATTATTTACATAGAGTTTTGTACACACTTAAACCTGTTAACCTCGCACAGTAAGGCTTTGAAGTTAGTGTCATTTCGGGACAAATATATGTTACGTAACATGTTAAATTTAAATATAAATCAATTTTTTAGTTCACATCTTAAGTGCTCTACTTTTTGGGGTATAGGCAACAACGCACTGGTCAACAAGCAATTATAACTGTCAGTACAGGAAACGTTCTATAGCTCTAAATCATCGAACTATAACTTCTGTTGGAATATTCCATTCAATTTCCTCCCTCCACTTTCTTCTGTTTTTATTTATTTTTTCTTCATATCGGTAAGCATTCCATAATTGAATGCATGTCTGAATAAATGAGTGAATCAGTGAATAGACTCCTCTTACTAAGCAGGTTTGATTTTCTACAAAGTTTTACAATGTGTGGAATCTGTTGATAGATTTCTCAAGCATATCAATGATAAAAATGGTATTTTATTTTGGTTTACTGTTTTTTCCCCCACCATGGCTAAAATTAACACACTAGTAGTGCTCTTTTTTGTTTCATTTAGCTCCAACTGGGTATCACAACACTTGGAAGAAAAACAGGTTTTAATGGTTTTTCAGAAGGTTAAGAGGATGGAAGTCTGCCAGATCTCAAGGGGAAGAGAGAGAGAGCAGGACCACTATGGAAAATGCACACCTCCTAGATCCCAGAAGTGATACGTCAGTATAAGCTCATTACCACCAGTATATATTGTGTCTTAACAGAAAACCACTATACAGTTAATTTCACATAGATTACATAAGGTGTAAGATAAATTTCAATTCCATCAGATTTATGGAATAAAACCAACCACATTGTTTTAATACTATATACCAGTGTTGGCAAACCTTTTTGGAACCGAGTGCCGAAAACGGTGTGCATGCAGGCGGGGAAACACGAGAAACCAGAAGAGTATCTTTCTGGCATGCAGGTGCAGTGGCACCGGTCAACAGGTATTCCGTTTCTGGCGTGAATGCACACACAAACACCAGCTGGCCGGCGCACATACACACGCTGGAACCAAGAAAAGCAACAGGTGATGGCTGGCATGCCCGGAGAGATGGCTCTGTGTGCCACTTCCAGCATGTGTGCCATAGGTTCGCCATCACGGCTATATACTATATAAGAAAAAATACTTTGGCCTTTTCAAATACTATTCTCTGGGATTCAAATATCAGTTTTTTGATCCTGGGAAGTAAGATCCAAGTTTTTGTTGAAGGGAATTTTTTTTTCACCTTATCTTATAATTCTTCATTCTGAGTTAAAGATTGGAGATAGGGTTCATACACTGAACTAAAACATGGTTAGTGTGGCAGGTAGCCAGGTACATAGAGTGGAAAGCTGAAGATCTCCAACCCCTATCCCAGAGGCTCTGTAAGCATTCACATTGTGATCCTCTCTCCTACTGTGAGGTATCAGTTTGATTGTACTTGCTGATATAACTATCTTCCAAGGGGCATCTCACTTGACAATGCTGATATGTGAGAAAGAAAACTCATACCCTGTGTTGCCTTCATGGCAATTAAAATGTAAAAAATGAAAAAAGTAAATTTAAATAGTGCAATCTTCTGCCATATAACATTAAAATTCCATTCTTTTCTATATACAAGACATAGACTGTTTATTTTTAAAAAACATATTTTGTAAAATATCCAATAGATTATGCCCAGTAACATTTTAACAATGGTTTACTGAATAAATCATAATTAACATGCTAATAATGTAAATTGGTCTCTGAATCACAGCATCTGGGTTCCCATATTATGAATAACAAGTACCAAAGCAATTTCATACTTTTAAGCTTAATCATAGATCATTTCAGTTATTGAATCCAATCTACCGTTTAGTATAGGGATCTAGTTTAAAGCATTCCCAACAAGAGATCTGTCCTCCAGTCTCTACCTTAGCACATTCAAGGAAAGATGTTTTCTAACATTAAAACCCTACCTTTCTATAAAAGTTTTAAGACCATTATTTGAGATGACAGCAAAGACATGGATCAATATTTTCCACTTCCACAGGATTATGAGTTTCAAAATTTCAAAACCTGTTTCTTTTCAGGTATTTTTATAAACAATGGAGAAGCTAAAAGAATATTTTTCCATATTATTTTATTCGCTGTTGCTCCACATGGCTTCCATCATTCCAAGAGATACACCTTTTCTTCACAAATTGAAATGTTTAATTGAATGGTCCACTTTCTCCAAAACACCATTTTCCCCCTTCTTTTTTATCAAATCATGTAACCCCAACACGTGTGCAAGACAACAAGCAGGAAAACATGAGATCATATTAGCAAGATCTGGTATTCTTCTTTTGGCGATGCTGTCCATCCAATGCTTCTCTCTCGCCCAAGAACCTGGCTGGGCATTAAAAGGGGAGGGGGGGGGCAAAACCTTTTGCTGCTTTAGGATAATCTATGCTAGGAGAGAGCCGATTATGCAGAAAGCATTGTGCATTAGTGACCATTTCACCATTTTGCACCATTTTACTAACTTTATTGCCAGAGTTGTTAAGTGAATCACTGCAGCTGATAATTTGCTAACATGGTTGTTAAATGAATCGGGCTTCCCCATTGGTTTTGCTTGTTACAAGGTTGCAAAAGGGACACAGCAACGGTCATAATAAGTATGAACCATTTGCCAACCAAGCATCTGAATTTTGATCACACACGATCATGGGGATGCTACAAAGATTGCTAAGTGTGAAAAATGTCATTTTCCCCAGTGCCCTTGTAACTTTGAATGGTCACTAAATGAACTGAAGTAAGTGGAGGTCCACATGCATTTGGACCATAGGGAACATTTCGTGTATCTGTTATCAGGGCCGCTGAAAGATTAAGTGCTGGAACAAGACTAATATGGACCCCCTCACCTACACATGGACACATAAATCAATGTCATAACTGTGCATTTATTAATTACATTCAAACATACTTGCAAATATATTAAATATATGTTTAAATATATCCTCCTGCTTTGTCAGTGAAGACCTAAACATCAATAGCACTCTTTTTTTCTCCATTTTTGTTTGACATCCTTCCTAAAGATCTACCTATTCCACACTGCATTTGACTAAACTCTTCCTTCAAACGTTAATTACATCCAACTAATATGCTGATTTTTCCTCCCCTCTTTGATTCTTCTTTGTTTACTGTCTATTTGGGATGGTGCGATCCAGATGCCATCCCTGCTGCCTGTGAAGTTTTAACATATCCTTTAAATGATCCAATATTGTTTTTCTTTGTAAAATTTTTACAACATTTCCCCCTTTATGGGCCCCCTTTGAGCTCCATGGGCCCCGGAACAATGTACCGGCTGCACCCCCTTCTCCTGGAGGGGGGGGGGGATACAGGCCTGTCTGTAATCCTGCAAAGCTTTATTTCACCGGTGGACGACCTAAACCGCAGGTTAGGAGCATAAAGAACCACCTTAATTTCGACTGCGAAGGACTGTGTCCCAAAGGTTTAGTACCGCAAAGATTCAGTCAGAAAGCGGAGGATGCCAGGCATAGTCCCAGCGTCCACTCGGTCCTCCTTCCCTCAACCCCAATTAGAAGCGGGAACCGGTCCCCGTCTCTCCCCGGTGCCCGCGCCGCCCCTTTGCTGACTCGCTTACTTTCCACCGCCTCTCCTCCCACCTTCAGCCTCTTTCCTTTGTCTTCCCTCGCTGACTTCCGCAGTCGTTTAAGGTGGGGACGGCCGCTGCTAAGCAACGCGATCAAACAACCCTCGCCCACATTCAGAAGAGCCCGGATATGCTTCCGGACTTGCACCGAGCACCCGCTCAAAAACTCCCGCGGGACTACAATGCCCAGAGGGCAGTTCGGCGAAGAAAACTCCGAGTCCCGAAATGCTTTGCTCGACGAACCGTTGACAAACGCCCCGAGTTGGACAAAGCACTACCTATAGCGCGGGTGAAAAACGAATTTCCGGCAACAAAGAGAACGGAACGGAGCTGACGGGACCCTCGTGCAGACTGGGCAGGAAAAAAAGCACGGACAGCTCGACATTAAGGAGCGAAGTATTTCCCTTCCTAGGGAAAGCGTCGTAGGGGGGGAAAAAAACTACACGCCCCAGTCAGCCCAACACCGACCTGGAGACAATCTCTTTTCGATATCCGCCGCTTGGAATGCTGGGAAGAGGGAGGTGGGAGCGGGGCCGAAAATCGCCTCGGCGAGCGCTCTACTGGGAACGGAGAATGAGTGTCTGCGCATGCGCAATCGGGGTGGGAGTCTCCGGTTCGTTCATTCGTTCTGATTTGTGGGGAAGGGAGGGAGGGGGTCTTATGTCGAGTTAAGTCGAGAGCTGCTGCCGAGTAAGTCATGGCGGGGAAAGGGCTTCATCCACGGCACTCCCAAGCAGAGGAACCTGCGAAGTGAAAACACGCGGGGACAGAATCTATCAGGATCTTTTGGGAAGCTGGGTAACTTAACGCGCGTGGTGATTTTCCGTGCAAAGGTAATTGGGGGGGGGGGAGGACTGGGAGGGCGGAGGAGGAAAACCTGTCCGTCAAATGTGAAGTTTAAGCCCAAGGGACGATTTTATTTGATCTTTTGCGTTCGGTTTCTCTTTAAGGTGAACATGTCCCCTCGCTTGTCTGTTATTAATTTCCAAAAAGGCTAGCAGGCTTCACACGTGACGTTTATAAAGCCTTGAATTAGGTACTGTAGTGGTATCTTGGCATAATCTATAAATGCATTCTAGTTAAGTGGTGTTACCTAGCTGCATAATTCATATGGGCCCAACATCATATACTGTATAATGCAATGCTGTCAGTGTTCCCTTTGAAGGGCCAACGCTGGATACTGTTAATTAAAACCCTTCGGAAAATGGACCTGTCTGCTTCATTTATAGCTTGCTTCTTTAGCAAAAGTATGACTTGTTAGGTTTGGAGCATGCTGTCTTTGCAAACTTTGTGTATCGCTTATATTTTGTAAAGATTGTGTGAATTTGTCATTGTATATAAATCAGAATTATTTACCCAATTTAAAAAAGAATGAAGTTTGCTAGTGAGATGCATAGTTCTTAATTCCACCTAGGTAATTTGGAAATGGGAGAAATAGTTCTACATGCATTAATTTCTTAATGACAGGTAGTTGGGTATCCTGAAGTGGTAGTTTATAATCAAAATTTAACTCTTGGATACAATTTAGATTTCAGTGGCATATTTTTTTTACAGTATTCATATTTGCATGAATCTGATACGTTTACATGAAAGTTATTCAGGCCGCTGGGTTTTTTCTCCTCCCCCTCCCCATATTTTGTCTACCTTGGGGTCCTTATTTCATTCTGAATATATTGGACTTCATTGTTCTATCTTGCTACGTTTTAAACAGTGCTTAACATTTTTGTAACATTGTTCTCTATTCATATTTATTCAGTTCTTTGCTTCTTTATAAGCCTGGAAAATATCAAAGCTGTAGTTATTAAGGCCACAGCAAATTATTGCACCTGGCTGATTTTGCTCTTAACTCAAAGAACCTCTTATATAAAGAGGTTGAGGTCTGATTTATATCTAAGTGAGAGACTCAGGAATGTAGGCTAAACTGGGAAATTGGAGGGGGAACCCTCAAAGAAACTAATGACTAACCAATTTTTTAATTAATGCCAAGTGAGCAACCGGGAAATAATCAGAGATAAAGCTCAGCAGAAAGAAGAATTTGGTAGAGAGCCAGTTTGGTGTAATGGTTGAGGTACCAGGCTAGAAACCACTATCAACTCCAATGCCACTTTAGGTATGAAGCCAATTGGGTGACTTTCAACCAGTCATTCTCTCTCAGCTCCAGGAAGAAGGCAAACCTCTTCTAAAAATATTGCCAAGAAAATTGTAGGGACTTGTACAGGCAATCACCAGGAGTCAACACTGATTTGAAGGCAAAAAACCAAAAAATGATTCATTATATAGTCAGGATGAGACATAGGTTGCCTATGAAATTGTATTGATGCCATTGTCAACAATATTAATTGAATCAAACACTTGATTTCATATAGAACAGCATCAGTGCTTTATATATAAATATTCCGGATATATCAGCCATTCATTTTCTGTCCTAAATGCCAATAAGCAAATTACAGCTGCCCCATCAGTACATTTTTTCTAACAATCAGGCAGATGGTTACATAGCTAATTGTGTGCATATGTAAATGTTGAAGCAATTAATGCAATTTAGAACACCTAGCAGTCAGTACAAAAATAGCACACAGTATTTCTCAATTCCAGTTCTACGGAGTTGGTTGCCTTGGGGGCAGGGGTACTTTATAGCTGTGTAGAATATTCAGGATACAGTTCAATTACTTTTGGTCTCTTCTACATATACCCAAAGGCTTTCATATCTCCAGTGGAATCTTGGGGTTGGGGGGTAGCTTTACATGCCACATTAAAGATTGTTTTGAAGTTTATCAGAATTTTTTAAAGGAGAAATGTCATTTGAAAAGGCGGCTCCGATATATGGATATCTTCTTGGAACAAGTACTGTAATCTGGCATGAATGCACATCACTGTCCTTGTGGATAACTTACTTCATTCTGCCAGACTCCCTGCCCTATCTGATTTTATCCTTTACTCTAAACAGAGTTTGTAACGTTTGCAGTCCAAAAGCTTATCAGCATAATCTGACCAAATTATTCTTGACCCATAGAAATTCTAAAAATAATAATATAGATGATAGTTGGCCCAATGTTTTGCTCAGAAATCTGTACAGCTCCCCAGAAAAATAGAGTTAAAACTAGTATGATAAGCAGCAGGGAGAGGACAGAGGATAGTGAGATACTACTTTAGAAGATTATTACTTCCAGGTTGCTTTCAGAAAGATCATTCTTTTGGGTCTCACCAAAAGAGACATATTGTAAGAGCACATTCAACTATTTTTTTTAAATATAAAAATTTAATTGGAAGCAATGAATCTTTCCATAACTTTAATTTAAATTGGGGATATTTTAAAATTACTATTTTCCTGAGCTCTTTCATTACTTGGTTCACTTTTCTGCATAGCCCCATTTGCTACATAGTTCTGGCAATGGTGGAATAGTCATCACAAAGAACTGCATTCTTTACCTTTTCAATCAGGTTCTGACAACTCCTTCCAGCTGTTCATTTGAGTTAAATAGATACTCACAAAGATTTTCTTTAACTTTGGAAATTTGTGGAAGTCACATGGCACGGATTCTGAATCTTAGGTTAGAAGGGGCAAGATGTGAGGTGTAACTTGGTGACTTGTAAGATATGAGGTCTTATCATGTTGAAAACAAATTCTTTCTTGTGTTATGCTTCCAGACTCTCAATTGTTTCAAAGTTCTGAGTGTTATCCAGATAGTATTGTGGGGTTCAAGAAAATCCTTATGAATAACACCATCTGCATTCCAAGAAAACTATCCGTGAGTTTTTCTGCCAAAGTGTAGGATTTCTTCTCCCTTGTTGGAAAAGTTTTATGACAGTGTTCCATGGAATGATGCTTAATGTCTGTGTCATAACAAAGTGCCCATGTTTTGTTGGCTGTCACAATGTGTTGTAGACATTCCTCACTTTCATTCATGTAGTTTGAACGCAATTCTTGACAAATTTCATTTCTGGAAGTGTTCATCTTTGTCATCAGCATACAAGGAACCCAGCTATCACTTTTGTAAAACTTGTGAAAGTTTGTAAACTTTCTAATATGAAGCAACACCTATTCTGTGACATGCCAAACTTGACAGCAATTTTCCTTTCCATGATCTATTGATTGTCCTCAAATCAGTTCATCAACATTGCTCATATAAAACCTGTGTGTTGCTGTTACAGGTTGTCCATTTGTTCTTTATCACGCATATCAGCTCTTCATAGTTCACCATCTTTACACTTTTGGGGGCCCAGCTATGCACAGTACTCACATTAACAGTCATTGTCATAAATCTGCATTATGCAGTAAATTTTAATTAGCTGTCAAAAATTCAATCACAATGCATTGCCTAAGGCACACTGACCAGTACTCACTGCAGGTTTAGTTTCAATGACAGCACATTTTTTTTCTCATAACTGAAAAGAAAAAAAATGGAGCTGAAAAGCACATCAGGGTTTCTATTTTGTCAGTGCTGTCATCTATTGGTGATTTATAAATTTGGAGTCAATCATCATTCATCCCTTGTGCATCTGCCAGCAATTATAGTATGTTCATCTGGATTTTGGTAACACTATCCGCTAGGTGAAGGATGGTACCATATGCCCACTTAGATCTAATATCCCATTTGAACATTCAGCAATATTGGATTACTTAAGAGAAATAGAAAGACATGGTTGACTTAATATACCAGTTAAGCTGTGATTTAAGATCTCTGCCACTGAATATTTAGTTTGCAACTGGGCTTATAAAAACAGATCTTCCTGACCCCTTTTCTTCTCATCACAAATTTTATTATTAAATTTATATGTCACTCATTTCATGAATTCAAGTTATATTTCTGTAGAGAGATTCCTGTGGTATATAAGAGCAGAGGAGAAAGACCAGGAATGCCTGAAAAATGGACAGGATCATGTAGAATAAGGATGCAAACCCGTGGCCTGTGGGCTAGACGTGGCCCGTAATGTGGCTAGATCCGGCCCACGGAGCTTCCAGGGCAGACAGCAAAGGACCAGCCCCCAGTGCCTCAGCCCAGGCTGGGCGGGCACTGATCTATTACTGGATGGCAGCCATCTGTCCAGGAACACGGTCAGCCTTGGATCCACGGGATCGCCCTGGAGCCAGTGGAGAACCACCCTGCTGCCTGGATGCTCACTGCATCCTGTGTGCACACCCAGGGAGCAGCGTTGAGATGGCAGGACTGATCCCTAGCTGACTCCAGGGCAGCCGCACGGATCTAAGGCTTACTGTGTTCCTGGACAGATGGCCACCGTTCATTTATAGATCAGTGGCACACACGCCACCAGTACCTCCATGGCCTGCTCACCAACCCGGCCTTGCAGCCCATGTGGCTTCCCTTTCACCGGCGCAGTGCCTCCCCTTTTGGGAAAGCCACAGCCACGGTAACCACAGGTATCAGCAACACTGCCAATCTCTTCCCGTCCCCTTGTCGCTTCCTGAGTGCGGAGGAAGGAACGATATGGGAATGAGAATGAGAGAGGCGGGGAAGGAAGGAAGGCATGCCAGAGAAAGTGAAGGGGGTTTTTTTTGGGGGGGGGGGAAGGCAGCAAAAGAAGCAGCATTCCTTGGCTAGGAGGCAGGCAAAGGCAGAAAGGGAAAGTAAACCTCAGTCCCCACAAACCAAGTGCAGTTTCTGCTGCTCGCAGGAAAGGCACCATCTTCCTCCTGTTTTCCCCACCACAACAGCCATCTGAGCTGGACTGGACTGTCTCTACTTGTGTATTTCATAATTAATCTAAAGAAAAAACATGATTAATTCAGATAAGTTAGAACGTTTATACAGAAATGTTACTTTTGGGAGGGAATTCATGGATAGTTTGATATTCAGGCAATCAAACAAATAGTAATATACAGAAAAAATATATAAATATGTTTATTTAATCTTGTACTGTATATATGATTGGCTTTCTGGTTCGTTATGAAGCAGCGAGAAGTTGACTAGCCTATTCAATTCCTGGGCCCTGGCTACCCAGGAATGGGAAATTCAGTTGAGCACTAGCGTTTTCCCTTTCTCTTTGCTGTCATATTTGCAGTGTGGTAGCCCTATGTACCAAAATGGGGTATTACAGTCCCATTACATGGGATGAAATTAATATGCATTCTTCCATGCTACTGTATTGATAAGATTTGTTGGCAGGAGGAAGGATATAACTTTTTGAAAAATATATAAAATAGGGTAAGAATAATTACTTTACCCTATACTTGCTGTAAGGAAGATGATTTAGATTAGGGGTGTCAAACTCAAGGCCCTTATGCCAGATCCGGCCCGCAATGTGGTGGGATCCAGCCCATGGGGCCGTCCTGGTCTACACAATGCAAAGAGGAAAGATCGGGCCAGCGTGGCTTCGACCTGGTCTACCCAGTGCGAAGAGGAAAAATCAGGCCAATGTAGTTTTGACCTGGTTTACCCAGTGCAAAGAGGAAAATTCAGGCCAAGTGCCTTTGTCTTAGTTTACCCAATGCAAAGAGGAAAGATCAGGCCAGCGTGGCTTCAGCCCTGTCTACCCAATGGGAAGAGGAAACATGCCAGCAATTTGGGGACTGGCGTCGAGCTGGCCACATCCACCCAGTCGGCCACACAGTCAGCCAATCACGTCCAGCCCTTGGAGGTCAACCACAGCCCTGATGCGGCCCTCAATGAAATTGAGTTTGAACCCCCTGATTTAGAAGAGGGTTTTAAAATACCTTTATTTCTACTTGGAAACCACTTCTGGACTTTGTGCTTGAGGTGGGAAAAATGAAGCTTTGATTTGGGGTTTTACTGATTAGATAGATTTGTTGTTATAAAAATGGCTAGTTTATATTAATATGAAAAAAAATAAAAAAGTTTAGGGTAGATGTCGGAAGTCAATGCCTTTTTTTTTCTTTTCCCCTTGTTCCCCCCCCCCACTATACACTTCCCCTTTTCTTCCCTAATTTCCCTAATACTTACTTTTGTATTCTCTTTGTACGTCATATTACAATGAATAAAAACCTATATAAAAATAGAAGAGGGCTGTATTTGTTATAGGGCTTGTGTCCTGTCCCATTTAATAAACATTAGATTTTGACTTTTGAATGTTCATGGTACTCTGCAATAATAATGCATGGTTTCATTTTGCATTTTCTGAATTCTAAAAACTGTTCTGTTTCTTGACAGAAAAAAAAGTTCTTCTGCATGCATAATGGAAAATGGATCTTTTCTGCTTCTTTTTTGAACAATTAAATAAAGAAAAGAAATTGAGCTGAAGAATTTTCTCCTGTTTTCCTTGAAATTTTTGACACTTTGGTAATTTATTAACTTCTAGTATTTACACAAACACACGCGCGCACACACACACATGGAAGGGTAGAAGGTAAGGATAGACAGACATACATACATATGTGACCTACCCTTCCAGGTATATCTGCCTACATTTTGCCTTTCCATTGCCCAGAGATCCCTTATTCACATGCAGAGTTACTCTCAGTGACTAACTATGCAAAGATAATAGTGAAGAGTCTTACATAATTATTTGGGGAAAAACGTGTGCACCAAGAAAAGCTCATTGTTTAAGCCAAAGTATACGTGTAAATTGAACCAAGTTGCTTCTGTTGACTCTTACAAAATTCCTACTTTTCCCACTCAAAATAAAGAACAACTTTACTTTTAACTTTAGTTTTTGTGTTATGTAATGTGATTTGGACCCTTTAGAAAAGACATTTAGATTTCTTCATATTATATGCTAACTTTTTTCAGCTGGTCATCGCTGTGAATCACACTTAGAATATATCTGATAGTTCACTGGTTATATAGGTACATGACTTGCTGCTAATCCATTATTGTCTGCTATACCTGGCAATGTTCTTAGGGCTCCAAGAGAGAGTTTTTCCACGTCATCTACTACTTGGAAAAAGCAGACACTGAAAAGTTTGAGAGACTTTCATATACAAAGCTTATACTCTGTCATGAACCATAGCCCTTTCACTAAGCATTCTTTCTTTATAAGCAACACTCTTCGAAATCATGTCATTTCTTTTGTCATTTTTAAACAATGGGTGCAGCAAAGGAGAGGAATATGAGGAACCGAGGTAGTAAAGTATTAGTTGATGGTGATAAATGTGATATTGGTGTGCATGCGAGATTTTTTTTTTCGTGGTGAAATAGAATACTGCTATCTCCACTTTTCCCTATCAAAGTAGCAGGAAATTGCAAGGAAAATTATGCCATCACTTTATGCAGAGATAGGCAGAAAATCATCTCCTAGGCTTAACAATAAGCTTTGTAGATAGTAGAAACAGTAAGGAAGCCATTCTTAGCATATGTCCAAGATACTCTTATATTTGAACTGGACCAGTCTCTTCCAGTTAGCAATTGGCTTAAGGTCTAATCAATTTCAGGGAGCCATCCAGAAGGAGGGTTCTAATCAACTAATTAAGGTCACAGTTGAGCTTGTTAACTTATCATTAGGAAGGGCTAAGCTGGGAAGAAAACAAGCAAGAAGAGAAGTCTCTGTGCTGTGCGGAGGCAAAATAATGGGAAAGGGAGGGGAGGTCAGGCATAGGATACTGTCTGGGAGAACTTTATCTGAATGAAATTGCAGCAACCAGCGGCCTTCTCAGCATCTCTATGTATCTTATCTCTACACACAATGTCACATGGTTTACTTAGCAACGGTGTTGCTCTGTGACCATTTTGCCATAATCAATTGAACTCACTAAATGATATTATATTAATATTAGAACTGGCTTAATTACAAGTGTTTTCTCAGTTTATATTTTTGGATAATCTTAATATTGTCATGCAATATTTTGCCTAGCTTAAGAGTGTGTATATTCTGCAATTTCAACAGTTTAAGATAACTAAGGTGGCTTAAATGAAATTGACCTAAATATGTTTTCTTTCCCTTTGTCCTAGTAAAGATCCATGTAACAGATCACTTACTGATAGTAGTACAGATTGGAAAAAAGATTTTAGAAATGGCTTCCTTGAAGAATTTGCATAAATGAAAAAAACATTTTATGCTTGATTGATAAGGTAAATGTTCTAAAAATGTTGATTTTTGGACACTCATCCCAAATTCTTTAATCATTGCTTCATTCTAAAATAAAATGCATGACTAAATTTTTTTGCATTGTGCGTTGTTATTTTAATCTGGGCATAAAAATCTTGGTGAGCAGATTGAATTTGTTAATTCAAGATTACTGATGAAATCAAATGTTTGTACAATTCCTTTGAAAACTTTTATTTTTATAATGGTGGTTGATTTCATTCAGTAAAATAAAATGCCTTTTTCTCTATATGTACATTTTGATATTCTGTTACTGCAAAATAGAATAATCTGGTAATAAATTTAAGAGACCATAATTCTCGCCTTCAGAGACTGAATTTATATAATTTTACATAAGTCATTATCTCCTAACTAAGACTCTTGTCATAAGAACCATATCCAGACTAATGTGATAATTTTTCACTTTTAAGTAAGGAATTCTCTGGCAAGTTATATTTGCCTACCAATTTCTTTTTCACAAGGAGCTATTTTATTTTATTCAGTACCATTAGTTCCAAGTGCCCATATATTTTCAGCAATTGCTGATTAACTGAAGAGTCTATGGATTTTGATTGCAATATTACATCCAGAAATATTACATCAATATTTCATCAACAGTTGCTACAATTCAATATTATCACATATTCAATATTGTAATGTTCAATAATATTACAATGCAATATTACATCAATAGTTGCTACAATTCAGTGGGTAGCAAGATATCAGCACTTGCTAGCAGGTTAAGATTTTTATGGTCTGAAAAGGTCCATCCATAGTATACAATCTTATGTTTTAATAAATCAATTTAAAGTTTTTGATCTGTTTAATAGGACCTGTAAACTTTATGAAATAACATATGGCATGGTACTTAGCTGAAAAGTACTGAAAGACTTATAGCAATCTAATAAGCTAAAGTGTTATCATTTTATTGGTAGATGAATACAGTATCGTTCAGAATAAATGTATTTCAAAGAAGATACATTTTCATTGCAAATTATATATGTTACTTTCTGATCAATAAGTAATATATATGATTTTAATTCATCTATAATCACCCTGTTACTCTTTTCTCCCTTGCTATTTATTCCAATATATAGGAAATATGTTGTATGTATCTGTGTGCTACGTTAAACTAGAGAACATGTCTTAAAATCCTGATCAGTTTTAATGCATACCTATGGCCAGCAGCCTGGTAAGGAGACAGTTAATTTTAAGATTAACTCTTAAAGCAAAAAATATTTGAAGGAAACATATCTCAGTTAAAAGAAAGGTAACTCAGTTCGGAATCGGTGATTTGGTCCCTAAGGATGACATGCTATTTCTTTTGAATTCAAAGCTTTCTTTCCTTGTCATTGAAAGAAAAGGAATTGGGATATTATAATTCCTGAGACTAACAATGCAAACCCATGCATATCTCTTTAGAAGTGAAGCTCAGTGTGTAGGCTTGTATAAGGTAGTAGCTTTCCTCTCACCCCACTCCCCACCCACCCCAAAGCATTACTGAAAGTATTATTGGAGTAGATGATTCTCTTCTAAGCTTTTATGAACCAGTCCATCTTTTTGAACTGTTTTTTTTTTTCAAATTAGCAAAATAATTAGCAAAATACCAGATGTTATCACTGTTTGAAGTCTATGTGGAAGCAAATGAGTGAAACCAGCAAAGCAGTATTGCTAGGATATAAAGCTGCAGCCTTTATGCTAAAATGTGTCAATTTTTGTGAAAAAGAGTTGTTTACTTATGGAGATAAGCAGCAATTTTCTAGCTTTCAGTTCATCTTCACTGTGTATATTTATGTTGATGGAAGCAGATGTTTAAAACAAGCTGAAATTTGTTTTACAGATAGTTTGTATGAGTTCCGGAGAAGATGGCTTATGTTAGCCCAAAGGAATTTGCACTAATATTTGGCGTAGTGACCGCTTGCTACTGGAACAGTCTATTTTGTGGCTTTGTTTTTGATGATGTTTCCGCCATTTTGGACAATAAAGATTTGCATCCTTCAACTCCAATTAAGAATCTTTTTTTGAATGACTTCTGGGGAACACCCATGTCTGAGGTAATGCCTCTACAGGACACTTAAAGCATTTTTATAAAGCATTGAACCAATGTGTAAGACCTACCTTGCACTTCAAAAATGTCACTGCAGCCTTCGATGATATTTTGCAAAATACTGATATTTTATTTTCCGTTTATTTTAATTTATAACATATATGATGACCAGGATACAAATCCTGATCATCAAGATATTAAAAATGAGAGGAAAAATCAATATAATTCAAACTAGATTATCTGAAATTCATACTCCTCTTATAAACTCTCATTGTAGATCTGGAAAAAATTGGAATGAGCAAGTAGACTGTCATACACAGAGAACTTGAGGGAGAAGATTTGATATGTTTTTGAGCAAACAAAGCAAACAAAATTGGCATGAATGCCCCCAAGGCTCAGAGGGACATTGGCAATTTTCAAAATCTCCTATTCATGTTATTTTGAATGTTTGAAGAGAAAATATAATGTAATCTTGCATTCTTAGCAATGCACAAAGGGGTGAATTTGTGCAGTGTGTATATGATGAGAGGAAGAGATTGATTTGAACAGATTTGCCTAGTTTGGCTATCTGGCTGTTTGTTTAGCATGATCTTTAAGGGGAAAGTCACACATACTACTTGTTTAGGCTTCTAAAACTTTTTTTTAGAACTTTCCATTTTAGCAATAGCTTTTATTCCTTTCTTTTATTCCTTTCTATGTGATGTTGTTTACTTCTTTGTTTTGTCTTTTTAGGAGAGAAGTCATAAGTCATATCGACCCTTCACTGTCTTCACATTTCGCTTGAACTATCTTTTCAGTGAATTAAATGCAATTTCATACCACTTTCTGAACGTCATCTTTCATGCAATTGTTTGTATCATCTTCCTCAAAGTCTGTAAGCTTTTCTTAGACAACAAAAGCAGTTTGGTTGCATCTTTACTATTTGCAGTGCATCCCATACATACTGAAGCAGTAAGTAAATTTAAAAATTTTGCTAGTTCAAACTGTGGGGAGTTCTTAAACAGCGTAGGGAAACAATGCAGGGTGATGATAGTGAGAAAACAATTTAGGGAAATGGGGGAGAAGGGGGCTATTCTCAAATGCATCTACATTTAAACCTATCATTTACTTACAGACATCACCTTTCCAGCTACCACAGATTGTGTTAATGCATTTGAAGTGTGCTTTAGGAAGTGAACCGGCATAAGCAGTGAATGTGCTCCCTTGTTAAAGCTGTGAGGCAGCTTGTCCTCTTGAAGGCTCTGTGCAATTGTGTCAAGACCGTTCCAAGGTCATGTGTTTGGCAGTGCTTCTGCTTGGCAAAATGACTGTTAATGTACATACACAGTTTCTCAGATTACATCATGTCTTTTGAATCCAAATAGCTTTTTCTAAGCACATATTCACAGAGCAATCAACATGTTCCTTCATTCTTGGTCTCTGAATGAGTCAGTCACTTCTTACTCTATTTTCTCTTCCCTCCCCCCCCCCCCCCCGGTCCATTTATGACACGCAACCAAAAAAGTATGAAAAGTTTATTCTAGGTCCTATTTGTTCGGGATAATGCACATTTTTCTCCAAAATTCATTCCCGAGTAAAAATAAAACATCTCTGATATGGCAACTTGCTTTCTTCCTATGTTTTGCAAGTTATAGCCGAGCAAGTCAGCAATGATTGATCTGGGGAAGTGGGCTGGGAGTTGGAAAAGCACCCTGGATAAAGGCAAGGGCTATACTACATATATTATATATATTGTCCTATTCTCAGGAAAAGTCCATGGATGTGTTACAGCAGTTGGGCTTGACCTCAGAGCATCTTCAGTTTTCTTATAATATTAATTTAGAATAAGGGCATTTCCTTGTTTATCCACATGATGGCAGCCTAGTTCTGTCCTTGCATACTTCATCCAAACAATGGAAAAATCAGAACTTGAATATAAATATATAAGATTTTTTTTTGTCCCTTACTTTAATATTTTATCTCATTTTGCTTAAATGATTTATATTGCTGTATCTTTTATTTAGGTAACTGGTGTGGTGGGCAGAGCAGAACTTCTCTCCTCAATTTTTTTTCTAGCTGCTTTTCTGTCCTATACCAGATCCAGAGGGCCTGAAAACACTATAGGTAAAGCAAACAATGAGTGGTCAATAATTCACCCCCCACCCCCCATACTTTCAATGTAGTTATTTAAAGCCCAGATAGGGAATCTGCAGTGGTTTGTGTGATTTCAAATCACTGTGTAACAAGTCAGTTCATTTTCTCTTGTTCTGTGGCTAAGAGTGAAGCATATATTAAAATGAAAGCATATGAGGTGCCAGAGAGAGATACATCCCAATCATACTCTTAGCACTTGAATCAATCATTCTTTGCTGCAATTCTGCCACCACGTGTCTCACAACAAAAAATATTTTTAAGAAAAGTTCACGTCTGTATAAGGTCACCCAATCCTAATTTAAGGAAACGAGCAAAGGCCCTATGATTTTGGAAGTTGCGGCATGGCCTCTGGATGGCACCAGATTGGAGAATTATGCCTTGGCATGGCATCTTCAAATGATAGTTACAGTATAAGATGGTACTTCTATTCTTAAATGGCTATAAAATGTGGTCACTTTCAATAAAACCATCTGGCAAGGCAATGTACCTTCAGTGTTCAGAGCGTAAGGAAATATTGAAATGCAATGTTGCTTTTCCCAAATTCACGAAGACTAACTATTTTTGTATCTTACATTGCAGTGTGGACTCCTATTGCAGCAACAGTTTTTTTGGTGGCTGTTGCTACATTATGTAAGGAACAAGGAGTAACGGTGGTGGGGATATGTTGTGTCTATGAAGTATTTATTGCTCAAGGGGTAAGGAATTTATCTGATTCAATTTCAGATCTGAAATTAAAATATGTCACTTGGAGACACTTGGCTATGGGATTTGAATGATTCCCTTTAGATACATTTATTCAAGTTGGTGATATCACACTCTATTCACAGGAGCATGTATTAGATTTAATGAATATATCTAGATGAATAATTTAGTCCCCACAAGTTTTATTGCAGAATAGGACTGAAAGTACCATAAAGATTATCTGGGATCTCTTTGTGCTAAAGGAGAACGCTCAAATGTATTCCAGACTGACTAGATCAATGTTTTCAAACTTGTCATCTTCAAGATGTGTGGACTTCAACTCCCAGAGTTCCGAGTCACATGCTGAGTGGGGAATTCTGGGAGTTGAAGTCCACAAAGCTTAAAGTTGCCACATTTGAAACACTGAACTAGATCATATCTCACTTGAGTTCAAAGGCCCATGCAAATGCAAGATACCAATGACATCTCGTGTGCAATAGGTGTTGTCCAAAGCTAAAAATACCAAATGAAAACTCTGTCCCTATTATTGAATTACTGGCAAATGAATCCACACACCTCCCATTTCTTATCTATTAAAGTTATTTCCCCTGTACCCTGTCAGTTCTGGTACAACTACATCAACCCTAAAAATATATTTTTTAAGTTGGAGACCTTTCCATGATAACAAAGCCAGTGAAAAGAAATGTCCTAGCAAGCAAACTTCAGAATGGACAATAGTACAATTAAATTGCCATAAAACAACAACTTGCTTTTTAAGACTGTTCTAGGAGGTAACATGAATTATTTTCTACAAGACAGATGTGTGAAGTGTATGGCTTGAGGACCTAAGCATCCTAGCATGCATAGAATACTGGCATTGTTGTGTTAATGGGTACTTTAAATGCACTAAACATTGGATTTCTGTTAAATGTATTGGCAGTGAATATAACATGAATAGCTTATTGAATTGAAAAATATTTTGATGTATGGCAGAACTCATTATGATTGGTGAATAAAACTTAAAAGTGTTTGGTTACATTAATCATTGAGACAAGCTTGTTTAAATATTTCCCTTTCAAATAAAGGGGGCAGATAGGGTTTTGAATCCTGTTTGAAGGCTCTTCTCCCCCCCATCCCCAAATTTGGTGGGTTTCAGTTGAATGAAATCCCCAGAATTACTGCTACTTTGTTTGGGAATTTGGGGAGTTGTAGACCTGCACACTTGGATTGCATTATATTGAAGAAGTTTGCTTGTGGTGTCAGAAAATTCATTTGAATTTTGTTTATGTTTTTATTTCCTTGTCCAGTATACTGTGCCAATTCTTTGGTATACAGTGTTACACATTCTTCGAGGCAAAGGCAGCATTCCCTACTGTATGCTTCAAATGTTATTGAAACTAATTGTTCTGATGTTCAGTACCCTACTACTTGTTGTGATTAGAGTTCAAGTTATTCAGTCCCAGTTACCGGTGTTTACAAGGTAAATTCCACTATTTGTAATATATATATAATCTCACTTATGCATTAAACATTTTGTGATCTTTTGTTATGTTTACTGTTTCAACAAACTCATAAGCCTATTCAGGGATTCCCCTGTAAGTATAGGGATTGAAATTGGATAAAGATAAAGGATGCATTGCTGGTCTCAGGTTTGCTCATCTGCAAAAAAAAAAAAAAAAGGGGGGGGGGCTGCATGCATGCAACCATCTTCTGTCATGTTTCCTGATCCAGGATTCAGTCGTAGATCTCCACTAGTCAACTATAAACAGCTTAATTTAGATGGCAGGTTTGAACTCAGTAGGAGTTCTCAGACCTTTGACATGCTATAGTTAGATAAGAATGTCAACTGTGAATGGGCTGAAATTGTATTAAGCAATTGAGGCTTCTCTGTCAATATAACTATTCTTCTTTCTTATACTCATAACAGTTTATACCTTGGTCCCTTTTCCATATTTCAGTGGAGTCTTTCCTCTGCACTTGCCGGCTCAAAGCCAAGCAATTGCTGGCTCTTGAGTTAATTGCTATCCCTGTCCTGAGAATTTGTTTGCATAATTTTTGGGTGGACTTCAATGTACCCTGTAGTCCACTAACTTGGTCGCTTTACGTTATATATTTATACCGTTTGCTACATAAAAGCATCTCAAAGCAGTTTACAACCTATAAACCAGGGGTGTCCAAACTTGGGAACTTTAAGACTTGTGGACTTCAACTCCCAAAATTCCCCAGCCAGCCATGCTGGCTGGGGAATTCTGGGAGTTGAAGTCCACAAGTCTTAAAGTTCCCAAGTTTGGACACCCCTGATATAAACTGTAGAGTAAAACAATAAATGTAAAAACCCAATTATAGTAAGAAGGAGTGGGGGGGGGGGGGAGAGAAAGCAGAAACAAAAAGCATTTGTCCAACATTTATGTAAAGAAGGCTTGGCAGAAGAGAGAGCATTTTAACATATTTCTCATAAAATATTGCAGGCATGGTGACTACAGCATAGCACTTTGCAGTCCTAGACACAAGCAGTAGAAGTCCCTTGATGATCTCAACAGTTAATCACGCCTGCATCAGCAAAGCAACCTGCTGGGCATCCTGACCTTGTACATGATACATGAATCATGGACCCAGTAAGGTTCTGATTACCCCAGACTTTTAAGAAGCTGCCTAAAACCCAGTTTAAACAGATTAACCGGTCACTTGATTTGCTTGCTTTGGACCTCAGCTTGTACCTGCTAAACTATAGAAATGCATCAATTGTTGTTTTCCTTGGTTCAATAAAAGGTCAAGGCAGCTTTGCAAGAATTCTAACTAGGGTTTGACCCTTCATGAATGGAAGAACTCCTTCCCTTGGTAAAGAATCCAGCTAGGTTGGGGCCATAATTTTCACCATTGCTACTGTCCCATTTTTCACACTGTTTTGAATAAGCCTTCCGCCTTCAGTATTGTTATAGGGCAGGGGTGTCCAAACTTGGGAACTTTAAGACTTGTGGACTTCAACTCCCAGAATTCCCCAGCCAGGGACTTCCGGTTCCGGCGGCTGACGGCGACGGGCAACTTGTTGCTCGCTCCGGCTCCCCGGTGGGCTTCCCCACTTCTTGGGGGGCACAGGACGCCCCACAGAGGTGTCCTGCCGGAGGGGCGGCACCACGGGGAATCCCTGGATCGGCGGTGGCTGGCGGGAGGTCCCCCGCCTCGCCCAAGACACCGGGGAGCAGATCAGAGGACGCGTGGGCGTTTTCGCTGAGAGGCTGTGCGGAGAAAAAGAAAACTGAAGGATGCGGTGGCGGAGCGGTGAGGTGTAGACTCCCTTCATCCCCATTACCAATTTAAAAACTCGTCAGTTGTGCAAACTTTTTTTTCGGTTTGACTTGGAGAGGCGCGGCTGGAGGGGAGGGGGATTTCCCCCCCCTCAGACAAGCGGCTGGAAACAAGTGTGCTCTCAGCCCCAAGGGAAGGAGGAGGGGGAGAGCCAAACCAAAGTCCACAAGTCTTAAAGTTCCCAAGTTTGGACACCCCTGTTGTAGGGAAAGGAAGAGGAAAGGTTGGGGGGGGGAAATAATCATTTTCCCTATAACCTTTCTCTTTAGGTCATCCGTTTCACAAAATACTTTTTCATTCAATCCTGGATCTAATCCAGAGATTTAACGTGTCTCTTGTCATGTCATAGGGTTGTACCTCAACTCAACTTTTTCTTTCTAGGTTTGATAACCCAGCTGCTGTGAGTCCATCTCCTGTGAGGCAGTTGACTTTCAATTACCTTCTTCCAGTAAATGCTTGGCTGCTTCTAAATCCTTCTGAATTGTGTTGTGACTGGACAATGGGCACCATCCCATTGATAGAATCCGTGCTAGATGTAAGAAATATTGCCACTGTCACCTTCTTCTGCTTTTTGGGCATTTTGGTGGTCTTCAGTCTCCGGTATCCTGGGGATTCCTCCAAGACTGTATTAATGGTAAGTGACATTATAGGGCTACTTATCAAGACTGACTGAGACTGACCTTGGAGGTGAGCCAGCACATAACTACGCCACCCACCCCCAACTCACTAAGTCAGCTCAAAAAGATAGAATGCTCAATGGTATCAAAAGTCACCAAGAGGTCAAAACGAGCAAGGATGGATGCACCGCCTCCATTCCGCTACCACCCGAGATCATCTATGAGTGTGACCACTACTATTTCAGTCCCAAAATTGGGCCTGAAATTTAACTGAAGAGAATCCAGACAATCCATTTCCTTTGTAACACCACCGCTTTCTCAATCAGCTTCCCTCAAAAGGGTAGATTGAAGACTGGACAAAAGCTGTCCAGAATGGTATGTTACCATGACTTCTTAAGGAGGGGGCAAACCAGTGCCTCTTTAAAAAGACCCAGGACACACCCGCCAACAAGGATAAATTCACCATCTATCTCCTGGGCAGTTTTTAACCAGCCAGCAGGGGCATGGATCTAATGCACAGGTGACGGCATTTACATTTCAGAGGATCCTGTCCATTTCCTCAAGTCCAATAGAATCAAATCATTCCCAAGTAACTGGGTAAGTCCATTCTCTGGGCCTCTCCACAGGATTTACACCATGCTTGGTATCCAATTGGGAATGAATCCAAGCGATTTTATCCTATAGGTGCACAAATTCCTCTGCACGGCTTTGTAAATGGGCCTCCAGGCTTCCTTTTCTGAGGAGAATCCAGGTAACCGTATACAGGGTGCTGGGTGGCGGAGCGGATAAGTATTGGCACTTCTCTGTTCATGCCGTCATGAGATAAACCTTAATAGTGGCCTTACCTTGTGTTTGGTCAAGCTCATTCTTTGTTTTCTTCCAGTGCTCCTTTCGGTGTCTCCTGATCCTCTTTCAACTCCCTCAATTCCTCTATAAATCACAGGGAGCAGCAGGAAAAAATGGGCCAAGAGAGGCAGCATTCCCTAACCCTGGCCTCTCCGTTCCTTTACCCGGGGGATGCCCCATCCCAAACACACAACACAGTGAATAGGGGTAATAGTGAGACCTGTAGAACCTTCAGCATTGATTCTCACTCTCATCACAAGGGGAGCCCCTCTTGTATTACTTGCAACTGTACAGAGAGATTTAAATGTGTACTGAATTAGATTATTCTATATTCAGCACATTTTCTTTAGACTTGATTTTTTTTTCTTTCAGCAGCTACAATTCGGTCCCAATTCAGTGTAAGTGATGGAAATATTCCCAAGTCGATTTTGCTGCATATATGAAAATAGAGATCCTATCTATCACCACATTTTATTGAATTAGCTAATTTCTGTTGCATGTTCTATTGTGCTATACTTGCATCAGTACATTTCAGTGATCATGTTTTGTAGGTATGGAGTTAATTATTGTTCTCACTGTATCTCCACGTTGCCTTTTGTCCTTGAATGTTGGTACACTTTGAGTTGCGTTAGTTCGGCACTCAGGAAAACATCAGATTTTATCAAGCTGGTACATTGTATATTATCTGTAATGAAAATTGTGAGGAATGTTGGATGTATCAAGAATGGGATGCATAATGAATATCCTATTTCTTTGCTGATTTTTTTTAAAGTATTTCTTGGAGCATCTATTTCACTGTGTAACTTGTATCTGCAGATTTTGCTCCTCTGTGCTTATGAGGCTCTTGTATTATACACATACAATATGGTCTTTATTGACAGCAGGGTTTTTTTTTTTTTTTGCCATGTTAAAACGACACAGTAACAGCACCATAGATAGATTCTGGATTAAATGACTCTTCCCCCTCCTCCCCACTCCCACCCAATACTTGATCTATGAATGAAATGAAATCTGCCCTGAGCAAAAATGCTGGAAGTCACTTGAGTACTTCCCAACAACCATTGCTGCTCTAGCAATAATCTAGGAAAACAAACACAGTTAACTAGAAAGGGGAGTCCCTGGGGTAATTTTGTGCTTTATGTTGATCACGGTTATAGTGGAACCCAAGTAATGTTATTTGTTCGTAAAAAGGTTTTATGGGCCTCATATAGTCAGCATCACAAAAACATTAGGATGTCATTAGAAAATCCTATTTTTCCAGGCCATCTGGTTTTTCAGCAGATTTCATTTAAGGGTATATTAATGCCTTAAGGGTTTTTTTTTAGAAACTGAATTCTGCACCAAAAAAGGTAGCATTTTGATTGGGAATATACTACCAAAAGTTAGACATTTAGTATTCCCTGCATTAAGAATGGATTTCTGTAAGCCTTCCTCTTGTTGTGTGAGTTATTCAGAGTTGCTTAGGGTGAGCGGCCACATCAATCTTTTAAATAAATACATTATAAGTTTAGCCAATGTTTCTGTTGTGTCCTTATGATTATGAAATCTAGACACTTGCATACTTTTTAATTTCATTTCCTAAATGCTTATCAGCATTCTATGTTGATTGTTGAATTAATAATGACTCAGTAGGATTATGAATAAATTGCCTTCACTCTCTGCTGAGGGAGTAGTTTAGATGTGTCTCAGCAGCAAAAAAAGAAGCAGAACCAAAAAAAGGGGGGGGGAAATGGCAGAGATGCTTCCAAGGACATTTGGCTGTGTATTTTACTATGAAGAAAAAACAAGTAGTTCATTCCTTTTCCAGGAAAGCTTGCTTTTGTAGTTTGTGGTCCAGGAAGAAGCTTATGAATTCTTACTGACCTAAATTAAATACATCATCTGAGAACCTGAGTTACTTCAGGAGGCAGAACTTAAAATCAGTCTGAGTCATATGTTATAGTGCCTTGGACATCACAACTGATGATGATTGAGAGATATTACCCAGTGTAATCATCATCTTCATTTAACAACTTCATAATCCCTTGCGGGATGGTGTCTGGGCAACTGAATGGAGCTAACAGAGTGTTTTAATGACTGGATGTCCATCCTGTTGCCAATGCAGAGTTTTGTTCAACAGATATATTCTCATTGTGTCCAGAGAGATAAATATCTGCCTCTACTTAGGATCAAACTCACAGCCTCCTGATTGTGAGGTGAGAGCTCCATCTCTAGGCCACCGCACCATTCCATATTACCCAGTGTAAGGTATGTACGTAATGTACTGGACATGCTGAGTATGACATATCTGGGCATCAGAGTCTAATAAACTTGAATATACTCTATGCTGCTATAACATTGCTTTCTCAAAGCAGGATATAACTTATGTAAAACGTGTAGTGTGGAAGCAAAAGGATGGCTGCCCTGCCTTTAAGCAGATTGAGGCAGATAACCTTACAAAGAGCTAGGAGTGCATCAGAGGTAACTAACCCAATTGCTTGCATGTGAAGTGACAAATGCAGATCTATTGTTTGCAATTAAGGTTTTTCTAAAGCTAAGCAGATCTAGCAGTGTAAACTTTAAGGAATTAGAAAGGTTGTGAATAAACTGTTCCAATATTGGCACTGCATACAGATTAATTCAGTTTGGATCTCCTACAGCAGTTTTAACTCCAACCTGAGTGGCTTCCAAATAGGGGGAATTCAACTCATAGAATTCAGTGACGTGCGGTGAGGGTTATGGCTGGGGAGGCTGGTGACGTCATCAGGAAGGCGGGGAATGGGACCACGTGTGCAGACCACGTGGTCTCGTTCTCCGCCTTCCTGAGTGAACATTAAGGGGACCGCGGCGTAGCATTACTTCCTCCACCAGCACCAGTCCCTTTCACCCCGCTCAAGCCTTGCCGCCTGCAGCCACCGCCCGCCCTCGCTGCTCCTTTCGTTGCTTGCCCGCCCGCCTCTAAGGCATGCCAAAGCCTCCTTCGTCCCCCCCAGCGCGCGCCCCTTTTATTTCCCGCGACACCCCCCCCCCATTTCGGGAAAGCTTTCCCCATTGCCTGGGGGGTGAGGGGGGCGGCTCCTCTCCCCCCACTCCCTCCGTCCCTGCCTCTCTCCTCAGCCCCAAAGCTCCGTCCGCGCGACTCACTTCCAAGGCGGTGGCTGCTCCATCCCGCTCCGGCTCTGGAAGCGACCGAAGATCAGGCTGCGTCGCTCGCTCGCTCGCCGGACTGCTTCGGCGCCATTCTGGCTACCTTCGTCCATCCGCGCCCGGGAGATGCGGAAGCAGTCCGGTGGACGAGTGACCGAAGATCTCGCTGCCTCGCTCGCTCGCTCGCCGGACTGCTTCGGCGCCATTCTGGCTACCTTCATCCATCCGCGCCCGGGAGACGCAGAGGGAGAAATGTTGTCGGCGCCTCCAGATGACGAACCAGTCGCTTGCTTTCGTCATCGGGAGGCCGATAACATTTCTGCCTCCACGTCTCCCGGGCGCGGATGGACGAAGGTAGCCAGAATGGCGCCGAAGCAGTCCGGCGAGCGAGCGAGGCAGCGAGATCTTCGGTCACTCGTCCACCGGACTGCTTCCGCATCTCCCGGGCGCGGATGGACGAAGGTAGCCAGAATGGCGCCGAAGCAGTCCGGCGAGCGAGCGAGCGAGGCAGCGAGATCTTCGGTCACTCGTCCACCGGACTGCCTCGGCGCCATTCTGGCTACCTTCGTCCATCCGCGCCCGGGAGATGCGGAAGCAGTCCGGTGGACGAGTGACCGAAGATCTCGCTGCCTCGCTCGCTCGCTCGCCGGACTGCTTCGGCGCCATTCTGGCTACCTTCGTCCATCCGCGCCCGGGAGATGCGGAAGCAGTCCGGTGGACGAGTGACCGAAGATCTCGCTGCCTCACTCGCTCGCTCGCCGGACTGCTTCGGCGCCATTCTGGCTACCTTCGTCCATCCGCGCCCGGGAGATGCGGAAGCAGTCCGGTGGATGAGTGACCGAAGATCTCGCTGCCTCGCTCGCTCGCCGGACTGCTTCGGCGCCATTCTGGCTACCTTCGTCCATCCGCGCCCGGGAGACGCGGAGGCAGAAATGTTGTCGGCCTCCCGATGACGAAAGCAAGCGACTGGTTCGTCATCCGGAGGCGCCGACAACATTTCTCCCTCCGCGTCTCCCGGGCGCGGCCGGACGGATGTATATAATATTATATATATAGTATATAATATTATATACTATTATTCCATGAAGAGAGGTGAGGCCCTGCCTCCCTTGCCTCTACTGACCGCACGTCACTGATAGAATTCTCTCTATGAAAACTATGCCAATTGAAGAATTCTGGGATTTGAAATAACATCAGTCTGGATGATTCTGGCAAAAGCTGTTCTGTAGAGTTAGCTTTGTACGAACATTACACTGCTTCATTTGGATTCTTGTCTCTTTTTGAAGTAATTATAATATGATCACAATATAATTCTGACAGTCTGATATAGGCACATGCATCTTTCCCCTAAACATGTAGGTCTTCTCTAGACTTAAGATCATATCCAGTGAAGACAATGGATAAGTCTTTGAACTGATATAAGCCCGCTGATTTCTATGAGTCTGTTATTAACAAATCTATTCAATCCATTGCTCCTTTCATAACTTGCAGTTAAATCAATATGTTTTTGTTTGGCTTGTTTAAAACCTTTAAACAAGCCAATTTAAATCTTTAAACAGAGCTGTGGTGGCGCAATGGTTAGAATGCAGTATTGCAGGCTAATTCTGCCAATTGCCAGCAGTTTGATCCTGACTGGCTCAGACTTCTATCTTTCCAAGATCGGTAAAATGAGGGCCCAGATTGTTGTGGTCAATATGCTGACTCTGTAAACTGCTTAGAGAGGGCTGTAAAGCACTATGAAGTAATATATGTCTTAAGTGATATTGCTATTTAACTACAGTTATCCAGTTCACTAAAGGTTTGCTCTGTTTCATTAGAGTTGGTTATTGTACATAACAAATTGATCATATACATAAATGAATATAGGTAATCCTCGACCGCAATTGAGCCCAAACTTTCTGTTGTTAAATTAAACACTTAACATTTGTTAAGTGAGTTTTGCCCCATTTTACAACTTCTCTTGCCACAGTTGTTAAGTGAACCATTGCATTTGTTAAGTTAGTAACATGGCTGTTATGTGAATTTGTATTTCCCATTGACTTTGTTCCTCAGCAATTTGCAAAAGCTGATCATGTGATCTCAGGACACTGCAACCATTATAAATACGAACCAGTTGCCAAGCATCTGGATTTTGATCATGTAACCATGGGGATGCTGCAACGGTCATAAAGTGTGAAAAATGGTCATAAGTTCCTTTTTTCAGTGCCGTTGTAACTTTGAACAGTCAATAAATGAACTGTTGTAAGTCGAGGACTATCTGTATATGATTTGTAAAGTAATACCATTTGTATAGCTTTTAAGAAGTAGCTTTGAAGACAAGCTTTGTAGACATACTTTGAAGGGACACAAGATAAATCTAGATTTGGTAAGAGCATAGAATAACAAGTTGCTGATTCCATCAGAACTCTAGAGGGGAAAAATAGGGATTCTAAATGTAAAATTAAATCAATGCCTCTTTCACAGATATGTATGCTGTAGGTCTGTATAATGCCTAAGTTCTTTTCTGTTTTGGGTTACTAGCTAGTGTTTGTGTGTGTTTTTCTTTTGCTGTTTTAGGCACTTTGTTTAATAGTTCTGCCATTCATCCCAGCGTCAAACCTTTTTTTCCCTGTTGGCTTCGTAGTAGCAGAACGAGTGTTATATGTTCCCAGCATGGGATTCTGCATGCTAGTTGCCCATGGGTGGAAAAAGCTGTCAAGTAACAGGTAGGTTAAAAAGTATTGTTTGGGGAAAAGGAGTGAGGGTGGGGGCATGAATGGGAACTAAAGGTGAAATAGCTTGCATGGAATAGTTGTCTGAGTGGCTTAATATCTTTACTTGCTTTTACCATCTTTTCCACATCATAATCATCAAAATGTAGGAACTTCATTTTGGGGAAAGGGAGGAAAATATATCTCAAAAACCATTACATTTTTTTAAATTTGTCATTATTGTTTTAACAATTAAATAAACTAATTAGATAAAATAAAACAACTAAACCAATTAGAATTGAAATTTTCCCGAGTATTCATGATCTTAAACGGAACACTCTACAGTACTATTTTACGGTAAATGTTTCTTGAAAACAGTGATTTGCAAGACTTTTCAAATGGTTTGCCTCTTATTTTATGTTTCATCAATTCAGTCATGGTATCAGCCCCTTTATGTAATGCTGTAAATATTTTAAAATAACCTGTGGGCATCTTTTAACTTGAGAGTAAGTGAAAAGGATTTTCTAAATTTCCTTGCATTATTTTCTCTTTTCTGTAGTTCCTGTTATTACTATCTCTGCTTGTTTCGAAGTTTCATAGCACCTGAGAAAGAAATTAAGGGTTTTTAGAAATGGTTTGCTTTTGCTTCTTCTTTAAAAATGTAGATCCCTTCTTTTCTAATCAGTTTTACTGTTTTTTTAGTTGTTATCAAATTATTTAATTTGCAGTTATGACACTCTGCTCTTTTAACATGTTTTCTTGTTAACACATAAGCTCTATCAACTCAGATGTGTTTCTAAAATAAAATATTGACTCTCCCCTCAGTTTCCTGTATAACATAAACCATAGTTGTAGCTGGGCCAATTGTTGTTATATTAAACATCAAAACTAAATTCACAGACAGGGCTTAAAGTAGAGTCTCGATTCTCCTTTGGAGGGGAAGTGACTTTCAGTTGTTTGACTTTTTTTGTCAAAGAAACAAATATTTTATTTTGCATTGCTTTCCTCTTAAGAATGAGAATAAATATTGTTGCATACAATAAAATAATTTAGGTTGCTTTCATGGTTTTGTTCTCCATTACCTTTTATGCCATCATAGTAGCAAACCAGAAATGAATGTTGAAACTATAATTGTTTTCAGATAGATAGACAGATAGATGGTTTTGTTCTCCATTACCTTTTATGCCATCATAGTAGCAAACCAGAAATGAATGTTGAAACTATAATTGCTTTCAGATAGATGATAGATAGATAGATAGATAGATGATAGATAGATAGATAGATAGATAGACAGACAGACAGACAGACAGACAGACAGACAGACAATTCCCCAGTTTTGAATGACCCCATATAGGCATTTCTTCATTTTGGCAATGAAGTCTAGATTCCAATTATTCCAAATAATCCCATTTTGTAAAGTAGCAATATTTAGTTACTCGTGGGATTCAACAAGCTCCTAGAGCAGTGATGGCGAACCTTTTTTTGGCTCGCGTGCCATAAGTGGGGGGAGCGCAGGGGGGTTGTGCATTGCATTATGGGTACGGTACGCCCGCACACGACCCCCCTGCGCTCCCCCCCACTTATGGCACGTGAGCCAAAAAAGGTTCGCCATCGCTGCTCTAGGAGCTTGTTGAATCCCATGAGTAACTAAATATTGCTATTTTACACACACTACATGCACCCCCCCATTTTTTGCATGCTTTTTTCGGCCTCTCCAGGCTCCAGAGGCTTTATAGGAGCCTGGGGAGGGCGAAAACAGCCTCCCCCACCCACCCGGAAGCCCTTTGAAGGCTTCAGGGACCTTCAGGACGCTTCCCTGAAGCCTCCGGAACAGTCAAAATGACCCTCCGAGCAAACCGGAAGTGACTTCTGGTTTGCTGAGAAGGTCGTTTTGAGCACTCTGAAGGCTTCAGGGACCTTCTGGATGCTTCCCTGAAGCCTCCAGATCAGTCAAAACGAACCTCCGAGCAAACCGGAAGTCCGTTCCCAAACTTCTGGTTTGCCCATAGGACTGATTTTGTGCACTCCGGAGGCTTCAGGGAAGCTCATGAAGCCTCCGGAGGGCCTCCAGGTGGGGGGAGAGTCTTTTCACCCTCCCCAGGCTCCTATAAAGCCTCTGGAGCCTGGGGAGGGCGAAAAATGGCTTTTAAAAAGGGTGAACTCAGCTTTCCAGCGCGCGCATGCGCCCTGGCCAGCTGACGGCAGCGCCTCGTGTGCCCTGACAAATGGCTCCGCATGCCACCTGTGGCACGTGTGCCATAGGTTCGCCATCACTGTCCTAGAGGTTCAAACATGCTAAGAAGAGCTCAATGGATTGAATGACAAATATGGTCAGTTGCTATACTGATAACAGAAGCAACTTCTATCTAAATATGCTTCATTATCTCTTTGTATCTTATTACTGTTTGTTTATAATAAAGTGCTAAATGCAAAATGTCATTGCATTTAACAAAACTGCCTTAGCACTTTTTCTCCTGTCAGCATCTGTTCTGCTTCCTGAAGCAGCTGATTGTGAGAATATGATTAATGTTAAATTGGATCCAGAATTGTAAACTGAGTTGCTATGAGTTAAATGCCCTTATTGGGGGAAATATGCTGTTAGCCTGGGAAATCAAGAATTACATTAACCACATCTTTCTTCATTTTTACTTACTAGTACCCTGAGAAAGCTATCATGGATTTGTTTGTCTTTGGTTTTGTTCCTTCATGCTTTAAAAACATTGCAGAGGAACTGGGATTGGGAATCGGAATATACATTATTTATGTCTGCTTTAAAGGTATAGTATTATTATTCTAAACTCTTATTTCTGATAATAATGCATTCTTGAAGAATTTATGTCAGAAAAAAGTACTCCTGGATTGACAGCCTCTGATACCTTAGTTTTCAGAGCTTTCCCCTCCTCTCTAGAAAGGATACTGGGAATTGATCAATGTAGTTTGTCCTTGGTTAACAACTGCTTCATTCACCAAACATTGAATTTACAACAGTGCTGAAAAGGTAGATTTAAAACCCTGTCCCTGAATCTATTACTGTCACAGTGCTTCTGTGGTCATGTGAGGACTATTTGGTCACCTTGCAACCAACATGCATTTCTGACAGCTGCATCCCACATCCTGTGGTCATTTTTATGACCTTCTTCTTTGACTTCCGACAAGTAAATTCAGTGGGGGAACCTGGAAAAAGCCAGTCATGGTCATGACATCATGCTTAATGACTTCAGATTATCTACTAAACAACCACAACCAAACTGATATAAGTTGGGTGCTGTCATTTAATAACCAGATTGTTTAACAACAAAATTATCAGTCCTAGTTGTGGTCATTAAGTGAGGACTGTCTGTACATGAAAAGTCAGGGTTACTCTACTATTGAAATAGAAATCCTAAGACATGTCTAGCTAAAACAGTGCATATAATACTGAGAAATTTCTGTTGCCTGGTCATTTCGTTAACCAATTTCGTTGTATTTAAGTACAATGACAATAAAGATTATACTTATGCTTATTTTTAGTGTGCTAGAAGTGAGACATTATTTAATGTGCCACTAGTATCAACGTACTGAAAATCACATTTACTTTTTGTCCTGTTTCCTCCCACAATTTTTCTTACTGTATCCACTGTCATACCATTTCAATATTTTACAGCCGTCTCCAACAAATCACATGTCTCAGGAGATGCAAACTGTAACTGCCAGAATTCTCAGTATGACCAGGACAGGTAGAGAATTCTGAGAGTTGACATTCATGCACCTGGAAGGCACCAAAGCTGGGGGAATCTGTCTTGAGCAATTAGGCAATTTACTATCATCTATCATAAGTCTTTTGTATTTTAGATTTTAAATAAATGAGTTCAGCTCCAAATGTCCCTAACATTACTGGTGTGCTCATAAAGCTTTTATACATTCCTTTAGCCCATGCATAGGCAAGGTCTTTATACACACTCTCTTAAACATTCCACATCAATAGATTATGCTTTCACAAATGAATTATTCAATTTGCAGAGCACTTGTTTGTTTCTGATATGTCATGTACATGTTTTCTGTGATCAGGTAAATAAGAACAATGCCAAACTCTGGAATAATGTGGGTCATGCTTTAGAAAATGAAAAGAACTTTGAAAGAGCATTGAGATTCTTCATACAGGCCACCCAAGTGCAGCCAGGTGAGTTGTAAAAGAGAGCTAGCATAAAAGGCAATAATATGAGAACTCTCTTGGCATAATATTTTCCCCATGACAGGAAAGTCTTTGCCTAGCATTAGTTGGCATAATCAGCTACTGCATCTTGGACCAGAAAGTTTTAATGGCTCATGTCTTTATCCCCATGCATTTTACTATTGCAGTGCTCCCTCTGAGGTTCTGCCTTTGAAGACAACTCTGTAATCAACACAGATATAGGAGGTTTACAGGATATCTTTACAGGATAATTATTTTATGTTTCATACACTAGGCTGCATTGGGGATCACTTTAACCATGTGTTCTGTCCTATCTGTAAGACCATTGGGAGAGGGGTTTTTTCTTCTTCTTGCCATTGCAAGAGGTGAAAGAACCATGGTCCAGAAGGACAAGCAATCTCCTTGGTTGCTCCAGCATTGTAGAACTTGCTGCCTGCAGAGATAAAGTTGTTCCCAACCTTGACACTCCAGAAAGTCCTGAAAATTCCTCTTTTTAAGCAGGAATTTGTTCTGAGATAATATGAGGGTTGGCTCTTCTTAGGAAGGTTATTTTGGTCTGAAAATATTGAATTTTACCATGAAATGTTAGTTTATGTTTTTCAACTACTCAGGGTGATTTATTGGAGTAATACATAAATTGTGTAAGTGAAATAAACGTTAGTGTGAAATCTTAAAAATGTATATAATTTTATAATTTATATAAGTATGGAAAGTTTTCTGGTGTCCTGATTCCTTAAATGCAATGTTTAAAAAAAACTGTTTAAAGAAATTTCCTGCTTCATTTAGCTATTGTTAAGTTGCATATTAATCTTCCATGGCTGAATTTCCTAAAGGAAAGCTCTGTAATTCAGGGACAGAGCACATGTTTTACGTGCAAAAAGTTCCATGCTCAGTCCTTAACAATGCTTTACAGAAAAGACCTCTGCATGAGATTCTAGGAACATTGTATTTATCAAAGTAGCCTGTGCTTGGGAGGCAATGTACATCCCTCCAATTTATGCCAGATTGTAATCCCTCGTCATTGCCATACTGGCCTAGCCTGACAGAATCCAGAGGTAGTTTAAAAGCATCCTTTCCCCGCCTCTGAATTAAACAGCCAAGTGGCCTAAGCAAAGATAGAGCAATCATATATTTTTTTAAATGGGTACAATATGTGTGTGTTCTGCACTTGGAACATTGCAAAATGCTTGTGGTTTTGAATTAATTGTCAAATGAATTTCTTGGGACTAGTTGAACAAAATCATACAACATATGTCATACCAGTCACGCTTTAGATAGAAAAAAGGGGAGGCAGGGAGGATTCAATGTTTATTTGATTTCTAGTTTAAAATTGTTGTGACTGAGGCTGGAATTTTAGAGGGAAAGAAAGTACTGAAGGTCTTCTTTATCTTGCAATTTTGAAGATGATATTGGCGCCCATATGAATGTAGGAAGAACGTACAAAAATTTAAACAGAACCAGAGAAGCAGAAGAATCCTATTTAGTTGCAAAATCATTGATGCCACAGGTAAGTGGAGTACCCTGCTTATTTGAGAAGTTTCATTAATGTGTTTTTTAGCAAAAGGTCCTGGGACTCAGGGAGTCTTCTTTTTTACTTTGCTGGAAATTTTAGCAATCAGTCTAGTTCAGCCTTTTTCTTGTCTGTATTTTCGTAATAATTATAATATTTAATATTTTAAAAAAATTAAAAATATGGTAGGTTATTAATTGTCTGCAGTTGTATCTCAGCCTGCTTCTGTATTATAACAGTGTATTCTCAATTCAAATAAAAGTTGTACTTAGTTTAAAGTAATTACAATTTAGGCCTTTCATTTTAAAGCTACAGTCTTTGACACTGTTACAACTTTCATTGTGTTATAGTTCTGATAAAATTGTGGTTAATGCTCCTCCAAGCCTAATATAATTTCTTCTGCTGTCAGATTATTCCAGGTAAAAAATATGCTGCGCGTGTCGCTCCTAACCATCTGAATGTTTACATAAACCTTGCAAACCTGATTCGGACAAATGAGTCTCGTCTTGAAGAAGCAGACCAATTGTATCGTCAAGCCATTAGCATGAGGCCAGATTTCAAACAGGCCTACATTAGCAGGTACTTTATAATCTTATATTCATAATGAAATGCCAAATGTGAGTAGGCAGCTCTACTGTCTGAAACAACTGCTGTTTTAATAGCAAGATAATGGAGTGAATGGAAATCACATAATTTAAATTTGATTCTCAACAGGGGTGAACTACTTCTAAAGATGAATAAACCTCTGCAAGCTAAAGAAGCTTACCTAAGGGCTCTTGAATTGGATCGAAGCAATGCAGACCTATGGTACAACTTGGCAATTGTTTACATTGAACTGAAAGATCCCTCTGAAGCTCTGAAAAACTTCAATCAGGCATTAGAACTGAATCCTAGTCACAAATTGGCCTTGTTCAATTCTGCACTATTGATGCAAGAATCTGGTATGTATACCTAGAACTTTAAAGCAACATTTTAAAAGTTGTATTATGTTTTATTATTGTTTATTAACATGCTCTATGGGGAAGAAATAAAAGGGGGGGGAACACCAGGAAAAAATGCACGCCAAACTCCAAAAACAAAACAACATGATTGATATAACAAATTTTGTTATTAACATGATTAATAACAAAATTTTGAACCAAAGTTAGTAATAATCAATGACTCTCTAGCATGATCAAATAACAAAATGACATGAAATATCACTAAATCTATGCCATAGAAAAACAGTTATTTTTTTTTATGAATAGTCAGGATTGATTTTTCAAAAAAAAAGGTAAGTTACATAATTCTAGAATACAATCCTCTCTCAGAATACAAATCATAAGCAAATTAAATATTTCCCTTTCAGGATGGATTAGCTTTGAAGAATAGATTTGCAGAACTGAGTTTCATTTTATTTACAATTTTCCCTCTTAAGTCAGATTCTAGCTTATAAGTAAAGTACTTCTTACAATTAAACAAAAGACTGTCCTTGCATTGTGAATTGTGTCTTCAGTGCTTTTTCTACAATGATTGTGATTTTTGGTGCAGTGGTTAAGGTACTGAATAGACACCTACGAGATGCAGCTTCAAGGCCACATCTTGTCATGGAAAATCACTGTCTTCCAACTCAACTTACCCTATAGGGTTGCTGTTACAGGAAAAAGTAGGAAGGAGGAAGTAGTATATATTTCACTTTGAGTTCTGGAGGAAAGGTGAGATTTAACCCTAATAGGTTTTTTTAATGTTACATTCCAACAGGGGAATGCAAACAAGATTTGAAGCAAGAAATTGTAATAATTTTAAAAGCCTTGGGATGGAATCAGTGTGGTAATTTTCCTGGGCCCCATCCAATTATTTTTTCAATATTTGAAAGGATCAGTTGTTCTTTTCCATTCAAATCAATGAAATTAATCAATTGAAATCCCAAAAATTATATAGGCATTCCAAATCCTTTACCTCAGTTGGGCAAAAAAATTACTGTAATGATGTTGGGAGAAAAAAGTGGGTATGTAATATGCTTCCCGTGGAACTTTCAGACTATAATATCAAATTGCAAAATTATAGTATCATGAATCTAAATCTACAAGCATAAGTAATAAAGACTGTTGATATTGTCCTATTTATACAGCCTTGGATAGTCCATATTAATATTCATTTGTTGCTTTAGGTGAGGCCAGCCTTAGGCCTGAAGCTAAAAAGAGACTTCTAAGTTATATAAAAGAAGAATCGCAAGATGCTAATGGTTATTTTAACTTAGGCATGCTTGCAATGGATGATAAAAAAGATGATGAAGCTGAGATGTGGATGAAAAAAGCCATAAAACTACTTCCAGGCTTCCGCAGTGCTTTGTTCAACTTGGCCTTGCTTTACTCTCAGACTGCAAAAGAGCTGAAAGCTTTACCCGTGCTGGAGGAATTGCTGAGGTACTACCCAGATCATACCAAAGGTTTGATTTTGAAGGGAGACATTTTAATGAACCAAAAGAAAGATATTCAGGGAGCAAAACAATGTTTTGAGAAAATTCTGAGAATGGATCCAAACAATGTGCAAGGGAAACATAACCTCTGTGTGGTTTACTTTGAAGAACGAGACTTATTAAAGGCAGAAAAATGCTTAGTGGAAACACTGGCCTTAGCCCCACATGAGGAATACATTCAACGCCATTTAAGCATTGTCCGAAGTAAAATTGCTTCCCTCAGACCAGGGGAAGTAAGTGTGACTCATACAGAAAAAGTAGCATCTATGGAAGAAAAAAAAACTCTGTCTGAACACTTGAAAGAGGCAAAAAATGAGCAAAAAAACCCTCAGACTACAAACTCTAATGGCAGCAAGGAGCAGAGGAAATCCAAAAAACATGGAAATAAAAACTCTACAGACAAAGAGACAAAAAAGAAATCGACAAAGGAAATAAAAGAGATAGAGAAAAAAAGAGTTGCTGCACTGAAAAGACTGGAAGATATTGAACGTATATTAAATGGTGAATAATTACTTGGAGCACCACTATAAGGGAAACTGGCATCTATTTTGCAGATTTTACATGTGCGTTGCATGTGTTTTCAGTCAAAGTGATCACAGGGTGCTTTTGAATTTGGAAAGTATTGAAATGTTAACTAAAATTGAAGAAGCTGCAAAATAAATAGGAAAAGCGGTGACTTTTAATCAAAGATGCTTGGTTAAGGAGTTGCACATAACTGACATACAAGGACTTTTCTAGCAATGGAAGCTATGTTCTAATATTGCTGGTTAGAAGAATAGCTTATTACTCCAGAAACAAATCTCACTAAACTCCTTATTTGAAAGCAAGCACGTTAGAGCTTGGCTGCAAAATACTTGCAACCAACTATGCTCAATTCTTTCTGTTCTCAAAGAACGGTTAAAATACTGATAGATAAATATTAAAGAGAGCCTCAGGTATATTGGTCACCAGACTAATTTTACTAGAGAAATCCATTGGTCTGAGTATTTAAGCATTACAAATTAATTTTTATGACTATGATTTTACTTCACACATCAAATATTTTTTTCTATGTAAATGTATGTGGCGCATTCCCATGTTGTCATCCTGCTTTCCTGTAAGTATTAATGTTCCAGAATGCATTGGGAATTAATTAGCAAATACCACTTTTGTATGTGCATGCATGCATTTGATGTTTTTTTTAAAAAAAACTTTAATAAATCACTCTATAAGTACAGTGATTTTCTGTATCATGGGGACAAGCAGGAATAGTCATCCCCAAAAGATATCCCTATCAAAAAGCTTTTTCCTGGGTTTTTTTTGTGGTTGTTGTTATCAGCACCATCATGGGATGCTTCTAATATATGGAAAATGTAACTGTTTCTGAACTGTCATCTAGTTTTTAAGTAATCATTGCAAAACTTATGGAATCATTTCTAAGGCGGTGGATTTTTTTACCTCTTTTATGTTGAATACAACATCTCACAATATAAATCAGGTATCTTTTTAAGATCCTCACTGATTAAATTGCCTTCCTGTGATAATGCATTATAAGTAATGGCAAACCATTCAGTTTTATTTGCAATCATACTGTCTTGTTTCCCTGAAAATAAGACCTCCCCAGATAATAAGCCCAATCAGGCTTTGAGTGCATGCGAACTTCCGCCCCTCTCTTGATCAGCTGGTCTGCGGGCCGTGGGCTGAGGTTAAGGAGCCTCCTGCACCTCAAAAATAATAAGACACCTCTATAAATAAGGCCAAGCACTTATTTCAGGAGTCAAGAAAATAAGACCTGTCTTATTTGGGGGGAAATACAGTTAATTACGTTTTAATATGGAAAATGTAGACCTGTACCACATAATATCAATCACCAACTGCTTAGATGACTTCTATGGAGACTGAGGTTGAAAAGAAAGAACAGAATGCTTCAGCTCCTTGGAAAAATGGAGGATATATCTTAAATTAATGAAATCCTTTGCAACAAGAAACCATATGTTTGACATTTTAAAAATCCCAGGATCTTAAGGTACACCTGCAAAAGACTCCTGGGAAAAAAAGTTTTATCATGGTATGAGGTAGCTAAAGAACTGATCTGACATGGTATAAGACAACTTCTTATGTTCCTGCTTGGAGAAACAAAATAGGTATACAAACAAAATTAAAATAAGATATGGTGAAAAAAATGTCTCTTGGCCAAAAAGCAAAAGGAATTTCTTATAATTAGAATTGTAGGGACTGAGTCCATAACATATGGCAACTCCAAAGAAAGTCTTGAGGTAAATAAGTCTGATAGAAAATATGTGCCCTGAAGCATCTTTTCTTTAGATGCCTCAGCAAGCTACTAGCTGGAGGTGTACTTCCCCTCCCCCATCATGTTATACATGATAGATTGTCATGTGACAATCATACTTGTGACTTACACAAAGATTTCTTATTGCATTAAACCTTCATTCAGAATTTGTTTTCAGCTTGAAAGTTTCTGGTATAATTCCAAAAATGATTTTCTGTTTTTATTGAGGAAATTTGGGCATTACAATTAAATGCTTGTTTTGCTAAATTTCCTATGATTTTCATTAACAGCTTTGTTAGGATAAGATAGCTAAATCTCTTATGTGAAACTTGAACTCATCATTTTTATATCTCTGGTTATATACAATACAATACAATACAATAGTAGAGTTGGAAGGGACCTTGGAGGTCTTCTAGTCCAACCCCCTGCCTGGGCAGGAAACCCTATATCGTTTCAGACAAATAGCTATCCAACATCTTCTTAAAGACTTCCAGTGTTGGGGCATTCACAACTTCTGGAGGCAATCTGTTCCACTGATTAATTGTTCTCACTGTCAGGAAATTTCTCCTCAGTTCTAAGTTGCTTCTCTCCTTGATTAGTTTCCACCCATTGCTTCTTGTTCTACCCACAGGTGCTTTGGAGAATAGTTTGACTCCCTCTTCTTTGTGGCAACCTCTGAGATATTGGAATAATGCTATCATGTCTCCCCTAGTCCTTCTTTCTCTTAAGCTAAACATACCCAGTTCCTGCAACCGTTCTTCATATGTTTTAGTCTCCAGTCCCCTAATCATCTTTGTTGCTCTTCTCTGCACTCTTTCTAGAGTCTCCACATATATTTTTCCTCAGTTTGTCTCTGGGTTACCTAAGGGAGTATTAGTTTTTAGTTTTTTTAATCATTTTTTTTTTCAAATATGTTAACTCCATGGATGTTGAAGAAAGGTTTACATGAGCAAACTTACTGAATTCTTTATTATTTTGTCCCTTACTTCATAACATGTCTTAGCATAGGTTGTGGTTAGTGTGAACTCCAAAACAATCAGAATTGTTACTTTAAAATAAAAAAATGTGTCACAAGCTCAGGAAATCCTAGTAGTTTCTACAAGACAAAGATTTCAGTTTTTTATTAAAATATTGAATGAAAGGAGCCACACAGGCTAACCAAAATACGCTTTTGGGTTCTAGTACAGTACAAAGCACTTTTATGCACATACCTATAGGTGCTTAAAATACAAAGCGAGAACATCAGCAGTTACTCTGATGGCAAAGCATCTCACTGAGGTGAATTGTGAAATATATGCCAGTCAGATGTTGACATACATAGCACTGTCATCTTGACTGTTGTCTTGGTTTCATCCATAGACAACCTGACATTACCCATAGGCAACACTCGGAACATCGTCCAGTTTCTCTGCCTCATTGCCGCCGGTTGGCTTCATCCCATGTTATTCCACAGATTTTGTTCTGGGGGGAGGGATGTGCAGAAGAGACCATAGTGGGGAAGGAAAATCTTACTGTGCATGTGGATTGCTACCGAGTCTTGAGATAATTGTATATGTTTAAACATAAATTGAATGTCTGTGAAATAATAAACAGTGGCTTGGTATGTGCATAATTTCTGTGTGGGGATGCTGTTTTCTAGTTGACAACTTACTAGCAAAGACTATTTTTTAAAAAAAGAGTGGGAAATATAAAATAATGACATGATGAATGTATAGCAAAATTAAGCAGTACCCTCAAATAAAAAGAAATACTAGGAAATGTAGGTAAATTACCTAATGAAAGAGCTGTGTGAGGCATTGATCTATCAGAAACTTTTGTCATTATTTCATATTTGTCAGTTAACAAATTCTGTAACACGAAAGCTTCGCTATCACACTTCTCAGTTTGTTGCTAGTGAAATAATAATAGTCATCTAAGCTTTATTCAAAATGAAAGGTACATTAACAGTTGGAAAACAGCTGTATATCACAGAAATCCTGCAAAATCCTCCAAACTATCAAAACATGCAATGGCTTTCCAATATTTGTATCCTGCAAATTAGTAGCAAATTCATCTTGCAAGTTGATCTTAATAGATGACAAAATTTTAATGTCAATTTAAAGTGAACATAGATTTTAAAAAAAATTACTTCATAGATAAACCCATTTATTATAACATAAAAGGTATTTTGGATCACAGTTCATTACATTATTTCAGTTGGCAGTAAATTAATATGAAAAAATGTGTTGCTGTTGAAATGTTATGCTGGAGTTAGTACACATCCCTGTGCTTCTAGAAACACTGCAATTGAATTTTTGACTGCCATGTGTCCTAGTTGAAAGTCATTAAAGTTTTCATAGGCTTGTAAGGTCCTCTTTACCAACTCAATCTTTGGAAGTTTGAATTTTCTTTAAAGTGTGATGCCCAAAATTGGACATAAAATGTGTGATGGGATTTACCAATTTAGAATAAAATGCAGTGACTACTTACCTTGAGTCTGAAAATTTACATTTCTATGAATACATTTGCTTTTTTTTTTCTCCAGCCACTTCAAAATACTCATCAGTATGGAATCAACTGTTCAGAAGTCTTGATCACAAGATTCTCCCATAATACCTTGTATTTGATCTTTGTTTCCTAAGTATGAAAATTTTATAGCTATCTTCTAATGCAGTGGTTCTCAACCTGTGGGTCGGGACCCCTTTGGGGGTCGAACGACCCTTACACAGGGGTCGCCTAAGACCATTGGAAAACATATTTTTGATGGTCTTAGGAACCAAGACACCAATTTTATGGTTGGGGGTCACCACAACATGAGGAACTGTATTAAAGGGTCACGGTATTGGGAAGGTTGAGAACCACTGTTCTAATGTATTAACCATCCACCTTTATCACAGAATGCTCACAACATATCATAGAAGTTACTATTAAAAAAAAGATAAAATTAGTCTGGCAAGTCTTGTTCCTGATAAACGCATTTTGAATTCTAATTTAAAAGTTTTTTTCCAAAATATTTTTAAATCCACCTTTTTGCAATCTGCTGCAGAATCTTCCTATGCATTAATCTTAGATTGACCACTCTAAGTTCCCAGTATTTTAATAATAGTAATTTATAATTTATTAAATTTCAATGCCACCTGACTCCCACCAATTGTGTAAGTTTAATTGATTTAATTAGAGTTGTTAAATATTCTTTCCTGCACTTTTTTACCCACTCCCTGATAGTAAATTAATGACAGCAGTTTTGGTTTCAAAATTTATTTCAGTGACCTTGTGCTATTTAATGACTGCAATAAAGTTATTTTATTTCAGTGAAATAAATATGTGTGCAATTCTCTTGTGACAATATGGTCCTTCTTGTGTGTTAAATTCATAGTGGATAACTGTATGTGTGAATGTCCTGATTTTTATTACCCAGTTTTCTTTCTAACAGTCTTGTCTCCTTCCTGGCTTCTGTGGTTTAGTTAAATCTAAAGGAAGATATTCAAGGGAATTATTGCCATTTTTTTTCTGGGCTGGGAAGAATGATGGAGAGATCTTTAAAAAAACAATGCCAGTTCTAACATCTTCAATCTCTTCCATCAACAAGATAAACTCAATAACACCACTTAGAGAATTTTGAAAGAAATTATTAGTCACCATGAGAAAAAGGAAACACTAAGAAAAAAAAATAAGGCACTTTCCTTAGGGTTAAAACACATTTGAGACATTGCAAAAAATGGATTTTTAAATAAATTATTTTTTATTTCATTTAATTTCTAGTAACTTTTATTCCTATTCAATATAAAACGATGCCCCATCCTGTGAACTGCAGCAAGAATAACTGTTGTAAGTATTTAGACATAAGTACTGTCTATTCATTTCCAGCTACCGTGAGGAATGCAGCCAAGTTTAAGAAATAGGGAAGGCTGAGCAGGATGGTAGATGGTGCTATTATCCCTGCTAATGCAATTTTTAAGCCCAGGCACTTTGTCTCCCTGACAAAATAGCTTCATTATAACACTAGTCCAACTGGACAGTGTTAAGTGAATACCTTTTACTAGCCATACATTTTGCAGACTTGTAGAGGATTAAGGGACATATCTTCTCAGGCAGCTGTGTGCTTCTACTTTCTTCCCAAAGTAGATGCTTCGCTGACGGATAAAAGGGAGCTGGGAGAATTGAGTCATAATAATACACATTGTACTTTGCATCTACCCAGCATGCTGTTTTTATGTTCATTGGCGTCTTGTGAGATGAAGTATTTTAAGCTGTAGTTAGCAAAGTACAGCTATTTTTGTGCTTATTCATGCGCACAATAGGGGAGATCAGGAAAGGATCACAATTCTAGGAAGCAGCATATTGTGTATGGAACTTTGGGGTTCCAAATATTTTAAAAGTATTCTCACCTTTGTTTGATTTGAATTGTTAGTATCTTATTTTGTAATTTTGAAACTTAGCATGTACAAACAAACTTTTGTCAAGCTGGAAGTTAATGTTCCCTAACGTCTAGATAGAACAGAAGACATCAAAACTGAAAACCTAGCGGGGTTTTTTTTGCATGCTTTTTATTTCTAAAAAATTATTTAATTCAGAATCTTTGAAGCTAATTTCTCTTTGCCAACTGCTGCGTAGCAGCTTCTGGTGTGTGGGTGTATTGCTGTGAATCAGCTAAAAAATACCAATTCTGCCAAATCTAGAAGTATTTAATGACTTCTCCACTATTGTTAAAAGTGTGCACCCTTTCATTAGTAGTCAGCAGAGGTCTTGGATATAATATGTGCATAACTGCAGGGGTGTGAGTGACTAGAGGAAGCAGCCACAGACGAACTCAACTGCTAGGTAATACTCCATACTAAGATGCACAGAATTAGCAGAAATCTGGGTGAGCAAGCGGGAGTCGGGGAAAGAAAGGTGCAAAAGCTTGCATTATCAGTGTACACTAGTACCATTTAAATTCAACACAAAAATAATAAAATTATTTAGGGTTAAGTTTATAAGTCTATGCTTCCAAGGTGCTGGCCTTAGCAAGATTTCATTTATTTATTATGTCCATAGTGGGTTAGTAATATACATTTCAACAGTAAGTGTGATGAACTATATTTTATGAAATACCATTCAATTTATTTGAAAATAAAAGAGGTTTTTAATCAGTTCAGTGTCCAAGATGAGACTAATAAATTATCTGTCTATATCATCTCATATTTTTCAAGTAATTGAGTAAACAATAACAACAAGAATTATATAATTATTATAAAATATCAAACATTTTTGAGGATCACATCAAGACAGTAGCACAGAGCTTGTGCAGGCCATGCAAGGGTATAAAACAGTGATGGCTAACCTTTTTGTTCTCGTGTGCTGAAAGTGGATGCACGCGCACAACAGTGCATGCACGTGCCCACACCCATAATACATTGCGTGCACAACACCTGCGTGCCATGTCCCCTCCGTGTGCGCCCCATGCTTGTGCTGCCCCTGTGCATGTATGTAACACACACACACACACACACACACACCATTTTGGGCTTAGCAGGTCTCCCTGATGCCTCCTGGGACCAAAAACAGGGCACCGGAGGGGGCACATGGTGGCGCGCAGCACCCCCCCATGCCCATCCACGCCCCCATTCATTTGTACGCTGTTACAGGTGTTATGTCTGCCTTGTATGCATCTTTATTTCACTCTAGCATTCGTCTCCATTGTTCAGTGATGCATTTTCTGCCTCTCTAGGATTTACCTTTATCTGCTCCTGTGAGGCACTTCCTGTTGGATGTATATAGTTATATTCTCGATGGCTTGTATAGCGTTTTAACTGCATTTTGATTAAACAACACGGGCTGCAGAGACCCGAAAATCAGCTGGCCACATGCACAAAAATCAGCTGGCCACATGCACATGCACAGTGAAGCTCAACTGGGGCAACGGCTCATGTGCCAGCAGAGAGACCTCCATGTTCCACCTGTGGCAAGTGTGCCATCACGGGTATAAAACATCAAATACATTAAATGGTTTAATAACTTCATTCAAAGAAACTACATTTTATTACATAGAACAAGGAGGTCTTAGTTGGAATATGCAAGAATGGCGATGATATGCTGGGGGGTAATTACGTGTATCATGTGATCTACTTATCTCTAGTGTGCTTCTCTCAGGAACAGTAAGACAGAGCTAGTTTGATGCAATGGCTAGTCCAGCTTCAGCTGGGAAAACTTATTTGGGGTCAGTTAATTTATTTCGGCCTCATCTACCTCATTTGGTTGTTGTGGGGAAAAATAAGAGGTAATGAGGTAGATACAAGGCAATGAGCTTGTAGATACAAGCTCATTACCTTGAGTTTGTATCTACAAGATAGGATATACATGTAACTAATGAATAAAGTGTGATTCAACTGGCCATTTTCATGATACTGGAGAAGAACCTTTTTTTTTTAAACAAAGACATAAAACACATACAACCTTCTTCCATTTCCTATAATGTGTTATTTGGTTACAAGATTTTGTGGGTCCTTTCCATGGTCACCACTTACAATTATGTATCGAATCACAAATTATTCCTTAAGTAAACATAAGTACATTATTATCATTATATATCAATTGTTCAACTATAATTATTATCCCATAATTTTAAATGAGTTATTCTAAGTATTGAATTCATACATACAACATCATTTTGCATCAATAGTTCAACTCCAATTATTATTTCTACATTTTAAACAGAATGTTCTATATATTGAGATCATACAACATCAGGATCAACATCACATCAAGGAAAGAAGGATCTATGCATTTCCACTGAGGTAGTGGATAAGATCAGTTATTTTAAAAGAAAAACTGAATAGGTAGACATGTTGAAACTTATTTTTAATGATTGTACAGTTCCTTACCTTAGTCCATTGTTGACCATAAAAACATTTCCCAGTGCCTATTTCTGGTGATTATCAAAATTAATGTGGTTTTAAAAAACAAACTAAGACAATGCAATTTATTTAGTGATCTGAATAAAATTAGGGGGTTTTTTTGAGGAAAAGGAAGCTTTATTTTATAGCTAGATAGAAATACTTGGGCATTATTTCCACCATTTGTTGTTATATGAGAATTAATCCTGATTTAGAGTTTCTTGAAAGTCTGTAAAAATGCCTTTGACCACCTTATAATATTCCTTCTTAACTGGGGTCTGAGGGACGTGGCTAAAATTGCATATATAGTTTTCACTTAGCAACTATCTGGATTCAAAAATAGCATTCAGGTGCTTCAATTTTATAACTTATAAAAGGAAATAAACCTCTCTTTCCCTGTCTTTTTGGAGCTATAGATAAAACATTATTCCTAATTATTCCTTTTTTAAATTTTAGATGACATTTTTTCAATAAACTATATTTTTATTGAACAGATTATCTAAATTATAGATATTTGGAAGCTTAGTCATGAAAGACAGTTGCATGATTTTTCTAGATGTGATTCTTGCCTCTAACATAGGAGAGAGTAAGCTTTTTCAAACATTTATTCTTGTTATGAGAGAAAATAGCAATGATAATAAAGCATATTATTTATAGGCCATAAATATTGTCATAAACCAATTTGGGAATAATTTTTGTTTCTAAAGTACAATTACTGCAAACTTAATGCTCAGTATAAACCAATTACTCTAGGAAAATATATGGGTACTACCTTTGTTATGCGTAATTATCTTTTAAAACCAGCAGATCATAGTTGTTATATTACCAGGATATTAACCCTGTAAGGGTGATTTCAGACAAACATTATCCATCCAAACACAAGGGAACATTGTGAGGTCATCCTCAGTTCATAAAATTTCAGATAGGAATTGAATGGCTGAAAACATCCAATGAGTAATAGATATCACAGTTTTATTTATGGGACAATTAAGATTTATGGGCAATTAAGATTTCATCCATTTGTTCGAAGAGCTGCAGATTTATTATATGAATTATTCTAGGCCACCATAAAATAATGGAAACAGGTAGCTATGGAATACTATACTAAGCAATATTAATGTAAAATGCATTTTTTAAAGAAAAGACAATTTTATTAAATACTTGTAGCATATTTTAATGGAAATTGAGCTCCTTGGTTTAAGAGCCAATTGTTTCTCGATTTATTACCCTAGCAGACATAGACATGATGTAATTCAGTTGTCTATTATATGGGATAGCAATGGTCAAATGAAGTCAAGAGAGTTAATAAATTTAGTATTTTCAATTTTAAAATGAAAAGTATAGTGTGACTTCAGAAACAAAAAAAAAGAACTGATTGTAAGTTCAGAGATACTTCACAAGAAGAGTCCTCTGTTCCTCTGCTCACAAGAAAATACCTTATGCCACCAGACGTGAAATTTTGGGCTTAGACAACTTAGAACTACACCGCTGTCAGCGTTCCAAATATCATGCAGAATTAAATCATTGTCCAAGGCAAAGTAGTCCTTAAAACTCCAATTTAATAAGACAGGCATGTTGGCATTATGCTGTTGAAATTTCAACTCTAAGGTACATCCGGTGAATTTCCCAAGTTAAAAGTTCATCATCTATCCCCACACCCCATAATTCATCACATGGTCCAATCTTCATCTTCCACGCTGGCATGTACACCCTTCTTCTTCCGGCCAGGTGTCGAGGTGCGGAGACAAAAGACGACCTTGAGCTTCTAAGAAATCCATAACAATACATTCCACAATCCTACTCCTTTCTATTCCCTCCTCCCAACTACTATACCAATGAAACAGCATAATATATATGTTTTAATTATGTGGCAGGCCAAAGATCCTAAAAGGAACAGAATTACAGGCCTGACAGGCGGCCTCTCCTCAAGAGAAAAACGTTTCCTGAAAAGAGAATAACATAAATGTTAACTATCAAAATTTAACCACCTCTTCCTCCCCCAGGGGGACCCTTTGGCTTATCAGGGAATTTCTCATGGAATTGCTTCACTAATTTATCTGCTTTCAGATCCCAACTTTTCACCCACGTAGCTTCTGACAAAGGGTATCCCTTCCAATGCACTAAATATTGTAAACGACCTCTATACAGCCTGGAATCTAATATTTTTTTCACTTCATAATGTGTTTCCCCTTCTACCACTATGGGAGGAGGTGGAGTTTGGGTGGATGGTCTCGTGCTAGACTCCCTTACCGGCTTCAATAAGCTACAATGGAATACCGGGTAAATTTTCCCTAAGAGTCTAGGTAGGCTGAGTCGAACTGTAACTGGGTTAATTATCTTTTCTATTGGGAAAGGACCTAGAAATTTTGGACCTAATTTCTTACTAGGCATCTTTAATCTTATGTATTTAGTAGACAAAAAAACTTTGTCCCCCACTCGAAAGGGGGGTTGTAGGGAACGATGTTTATCAGCTTGCTTCTTGTATGCTTCTGCCGCATCTGTTAGTGCCTTTTTGGTATTCTCCCATCCCTTTTTTAGTGCCTCCAGCCATTCATTCAGGGACATGGATGAGGGAGGTTCCTTAGGTAGTTCAGGCATGGGAACGAATTCCATGCCGCTGGTAATCTGGAAAGGAGTTAATCCGGTACTGCTGTGAACCGTATTATTATATGCTACTTCAGCGAAAGGTAGCAAGTCCGACCAATTGTCTTGCTGATAGTCCACATAACACCGGATGTACTGTTCCACCATCGCATTGGCCCTCTCTGCTGCCCCATTTGTGCTGGGATGAAATGCTGAGCTGAGTCCCTGCGTGGACCCGATCGATTTTAGGAATTCTCTCCAGAACTTGGCGGTGAATTGAACTCCGCGATCTGAAATGATCCTTTTTGGAACTCCATGTAGGCGATAAATGTGTTTCACAAACATTTTCGCTAATTTCTTTGCGGACGGTAGGCTTGAACAAGCGATAAAGTGTGCTTGCTTGGAAAACAAATCAATAACTGTCCAGATTACTTTATTACCACTGCTATCTGGAAGTTCGACAATGAAGTCCATTGCTATCTCTTCCCATGGTCGGCTAGGGTTGGCCACTTGTTGTAGTAGTCCAGGGGGCTTTCCCGGACGGGTTTTCATTGTTGCACAAGTAGCACAGCTTTTTACATAATCTTCCACCTCCGACCTCATCTTTGGCCACCAAAATTGACGTCTAGCGAGGTGGAGAGTTTTCAGGAATCCAAAATGACCTCCTAGTTTCGCATCATGACTCCGCTGTAGCACTTGCAATCTCATTTCTGCAGGGACGTACAGTTTGGATCCCTTCCAGGCTACGCCATCATTAATCGTTAGGATGTCTTTGTTGTTGTTGAACCATGGGTCTGTCTGGAGGGCTGCTTTCAGTTCGGTTCTCAGTTTATCTTGGCTTCGACTGGTGACTTGAGCTGCCTTTTGGTGAGAAGAAGATATGATGGGATGGAAAATTTCTTCCTTCTTACTGTCAAACTGGGGTTTTCTCGACAGTGCATCTGCTAACAAGTTCTTCCCTGCGGGGATGTGTTTAATTTCAAATTTGAACCTTTGGAAATATTGGGCCCAACGGACCTGTTTGGGGGATAACTTTCGATGGGCAAGGAGAGTTTCGAGGTTTTTATGATCAGTCCATACCTCGAACGGTATATCCCCCCCTTCCAGGAGATGCCTCCAGGTGAGCATGCTCCACCTGATCGCGAATGCCTCCTTCTCCCAAATGGGCCACCTTCTTTCCGTAGTGGTGAGTTTTTTGGAGATGTAAGCGCATGGTAAGAGGTGGCCTTCCTTATTCTTTTGTAGTAGCACCGCGGCTATCGCGACATCACTGGCATCCGTTTGGATTATGAAAGGTCGCTCTGGATTGGGGTGTTGCAATATGGGTTCTTGGGCAAAGAGCCGTTTTAATTTCTCAAAAGCCTTTTGACAGTCAATTGTCCATCTTAATGGTTGGTTTGCTTTTGGTTTAGTAGGGGAAGGCCCCGTTCTTAATAGGTCAGTCAATGGTAGGGCAATTTCAGCAAAGGTTGGAATAAACTGCCTATAAAAGTTTGCAAATCCAAGGAAGCTTTGTAATTGTTTGCGAGTGCTTGGAGGTTTCCAATCTAACACCGCTTTCACTTTTTCTGGGTCCATTTCTACTCCTTCATTGGAGATACGATATCCCAGATAATCTAGCGAGGTCTTGTGGAATTCACACTTTGACAATTTTGCATAAAGTTTGGCAGCTAGAAGTTTTTTCAGGACTTGCCGTACCAGTTTCACATGTTCTTCCATGGTCTCAGAGAAGATCAAGATGTCATCTAAATAAACGAGTACTCCGCGGTACAGGTGGTCGTGTAGCACTTCATTTATGTACTGCATGAATACTGCGGGTGCTCCTTGTAGTCCGAAAGGCATGACTTTATATTGGAAGCTGCCTAAGGGAGTATTAAAAGCGGTCTTCCACTCATCCCCTTTCCGGATTCGTATACGGTAATACGCCTCTCTCAAATCCAGCTTGGTGAAAATCTTGCCCTTAGCCAAGTGGTTCAACATATCTTTCATGAGAGGGAGGGGATAGGTATTCTTTTCGCATACCGCATTCAAAGCTCGTAAGTCCACACAGAGGCGAACCCCCCCATCTTTCTTTTCCCTGAAGAGCACTGGGGCCGCTACTTTTGATTTTGCTGGTTCAATAAACCCTCTTTTCAAATTGGTGTCGATGTACTTCCTCAATTCTATCATCTCTTTAGGCGTCATAGAGTACATTTTGGGCTTTGGTAAGGTTACCCCAGGTTTGAACTCTATGGCACAATCTGTGGCGCGGTGAGGTGGAAGGTAGTTTCCGTCTTCCTCACTGAACACCTCCGCCAGATCCCAATAGATCTTTGGGACTCGTTGGATTCCCGGAAGTTTAGTGTCTGCTGCGGTTGCTGCAGGTTCTGGATGGGTTGGGCTGTTAGGTTCCAATGTTCCTGGGTGGCCCTTTGGTTCCACTGGTGGTAACGGCCCAAGTCCAATAGTCACCTTTCTAACGCCATCCTCCCACTTTATGGTAGGTTCCCACTTGTCCAACCATGCAAGCCCTAGGATAACTGACTCCTGCATTCCAGGGGCCACGATGAATCTGAGGAACTCATAGTGGCGGCCTATCACCAGTTTTACTAACTCAGTGATCTTTGTAGCCGGAGCTCCCCCAATTAGGGTTCCATCCACTTGCTCAAACGGAATGGGTTGTTTCAGGGGTCTGGTGCGTATACCTAGTTGCTCCACTATTGACATGCTGATTAAGCATCGGGTGCAGCCGGTATCTATAATCACCCCAACTTCCCCTTCTACCCCCCTTTTCGGTATTTGGAGTTTGGCTTTTATTTGGAAGGGGCGGATAGGTGCACTCACCATTGGGTCGTCTTCTGGGTTTCCTTCCTCTTCCTCCTCTGAAGTGTCCCGGGCGTTTTCAGTGGCTCCGCTCTCTGCCCCTGCTGGCTGTTGTGCCAGACGACTTTTTTCTGGTGGTTTTCTGGGGGTTTTCTTGACTGTGCTGGCAGGTGGTTGGCGTGGTTGTGGAACTGGGGCTGGAGCCCAGCATGTAGATGCCCGGTGGCCAAGCTGACCACAACGGTAGCACTTTATTTTGGGGCCCCAGGAACGAGGGGTTGGCGGGAGCTTTTCAGTTTGCTGCCTCTGCGTTCGGTGGGCTAACGGTTTTTTTTCAGGGGTTCTGGTACCAGGCTTTGGATAGGTGTTAATCTCGTGGTCCAGTATGATTGCAGTGGTGTACCATTCTTGGATACGATCTGGGGTCCCCCTTACGGCACAAGCTTGTTTCAGTTTGGGATCTAAGGCCTTTTTGAACGTATAGACCAATAGTCTCTCTGGCCAGTAACGTAGTCTTCCAGCTATTCTCCGGAATTCCCAAACTAATTCTTTGACCGGCCGACCCCCCTGTCGTAATTCCTGGATCTGGTCTTCAGCATCTACCTGTTGGGCCACATCGTAAAATCGGGCCCGCATCAGTTGGATGAACCCCGTTATGTCATCTAACTCAGGAGCTGCTTCTTCATGGAGTTCCGCTATCCATTGTGCTGCCTCTCCTTCATTCATCCCCTCTGCTATTTCTTGGATCAGTTCTCGATCCGTCAGGTATTGTGGGCCTACTTGGTCAACGTACGCCAACACTCGATTCATAAAGTAAGCTAGTTTGTCTCGGCTGCCATCATAGGTTGCACGGAACCGGGGGGGTGTGGGAGGAGGAGGGGGTGCTGGTGGTTGAACCGGAGCAACCTGTTGGCCTGCTGCTTGGGGTGGTAAGCTTCTTTGTGGGGCCACACCCATCGGTTGGGCAAAAGCCTGCTGAGGCATTGGTGGGGGGGCTGGGCCCTGTGGTGGTCCCATTCCCTGGCTCTGCCTCTGAGCAGCTATTTGGGGTGGCGCCATTGGTTGGGAAGGGGCAGGCGTCCACTGGCATTGAGCCCATCCATGACCCAGGAAGAAAGCCCAACCTGAATTGGCTTGATTGATGGGTCCAGAGCCATCGCTTTGCAGAGGGGGGGAGGTGAAAGTGTTCCAGGCCCCTTTCGGCTGGTTAAGTTTTACTTCCCAATTTTTTTTTCCTCCAGGAGGGGGGGGGGCTGATTCGCTGATGGCTGTGTGGAAAGACCCAAGGTCTCCGCTCCACTGCGCAGCAGTTTCTCTGCTGGGAAAGGATAATGTGGGCTTTGCTAGGCTCCACCCGGGTGGTTCTGGGGGCCCCAGGGGTTTTTGTTCACTCACATTTAGGCGTCGGAATTGGTCCGGAAGGCCCATCAAAGACTGGCTGCGTGATAGCGACTGAGATCTCCATTCATTTGCTCTTCTCCCCATGCTCCAGCCGTCTGTCAGAGTTCCCTTGGGGGGCCCCCCTCCTTCCAGCAGGCATTCCTGAGAAGCAATAAATCCCGAAACTTCCTCCCGCAGATCAAACTCCGTCTGTGAGGGAAATCTTGGTTTCGGTTCCTTTCGCCGAGCGCCCTGCTGAAGCTCCCTTTGCTTCGCCTCTGCCTGTTGAACTATTTCTTTAGAAGGTGCATAGATGGTTTCGACAAAAATAAGCGATCCATCATCCTTAGCTTTCTCTGCTGCATTCTTTCCTTCCTCCATCTTCACTGAAATTTCGTCCTGCCCAGGGTTGGGTCAGAGCTGGGATTCAGTACCCCGATGAAAGAAAAATTTTTTAAGGGAGAGTTGAAATAATGTCAGCGTTCCAAATATCATGCAGAATTAAATCATTGTCCAAGGCAAAGTAGTCCTTAAAACTCCAATTTAATAAGACAGGCATGTTGGCATTATGCTGTTGAAATTTCAACTCTAAGGTACATCCGGTGAATTTCCCAAGTTAAAAGTTCATCATCTATCCCCACACCCCATAATTCATCACATGGTCCAATCTTCATCTTCCACGCTGGCATGTACACCCTTCTTCTTCCGGCCAGGTGTCGAGGTGCGGAGACAAAAGACGACCTTGAGCTTCTAAGAAATCCATAACAATACATTCCACAATCCTACTCCTTTCTATTCCCTCCTCCCAACTACTATACCAATGAAACAGCATAATATATATGTTTTAATTATGTGGCAGGCCAAAGATCCTAAAAGGAACAGAATTACAGGCCTGACAACCGCCTTCAGTCTGACCTAAGCATAGTACATCAAATTATCTGCCACAACGTCCTACCGGTCAATGACTACTTCAGCTTCAACCACAACAATACATGAGCACACAATAGATACAAACTTAACATAAAGTGTTCCAAACTCGACTGCAGAAAATATGACTTCAGCAACAGAGTGATTGATGCCTGGAATGCACTACCTGACACTATGTTTTTTTCCCCAAACCCCAAAAAATTTAACCTTGGACTGTCTACTATTGACCTCATCCCATTCCTAAAAGGTCTGTAAAGGGTGTGCATAAGTGCACCAACATGCCTACAGTCCCTGTCCTAATGTTTTTTTTAATTCATATACATTCCGTGTATCCAAAATCATGTTTATACTTATATATGTTATCTAATACATGCTTGATGAAATAAATAAACAAAACAAAATAAATTTTTGCTTTCCAAAACTCCACAATAGAAATATTAGCAAAAACTGAATTGCTTATCCTAAAATAAAGACTGGCCCATGTTATTTATAAAATCTGTGAGGAAGAAACTCCCAAACCAGGCATGACATTATAAAAATGTAACTGACTGGTAAGGAAATTATAACAACCCATCTCAGCTTGGTGCTTTCTAGATATACAAACTACATTCCCAAAAACTGGGAGCATCATTTCTAGGAAAAATACTGCAACCCGTATATAAGGCTCCAAATTAAGGAAAATATTAAAAAGGGGACTCTATTACTTGAATGTCCTCCAAATAAAAACATCAAAGCAGATATGTAGTGAAATGTTCTACATGAGGAGCATTCCAACTGAAGCATAATGAAGAGATGCTATAACACAATGACAGTTGGAAGGGACCTTGGAGGTGTTGTAGTCCAACTGTAGTCTGTCTCAAGCAGGAAACCTGTACCATTTCAGAAAAAATTGTCGTTCAATCTCTTCTTAAAAACCTCTAGTTATTTTTCTCTTTGATATCTTGATCTATAGTATACTCAAAATAGATCTCAACTGATGACAGGAAAGAGTGGTAGACAGACCAGGCAGAAGGCATGTTAACATCTTCAGGAGTGCTTCTGGACATGTCTACTATTTTGCATTTTGTACTCTGCCTTGTTTATGAAATTTTACAGGCGGATCAAGTGAATTGGTCTTCCATTTATAAATCCACTCATGTTTCTGTGAGCTTTACAGTATTAGCAGTGATTGGCCCAACATCATCCAGCTGGCTTTCATGGCTAAAATGGGACTAGAACTCACAGTGTCCAGCTTTTTAGCTCAGCGTCTTAGCCTCCAGATCAAACTGGCTAGACTAAAGCATAACAAATTAGGGTTTATGTTATCTGTGTTTGAACTGTAAGCTTCAATTATTTTCCAGTGTGGCTTAAAAATATTTTTTTGGTAAAAATGCAAATATTTTCAACTCTTACTTTACATTTTCTTAGCTTAGTATTTCTGAAACTTAACATTTTATTAAAAAGTTGGCTGTGACATCTTGCGACCATTATCTGTTTTTATATTTCAAATTTATTCAACATTTTTGCATACTCTCTTATATAATTTAAAAACCTACATTTTCAAAATTAACATACAGTATGACTACAATCTTCAGAGGCATTCTGAGAGATTATTTGGAAGAGAACTCAAATGTTCAGTAGCAGAGCCCAGTGTTGTTTTATTATGTTGGAACTAATCTTGCAATTATTTGTGAAATATAATTGTCTTTTCCTCCTACCAAATTTCTGTCCCGATACCAAACTATTTATAGGAAAATAGCTGTACTTAAATACAGTTTATATATATAGCTGCACATACAAGTAGGTGCATCCTTTGCTTCTATCCATATACTTCAGTGGTGGGATTCAAAAAAATTTTGACCAACGGTTCTGTGGCCGTGGCTTGGTGGGCATGGCATTGTCAGGCCTGCAGCCATCTTTTCTTTTGGATCTTTGGCCTGCCACACTTTCTATTATGATACTATGCATTTTCTATTGTGGGAAAATGGGAGAGGTGATTGTAGGAGTAAAATGAGATGTAACCATAACAAAATTCTTTCTAGAAAGCCAAGGTCACCCTTTGTCTTTGCACCTCTGCACCTGACCGGAACTGGATGGGTGGAACTGCCAACATGGAATATTGGACCATGTGATGGACTTGTGGGTGTGGGGGCAAGATCTTGAATTGTCAACTAGGTGGGGAAAACCGGGAAGCTTTCAGAGTCGGGTTTTCCCAGATGTGCCAACATGGCTCTCTTAATAAATTGGAACTTTGAGCAATACTTTGCTTTGGACTCTGATTTACTTTTGGATGCTATTTGGAACCCTGACAGGTGTCCAGTGATAGGTTGCAGGCGGTACGCCTGCCCAGAGCACTGGATACCGTTCTGGTACAGTGCTCCAGAGGGCCCACCCACCCACCCAAGCTCCTTACCAGTCTTTTAAGTCTTTGGTGCTTCCGCGCACACGCATGGTGCGGACAGCGCCTGTGCAATGCTCCGCTGAGCAGCTGGAGCATCACAGAGGCTCATGGAGGGACTAAGATGCATGTACGCACTGCGCTCATGTGCACGAACGCTGCACGCATCCATGTGGACTCCGCTGGGCCCATCACTGCAGGTGTGGCTTGGTGGTGTGGCTTGGTGGGCATGGCAGGGGAATGATACTGCAAACTTCCCATTCCCTCCCCACTCCTGGGGAAAGGATACTGCAAAATCTCCATTTCCACTCCACTTCAGGGGAGGGATACTGTAAAATCATCTTTCCTCCCCACTGCACTAACTTGCTTTCCAGCTCCGTTCTCCTGTGCAGGGCAACAAAAGAAGACTCAGCCAATCAGCTGGGGACTCCGATCAGCTGGGACTCAGGAGGCAGTGAATACATTGGGGTGGGGCCAGTCAAAGGTGGTATTTTCCAGTTCTCCAAACTACTCAAAATTTCTGCTACCATTTTGCCAGAACCGGTCCGAACCATCTGAATACCACCTCTGATATACTAGTACATTGTACTCTCCTGCAGCCCTTTGCTGCCATAGATGTCATCCTCTGAACTTTATTTTGGATAAAACAATTTTCGGGAAGCAGTTTTGGGTCAAATGTTTTCTGGATTGTAGTTTCAAAAAAAGTATTTATATACATTCCCTTCTTTCATAATAGAAAAGGTATTTTTATACAGTGTCTGGATCATATCACTATTAGAATTGGTAGTTATCCTATGAGATATGGTATTTTCAGCATTAATTTTTTTAAAATGTTGGCTTCTACTTTGAAAGAAAGCAATTTTAAAAGTGTTCCAGTTCAATACTTCAAATATAATCAAAAACTAAGGTTTGACAGATTTAATTCTGGATATTACTGAACTATTTCTTTGTATTTTATTGCTTTTAACCCAGTTCACAGAGGTTGGAACATATGTCATTCAGAATTGTTCATCACTAGAATACTCTTCATCCCAAATAAACAACAAAATATTTTCTGGAAACATTTTACAAAATATATGAATCGAAAGATGCTCTTTCCCATTAGAATGCATATGCCTAAGAATAATAATTACTTTTAGAGGAACGAATATCTCTTTGGATAAGAACTTCTAAAATATCACTTTAGAAGTTGGGGAAAAAAAACTATAGATACACCTAAATACCAGACTGAAATGAACAGGATGAAATTTAATAGGGAGAAATATAAAGTTTTGTCGGGTGGGAGGGGAGTACTAAACAAAGTACAGAATAGGAGAGGCCTGACTTGGCAGTAATATGTGTGAATAACAGTTGAGTATTCTAACAGATTACAATATAAGCCAGTCATTAAGCATTTCAGTTGCTTAAAGAGGCAAGTCCTATTTCATGATGTATTAACAGAAGCATGGATTCCTTCCTGATCATGAAAAGTTGTCATCCACTACTTTGCCAACCTTCATTTGAAAAGCCATGAATAGTTCTGAGCATTGTGTTTTTACAAAGGATGTTAACAACTTCAGCAAGATCAAAGCAGGGCTATCAAGATGATAAAGAGAAACTAACCCCTGAGAAGAAACAAATCAGGTATATTAACTCTATAGGTAAGAACACAGAGAGGAGATATGATAGCCATGTCCATTTACCTAAAGGGTTACCGTATAACATAGGGAATAGTTTTATTTATTTATTTGTATCCTGCCTCTATTATTTTACAAGCAGCGAACATACCCAATACACTTTCCTCCTCATATTTAGTTTAACAGCAACTCTGAGGTGAGTTTAGCTGAGAGAGAGTAACCAGCCCAAGATCACCCAGTGGCTTTCATGACTAAGGCAGGACTTGAACTCATGGTCTTAACCACTAGACCTAACTGGCTGTCTTGTTCTCTGTTACTGTGGGCAAAACAAGAAGCAATGAGTTAAAACCACAAAGAAGTCAAGGTTAGCTATTGAGAGGAATTTCCTGAAAGTAACAGCTATCCAATCTTATAAGGTTAGAATAAGAATGCTCCGGAGGATCATAACACTTTTGTATCAATGGCTGCTATTTCAGTGATTGTGGCTAGACAGAATTTAGGCTGCTGCCTTCATAATACAGTATTGCTACTACTGTTACTGGCTCTGTTTGATAAGAGATTCTGGAAGGATATCTATGTTAGTCTGTTGCAACAGAGGCTAAAACTCTTGATAGACAAACTCATTACAGCCCAAGCTTAGTTAGCCCAAGTCTAGTTTGCTTTCAGATGGTCTGAACATGGTCATGTTTTAATTTCAAATCTTTCTGCTCAGTTTAGGGAGCATGGTATGAAAAGCGCCAGAGCTTAAAATCAATCTGAGTAACATAACCTTCCTTTCACATAACCTGTTCCTCTGTATCTGAAGACTGATTTTTTTTAGAAAAGGTTTTTTTCCTCTACACTTTTTCTTTTGTGTCATGCTTTAAATAGTTTAAAAGTACTGTTAATGATTGCATAAATAATTGTAGAATAAGAGGCAAGATACAGAAGCTTGGTTTATAAATTATTTGGCAACTATTTTAAATAAGATATTTGAACATTTTCTGTAAATAATTGGAAGGGTTTTTAGTAAATTCTACATTGTGTTATGAAAAATGAACAATGATAAATTCCATAAAATTGTCTAAAATTGATCCTCTATGTATAGTAATAAAAAAAATATTGGAATGAGGAATCTATGTTGATTCATTGTGAGTGAGTGAAATGAATCCCAAGGCCTGTGACTGCAGACTGTGCTTTGTTTCACTTGCATCACCAGCACTCTGATATTCGTAATATGCATTTTAGCTAATACAACTCTCACTTTCTGCAGCTAAAGGAGCTTTAGAGGAAATACCCTGGAGTCAAAGCAGCCTATATATCTCAAATATTATGTATGTACATTTTAATTTTAATTTAATTTAATTTAATTAGCACTTCTAGACCGCCCCCTCTCCCAAAGGGACTCGGGGCGGTGTACAGTCCATACATACATACTCCCTTTATTTATTTATCAGCACAAATACAACAATATATATATATATATATATATATGTATGTATGTATGTATGTATGTATGTATGTATGTATGTATGTATGTATATATATATATATATATATATATATATATATATATATATATATATATATATATATATATATATATATATATATATATATATATATATATATATATATATTAGTATGACCTCTGGTTCAAAGAACACCCCATCCTCTTTGCAATTCATTCTCCTGAAAATGTATGTCCCTTAACATTTTTCTTTTTCTCTAGGCAGTTTTGACACTTCTTTCTATTAACTGTGATATCCATTTTCTACCCAGTCTTGTGTGCTATGATCCATCAGTATTATAATATCTTAATGGGGTGGTTTTAAATATGTAGATGTTGTTCACAAGTGGCTCCAGTTGCTTCTGCTCTTAGTGACTGTGGTGAAATGCAGTCAACAACGCATGTGTACACCTGCCCTTTGTACCCTGATCAGTATATATTTGGAGACCTCATGGCAGCACAACAGAACACAATGTTGCCAGTTTCTGGTCAAGATCTGGTTAATTTGTACATATTTTAATTTTGTATTGAAGGGGAATAGTAATAAGGATACAAACCTGTTGATTAGTAGAGATATTTGTTTTCTGTAACACAAATATATTATGCCTTGCATTTGTAACATATAAGCTTGCATGCTGTAAGTGCCTTTTGTTCCCTGCAACTGACTTCCTGTGGCACTGTTATTAGGATCAATAGAATACCTGGCAAATGTCAAATCCTTGCCATTTGAACTCTTATCAATCTGAAATCTATGGGCATAGAACCTATCCCGGAATGGAGCTCTAGAGCTGTAAAACTGACACCTTTGATATGTCCCCCTTCTGCCTGAGAACGTATCTCACCTTTGATCTGTGCCCTTCACAACAGGAGGCCAAATGGCCAATCGTGGGAACAGAGGAAAGAGATAATGCTGATAAGACTAGTGAGGAGCATTGTAAAGCCAGGATGTTATTCTATGATGTCTCTAACTGTATAAAAAGGAGCTACACCTTGTCTGAAGGGTAGTTCTTCCCTGCATATCCTTGGGGTATATTGGGAACAACTGACCATCATGTCTTTAAACTTTGATCAAAGATTAAATGCTGATTGTTATTCAAGCCTCCGTTTAAGTCTCATGTTTGGCTCATTGTGACTTGGATGTGTTCTCGAACTTCTATGGGTCTCAACGTATTCTCAAACCTTACAGTAACTTAAATTTTATGTCATATAGTATATCTTCTTTAAATTGTGATGCTCCAGACATGAATAAACAAGAAAACATACGCGAGAATGAAAAAAAAAGGCTCAATTTTTTCCCCATAGTTATTAGAGCTTTGGACTTTATTAAAAGTTGTAATGGGAACTTTGCACTACCCTTAAACATATAAGTTTATATGTAAAACCCTTCGCATTGATAAAATTATTTTTTTGCCAGATTCTGGCAGTGGGATAACAGGGTTGCAAAATATACTGTAATATGCTAATTTCCTCAATCGGCTTAGTAAGATTCAAATTTAGATTTAAAACATAGAATAACTTTATTGTGACTTTGAATGTACACTAATCGGCATATATTAAAATGAAATTTCATTGCATATAGCTTTCAAAGGGTCACCAGCTCCAATATACACTACATAAACATGACTCAATCAATCAATCAATACAAAATTATGCATACACCCACATATATGACACAGAGAAACAACAGTCTAGTTCAGATGTATACATGTACATGGCAAGAAAAACAAATCTTGTGAGTTTGCCAGATGGATGGAACAAAGCTGTTACAAATTCTGGTAGTCCTGCTACAAATACTTCGAAATCTCCTCCCAGAGGAGAGCAACAGAAATAGACCATAAACTGGCTGTGTGAGGTCTCTAATAATGCTTTGAGCTCTAAGCACGTAGCACTTATAAGAAGTATCCTGAATAACAGGAAACAAGCTTTCTATAATCTTCTCGGCTGTCCTTACCACTCTCTGTATGGACTTTCTATCTGAGGTACTGCCTGCCACCAAACCAAACAGTGATGCAGTTTGTTAAAACACTCTCAATTGTGCCTCTGTAAAAAGTGGCCAGGGCAGAAGGAGAAGATGTGGTCTCCTCATCTCTAGGAAATGCAGACACTGGTTTGCACACTTCATTAAGGATGATGTGTGGAGAGCCCAGATTGCTAGTTATCAGCACCCCCAGATACTTAATAAAAAGTGTGCCTACTTTTTCTTTTACCTGGCAATTCTACAATGTGATATAATGTACTATATATTATAATAGCAAGACATTGAAGAAAGTAAGAGCCACAGAAGCAATATGGGTTGTGCTAAGTTAAATAATCTTAATGTGAGCATTTATACTCACTCTGGCCCCAACACTGGAAGTCTTTAAGAAGATGTTGGATAGCCATTTGTCTGAAGCAGTATAGGGTTTCCTGCCTAGGCAGGGGGTTGGACTAGAAGACCTCCAAGGTCCCTTCCAACTCTACTATTGTATTATTAAGTGTTTTTGGCCTTTAATAAAGACATTAAAGCCTCATCAGAATAGAACTCTGTTCTGAGAGAAAACTATAGAGACAGTTCTATAGTTTTTAACAGACCATGACGCATTCTTAAAGGTCAAATTTTTGGCAGGCTCTTATTGCATGTCATATTAAAATAAGTAAACATAGTCAGCAATTCATTCCTTTTCTAAAAAAGAACAAAAGAGTAGTGAAGGAAGCTTCTGTTTAAGAAGTGTGTAGAAATCAATTTATTTACTATACTCTAATTTCATGACATTTCATCAGGAAAAAGCTGAAGAACAATATTTTCATACAGAGAAGGTCTACAATTGTTGTACAGGGAGGAAATAAAGTTGAAAATGATTACATGCCTGATGATTTTTTCTCTAGTTCATTAAACCAATAGTTATTTGCTATTTCATTCTACTTCATAATACTTCAGGGTTAATTACATGTTCCTTCACTTCTATTTTTACTGATTTTTTGAGCAATATCTTATAGCTATGGGCTTCATAAACAAATGGTTTGATTCTAGACTTTGACTATCTTTTCTTCCTATATTTTTAATTTAGCAGATACTGCTAAATTTTTGCAGTTTAGCAAAACTAAACATACATTTCAAATGTTCTGTACTTTAGAAGTAACTGATTTTGTCCTGTGCTACTATGAATATTTGAAGTGTGAACAGCTACAAATTGCAATGCTAAAATAAAATCAGAAAAAAGAATAAGGAAACAAAAGTCTATTAATAAATTACTACAATAGAATCTAGTAATCAGCTAAAAGTAGTTAATGTTATGATATCATATAACTTAAAACTGCTTACCAGATTTACCAAGAGTTCATGTTCTCTCCTTTTCATGAGATGACCGTTGACAGTATATAATAAAACAAGCAATTAAAACGTTATAAAACCATGCAAAATAATTAAATAATTAAACATAAATAAGAACAAGATGGTAAAGGGATTAAAATCAGAATGTTATATAAACTCCTTGATCTGATTGAATCAAATTTGTATGAATTCCAGAAATCTTTCTTCTCCAAAAGAAGTTGAAGTTATTCTGAATTGCACATTCAGTTATGCAGGTTTAAAGGGATCTAATCATAGTCCTGCCTATACCTATTTACAGTATATCAGAAAAGAAGTAATTTTTTGCAAAGTATAGATTATGGTATCCTTTAATCTAGAAGAAACAACTCACTTCCAATTTTAAGTTCCCCAAAAGTGGATTTCTAAATTATGTTGATTTATAAAAAGCCATCTAGGAGGCTTGAAATCTCCACTATACAATATGCAGAATGCATACAGTTTCGGGTGATGTTGATTTATTTAATTCAGCTGAACAAGTATACTGCTATACCTTTTGACCTGAGTATCTGTTTATATATGTCTCTTGGGATCCTTAGTTCACCAGTATACTTTGATGTATTCTTTATTATTTACTAAAGCTCTGTTAGATCAGATGTCACAGTGCTGGAGAATCAAATCTGTGGTTTGGCTATCATTGATTAAAATTTTTGCCTGGGGGAGCTGCTTCAATTCAAGAGGCAATTTGTTTGGCGACAATTATTTATACAGTAATGTCCAAAGCTTGACCCCTAATTTAGTGGCCTTCTTGTCAATAGACAAATCTAAAAAAAAATCAAACCAGTTTTCTAATCTATTGTAAAATATTGTAATCTCTGTTCATTTTTGTCAGATTAAATATTCCCAGAATAAGAATACTTTTCTCCCAATTCAAGCGGCAATTGGAGAAAACCACAATAGCTGATGAAATGTTTAAACTAGTTTTCCTTGATGGTTTTTGTTTTAAAACAATACTTTGTTTACTATAAACATATAGTTAAGTTTCATGTTATACAAAAACAACTTCACATTGTTACATTGAAGCTGATAATAAAAAGTAGTATAGATATAGAAAAATGAAATACTGAAGAAAAGTTTTAAAAAATAAAGCATAAAAAATATGCACTCCTGGTAATTCATTTTCTCTTTCCCTTCTATTGTCTCCAATCAGTAATCAGTAATCAGTATTTTTCCTGTTCTTGAAATTTTGGAAATCGTTGCTTACATTTATTTAAACCAGCATTTTAAAATTAAATTAACTCTTCTTTTAACCCCTTGTCTAGATCATTTATGAAGCTGTTGAAAAGCACTGCGGCCAAGACAGAACCTTGAGGTACCCCACTCCATGATCTCCTCCATGTAGATATAGATCCATTGTGGACTACATGCTAAGTATGGTTAGTCAGCCAATTGCAAACCCATCTGGTGGTGATACCATCTACAACAGGGGTGTCAAACTCGATTTCCTTGAGGGCCGCATCAAGGGTTGTGTTTGACCTCAGAAGCCCAGGGGTAATGGTGGGTCATGGCTGTGGGTAGGCGTGGCCATGGTGGGCGTGAACAGACACTAAATGAATGGTTGTAAGTCAGGGACTCCCATTATTTTTGATTTGTAGCATACACTCATTACCCTTTGACTCACAGAGCTGTTTGGATATATTTTCAGGTGAAAATGAAGGGAATGCTTACCTGGATTTTCTAACTACTCTTTTAAAAATTCCAAAGAGTATTGATACTGCTACATTTCACGCTCAAATATTGTTCAACTATAAAATACCTTCAAATAGCTTTTCTTAAGAGAAGTAATAAAGCTTCATGGGTGAGAGTGGTAAGGCATTACTTTAGTAAATTAAGTTTTACTTTTTTTAAACCTCCTTATGGCGTCACTTAATCCTTCTAACTCAGCCTTTCTTGAGGGTTTTGAGTGCATGGCTGCCTTCTCACAACTCATTTTTGGCTGGGAGATTGCTGCAGGAGATCATGAAGGCCAAAAATGGGTCACGTTTTGCGCCCCCCTCCACCATGGCCCATTTTTGTTTGCTTGTTTGTGTTTATTGGATTTATATGCCAGCAGAGGCACCCCAGGCCAGTCCTTTGATATTTCTAGGCCAGCCCCATGGGCCAAATCTAAGCAGCCGGCCCATGGGCCTTGAGTTTGACACCCCTGACCTATAGTATTGCACATTGTTCTATCTTACAAAAAAATAGGCCGTGCTTATGGAAGTCTAACTATGCTATATCCACAGTGTTAGATCGGGTAATGGAAAGGCACACACAGGCTAACGGTAACAATAGTTCTTTATTAACTCAGTATTAACTATGTACAATCCAGTGAAGGTTGAGTCTGACAGCAGCCCTTTTATAGGGAGCTGTCATATCCTTCGACCAATGAGATTAAACCTCTGTTCCCGCCGGAACAGAGGACCTTGGTGGAAACCATTATAGCTGAAGCTAGTATCTAACACACAGCATTTCCTTTCTCCACTAATTTAGTCATATTATCAAAGAAGGTAATAAGTTTGCTTGGCAAACAACCTTAACAAGTTCATGCTGACTTCTATTAATTGCTTTGTTCATTTCTAGGTAGTCACAAATCTGCTGTTTGATTATCTTTTTCAGAATTTTCCCAAATATTGATGTGGAATTGGATTGGTCTGTAGTTCCCTGATTCCACTTTTCCCCCCTTCTTCATAAAAATCCTTATTCCATATGTGGAAGGATTCTCACACAAATCACTTCCTAGTGCATGCCAGTTTATGCTGAGAAAAACCATTATTAATTATATACACACAACTGTACAAAATAGAGCAGTTTTCTTCCCCAGTGGAAGAAATATTTAAAATTGTTATCTGGAATTTGCCTCATCTCTCTTTAACAAACTTATAAAGATAAAGGTAAAGGTTCCCCTCACACATATGTGCTAGTCATTCCCGACTCTAGGGAGAGATGCTCATCTCCATTTCAAAGCTGAAGAGCCAGCGCTGTCTGAAGACATCTCTGTGGTCATGTGGACGGCATGACTAAACGAGGAAGGTGCAGAGAACACTGTTACCTTCCCACCAAAGTGGTCCCTCCCTATTTTTCTACTTGCATTTTTACATGCTTTCAGATTGCTAGGTTGGCAAAAGCTGGAACAAGTAACGGGAGCTAGTGGACAACCTAGTGGACAACCATTTAAATATGAGCCAGCAGTGTGCAGCAGCTGCCAAAAAAGCCAACACAGTCCTAGGCTGCATCAACAGAGGGATAGAATCAAGATCACGTGAAGTGTTAATACCACTTTATAATGCCTTGGTAAGGCCACACTAGGAATACTGCATTCAGTTCTGGTCGCCACGATGTAAAAAAGATGTGGAGACTCTAGAAAGAGTGCAGAGGAGAGCAACAAAGATGATTAGGGGACTGGAGACTGAAACATATGAAGAACGGTTGCAGGAACTGGGTATGTTTAGCTTAAGAGAAAGAAGGACTAGGGGAGACATGATAGCAGTGTTCCAATATCTCAGGGGTTGCCACAAAGAAGAGGGAGTCAAACTATTCTCCAAAGCACCTGAGGGTAGAACAAGAAGCAATGGGTGGAAACTAATCAAGGAGAGAAGCAACTTAGAACTGAGGAGAAATTTCCTGACAGTTAGAACAATTAATCAGTGGAACAGCTTGCCTCCAGAAGTTGTGAATGCCCCAACGCTGGAAGTCTTTAAGAAGATGTTGGATAGCTATTTGTCTGAAACGGTATAGGGTTTCCTGCCTAGGCAGGGGGTTGGACTAGAAGACCTCCAAGGTCCCTTCCAACTCTATTATTGTATTGTATTGTATTAAGCTCACTCCATTATGTAGCACTAGGGATTTGAACCACCAACCTTTCTGATTGACAAGCTCAGCATCTTAGCTACTGAGCCACCATGTCCCATAACAAGTGTATATCTGTGATCAAGTTACATACCAACTGGAGATAAAAGGCATTTTGATAAAATCCAGTTTAAGAAAGATTGGGCTGAATGAAGTGAAGCATTTCTAACACCTCACATTTCAGAGAGCAGTTACAAAATACTAGGCTTAGAAAAAAACAAAGAGGAAAAAAGCAAGAAGATGGTTTATTCTAGGCATATTTTTTTCTTCATTGGGCAAGTCAACTTTCAACGATTCCACTAAAAATTCAAATCAACAACATCCAAAAATAGCTGTGATAAGTTGTGTGTCAATAAATGTTGGCTAAAATGACATTAAAGAGAATTTTATGATAACAAAACTTCTAATAGCTAGACAAAAAGATTTTCTGAATTTTTATATGTATCCTAGAGTCTATGGCAGGGGTGTCCAAACTTGGGAACTTTAAGAACTTGTGGACTTCAACTCCCAGAATTCCCTAGCCAGCATGGCTGGCTGGGGAATTCTGGGAGTTGAAGTCCACAAGTTCTTAAAGTTCCCAAGTTTGGACACCCCTGGTCTATGGAAATTCTCTATCAAACAGGTCATGATAGTCCCAAAGGTGGTTTTCAAAAGGACATGGACTTTCTTGATAACTGAACAAGAATGTCCAGTTGCCTTTTGAAATATATCCCTATGATAATAACAGAACATATCGGGCTGGCATATGGACCAGGACCCCAAGTCCTGAGCCCACCTGCCTTTGGAAGATTTAAAAACCTCTTTTTTCCCCTGAGTCAGGAGATGTTGTGCCCTTCTTGATTGGTTTTTTAAAATTATTTTTGGTTGTTTTTAGTTGTTTAAAATTACCTCTAATGCAATCTGGTTTATTGTGTCAGTGTCTTTTTATTGTTTACTACTTTTATTTTACTTTTTTACTCCTGAGTTGAACATGGGTTGAGTGGCCATGTAAAATGATCCGATAATAAATAAATATACCTTCCTAATTTGAGATAATTTTCATAGTGATAAGCAATGGAGACTTCTGAATTTATAGAATCCAGCTTATTTTTCATTACAAAATTCCAGTTTCCATTTTTTATTTATGGCAAAACATGCATACAATATAAAATAGTTTTACGTTAATACTCATTATTACTCCAGTAAGTTACTAGAAGCTCCAAAATCCATATATTTTCTAAGATGATGTTCCCTACATGGCACTATCATAACTTTCAAATTAATGTCACTTTTTATTAGACTGCATATGAAGTTTTGATAAGATTTGTAAATTTTACAATTCTGTTGTTTTACATTTGGAAATATATATTAAATAAAACCTGGATTTGAAAGATTTAACATTTCATTTCAAACAATCCAAGCTTTAGTGGCAAAATTATTTCCCCTTTGACATTTTTAAATATTTTATGCCTTTTGCATGAACCATGCAATATAAGTTAAGACTGGTGTTAGTTGTTGAATTTTCCATTCAGAAACTTCATGCTATAGATTTTCAGAACTGGCAGGAGTTTGGTGATTAAATAACAGTGTAGATTTACAACACTTTCTTGAAAGATAGCCATCTACTCTCTGCTTAAACATTGCCAAAAGTGGAAAAGATACTTAACGCAGAAGCTATGTTTCTGTGGAATCTTGAGTTACTCAATTATCTGTTCTACATAACCTCTGCCCTCAAAATGGGATGAATATTGTGGATGTTCTTGGAAAGGAAGCAACACTCTCTGCTGCAAAGATAAAGGCAGAGGTACCAAATCTCATGATCTATACAACAGGATACCATCAGATCAGTGGTGGGATTCAATTTTTTTTTACTACCGTTTCTCTGGGTGTGGCTTGGTGTGCATGGCATGGGAAGGATACTGTAAAATCTCCATTCCTACCACACTTCAGGAGAAGGTTACTACAAAATCCCCATTCCTTCCTGATCATCTGGGACTCAGGAGGCAGAGAATAGATGGTGGTGGGGCCAGTCAGAGGTGACATTTACTGGTTCTCCAAATTGCTCAAAATATAATAATAATAATAATAATAATAATTTTATTTGATTAGCCGCAACCCTCTCCCGAAAGACTCGGGGCGGCGTACAATCAAAACGGATAAAAATACACATAAGACAAACATATATACAAAAAGAACAGAGACATATACATATGTGCATGGAGGAGAGTTGACTTATAAGTGAAAGACAATTAAAAATACAATTTAAAATCCCCTTAAATAAAATTACTAAATTAAAAAACCCATCAGGAGCGTTACGAAGTTATGGTTGAGCCAGGCCAGCTATTTGGAAAAGGTGGGTCTTGAGCTTGACACGGAAGGAGCGGAGGTCAGTAGTGGTCCTAATATCCGGGGGGAGGTCATTCCACAGGGCTGGGCCCGCCACAGAGAAGGCTCTGCTCCTAGGCGCCGCCCCATGGCACTGTCTGGTGGACGGCACCTGGAGAAGTCCCTCTCTGTGCGAGCGGATGGGTCGTAGGGATGTATGGGGCAGAATACGATCCCGCAGGTAACTAGGTCCTGAGCCATGGAGCGCTTTAAAGATCGTAATCAGGACCTTGAAACGCACTCGATAGACCACAGGAAGCCAGTGCAGCTCGTGCAGGAGAGGTGTCACATGGGAGTACTTAGTACTCCCCATAATCACCCCCGCGGCCGCATTCTGGACCAACTGCAGTCTCCGAGTGCATTTCAAGGGAAGCCCCATGTAGAGAGCGTTACAGTAGTCCAGGCGAGACGTCACCAGCGCATGGGTGACTGTGCATAAGGCGTCCCAGTCCAATAGGGGGCGCAATTGGCGCACCGGGCGAACCTGGTGGAACGCCCCCCTGGCCACGGCTGTCACATGTTCATCCATGGACAGCCTGGCATCCAGGAGGACGCCCAAATTGCGCGCCCGCTCCACGGGGGCGAGTTGAATGCCCCCAATGGCCAGAGATGGAATTATCTGGTTGAACCGGGGAGCCGGAACCCACAGCCACTCCGTCTTGGAAGGGTTGAGCCTGAGTCGGTTGTCATCCATCCAGACCCGTACGGCTTCCACACACCGGGACATCACTTCGACGGCCTCGTTGGGGTGGTTTGGGGTGGAGATGTACAGCTGAGTATCATCAGCGTACAGATGATATTCCACCCCGAAACCACGGATGATCTCACCCAGCGGCTTCATGTATGTGTTGAACAGGAGTGGTGAGAGGACCGACCCCTGTGGCACCCCACAAGTAAGGGGGCTTAGGGTCGACCTCTGCTCCCCTGCCAACACACATTGCGTCCGGCCGGAGAGGTAGGAGCCGAACCACCACAAAACGGTGCCCCGGGCCCCCAACCCCTCCAGTCGGTGCAACAGGATACAATGGTCGATGGTATCAAAAGCCGCCGAGAGGTCTAATAGGACCAGGATAGAGGAACAACCCCTATCTCTGGCCCTCCAGAGATCACCTACCAACGCGACCAAGGCCGTCTCTGTGCTGTGCCCAGGGCGAAAGCCGGACTGGCGCGGGTCTAGATAATCATTCTCCTCCAGATGTCGTGGAAACTGAGAAGCCACCACACTCTCTACAACCTTCGCCAAAAAGGGAAGGTTGGAGACAGGACGATAATTGGCCAGCTCCGTAGGGTCCAGGGAAGGCTTCTTGAGCAAGTGTCTCACCACCGCCTCTTTCAAGGCGGCCGGGAGAGACCCCTCACCCAACGAAGCATTCACTAGGCCCAGGAGCCAGTCGCGTGTAACCTCCCAGGAAGCCAGTACAAGCCAGGAGGGACACGGGTCCAGCAAACATGTGGTAGGTCGCAGTCGTCCACGCAATCTGTCCAAATCCTCGATGACAACCAAGTCAAACTCCTCCCAAAAAGGTTTCTCAAGACTCGCCACTGGCGTCTCGACTGGGCCACTGAAGGGGACCCAATCCTTCCGGATTTGAGCGACTTTATCCTGCAGATATTTCCCAAACTCCTCTGCCCTACCCTGTAGAGGGGCCTCCCGCGGCCTCTGAAACAGAAGGGAGCGGGACACCCGAAACAGGGCGGCAGGGCGGTTCTCTGCAGATGCAATGAGAGCGGCACAATATTGACATTTGGCCGTTCTCAATGCCACTAGGTGCGTCCTTAAATGGGCTCGTACCTGTGCTCGGTCAAAAAATATCCACTACGGGTTATCCAGAATTGGTCAGAACCTGCTGAATACCACCTCTGCATCAGATGGAATTACTTTACCCTGGGACTTAGTAACAAGGAAGTATTCTAACTTAGATAGAGTTGGCTTCCTTGATTTTCAAAAAAAAATCAAGATGATTATCACATGTAACCTTGTGAAAGTTATTCATCAATTTCCACACTTTTGGGTTTTGTATCATTAATCTGAGGCAGCATTTTTCCATCTTAAGTGTCCATCATAAAAGCTAGAGCTTAATGATGGTGTACTCATTACAGTATTCAGAAAATACTGTCTGGTTTAGAATTGTATGTATTTGCTTTTTTAAAATCTTTTTTTTAAACTCTTAACTGATCCCTATTTGGGAGACATCTCACCTTCCAACCAGCAAGAACAAAAAGGACCAACATGCTTGCTGATAACAATAGTATTTATTTTTATTGCTTCACAATATTTCAGAATTGCCAATAAAAACTTTATTGTGTAAAGTCCCCAAGTGTGTTGGAAATTTCCTTGTCAAGGAGGTAACTAAAGAACTTCCTGGTTTTTTTTGACACATTTTCATTTGACTCTTAACATACATAAACCCCTTGACCTGGGCCTCAGGCAAACCTGTACAATCATTGCAATTCCAATTTTGGCTCCTCCACTTTCCCTCAAGTTTTTTCTATCACTTCTTGTTCCCCACCGTAATCTCTTCCTTTCTCATCAATTTTCTTTTCATTCCTTGAGCCAATTAAAATATTTTGTGCCAACAGATAGACAGATATTTGCATGCTTTCATCACTAATTGTTACATGAGAAATCTTGCAATCCAGCCTACTTTAAAAATGCACAAATGAGATCCTATGGCTTTCTTTTCACACCATCTTTGAACTCCTGCATTTCTCTTGTTGCAATAATACAATGGTAATGGCAAGCAGATAGATGTAATGACAATAATGTATATAGTAATAGTAATGCAAAAATAGTAATAATATCAAGCATTTTCTAAAGCAGTGTTCATGCACATCAAAAACACCTATATTATTATATTCTCTTAAGTTTTAGAAATGTGTAACTAATTATTTAGTAAGGAGATTGTCAAAAGTTTGTTAGTACATCTGGATATTTATAAAATAAAATAGCTGAATCAGCTTGTTAACAGGGCATGCATCCTTTGAAAAGAATTTGCAAGAAATACTCTAGACTGTACAAATGCAAACATCTTGACATTCTACTACTGTATGTATTAAAGAAGCTTGACCTTTTTACAAAGTTCAGGAAAATGGCATCATTTACATCCTATTTGTAATATTGTATTACAAATCTTGATTCCTGACAACTTCATCCACCCAGAATTCCCACTGTGCTTAAATTTGCCTAATCTGGTTTATGTGATTGCAAAAGTGGATCAGGCTAATATTTCATAGAGCTATCAATGGCTAATAGTCCTAACATTGATATGGAATCTCCCATTCAGAAGCAGAATGTTGCTGAATTTCTCTTTCTGGCAACTATAATGCAATAGGGTGAATTGCTGAGATGCCTTTTTGTTGATTTCTCTTGGATGTAGCTGCTTAGTTGATGGGGGAAGCCAGATACAAAACAAGATGGATCCCTGACTGATCCACCAGGGCTCTTGTGATCTTTTGTTATGTCATCTAATCCTTTTGTTGGCACTGAGACTGTGTTCTTTCTGTACTCTTCATTAAAATGAAGCTTTGATTTCCTAACAATTTGTTGTAATATAATTTCCTTTTTAGGGACTCTGTAAATCTTCCAAACTTACAGATTTTACATTTGTCTTTAAATGTTGTAGCACAATCATCTATTGTTCTTAGGTGAGCGGGGGAGGGATCCAGTTGAAGATTTTCATAAATCATTGTGCTTCCTAGAATAGATATTATTCAGTCTCACTTTGAAAGGTAAATATGCCTTCATTTTCTTGTGCTAGTCTCCTTTCACATCCATAAACAAAGAATTCTTAAATATCCATATCTTTTTGGTGGATTTGATTCATTAAATAAATGGCATTTTACTGAAATTTGTCAACAATTTTATTGACCATTAGGTTTCAGAGAGACAGATATTAATTTATATTATTTGAGTTTTATTTTAGCATTTTAATATAATGTGCATTTTGAAATTATTTTGGCTACATTCTGCTGGGTTCCATACAGCAAATTACAATTTAGCATTACTTGGATGTAGTGTTTCTCCTCTGTAATCACTTTGAATCCTAGTGCTAAAATTGCAGATTAAAAGATTTTCCCTGATTAGCTCTAACTTTTTTTTTTGTAAAGCCTGATTCAAGCTTTATCTTGAATTCAAGGGACAGTTGGCCTCTAACAATTATATATTTATTTAATGGCTGAATGCAAGTCCTTCAAGCTAACATTCCTGATATCTCTTGTATGGGTGTTAAAGTCTCTGAAATCTGAATAGATATTTAGCTTCAGCCAATGAAAATCAAAGATTTATCGGCCTGCAGTTGTTTCTGAATTACTATTACTGTCATGTCACATTATTGGCTATGCCAGCTAATGGAGCTGCAATAGCTTTATTTCAGTAAAATTTTGGAAGGTTCCCATATCTTAATACCATAGTAGATGGATCCTTGTTTTATGGTAGAACTAGACAACTGTGTCCATTTGGGTCATAACTTCAGAGATATTTCCTTAAACAGAGAAAAAGTATGACCACTAGTACGCAACAAAGCAACAAAGCAGTTCCTTGATTGGGTATTATTTACTTGGTTGTTGGCCTGATGTTAATAATGGAATTAATCTATCCTCATCTGGGTGCTGCTTGCTGGTGGGGGGGGGTATGCCTTTTTCTTCCCATTTTTGTTCTTTGATTTTCTCATTTGACTTTCAACTTCTTGTTATGAGTTTTCTTGTGGAAAGCTGGTGGGGAGCATACTTAAATGTCCTTCCCTTCTCATTCCTTCCATTAATTCAACAATCTTGCAATGCAAGAGCTTCAGAATGATTCTGCCTTAATTATGCTAGGTATAAGATGGAGAATTGTTTTGGCAGAATTTCAAGATTAGTATTATATCCTTGGACACTGGCAAAGACAGGAAATAAGAACCACTCTGATATCTCAAAAGATCTTTATTGCTTGTGGAGCAATGGAGCAGAAGCCTGCCAAAAAAGGTTTCCAAATAAACTTATACCTAGAGTAATTAAGGTGGAGTTACTTAAATAGTAGTTATTTAAATCATATTAGTTTCATCCAAAACATGTTGAGAATGAAGCCATTTTATTGTTATCACGATCAAAGGAAAAAAAACAGTCACTGGGTTAACTGCAGGTTTCCTGATTAACCTTACAGCATTTAAGAGCTTTTGAAAACAGCCCCTTAGATATCAGCAAAAAGCTGAATAAGAAAAGGATAAGAGAAATGGGTTGAGTTAACATATCACATTTAGCTATATTATATTTGTTTAATCAGAATTTGTTGAAAAAATCAAAATGGGTTGCTTTGGCATAAATTGAGGCATAAAAACTGGTTTCTAAACCACAAGAGCTGCAGCTTGATATCACTGGATGATGTACAGTATACACCTAGTCATTCTACTTAATGTAATGATATCAGACTTTACATTTCAAACATAAATCCTATTGTTATATAACAATGGGAATTTAGAGTTAGTATATCTTATATATCAAGGACTGCTTAAACTTTTGTTTCAGTCAACTAGTGAAAATGATTGGATTACTGAGTCCATAGAATGCAATTGGATTCCATGACAGTTCTGTTTTTATCACACCTTTGGAAACCTAACCCCATCCCTAACCCTGACCTTGCAGAGCTCTTTGTAGGACAGAATATCAGTTGTAGACCTACCTCTAACACAGCAATTTATTCAAGTCTAAGTTGATGAGCTGGGTTCCATCTTTTAAAATCATTATATAGATGATTATAATTATCTATAATTATATAATATAATTGTCCTGATGAGGAAAATGCTTTTTTTATTGTAAAGAAGAATTACTGCAAACTAGAAATTCCCTTTGGATATGCAAAAGCGTGTTCTATTATAAATTATAAAAAAGTCAATAAAGTGCTTCTCTATCTTAGAATATTTAGCAATGGCCTCCACAACATTGACAGCAGCAATTTAGATAGGATTCAAGAGAGGCAGGAGAACCCTATGTTCTTTTTGGACACTCTGAATATACAATACTGTCATCGATATAGTTGCCTCATTTACAGAAATAAATGTTGCTGCTTATCTTGATTTTTAACAAGTGACATTTAAAACTTTTTGTCACTTTCATATTAATTTGGATTCTGTCTTCACATAAAAATAATGAAGTTGGGTTTTTCATATCTTTCAAAAATGCATTTCATAGCTTTTAAAAAAAAGGTAGTGCACATGTATGTTTTAGCATTGATAAAGTTGTTTGTGCAATTAGATATTGATTTGCTTCTATGTTTACTATTTTAGAGTATAGTTTTTGTATGCTGTTGTGTATTTTTTAAGGAGAAAGGGCAATATGTAAATTAATAAAAATAACAACAATAGTAAAAAGTAAAGGTTCCCCTTGCACATATATGCTAGTCATTCCCAACTCTGGGGCAGTGCTCATCTCCGTTTTAAAGCCAAAGAACCAGCGCTGTCCGAAGATGTCTCCCTAGTCATGACCAAATGCCGAAGCCACATATAATGTTGTTACCTTCCCACCAAAGGTGGTTCATATTTTTCTACTTGCATTTTTACATGCTTTTGAACTGCTAGGTTGGCAGAAGCTGTGACAAGTAAGGGAGCTAACTCCATTACGCAGTGCTAGAGATTTGAATTGCCGACCTTTCTGATAACAAGCTCAGCATCTTAGCCACTGAGCCACCGTATCCCTACAACAATAATAGATAACATAATAAGGGGAAAAAATAAGTTGGTTAAGCATTTGCTTGGATAGAATTTGATGCATTATGAAATTGTAGAAAAGCCACTAGAAATAAATGGTAGATTTCTTGGCTTGGAATCAGCAGCAACTCATTTCATACACACTGAGATGAAACAATCCAAAAGGACCTAATAAACAATAAGCGAGAGAACCAAAAAGCCATTTGAATTTTATACTTTTTAAAAAGGCATACAGTAATTTGATTGTTGAAGTTCATATACCAAGTTGCAATGTAAACTAAGGTGTGCCAAGAATATGTTCCGGGTTCAGCATATTCAATCAATGGAAAAATCCTGCAACCAACCTTAGCCTGATTACGGCCAGACCAGGTAATTTTTTTGTATCTAAAGAGCACATAGGGAACGGGGATCCCTGATATCCTAAAATAGTTTGGCAGTGATGGGGTGGCTCTATTGGATTTGTTTTCTCAATTGTTTTAGAATTTGCATTTTTGTTTTCTTTTTAGGAGAACTAAATATTGGTTTTTATTGTAGCAAATTGGATTCACTTAATTGAAAGACGTAGTAATATGATTTCTTTGAACTCAGTCGTCTTTATGCTATGTTATTAATGGGCAGCAGGGAATAAAATGGTGAAGGCTATATTTAAAGTTTTTTTAAATTGTCCTAGCAAACAGTTGAGTCCTATACTTACTTTAGTATGAGATTAATTTCAGATTTTGTGTGACAGGATGGGCTAATTAAATGTGCTAAGTTCCAATGTATGCTTTTAGCTTAGTGTGATATAGGAGTCTAGATTTGATTTATGAGCTCAGTGTTACCTAAGATTTATTTAACAAATCATGATAAACAATGGGCTTATACCTGCTATGAATCTAGTCATTGATAATGCTATGTTGTAAGACTGCAAGACTAAACTGTCTTATTGACTGAAATGAAATTTAAATCCAAGAAAATATTTAATGGATCAGAGTGGCATGCTATATTTTTTGACACTGTTTCAACAAAGACTTAGGGGGTCTCTTCAGGAAGTATTTGAGATGTACTGTAGTTCCTCATTGTGCCAACAAGGCAAGTTTATTTCATCAGGCTTGTCGAGTGTCAAGTTCATTATGCTTAATGAAAACCGAAGCATTCATAACTGTGCCTCAATTAAGCATTTACGTAAAATAGTGAAAGACACATATTCCAAAGGATAGTGCAGAGTGAGAAAGATAAAGGTTGTTCCCATTTACTGTAAACTCAAAAGGAATCCAGGTTTCTCTACTTCTTAGGAATTTTATGAAAAGCACACATTTAAGAAATGATTCAATTTCTTGTTGCTTTTAAGTTCTGCAAAACTGGAAGTTGGAGAGCAATGAAAATATTTGGCACATGAAGGAAGCTAAAAAAAAAAACAAGCCCTTGTTGCAGATGTCTCATGTCACACTCAGAATCACTGATATGTTTATTTCTGTTTCCTAGGAAATCCTTGCATAAAATACTACAGCCTAGCTGTCATAAAAAAATTACAGCCCTTTATACAAGCTCAGAATATAGAGATTGGTATAAGATAAGGTGACAAGACTGGAACAAACTGTATATATTATGATTGGACAGAAGGATAGATAATGCCGTTAGTAGGCTAATAGTTAATGGTTGAGACTAATTGTGTATAATGTGAATGTATGGTCACTTCGATTCTGCGGTACTGCATTGTTTTAAATGTAAAAATAATAAAAAATATATTTTAAAAAAGAATAAAGAGATTGTATATTTCATATAGGCATTTAATTACTTTCTATGAATTCTATGCCTCTCAATTCAGAATTAATACAATAATCATATTAAAACAAAAGGATTAAAACCAACAGAAGAATCAGCAGATAGAGTGAAGGCTTTAAAAGTAAATAGAAGACAATATGATACCAAGGTGATAAGATGTCACTGCTAGTTCAAGCTTCATTATATATAGTGGTATACATACTGTATGTGTATACATACATATACTTTTGTGAAAATCATTCCACTAAAAATCTGAATGCTTCTTTGATTCTTGGTTCTTGATTTATTTTTTTTGAGGAAGGCTATGAAAACTTTACTATTCAGTTACAGCTTTCAGTTTCAACCATTGTATTGATAAATGTCTGGTGTTATTATTGCTTTTGCTACTTTTATTGTATTATTCTTATTCTGTAGGATGTTCTTCTACATCGTGCTAAGCTTTTGTTTAGTGGGAAAGCAATAATCAACTAGTCATTATTACATTTTGTTGTTCAGTCACTAAGTCATATCCAACACTGTGCAAGCCCATGGATCACAGCACATGAGTGTCCCCCCCCATCCTTCACTGTTTCCCTGAGTCTCCCCAAACTCATGCCCATGGCAATGATGACACTATCTCACCATCTTATCCTCTGCTGTCCCCTTCTTCTTTTGTCTTCAATCTTTCCCAACTTCAGAGTCTTTTCCAATGACTCATCTCTTCTCATTTGATGTCCAAAGTATTTGAGCTTCAGCTTCAGCATCTGTCTTCACAAAGGACAATCAGGGTTGATTTCCTTTAGGATTGACATTATTACATGACTTTACCATAATGAAGGGGAAAACGATGCATGATGAAACAATATCTCTGAAAATGTTGAACAATAGGCTGATTTTTTGAAACATATTTATGGAACTGTTTTTTTAATGAGCCCATAACTTCAAATTTAGCAGCTCTATCGATAATGACAATTGTACAAATATTATTGAAAATTTCACTCTAACCTTAATTTTCTCTTATGGTTACAAGAAAGAATTTTTTTACATCTACAGAGGCAAGACAGTATTAGCAAAGAAAAGTCCACACTTTCAGGTGTTGAAAATTCTTCACCTGACAATTTAGTTAGAAGATAAGAGGGAGTGAAGAAACATGTAGTTGGTTTTACAACCATAACTGCACAAGTTAAATTGTTGAATGGCATAATGAGGAGTCTTCAGATATTAAACTTGGTTTACCAGGTACAAAGTAGGATTAAACACATGAAGTCTCTCCCAAAACTTGCTGACACAAAGCAAGAAAATATATGCTTTTCAAAACTCATATTGTGTGCGTATGTGTTTATATTCCAGTTGTTATGATTGAATTTTTTCCATTATATGTAAGATCCACAAATTACTTGGCTAGTGGAAATCAGAAGAGAAATCAACTTGGCAGCTTTTATATTAACAAAGGTAGATTTAATTGGAGCTATACTAGGTAACAACAGATGATCAAAGCTCAATTCATTTATTGCACTGATGCAAAGACAATTAAAAAGATGTCCAGTAAATTCTCTTGTATGGTTTGACAGGATCAGTTTCAATTTCTGACATCCAGGAATTGAAAATCCATGCTGGCTGGAGAATTCTGGGATTTGAAGCCCACAAGTCTTAAAGTTGCCAGGTTTGGAGACCCCTGAACTAGAGAATTCAAAAGCCAGATTGGTAATATTGTCAACATTTTTGTTTCATAAAGAAACATATTTTAGAAGTTTTATTTGGTGCCAGATTTTTGTTCTGTTTAATGTTTGACTGTATTAACTTTTATAATTTTAATATGGTTATATAGGTTATTTTAACTTCTGATTGAGATCCACCCAAAGGTGGTTGTAAGTTGGGCAACTATATACATGTTTTAAATAAGTAAATAAATTAATGTTGTTTCAATTTCATTAAAAGGGGTGACTGTTTCCAGAAAAGATACATCATGAACTCATTAAAGATTTAATGAATTTGGATTTCGGTCATTTCCAGATGGTTCCGCCCCAGGCGCCTGATGGAACCTGATAGGTTCCAGACGGAGCTTGGGCCACCTCCTGTAACCTTGACCCGCCCCCGGGTAGAGGACCTGGTAGTTGCGTGGAATAATGCAACTACCGGGGCCTTGAACCGGGTGGCGCCTTTGCGGCCTCTCCGGCGGCAACGATCCACCCTAGCCCCTTGGTTTACCGAGGAGCTAAGGGTGATGAAGTGCCGCAAGAGACGTCTAGAGAGTCGTTGGAGATCCTCTCGCTCCGAATTTGATCGAACACAGGCACGAGCCCATTTAAGGACGTACCTTGTGGCATTGAGAGTGGCCAAACGCCAATATTGTGCCACTCTCATTGCATCCGCGGAGAACCGCCCTGCCGCCCTGTTTCGGGTGTCCCGCTCCCTCTTGTTTCAGAGGCCGTGGGAGGCCCCCCTACAGGGCAGGGCAGAGGAATTTGGTAAATATCTGCAGGATAAAATCGCTCAAATCCGGAGAGATTGGGTTCCTGTCAGTGATCCAATGGAGACGTCCATGGCGAGTCTTGAGGTATCGATATGGGAGGAGTTTGACTTGGTTGCCATCGAGGATTTGGACAGATTGCGTGGACGACTGCGACCCACCACATGTTTATTGGACCCGTGCCCCTCCTGGCTTGTACTGGCATCCTGGGAGGTTACACGAGACTGGCTCCTGGGCCTAGTGAATGCTTCGCTGAGCGAGGGGTCTCTCCTGGCTGCCTTGAAAGAGGCGGTGGTGAGACCCTTGCTCAAGAAGCCTTCCCTGGACCCTTTGGAGCTGGCCAATTATCGTCCTGTCTCCAACCTTCCCTTTTTGGCGAAGGTTGTAGAGAGTGTGGTGGCCTATCAGTTTCCACGACATCTGGAGGAAAATGATTATCTAGACCCGCGCCAGTCCGGCTTCCGCCCCGGTCACAGCACGGAGACGGCCTTGGTCGCGTTGGTGGATGATCTCTGGAGGGCCAGAGACAGAGGTTGTTCCTCTATCCTGGTCCTATTAGACCTCTCGGCGGCTTTTGATACCATCGACCATGGTATCCTGCTGCGCCGGCTGGAGGGGTTGGGGGTCCGGGGCACCGTTTTGCGGTGGTTCGGCTCCTACCTTTCTGACCGGACGCAGCGTGTGTTGGCAGGAGAAGAGAGGCCGACCCTATGCCCCCTTACTTGTGGGGTGCCACAGGGGTCGGTCCTCTCGCCACTCCTCTTCAACACATATATGAAGCCGCTGGGTGAGATCATCCGTGGTTTCGGGGTGGGATATCATCTGTAAGCTGATGATACTCAGCTGTACTTTTCCACCCCGAACCACCCCAACGAGGCCATCGAAGTGATGTCCCGGTGTGTGGAAGCCGTACGGATCTGGATGGATGACAACCGACTCAAGCTCAACCCCTCCAAGACGGAGTGGCTGTGGGTGCCAGCTCCCTGGTTCAGCCAATTAATTCCATCATTGGCCATTGGGGGCGTTCAACTTGCCCCCGTGGAGCGGGCGCGCAATTTGGGCATCCTCCTGGATGCCCGGCTGTCCATGGATGACCATGTGACAGCCGTGGCAAGGGGGCCTTCCACCAGGTTCGCCTGGTGCGTCAATTGCGCCCCCTACTGGACCGGGACGCCTTACGCACAGTCACTCATGCGCTGGTGACGTCTCGCTTGGACTACTGTAACGCTCTCTACATGGGGCTTCCCTTGAAATGCACCCGGAGGCTACAGTTGGTCCAGAACGCAGCCGCGCGGGTAATTATGGGGAGTACTAGGTACTCCCATGTGACACCGTTCCTGCGCGAGCTGCACTGGCTTCCTGTGGTCTATCGGGTGCGTTTCAAGGTTTTGATAATAATCTTTAAAGCGCTCCATGGCTCAGGACCTAGTTACTTGCGGGATCGTATTCTGCCCCATACATCCCTGCGACCAATCCGCTCGCACAGAGAGGGCCTCCTCCAGGTGCCGTCCACTAGACAGTGTCGGGGGGCGGCGCCTAGGAGTAGAGCCTTCTCTGTGGCGGGCCCAGCCCTGTGGAATGACCTCCCTCCGGATATTAGGAATACCTCTGACCTCCGCTCCTTTCGTATTAAGCTTAAGACCCACCTTTTCCAAGCAGCTGGCCTGGCTCAACTTTGATCTAACCATATCGCTCCTGACGGGTTTTTACTGGGTATTTTAATTATATTTAATTATCTAGGGGTTTTTAAATACTGTATTTTAATTGTTTTATTTATCAGCCGACCTCCTCCTTGTGTATGTCTCGGTATATGTCTCTGTTATATGTTTGTTCTGTCCACATATTTATTTCATATGTTTCATTGTACGCCGCCCCGAGTCCTTCGGGAGAGGGTGCGGCTAAGAAATAAATATTTATTTATTTATTTATTATTATTATTATTATTATTTGAAGGAATATCATCTTCAAACTTACCCGCCACCTCTCCCCACTAAGGCAAGTTCATTTCACAATCAACTGTCAAATTGTAATGGAATGTGCACCTGCAAGAGTAGAGGGAAAGAGTTTTGGGAACATGGATCTTTCCCAGAGACAGGCCTGGAATAAGAGGCTGCACAATCCCAAGCCAGAGAGGGAAGGGGAAATGGGTCAGGGTAATAACATTCTATAATCTTTTAGGATATATTTAGCTCAATGGTGTCAAACCCGCGCCCCTTGGGCCAGATGCATTACACGCTGGCCACATCCACCCCCAGTTTAGAGAAGGGTGGGAAAGTCACGATGTCATGTGACAACAATGTGACACTGTGGATTTGACACCCCTGATCTAGCTGATTAGAAAGTTATAGCTTTAGTTTGGCAAGATTCTGTCTATCAACTGTAAACAAATGAAGAATTGAAGATGATCAGATTTTGCTGTTTCACTTCTAGGCTTGGGCATTAACCACCTGAACTTTCAGAAAGTGCTCCCTGATGAACTGAAAGACCTAGCCTTCTTTTTCACTTGAAAACACAACTTTTCAGTTGTCAGTGGTATATAAAGTCCAAGTAATAAACTAATATAGGGTTATGGTGAAAGGGAATGCACGGTCCACTCTGCAAAGATTTCATTTTCCTCCTATCATTCTCCTCTTTTCTTTCTGTGCTTTCCCACCATCACTTTCTTCCCCTTGTCATTGCTGCTGCCTTTACTCTCTTCTCCCATCACTTTTCTTTCTGCAGTCCCATTGACCTCTTCCAGTTACTGCTTCCTTTTTATTCTTTCCTTCCTGTTCTCCCTCTCCATCACTGTTTTTCTACTATTGCAAATCTTATTGCAAAAATATGTCTCCATCATTGCTTCAGCCATCAAAAGACATATGTTGCTGACCAGCCAGTTGAAACCTCAGCTGTATAAATGGGGCTTTTAAAAACCAATCTGTTCACCTTTTGAGTGCATGCTGGCAATTGTGACACATTGGATTCCCTTCCTGATAGATAAAGAAGAGAACATCCTTCTAGTATGACCTGTCTAAATATTTAGTTGTCCTTTGTCCATGATATCCCAGATAGGTGGCCAAGCTCAAATGGCATCACTGCTGATGCTAAGATGAATAATGCAACAAGGTTGGTTTCATATGCAAAATGTAAGAATTATACCTTGTATTTAGAATTAATACCTGTTTCCTTACATTGGAATCAATATATACTGCTAACTAAATAGGTTATTTTTGTATAATACTATTTCTTTCTTCCCCGCACCTCTCCCCCTATTATTTGGTAAGAACTGGAAAAAATTACGACAGTGCAATGTTCTTAGTCTGTACTTGCAACCCTGCTTATTCAATCATGAACAAAAACTAAATGAAATCTCCAGAGAGTTCATCTTTGTGAAGTTCCCAGCTATTTCTATCTATTTCCATCCCATCACCACAGCTCAAAAGTCAAAGTTTAGGAAATGAAGGATTATTTGAGGAGCACTGAACTTCAATGAGTTTTTATATTTTATAAACCATGTTTCCAAAACAATATGTATTAAATGAGCTCTTCAGGTAGCAATTGTTCCAATTCAAACAAAGTCTTGTGCATAGAATTTCACATACTGGAAATTATTCCAACGATGTATTCATACTTGGTCTCAAGCATTACAAGATTGAGAAGTATACATAGAAGGACACCTTAGGATGCCAGCATCTCTTAAAGATGAACAAAGATGAACATCAGATATCAGGTTTGTAGCATTGTAGTAAAAGTGTAGAAGTAGAGTTGTGATAGTTCAGACAAATGGAAACATTCAAAGGGAAGAAACACTGATTCCATCACATATTTTTTCATTAATGGCAGTGTAGAGATTATACTTGTACATAAAATGTATAACTTGAAATGCAACAAAGAGGAATGGTAAATAGTATGAACTAAGAAATGAAAGAAAGAAAAATAAACAAGTTAATGTGTCTGTGAAACTAAGAGAAAGATGAATGAAGTAATAGATCTGAAGAGTAGGATCTTATGAAATAGATAAACATGCAGAAAAGTGAAGGTCTAAGTTATGAATGAAGTATAGAGAGCAGAATATATATCTTATAAATATCTATTCATGAATGTGTGTGTGTGTGTGTGTCTGTCTCTGTGTGTGTAGATAGATGATAGATAGATAGATAGATAGATAGATAGATAGATAGATAGATAGATAGATAGATAGATAGATAGATATCTTCAAAAGGGAAAAAATAGATCCAGGAAACTACAGACCCATCAGCCTGACCTCAATACCAGGGAAGATTCTGGAAAAGATAATCAAGCAATGAATCAGTGAACACCTAGAAGCAAACTAAGTAATAACCAAAAGCCAACATTGGTTTGTCAAAAACAGATCATGCCAGACTAATCTTATTGCATTCTTTGACAAAGTGACAAAACTAGTGGACCAGAGGAATGCTGTCAATATAATTTGCTTGGACTTCAGTAAAGCATTTGACAAAGTAGACCATAACCTAGTACTTGATAAAATGGAAAAAAGTGGTCTAGACAGCATCACCACCAGATGGATTTATAACTGGCTGACCAACCGCACTCAATGTGTAGTCCTCAACATGGAGGGAAATATGCAGTGGGATACCCCAGGGCTCTGTTTTAGGCCCAGTACTTTTCAACATATTCATCAATGATTTGGATCAGTGGATAGATGGGGAACTCAACAAATTTGCAGATAACACCAAGCTAACACTCCAGAAGATAGGCTTAAGATACAGAAAGATCTTGATAGACTTGAACATTGGGCACTATCTAACAAAATGAAATTCAATGGTGAAAAAAGTGAGGTTCTACATTTAGGCAAGAAAAACAAAATGCACAGGTACAGTTTATGTAGTACTTTGCTCAAGAGTGGTGACTGTGAGAGGGATCTTGAAGTCCTAGTGGACAATTACTTAAATATGATCCAGCAGTGTGCTGCAGCTGCCAAAAAAGTCAACACAGTTCTATGCTGCATAAACAGAGGGATAGAATCAAGATCACATGAAGTGTTAATACCACTTTATGATGGTAAGGTCACACTTGGAATACTGCATCCAATTTTGGTCGCCATGATGTAAAGATATTGAGACTCTAGAAAGAGTGCAGAGAAGAGCAACAAAGATGATTAGGGGACTCGAGGATAAAACATATAAAGAACAGTTGTTGGAACTGGATAGATCTAGTCTTATGAAAAGAAGGACTAGGGGTGACAAATAGCAGTGTTCCGATATCTCTGAGCTTGCCACAAAGAAGAGGGAATCAAACTATTCTCCAAAGTACTTGAGGGAGGGTAGAAACTAATAAAGGATAGAAGCAACTTAGAACTAAGGAGAAATTTCCTGACAATTAATTAGAACAATTAATCAGTGGAACAACTTGTCTCTAGAAGTTGTAAATACTCCAACTGTTAGATACTCCCCCCTCTAGTTGTTGCAAGGACAATAGTAGTTTCCAGTCAGGTCCTCTCTTTTCAGGCGGGAACAGAGAGAGACCTGATTGGCTGAAGCACTGGCCAGCTCCCCTTTAAAAAGGGAGCTGCCAGACCTCTCACACAGTGGATGCCTGTACTTGACCAAATAAAGAGCTGTTGTTATCTTAGCCTTTTGTGCCTTTCATTACCCAATCTAACACCAACACTGGAAATTTTTAAGAAGAGATTAGATAACTATCTGTCTGAAGTAGTGTAGGGTTTCCTGCTTTAGCAGGGGGTTGGACAAGAAGACCTCCAAGGTCCCTTCCAACTCTGTTATTCTATTATATTCTATTTATGTAAACCTTCCCCCACCCAAAAGAAAATGAATCTAAAAATATAATTACTGAGGGTCAAACTAAACTCCCATTGATTCTATGGACACATCCATACAATTTTCTTGGGGAAAATGAAATAGTTTGTCATTGCTTTCTTCCAGGATGCATTTCCTTCCCCTTCCCCTTTTCCCTTCCCTTCCCGTTCCCTTTTCCATTTCCCTTCCTGTCCAGTTTATAGATGTCGAATTATATGACAGTTTACATTCAGATATTACATAGGTTGCCTCTACCTTAGCTTTGAAACCCAGAGAGGGTCATTCTGGTGCTGCTACTGATTTTTTTAAAAAGGAAGGTGATATGCAATGATGTTATTAAACATTGACATAATACAATAAGAATACTTGTTAAAAATCTAATGCTATTTCCCAAAATTAAAACTACTTCAAATCATTATTAGTTTCAGCTCTTTCTTTATATGATTAAAAACATCAGTAAGGTATAACATATATGCTGCCTAAAATTAGGGTATTGGAAACAAAAAATTGAAATTGTGGTACAAACATTTTGTGTCTTTATTATTTTAGAAGATGAAAGTCATAAAAGAATGTTTATCATTAAAAATAACATGAGCCCTAAGTGGACTTCTCAGTTGCAAACAATTTGGATTAGTCCTGGATTTGAATCAGAGGATGCTGAAGAAGAAGATGGAAAAGAATATAAAGTGTTCTAGATGTCTGATCCTATTTAAATTTTCTGCTAATACATGCTGTGCCATCTGAGGTTTTGGACTGTCTTCAAAGGGGAGCTGAAAAGGAACACTGCAGCTGAGCCTCAGAACAAACTACATATATTCAGAAGTAAGAACATATGTCCACAATACTATTAAAGGGACTTGCAGGAAGTAAAAAAGTGAGCTGGATAAACTGTATGCTCTGTGGCTCAAATAAATTGAGGGACTGTATATTAGGAGTTTCTAAAAACATGTCTCCATTTTTTAATAAAATAGAGCATTACTATATGATTGCACATCAATGCAGACAGAAAAAATATATATTTATGAAGCATACCCCTGTTAACGAGCTTAATTAGTTTACCACACCTCTAATGCAAGGAGTATAGAGTTATGGTGTTAAATAGATGAGATCAAGGCAATTTATTCCATGGTGTATTCTTATATTTTAGATCATGTGCTAAGGCTAAATAAAGCTGAGTAATTTTTAAAAATATCTTAAAAAGAAAGAGTCATAGAAGCTGACTATATTTACTGTAAATCTGTTATTATATACCTGGTATAAGTTTTTTTTAAAAAAAATCAATCCATTCCCAAAGATAATACTGAAACTCCTCAGCTGCATATCATGGTAAAACCAGAAGAATGCTACATTCCATGAGACCATTACTTCTGTTCTTATATATTGTTGGAACCACCACTACTCTCAGGCACGGTACGAATAAGTTTGACTGGAATGCCTTGACAGGTTCTCATGGATAATTTCTTAAAAAATATTATTCTGGCGTTGTTTTTTGAGACAAAGGTTGGAAAGCTTCTGTTTGAAGTCATCTTTCTGGTCAGGGACCAGATCCCATTTTGCTGTCTTTCCAGAATCTGTCAGCTTCTTAAAGACAAGCAACACCTGCTGATTATCTGATCATTTCCTGTATGTAATGTTTTTATAGTTTTTCTCTTTTTCTTCATAGATTCAGCCTCCTTCAATGTCAATAATCTGTGATTATTTAAACTTTATTGCCCTTGTTTCTTTCAGATTCTAATTTGTTTTTGCATTTAGCTGGAAATGGTTTCAATCAAAGAACATATGAAAACAACATATTTCTTCTTTTATCTAGTATAATATTTAAATGAATCTGATTTTTTAACATTCATGCAAATAGCTCTAACAGTGGAAATAGGCTGCACTAAACATTTGTTGCCTTCAGTATTCCTCTTACAATGTGTCCAGAATGGGATTGGCAGAGTTATTACTTCACACAGGGGGTGGGTCGGAGGGACAGGTGGTGGCCATTGTTGTTTCTGATGAGGGCAGCAGAAGTACTCTTCAGCAAACTTGGGCACAATGGCCAATGCAGCTAAGGAGACAGGAGTAAGGAAAGGGAACATATTTACTAATAACAATAGAGACTTTTACCCTGAAGAAACCTAGCTTCTGATCTTCCAAGACCAATATTTCCCTGACTATCTCTTTATGCATACACACACAAAGACAACCACGATTAATTAATTTCCTTTCATATAACCTTTTCTAAGTCTCCTTTACTTTTAATGACAAATAACTGTTAGTAAACATAACATAATTTGATAGTGTTGTGACCTCCAATTTTGATCCCGACCTTCATCTGTTCCAATCTTGGTATAATATAAATTATAAGTTAATATAATACATGACTATTACCTCCAGTTTGGATCCCAGCCTTCATCCTTTCCAACCTTGATGTAATATAAATTTATAAATTAAATAAGTATGCATACAATCTAAATTTTGTCTCACTCCCATTCCTACTTTGAACCACTATGTTTCTCCAAGTTCAGTTTTTACACTAGCTTTTTGTTCATCGAAAAGTTCCTCAAAAGAATAAACCAATGTTCCACCCTCTAGTCTAGATACATCCCACAATTTGGAACGATTTATACAAATATTGCTGTAATCAATAAAACAAGCTTCCGTTTTATATTGTCTTGCTGTCTCTGTTATCTATGTAATGTGAGTTACCTGACCTCAAGTCCTTTGCCTCTTTGACTCTTAATTTTCTATTTCCCTCTCCAATTTTGGCTTTATTCTTCTTTGTAAGATTAAAAAAAGATAACAGCTTGCATGAAGAATTAATGCAGGGGTTCAAAGTTTTGCATGTTCTCTTGTATTTTCCTTTAGCCTACAAATGAGCACCAATTTCTTTCTCATCTCTAGCCATACAATCTTGGTCATTATTTTCAGACACATTTTCACGTATTAATAAATTATGTTTCTAAAAATGTTTTTGTTATTTGACGACTCAATTTGTATTTTCAGTATGTTTTCATTTTTTAAAACATTTTCACTTGCCTCTGTTAAAATTTTTTCTTGATTTCGTTATTCATACTTTAACTATTAATTTACTTGGATTTTTCTCTGAACATTAAAAAAAAAACATTTCCATCAATTTTTCCTTTGTTTATTGACATCTCTGCATAGGCAGGCAAACGAGTTTAATAGTTTATTCTGTATAAATTGTCTTGGACAGTTTAATTAAATTATAACATCACAAACAAGCCTAGAAATTGTTTAGAAAACGTAAGTAGAACCAAGAATATGTTTGCTTCTTATTCCATTGAAGTATCATAACAACATGTATGCTTTTGGATACACTGGATAGAGTCAAACAGACATTTCAAGCTAGCTTTTGCAATGTTATTACAATGTTTACATTCTAGTGGACATATCTGGAATTTCTCAAACTTGTCAAATACTCAAAGGTATTATTTAGCTAATGTCCATTCACAAAATGTTTGCCCTAGTCGGCGTAATCATAAAACACTTTCTTCCCCACAATAACAAGCTTGTAATGTTATTTTACATTTTTCATTTTCCTTTCTATCACTTAATACCCAAGACATATACTTGTCTAGTGCATATCCCCATTTTCTCTCCATAGTTGAGCTGTTTTCATCTGTTTTGAAGCCTTCTATTTCCTTTTATCACCTATTATTCATGTCCCAAATCATACCACTTTATTATCTTCAATTCTTCAATTTTCCTAATATCATTAATCCCTGCTGCCCCCTCTAAATTTCACTTTTCTTCCTCCCTGGGCAATGACGATGGGATCATTTATTTCTCATTTGGGCAACTTACCATCTTTATTTCCTAAATAAACAGACATGCAAAGACCAGAGTTATGAAGTGAGATTGTTTTTCATTATAAAGTACTGCTTTACATAAGCAGACCTGAACATCATATTATACTTTAAAAAATTGTCTCCCAACCATCTCTCCCCCACCTGTTTAATCCTAGAGAGTAATTATAGGGATAGGAAAATTTTTCCTATTGCTCTCTAGGATAAATAGGGGGTGCAGGGAGTTGCTTTCAGACATAAAATTCTGTTATAGCAACCCTATAATAAAAGTAGGTTTAGTATTCATAACTTTGGTTTCCAACTGTGATTTACTTCGATGGTAGATGGATGGTTGCAGATTAGAAACAATTGTGGCATTCTCAAGTGACAGTGATAGTCATTGCTTGACCAGATGAAGGGGATGCTGAATCATATCCTTGGAAGAGTGCATACATACACTGTTTTCTGCCAGAGTTTGAGGCATTTATGACATTTTGCAGCTGGTCAAAGAAGAGCAGCCATGGACAGGAAGGCACTCAGCCAATTGGAGAGAATTCTCTTGTGATGTTTATGAGCTCCAAGAATCTTGGAAAATTTGGACCATCCTGGGAATGACAAACTTCAGATTTGTGCAGGATGTTCTTGCCCTCACTGTAAAACAGTTGTTGCTAGCAGACAACATGGCTATGTTCTGGGATTTTGCAATTGTTTTAGCTGATGACAAATTTGAATTAAATTTTACAAAGTTGTACAAGCAACACTTTAAAACTGTAGTTAATTGCAAACAGATATTCCTGTTGTTGAAACTATCAAATCTTTAGGAAACATAAATAAACAATATTTTGCATTTCTTTTGTTCCAGAAATAAGTGATGGGTTTTATTAGCGCTATTTTTGTCTAGTAATTGATCCCCCTGCCACTTCTTGAATGCTTCCAGTGAAAAACATTTAACATCTGTTGTTAACCCTTTGAAAGATGGATTAAGATGCTGGATTAATATATTAAGAACAATGTTCTTAGAGAATCCAAAAATACAGGAAACACAAAATCACTAACATAAAATATAAATGTACTACTAAGAACTTAACAGAAGCTCAGGATTAATACTGAATTGTGTCTTAGGCTATTTAGGATTATCTCTGGTACTAATCTATGCTTTATTTGAGAATTAATGACCTAATGTGATAAATTTTGAGAACATTGAGAGCATATCTCTTCACCGAACCTTTGATGTTAAAGTATTGGTAGAACCATGCATGATGGACATGGAAAAGGTTAAATATGTAATTGCATATCTGATACATTTTCTAACAGAATGGATAAAATAATAGTAGCTGACTTTTCTCATAAATGTCGCTCGTGTAATTCTCTTATAAATGAAGACTAGCAGTGGTGGGTTGCAGACGGTACTCCCCGGTACGTGCGTACCAGAGCCAGCCTGGAGTACTGGATACTGTTCCGGTATGGTGCTTCGGAGGGCGCACCCGCCCGGCGAGCTCCTTACCGGTGTTTAAAGGCTTCTGCGCAGGCGCATGGCATGTACAGCACCTGCGCAATGCTCCGTGGAGCATTGCGGAGGCATTAAGATGCAAGCATGTGCTGTGTGCATGTGCGCGCATGCTGCACGCATCCATGAGGATGCTGCCAGCCCCGTTCCAACTGGTACGGTTGGAACGGGATTTGAAACCCACCACTGAAGACTAGTTATAAGAATATAGTGAATAAATTTCAAAATCTGTGGCTGGTAGGTTCAATGATGACCAAAATTAGGATGAGCATTCAAAGATAAAGTGTGCCACGTTCTTCAACCTAAACACTGACAGTGTTCAGATAAAATCTACTGTATTTGTCTCTCTGGTCAGCTTTTGCATATGGAATTTATTGGTAGTGTGAGAGAGAATTAATCCTTTGTTAGCTTCAAGCTGCACTTGTTGTAGGCTGGCATTGGCCTGAGATCTAGGACAGTGGAAATTGACAGCACATTTGCACTCAGAACATGAATCCAGACTAGACCACAAAAAATGATATTTGGTTCTTGCTGCTCTTTTTGAAGAACACTGCAAACACATCTTTATAGTTTCTTTGATAGATTTCCAGGATTCTTTTGTTTTTTTTAAAAAAAATCTCAACTTTATGCAACAAGAGCAAAATATTAAAATATTAATTTTAACACTTTTAGTACATTTTAATGAATGCAACAATATGTGAACTAAGTTCAAATTTTCATTAACACAATAAAATGAAATCCATTTAATTTCTAAATAAAACTTCTTTTAGCACAAATTCTGCTTCTTAAAGATGTATCAATAACAGTTGTTAAATTGAAACAAAGGAATTAAAATCAAGAGTTTTGACTATCAAATTGGATTCATGCTGATTTCCTTATTTGGATAATGAACTTAATAATATTCCAAATAGATAGCTTATTTAGATAAGTGACAAAAGACAATATTTTAGCTCTTCTTTTTAGTTTATGTGATAAGTGTGCAATCTTCTTCCAATCCAAACTTCACAATTTTTGGGCAGGTAGAGTTGTTCCCATCAGTAAATTGTTGAATTTTGTGCCTCTCTATGAGCCATTCACTGCTTAGTGGGCAGCAAAATACTTCTGTAAAATTTTAATCATATAGTTGTCTATGGTAGTTTCAGTCACTGGACTGATCATTACTTATTTATTTAGCATTAATACTGTATGGGCTGTTCAAGAAAACTGATTTACAAACCGATTTAATTATTTTGACTGGTGAACTAAATTAGGATAGAAGATTTTGATTTTCTGAGGATCATCAAAAAGTTCATAATAAAAGGTTAAAGTTAAATATTTGACCCTGAAGCCTCCATTTTCTGATTTCTGCGAAAGAGAAAAAGAATTGGCTTAGGCCATATATATTGTAAAGCCTTGCTATTGTCCACTTTGGTTAAAAATTATCAGATTATACTGACGATATATATGCCAAGCCGTATGTAACTGGTAAAATAAAGAAGCAAGACACCACATAAATACCTGGAAAGCTTAATGTATATCAGTAATGAAAACATAATTTTGAAAATTATAAGACTAAATTCCTAGGTACTATAGACTCCCAGTGAACCTATGCCTTAATCTGGACCTAGGCTACCTCTTCTTGCTCTCACTGATCTCTTCCTTCAACAGTTTCTTCTCTTGGGATCTCACACTGTATTACATTTGTAGCCACTGTAATATTCTAACTTTCTTAGAAGTTGGCAGTATATAAACTAACAATAGTGGAATATCAGCTATCTAGATCAGAAGCTATAATAACGGTACTCACATATGGATTCTTTATATTCCTGCAGTCTCTTAGCATGCTTTTATTGAAATGAAATAGATGACATTTAAGTTGGAGCATCTTATTTTTGTTGTCTGTGGCGTAACGGAAAGGTTACAGATGCTAAAATTTTGAGCATACTAAAGCTGTTTCCATTTTTCTAATGCAAATAAGAATGTTTGTTGCAATTAAGACAGGGCCTGCCTGGAGGCTCAAAATATAAAGAGGTCTCCCAGATCCCTGGCTTACCGTTGGACAGTCTTAAGCTGAAATGATCTTGCCTATTTATGCAGAGACAAGAGGGATACTTTAGTTATGAATAATAGAAAATGAAATGATTTATTGCTGTTCCACTATGCCTATTCCTCCACTACGTCAGTGACTAATAGGCTTTAGGCATATGGTCTCCTTCCTCAGTACAATTTTAAGCTGAACTTTTCTGTCCTGCTTCCCAGAATAGTTATCTCAAAATAAATAAACAGGGAACAGAATCTTAAATACAGGAGTTTGAGGCTCTCCACCTGTATCACTCTATACATATACCGTAGCATTACACTCAGAAGAGCTTGCTTCTGAGATGGCATGTTCTAGAAATAAAAATCTTGGAGGCGAAAATCTTGGAGTAAGAAACCTTGAACAGCATTTATGTATGTGTGTGTATACAACACAGAGTAAGGGGGGGGGAGAGTGTGAGCACAGGATAGTACATACTTCCTGCGCTATATGTTTTCTAAGAAAATATAGCTAGCTCAAACATGCCCAGGCAATTTCTGTGGCTGATATTGGGTTTGTGGCATCGGTCATAGTTCACTATCATGACCACCTAACTACATGGGATACTGTTATGTCTGTAAATTCTGTTTCCTCTGTGTCAGTCTTTTTTCTCTGTCCTTTGCTCTTCTGTATTGCATATTCCTGTGCCAGGCTTCTTTTGCGGCCTCTGATAAATAACCAATATTCTACTAAGCAATTAGTTACAGAGTTAGTTGAGTACTCCCAGCACACAATGATAGTCTTTTGTAGGAGGTGCCAAAGCTGCACTTCTGCAGGGCTTCAGGTCTGCTAAATCAGGGGACAAATGAGGTATTTTAAATATGTATGTACCGGTGTGTGTGTGTGTGTGTGTGTGTGTGTGTGTGTGTAGAGTATATAATGTTGAAATGTGGTTAGGAAAATAGCAAGCTAAAACTCTATAGGTTTAATCTCCTCTATAGGTCTACCATCTTGCTATTCTCATGTCACACAGACCTAAAATAAAGCAACTGAAGTTAGGTTTGCCATTATATGCTCATCATAGTTCACAGAAAAATCATTTTTAAATCAAATCTCAAAATAGTTGAAAATGAAGGTATTTGAATTTTGAATCATGACTCAAATCAAGCCCTCTTTGACACTTCAATTGAAATCCAGACATGATTGAGTCAAATAGGCTCACAATTTCTGGTGATTCCTGATGATCCTTCTTTTTTCTATTTTTTCTATTATTTCACTGATAAAATTATGTTTACAATGAAACAGCCATGCCAAGAAAAGTAAATAAATGTAATCAATAACCCTAATAATATAAATATCCCAAAATGAAACATTGAATCAAAACCCACAATCAAAACCCCACATTAACAATAACATTAAGGGGTAAAAAACATAATATATGGTAGTCTGTCCGGTTCAAAGAAGACATGCTATTATGCAGTTCCAAACTGGGAGTGTAGAGTCTAGCACAATGGGAGCACTGGAAGTCCATTGTTGTAATAACTGTGGGTCTTGTTCTATGACACTCTTCATGATCTTCTTTCAGATTGTATTGACATCTGTCTTCAACTGAGGCTTCATAGCACAGGTTCTGTTAGCAATATTTATGGCACACAATCACATCTTTAAAGCCCTTCAGAAGAATATAGGCTTCTCTAGTTTCCAGAAGACCATTGCCAAAAAGATCATTCTAATTGCTAGAGAGAGGTTGTTCCCATTCATAGGCAGTGGGGTGATTCAACTGGTCTAACAACTGGTTTGTTGAGCGTGGGCGCAGTGGGTTAAAACAAAGCTTGAAAACTTACCTTCTACTGCAGCTGAGGTGCAGCAAAACAGCTGAGGTGCTCTGCTGCACAAGGAAATATAGGTATAGCCCAGGGGCGGGCGGGCGGGCAGGTGGGTGGGCCCACCTGAAGATCGGAGTGAACCGGTTCACTCTCAACTGATCTTCAGAGCTACTGGTGTGCCCGAACCAGCCCAAACCGGTTGAATCCCATCCCTGTTCATAGGCAATATGGAGCAAAATGGTGCACAACCATCAACTTCTCCCAAAAGGACTTGGTAGTGCTAGATAAGTAATAATATTGACTCATACAGGGCAGGGGAGCGAAAGTTATTTTGTTAGATAACAGCAAGTAACACTTAACTAATTGTGATAACCGTGGAGCGGGCGCGCAATTTGGGTGTCCTCCTAGACGCCCGGCTGTCTATGGATGACCATGTGGCAGCCGTGGCGAGGGGGGCGTTCCACCAGGTTCGCCTGGTGCGCCAATTGCACCCCCTATTGGACCGGGATGCCCTTCGCACAGTCACTCACGCGCTGGTGATGTCCCGTCTGGACTACTGCAATGTTCTCTACATGGGGCTCCCCTTGAGGTGCACCCGGAGACTACAGCTGGTCCAGAATGCGGCCGCGCGGGCAATTATGGGGAGAACGAGGTTCACCCATGTAACACCTCTCCTGCGCGAGCTGCACTGGCTCCCTATGGTCTACCGGGTGTGCTTCAAGGTGTTAATCACCATCTTTAAAGCGCTCCATGGCAAAGGGCCTAGTTATTTGCGGGATCACATCCTGCCCCATATATCCCTGCGACCAATCCGCTCTCACAGAGAGGGACTCCTCCGGGTGCCGTCCACTAGGCAGTGCCAGGGGCGGCGCCCAGGAGTAGGGCCTTCTCTGTGATGGGCCCAGCCCTCTGGAATGACCTTCCCCCAGATATTAGGACAACGACTGATCTCCGCTCCTTCCGTACGAAACTCAAGACCCACCTCTTCCAACTAGCCGGCCTGGCTAACCTCCCTGGCAATTTTAAACTGTAAATTTAAATCTTTTGGGTATTTTAATTGTTTTAATTGTTGCAATTTTTACTGTTATTTATCTTAATTTCGTGGCTTTTATTTCTATTTGAATTGTTAAATGTTGATGTATTTACCTCCTCCATGCCACACGCCTATTTATTTCATTGTACATCGCCCCGAGTCCCTTCGTGGAGAGGGCGCGACTGACAAATTGAATAAAATAAATAAATAAATAAATAAATTTTACAATTTGTTTGAAGGGGTCATGCTTGATTGGGCAATAAGAGATGTTAGTTTAGACTTTTTGTGTGTCCTACTGAATAAAGAAGTTGGATAACTACTACTTAAAATTAAAAGTTCCCACTTGTGCCAGTGCTGTTCATTTTTGAAACATGAATACCACCACCAGATGCATTTAAATAATTTTTAATATTTCTCTTGTTTTTTTGAGTGCTTATGTCACAGACATGTTATTAAGGTTATGGTTGCTATATAATAGACATTTACTACTGAAAAAAGGTCCCCAAAACATTTAAAAGGGTGAAAAATGTTGACTTTGTCCACTCCAGTGATTGTGTTGTAATTGGCTATATCTGTTGTGATTCCAAGGACTCCCCAAGGGGGGAGGGGAAACAACCCAATAATACTGTATGCTCCCTTCTGTGTATCAGTAATTTTTTGCAGGTTTTTCCTCCCATGCTTAATACTCATGACCAATAACATCTCTTTTGAGTGAATAATTGCATTTCACCCTTCACAAACCTTCACAAACCATTAGCAAAATGAACTTGCATAAATCCTACAACTATCTTTCACAGTTTCATTGCTTGCAAGAATGTAGGAGGTAATAAAATACTGCTTAGGAAGCAACGATGATGCTATGCATTTCCTTGGCAATAATCTGAAGTGAGGTAGTGGAGAGAAAAGCTGTCAAGATGCCTCTAGATTATTAGGTGTACTATATTACTGCAATCCCAGAGGAAGCAATTAATGTCATGCTTTCATCAGTGTTTGTTCAGGTGAATTCTCCCCCCCCCCCTCTTGTCTGCTAATGATTCCCTGGTTCATCGTAATTCTTTTAGTATTGTAAATTACAGCAATAAGAGGACAGGGGTTGAAGAGTTTTCTTGCTCATTCTTTGTTTCTTGCTCCAAAAATAACATATTCAAAGTTATGCCAAAACTCAACTTTGATTCTGGAAATGAATTCTGCTGCGATCTTTGAGGAGCCATTATTACAACATCAAGGCAGCTCTGATTCTTCATAGCAGACTAGGAACTACCGGGAACTACTTTTACTATCAGATGGAGTGCCTCTGAGATACTTCCCAAGGGCAGCAGTATATTATACCTGGAAGGAGGTTCTGAATCCTCTGAAGACCTCTCATTCCATCATTAATAGATCAGACCTTCAAAGAGGAGATTCAGTTTCTTCTTTTATAAAACAGTTCTTTTCTCTGTTCATGAAGAAAGAAGCTGACTTTTCTTCTACATAGAGAAGCGGAGAGATCTAATGACTGGAGGGAGGGCAGAAAGCTGGACATCTCTAATAACAATCTGCTGCCTCAGGTTGGGCAATCCTTTCCTATATGTATAGAGACCCATTTATAGGATCTAAGGGAGTGATTTCCCTCTAGATTCCTGCTGTAGTGAAGGCATAGTGCAAGTTAAAAACAGATAAACCCCCAAGTGCTTCAACAACCCTCTAAAAGGATGCAAATGGCCAGCTGTCTGCAAGGAGTATAAATCCTTCAATTACCCACTATCTTGTCAGAGCTGAAGAAGCTTCTTGGATGAGAAGCGAAATGTCTTCAAAGAAAAGAAGAAAGTCTAGTTGCCTCCTGAAAAAGCACAGTTGGGACAACAATGATGCTGCTATAAATATGGGTGACCACAACCCTGTTGACCTTCCAGAAGGCTGTGAAGACCCGTTACCTCCCCCCCCCCAAGGTTGGGAAGAATGAAGCTCTGACATTTCTGAATAGTTACATGTAGCATACAATACAATACTGTTCGGACCCCCCTTCTTCCCTCGCCAACACAGAACACACTCCGGACCAAAACTACTTCAACAGGATTTATTGCACAGACAGACAGATCCTTGGCAGCAATCCACCACGACAAGACTCTCAGAACCCTCCGGCATAGAGACACGATAGCAGCTGTCCAGCATGCTAAGCTTCCAAGACAGAACTTTCTGAATAGTTCCTTTGTTGACTTCTGCAAAGGGCGTATGCACAATCAGTCCTTTTATAGACTGAAGAGGAGTCTACTTATCAGCAGCTGAGAGCCCTTACCGCCGGTAACTGCGCCCTTGCTCCTTGCGTCTGTGGGTGCGGCGGTAACGAGCATCTAAGAACTCCCTGCTGATGTCTGAGTCACTGTCCTGTGACTCCTCCCCACTGCTCCAAGGCATGGCATCAGGAGCCCCACTCCTTTGGCTCTCACCGCTGCTCCATGCCTCAGGCGCTTCCTGGTGGCCGACCAGACTCTCCGATCCCTGCTCAGAGTCAGAACCCTGCCCAGGGTCCTCCTCATTCTCCAGAGCTGACTCATAGGGACCCCCGCTGTCGGAGTCTGGTGGCAGCTCCAACGGCTCCTGCTGGGCCACAACACAATACAATACAATACACAATACAATACAATACAATATACAATACGATACAATATACAATACAACACAATACAATACAATACAATACAATAGCACAGTTGGAAGGGACCTTGGAGGTCTTCTAGTCCAACCCCCTGCCTAGGCAGGAAACCCTATACCGTTTCAGACAAATGGCTATCCAACATCTTCTTAAAGACTTCCAGTGTTGCGGCATTCACAACTTCTGGAGGCAAGCTGTTCCACTGATTAATTGTTCTGTCAGGAAATTTCTCCTCAGTTCTAAGTTGCCTCTCCTTGATTAGTTTCCACCCATTGCTTTTTGTTCTACCCTCAGGTGCCTTGGAGAATAGTTTGACTCCTTCTTCTTTGTGGCAACCCCTGAGATATTGGAACACTGCTATGATGTCTCCCCTAGTCCTTCTTTTCATTAAACTAGACATATCCAGTTCCTGCAACTTAATATGTTTTAGTCTCCAGTCCCCTTATCATTTTTGTTGCTCTTCTCTGCACTCTTTCTAGAGTATCTGCATCTTTTCTACATCGTGGCAACCAAAACTGAATGCCGTATTCCAAGTGTGGCCTTACCAAGGCCTTATAAAGTGGTATTAACACTTCAGTTGATACGGAGTGTGCGCTATATTTTTTTATCATTCTTCACCATCCAGAATTCCACTGGTTAAACAGCCAGTCAAATGAATGTGCAAAAATAAATAAATAAAGAAACAAATAAATAAATAATCAACTGTTTCCTTGTTAGAAAAAAGTGTGCCTTCTTTTCTTATGCAGAATCTTCCATCTCTTTCTTTCACACAATTATTCAGATGTCTTGGAAACCATATAAAGCTTTGAGTAGTAGTTCCAATCATTAGAAGAGACTTCTGACTGTCTCTTCCAGATATCAGAGCTCTTGGTAAGGTTTCAGGATTGAGGTAAAGCCAAGCCATGTGTCCATTTTGCTTTGCTTTTAAAAGCAAGAAACCACTTTGCTTCCTGTAACAGCTTGGAAGAAAGCCTGGCTCGATGCATTATTGAAGCAAAGCACTCCTTTGAAGATATGCACAACCTTAATCTGTATGCAGTATTCTATGCACTGTACATCACAATCACAAGAATATGTTGCTTAATTTATTTAAGTGTAAATGCCACTAGATTTTTCTCTGTTTTCCAAATATCATGGTTTTGTAAAATGTAATATATATGCAGTAATTTGTTAAGCTTATATTTAACAGTGCTTATTGCTTAAGATATGCATGATATATCAAGTTTCTCTTCTAATTTTAACTAATATTGTGTCATTTACTTTGCATATGCAGTAATAAAACCACTGCTTTAGCAGTATTCTTTTCCAAAGACAGTGATAAAATAGTGTGGCTTTTGATCTAAAAATATCTGTTTCAACTACTTAATACAATCATTATTATTCAAGAAATATACATTCAGATCAGGGGTGGGTTCCTGCCAGTTCTAACTTCTTCTATAGAAGAGGTTCCACAAATCTACAGAACCGTTTAGAACTGGTTCCAGCTCCCTTCCCCCGCCTGTCTGCACATCATCAAGATGAAGAGCGAGAGGAGGAATTCTGGGAGTTGAAGTCCACAAGTCTTAAAGCTGCCAAGTTTGAACATCCCTGGGTCTTTTTTTCCTAACGGGTTAGGGGTGCAAGGGTCTTATAACTTGACAGCTTTAAGACTTGTGTGCTTCAAATGCTAGAGTTTCTGAGCCAACATTTTGTTTGCTAAACAAGAGCATTGTTAAGTGAGTTTCACCACATTTTACAAGTTGGCCACGCCCACCCAGTCACATTACTGCCAAGCCACTCCCACTCGGTCACATGGCTGGCAAGCCACTCCCATCTGGTCACATGGCCAGCAAGCCACTCCCACAAAGCAGGCCACACCTACAGAAGAGGTTCTAAAAATTTTTGAAACCCACCACTGATTCAGATAGCATTTGAAAAAAGGATGTAAGTTATGTAAATTATTTTCAGATGGGCTGTAGACTTCAGTAGTACATTATTTGAAATGTCTATCACATGTTATCATTTTAGATACCAAGGAATGAAATATCATTAAAAAATATTTTTTTTAAAAAAAAGAAAGGAAAAGAAATGAATGTGCATTGAAAAGAATTAATAGAACTTCAAATATTCTGGATCCAATCTGGGTCAGTCACTGGGACCAGAGATGTTTAGTCTTCTGAGATTTTGGACTCGTGCTGGAGCCCATCCTCAGGGAACTTCTCTGAGAAGTTCTTCTACACTTGGACTGGATCCTGCATCATTATCCTGGGACATGTATATTTGCCTTCATTCACCAAATGTTTATTTATTTAAAATTCAAGTTTCATAAATTTCTCTAGCCAAACTTTGGAATGTTTACTCTACACCAATGATCAGATTTTTATTTCAAAAATGTTATGAAGTTTGTAAATGTCATTTTTACTAAATTTAGTTGTATTAGTTTTATTGTATAATGAATTTGATTAATATTACTGGTTTTAATTTTTTTTCTTTTATTATTGTTGAGGAAAGGTAAATATAAATTTTAAAATAAAACTTCAGTTGCTTCATGAATAGACAGAAAATATTTCATGGCAATCAATCTTTTAAAAGAGGTGTTTTAGTTAAGAAAAAAATAATGTACTTGCATGAGCCCCTTGGGAAGATGGGGCCAAATCGGCAGGATGGTATACATAGGAATATGATACAATCTTCCTTCTTGTTCTAGGTGTATTTGATGTTAAATGTAGTCTCAAAGGGACAGTGCTTGGACTGTGACTGTCAGCCCCACTAATAGAATATATTATAAAATTAACTCCATAGGACATCTAACAGCTACTTGTGGGTTTTTTTGTTTTTTTTAGCTTGGCTATAATACAGACTCTTACAGGTCTGATTGTGGTATACTTCCACCTTCTTCTTATACTTCGATGAATCTGGGATGGCCTTCTAAATTTTATCTGTTTGTTCTGGACTTAAAAAAATACTTTATCCCCTTTTCCTTAGATAACAGAGCACATATATCTCCTTCATTGTCATTTTCTTAACTCTTTGCAGTAATGTGGGGCCTACCATCTGGCAGTCTTTACCGTCCTGTTAGGCTAGATATATCTATTGAGGTAAGCTGACAGATAAGGAAGATTACTTGTTTCTTGCATCAAAAAGGCAAGATGGTATACAATATGCAAGCATGAATTTAATAGTCGGTATGATTCATGTGGCATCTTTTGTCCTAATAATTCTAGTCAATGGATGCAAGAGAATTAGAAAATATATTCAATGCAGAATCCTGGCCACCAGTAAGTGGTGTAAAGTGAGGTGAAATGGTACTTACAGTCTGAATAAGGAAAGCACAATGGTGTTCTCTGTAGTGTCTATTCAAATGCAGCTATCTTTGTACGGTTCTATGTGGTAAAAGAGACCAGAAGCAGTTTTTAATGTACTAATCTTACACCTTTTTTTAATTATATATTTTCTGGCTGTGGCACATGCTAAATTATTCTGGAAATGTTTGTTGTTTAATATTCATTATTAAGGTTATCTGTTACAAATACGTCATTCATTTAATTGTTTTATTTCGTTTAAAAATATTTTTAAATATAGTATAAAACTGAAAACAAATGAAGCACATACACAGGAAAAATTGGGACTTTGTATTGCTTAAAATATTATTTTCCGAGAGGCAAATAATATTAAGGCAATAATAACATACTCAATCTTAATTAAGTTTTGGAATTTTATTTCAAAATAAGATTGAACTGTGTATCCCCCCCCTGTATTTCTTCATCTAGTATAATTTTACCCGTAAATCATCTCCCTTCCTTTCTATATAGTTATTATATTCTAATATGTTTTAAGGCCAAAAACATTGAAGGTTCTATCTTTAAGATGCTTGGAAGTCAGAATAATATAAACTAGAAAGCCATTTTATAGCTAATGGTCCCCAGAGTAAACTGCTGTAGAGTAGTTTTAAATGAAGTCTAACTGAATCTGGAAGTATTTAAGTACAGTTAATAGGTCCTGTTTCTAAAGATCAGAGGTATAATTGATCATCTGATTTATGCTTAGCTGCTTTTACTGAATATCATTTACTCTGTCTTCCTAGATACATCATATATTGATCTGTATATCATATAAAAACCTTGTTGCTTAACTCAAATTCACATCTGTCTTGGAGTATAGCGCTTACATGCACCACCTTTTTCTCAGAAAAGAACAGCTCACTGACATGTTTATTAGGATCCAGTTAGTTTTCTGTTTCACCATGAAGTCTGCTACCCAGGATTTCAGAGCATTGCAAGCAAGAGAACTGCATTTGAATTATAAAACACAAACAGTACATTAAAATAGGAAGATTATATAAACTTAAGAGTTCAAGACAAAATTCTAAACACGTTGGCTTGGGATGTTTAGGAATTGTTATTCCAGCATACTTTAGGATATTTCTCCATAAAAACCAATAAATACAGACTGGTATGATGTCAAGAACATATGAGTGGAATGGTCTTCTGGGTAATGTTCCTATACTCACTGACAATATAAAAGATTTTGGATTTACGTTTTGTTCGATCAGGTAATGGAAAGGCACACTCAGGCTAAGGCAACAACAGCTCTTTATTAACTCTGAAACAACTATGTACAATCCAGCGAAGGTTGAGTCTGACAGCAGCCCTTTTATAGGGAGCTGTCAGACCCTTTGACCAATGAGATTAGACCTCTGTTCCCGCCGGAACAGAGGACCTTGGTGGAAACCATTATAACTGTAGCTAGTATCTAACACCCCTCCTCTCTTAGATGGAATCATCCTACTGGTAACGTAGTCACGCAGGTAGGTGGGCTTTTTTGTAGTTCTGCCAGACCTGCGGAGTTCAGTCAGAGGGTATTCTTTGGACAGGTCAGATAGACTTGTTTGCTCTGAAGCTTCGCTTGATGGAAGCTCCTGGAACCTTTCACAGGCCACGGCGGGAGTCTCTAGAGCCGGTTCGCTCGGAGCTCGCTGCGGGCCTGCAACACAAGTAGATGAGTATCCCGGTGTTTTCGGGTTTGAGTTGGCTGTGGAAGGAGTGATTTCGTGCTCCTTTTGGGTAGGGCTTTGGCTAACTCATTCAGCAGTTACCTCTGGCTGTGTAAGAGTGAAGTTGGAGAGGCGGCCACGGAGTTGGTCAATGTGCCTTCTCCAATTCCGACCGTCCTCGAGCTCTACGAGGTAAGAGCAAGACCCGGTGATGCCTATTACTGTGGCAGGAATCCACAGAGTTCCCCCGGCGTACTTGTGGGCGTAAACTGAATCCTCTACTCTAAAATTCCAAATTTTGCTTGTGGAGTCTGGGGCGATGCAGCAGAATAGTTTGGGTGTGATCCGGTCTAAGTGGAACCTTAGCTGCCAACCCATGAGAAGCTCGGAGGGGCTTCTCCCTTGGTGTGATGTGTTGAATTAGAAGATAATGGTCAACACATGTTTGCCAATCTCCTGGGCCCATCCTAGATAGGGCCTCTTTTGCAGATCTCACCATTCTCTCCACCTGACCATTGGAGGCTGGATGGAATGGCGTGACCAGGGCATGTCTGATTCCCTGTGCTGCTAAGTAGGTCTTGAATTGCATGGCCGTGAATTGGGGCCCGTTGTCAGAAACCAGGACATCAGGCAAGCCGTGCATGGAGAAAAGTCTCTGTAGTACCTTGATGATGACCTCTTCCGTAGTGGAGGTCATGAGGACTACCTCTAGCGATTTTGAGTAGGCGTCCACAACTACTAGGAATGTCTGGCCATGAAATGGGCCAGCTAAATCAATGTGCACTCTAGACCATGGTGCTTGAGGGCGCTCCCATTCCTTAGCGGGCGCCTCTAGGGAAGCTGGTCTGGATTCCTGGCCACCCATTCTTCAATCTCCCTTTCCATGTTAGGCCACCACATGTAACTCCTGGCCAAAGACTTCATCCTGACAATTCCAGGATGCCCTACATGTAAAGCCTCTAATACTGCAACTCGCTGGCTGTAGTTTCGCTCGGCAGAGGACAAGGTCCTTGAGTAATAGGCTATGGGAGCCTTGGTTCCATTGGGCATGCTGTGGCTGAGGACGGCTCTGACACCAAATGGGGAAGCGTCACAAGTCAATACCAGTGGCAGGATCTGGCTGTACTGCACCAGGAACGTGTCTGCTGGCAGAAGTCTTTTTACCGCGGCAAATGCGGCTGCCTCAGCTCTGCCCCAGGACCACTTCATGTTCTTCAACAGGAGACGATGTATGGGCTCAGCAATGGTGACTTTCTGTTGAAGAAAGACACAGAAGAAATTAAGGAGTCCGAGAAATGCCTGCAGCTCGGTTTGATTGTGAGGTGTAGGGGCGTCCTGGATTGCTTGAATTTTTCTGGTGGTTGGGTGAATCCCAGAGCCGTCAATTAGGTACCCTAATAATTCAACCCTTGGCACGTTAATTTGGCATTTTTCTTTTTTGAGACGGAGCCCTTTGTCTCTAATTCTGCCCAAAACAGTTCGTAGACGTTTGAAAAGTTGCACCTCATTTGCAGCCGATACTAAGATGTCGTCAAAATAGGGGATGACTCCTGGAACCCCCTGCAAAAGCCATTCCATGACATTTTGGAACAGTCGAGGGGCGATACTAACTCCAAATTGCAGGCAGTTATATTTGAATGCACCCCTGTGTGTCACAATGGTTTCGGCCTCCGCCGTAGCGCCATCTACAGGCAATTGTTGGTATGCCTGTGCCATGTCCAATTTAGCAAATATTTTGCTGGGGCTTAAAGAATGTAATAAATGCTGTACAATGGGTACAGAGTAAGTGCTCTGTTGTAACACTTTATTGATTGTGCATTTGTAGTCTGTGCAGATGCAGACAGACCTGTCAGATTTGACAGGTGTTACTATAGAGGTCTCCAAGTGTGCGTGATCAACCGGCTCTAGGATTCCCTGGCCTAAGAGCTTGTCAATTTCCAGATCAATTTTTGGGTGGAGAGTGAAAGGTACTCTCCTGGGTTTTAGCCTTATGGGGCTATGTTGGGGTCCAAATTATAAGAGATTGGAGTCCCCACATACTTACCCAGACCAGTGCCAAAGACGTCCTCGAACTCCTTAAAAATTGCTTCAGCGCTCTCGACTTTCAAGGCATTAATACTGGTCACTTCTAGACCCAGGGCTTCGAACTAGTCAAGCCCCAGGAGGCTCTGCAGGTTGCCGCTGACCACTGTCACTGGGAGCTGGCCACTGTAGTTTTTGAATTGCACCCAGAAGGTGCCCTGCCCACGATGGGGCTCGGTTCCCCTGATAATTGCAAAGGCGGGTGTCAGGAACACATAGATGCTGCTTCTTCAGGCTAGGGATAGCCCGCTTGAGTGTAGACCATAGCATGATGGTCAGTGACGACCCCATGTCGATGTCCATCTCGCATGAAGAGCCCTCGATGAGGACTGTGACCTTCAGCTTTTTTTGCCCCCTAGTGTGGACTTGCTGATTGAGGTGTGATAGGTGACTCTGGTGTCGCCCTCTGAGCACCATAGTGGCAGCTGCCATGCCCCTTGGTTGGGCTTCAGCTGGCGGTTTGGTCGGCTTCTGGGCTGCCAGGTCTTTGTGGGGTGCTTGCTTCTGAACACCTTGGGGATGTGCCCCTTTCGCTCGCAGCGCTGGCAGATAGTGTCAGAAATGGCAAGATGATCTGGCATGGTTTCCTCCATAGCTTGCACAAGGCGGAAAATGCTGTTCGAATTTGCGCACCAGCTTGGTGTGGCTACTGCGCATGCGGCAGCTGTCATCTTCTTCACCTTCTGAGCTCTCGGCCTCTGTAGCCTCGTGATGTTCGCTTGTGTTCTTTTGTGCATCTTGTGGAGTGCTTTGGCGCTGCAGGGTTTTTGTAGACTTAACGGCTGATTTGGATGCCCTGGCTTCATCGAAGGCAATTTGTAGAATGAGGTTAGATTTGGCCAGTAACCTCCTCTGTAAATTAATATCCCGCACACCGCATATGATGCAGTCTAGTATAAGTTCGTCTAGGTCTCGGAACTCACAGTACGCTGCAGCCTTCCATAGTGCTGCAACGTACTCGTTGATCGATTTGCATTCCTTCTGATTACGAATATTAAATTCATGCTGGCGGACGTGCTTAGACACCTTGGGAGTGTAGTGTGTCCTCAGCGTCTGTTGGAGCCCTGACCAAGCGACCAACTGTAGCAGCGTTGGCTCAGAGAGGTTTTTGGCTGTTTCAAACACTTCCCATCCACAGTAACCGAGGAACATGTTCTTCTTGCGGCCTTCAGAAAGGCCCATGACATTGTTGGCTTCGAGGAAGCAGTTGAACCTCAGAATATATGAGACCCAGTGCTCAGTGACTGGGTCGTATGGAGTCAGTGGGGCATGCATGGCCATTTTGTGTTCTGAGGGTATTTGAGTTTGCCGCTCAAAAATGGCTGCTCGAAGCCATGCTGAGCTCTGGGGTGGATTTACTTGCTGGTTTGCTACGCTGTTTTTGGTTCGCCTAGTTGCCTTTCAATCCCACCTTCGTCGCCAGTGTTAGATCAGGTAATAGAAAGGCACACTCAGGCTAAGGCAACAACAGCTCTTTATTGTAACAGAACAAGTATGTACAATCCAGTGAAGGTTGAGTCTGACAGCAGCCCTTTTATAGAAGCTGTCAGACCCTTCAACCAATGAAATTAAACCTCTGTTCCCGCTGGAACAGAGGACCTTGGTGGAAACCATTATAACTGTAGCTAGTATCTAACACCTTTCATACCACAATGTACTACCTCTTCCATCTGAAACTGGCATAACAATATGCCTGCTATTTTAGATTTGGCTGTTATATGCTTGCTTTCTCCCTAATATTGGTAGAACAATTGCTAATGTGCCATATCATTGTGACTCTTAGCAATCACATAGATTTTTTTTTTGCATGACAATCTGTTCTAATCCTGCCCTTTAGATCTTCCAATGATATACCCATTGCTATTATCATGGACTTCATTCATCTTGATGTTAGGCATACTTGTCTTCTCTTTACTTCCACCTTTCCCAGCATTAGAGCCTTTTCCCAGACCCAGTTGGGTCTTCATATAATTACCAGAAGTAGGATGGTTTGAGTCTGGTCATATCTGTCGTGAGTCTAGTAAGACTATAGCCACAAAAAATGGTGGGGACAGACTTTATGTCTTAGATTTCATTAGAGCCTCCCTTGGAATGCCATGTGAATTACTTCAGAATAAATAATATTTGAGTAGAAACTAATGAGAATGTATTTATACCATAGGGGAAAAAACTTTTACTATACCCATGTCTGTCATATATTTTCAATGTATTTGTTTTACTGCTAATGTCAAAAATTTTCTACAATGGTGAATCAACGTGTATTTAGATCAGGATAGGTAAAATAGGATTTTTAAAAATATAAATGTTCCTTTAAAAATAATTACAGAAAAATAAAAAAAACAAAAGGAACAAAGCGCAGAGACACATAATGAAAAATGCATAGCAAGTGCTTAATATAAGTGCAAAAATGCCATAAAAATTAAAATGTGGAGTCTAATATGTCATTACAAAAATAAATATTTACAAGTCTATATACAATTAATGCAAACATACAAGATTGTATGTACATTGCTTCTAATGTATTTATATAATTCTCATACTTTTTAAACATACTATATTTTGCATAAATTAGTCCTATATTTTATTATACTTGTCTTCAGTCCACTGGGTAGATGGGTAGATCACAGTGGGAATGAATGATCTGGGCTGTTTGTTGCTGCTGGCATTACACAATAAATTTGAATGTTAATTTTGATCCCTGTGGAATAAAACATTGCATAATAGTCCAGAGAACCAATTGCACCACCAGTTTTTACTATGATCTTTTTAGACACCCAATTTTAATGATATAAATCTACATTCGCCAATTAATATTTTTCACTGATGATACTTTAAGCAGGAGAAACTTCTATCTTTACATGCAGTGTAATTGCCAGGACTCTTTCTAGATCTGGCAGATGAACAACCTTATTTCTGAATATAAAATTATCGTTGCTCATTGTTTCTGGCGCTGTCTTTTAATTGAGTTGAGAATAGTGTGCCAGAATTCAGCTAATCAATACATTTCCTACATTATGTGTTTCTTCAAAAAGCAACCCGTGCTTGCAAACTTCTTCCAAAGTGGCAAAGTTCATCTGATCTCCACGGACATGTTTTTTTTTTTAATAATTGATGAATAATCCTTCCTTTCACAAGTATGCTTTCACCGCCCCTTTAGTTCTACTGTAAAATGTCCTTGGTTCTCAGGCGCTATGACACTTCCTTGGCAGAGGCATGTTTAGTCGTTCTAACATTATAAATCTGAGCAAGGGCTCAGTCAACAAAGCTAGTCAAAGGTATCCCTTAATATATGGGGTTATTTTGGCTTTTCTCCCTTAGCAGTTTTGCTCTCTGTTTCTTCTCAAGTGGGAGAAGTATTCATCCTCATTCCACTAAAGTTTATTTACATTATGAATTCTGTATTACTAAGGCTGAATTTAAAACTGACCTGGTGTGCTGCTTCACCTTCTTTGGCATATGCAAAATACTGCAGCAGATAAAGAAACATTTTTGAAGCAGTTCCTACTCATTCCTTCCATTCAAACTTGTGCATATCAGCAGTATCATACTCTCATTAACATGCAAATCTATAATTCTTTAACCCTTTAAACTGCACTAATTTTAATCTGGTCAGATAAATCCCTTAACCTAATCAGATTGCAGAACCATACTTAGCTTTTTTTACTGGAAGATGCAAATGAAATAAAATATTAATGAATATTTCAAAATAAAATAATATCCCTAAAGGTAAAAGTTCCCCTCGCACATATGTGCTAGTCGTTCCCGATTCTAGGGGGCGGTGCTCATCTCCATTTCAAAGCTGAAGAGCCAGTGCTGTCTGAAGACATCTCTGTGGTCATTTGGCTGGCATGACTAAATGCTGAAGGCTCACAGAATGCTGTTACCGTCCCACCAAAGTGGTTCCTATTTTTCTACTTGCATTTTTACATGTTTTCGAACTGCTAAGTTGGCAGAAGCTGGGACAAGTAACGGGAGTCCACTCCATTATACGGCGCTAGGGATTTGAACTGCCGAACTGCCAACCTTTCTGACTGACAATCTCAGCATCTTAACCACTAACATCCTAACATCCCTAGCTATCGGCAATATTCTCAAATAAATCTGTTTTGTTTTATCTGTTTTGGAATCTCACCATTCATTGACTAATTTTTGGAGGACAGAGAGGCGAGTAGTAATACAAATATTCCTGTCCTATATTGGATCATTTTTATGAATTTGATTATGTAAAGGTGTAATGGGATTATAATTTATGGATGAATTGGAAGACATTACTGCTTGCTTACATATATAAGCATGTGATTGTGCAATATGGGTGTGTGCGTATATAAAAAAATAAAATTGGAATGCATATATAAATCCATCCATCCATTTAACTATATTCAAAAAGTTGAACTAACATACTATAATTGACCTGCAATATTCTGGATGACCATTAGATGATAGCAAAGAGATACAGGAATCCCTTTGTCATCCCTATGTAGTTATTTAGATTCTTGTGTCCAGATGTGTGTAGTTATCAAATAATTGCATAACATTATCATGATCTGATAGAAAGCAGAATCTGATGTTTGAGCAGAAATAGAGTATGGATGGGGCAGGGACTAAGGCTACTTTCACCTTATTTATTTATTATATTTGTATAGCTACCTACCTTACAAAATGTGACTCTCGGTTACATATCACAATCAAACAACAAATATAAAAACAAACAATATAAATATTTCTTTTAAATAAACAGTGTTCCTAAAGGAATACAAACATGTAATAATCTCTTTATTACTTTATTTTATTGAATTGTCTTAAATAGCTATAGGATCTACTTGAAGACTGCTTTGAAATAATAAGGAGAATTGAATTAAATGATTAAGTGCAACGGAGCCATTTCCCATCCTTTCTTCTTGCTTTGGTTTATTATTTTTGGTGTTTATTACTGCTACATTTATTTTGAATAAAGCTAAGAGTTTCAAAAACTTCTTTTTAAAAACATAAAAGTAGCATCTCATTAAAATGAAAAAAAAAATCTCATAAAATGTATGTGTTGGAAGATACCTTATTTATTTCAATCCCTTGCCCAAGGCAACTTTTCTCAAAACAGTCTGTTCCATAAAGGTTTACCATTAGAGTAATTTTCCTGATGTTCAATCAAAATTAACTTTTTTGTTACTTAAACCATTCTTTCCTTGTCTTCTGGGACAATTCTGAACAAATCTGATTCATTTGTCCATATGATAGATTTTCTGGCACTTGGACAGTTTTCTCTTTGCCAAACCAAATGTACTCACCGTCTCAATGATTCTTCCTAAGCCCCCCCCCCCCTTCCAGACCATTTACCTTAGGGTTACTTTCCCTAGATATGCTCTTATTGTCTATGTCTTTCTTAAAATATAGTCAGAACTGGTTGTAATGGTCTAGGTGTGGTTGTTCAACACAGAAGAACAGTTATTTCTCTTGATCTTGATATTACCTTTTTGTTGATGTAGCCTAGGAGTCCATTGGTTGTTTTTGGACTATTGTTTTATGCTCAGCTTATGATCCACCCAAAAAGTCAGAATGGAGATTCAGAGGGTGGGTGGGTGGGTTAGAACAATGAATCATGTATCAATCACTGGCTAACCTCTTTACTGCTAGTTCTCTAAAAATGAGTCACTGGAGAGCACAAGTATGCAAATGTATTACTCTGATATTGTTTGGTTTCCTGAAAGATTAAGTTGGCTCCTGTGAGAATTAAGGTGGTAAATGGTTTGATTCCACATGTGCTCCACTGGAAATGAAGTAGTTTCAAAAACATGAAATATGTTTATTTATCAAAGGGATATCTGAGGATTTGCAGATTCACAAATTAACTCTTTATCTCCCACATACATTTAGATGAGCCAGAAATAATCATATTAAGTAATTGCTGTAAATAATTGGATAATGTAATCATTATTTTTTCTTTCATTGGATAACATGAAAGATAGGAAGTTGACCTGGATGGGAAACCTGTGTCTCCATTGTAGATTTGCACTAATAATACACATATTGTAGGTACATAATAAGATTTCTTTGTCTCTGAACTTTAAAGAAGGCTTTTAAAATGGCAAAAAGTTTATTAACAGAATATTTTATGTTTCCTTCCTTCATTGAGACCCTAAAAACCATCTTAAACTTTAAGTTACCATATTCTGAAGTGTGGCTTGTAAAATGTGTTATTGTTGGTTACGAAGTTGTGTCTGACCCATTGCGATCCCATGGACAATGTTCTTCCAGGCTTCCTGTCCTCTACCATCCTCTGGAGTCCATTTAAGCTCACACCTACTGCTTCTGTGACTCCATCCAGCCACCTCATTCTGTGTCGTTCCCTTCTTCTTTTGCCCTCACTCTTTCCCAGCATTAGGATCTTCTCCAGTGAATCCTTCCTTCTCATTAGGTGGCCAAACTATTTGAGTTTCATCTTCAGGATCTGGCCTTCTAAAGAGCATTCAGGGTTGATGTCCTCTAGGGACTGACCGGTTTGATCACCTTCCAAGGGACTCACAAGAATCTTCTCCAGTACCATAGTTCAAAGGCCTCAATTCTTTGGCGCTCAGCCTTTCTTAAGGTCCAATCTTCACAGCTATACATTGCAAGTGGAAAAATCATAGCTTTGACTATACTCACTTTTGTTTTGTCTCTGCTTTTTAGTATGCTGTCTAGATTTGCCATGGCTTTCCTCCCCAGGAGCAAGCATCTTTTAATTTCTTGGCTGCAGTCACCACACTTATTGTTCAGCCTTAGTTAATTATGTAATGCAGACATTATATGAACATTACATTTGTATCCAATCAATTTGTCATTGTTCAGACTTTGTTTTCTTATGTTGCTCATGGACCATAATAAACAACTGAACTAAAATTAGTACATCCTATGTTTCATTAGTTAAGCAGTAATTTATGGAGAATTAGTTTTTGTGCACAGGAAAGAGCATGAAACTCTTACCCTGAGAAAGAATAATTAAAAAAAAACAATTTGGCAATCTGCTTATATCTTGGATTAGTGGTAGAAACAGCTAGCATTATTGTGGCTTTAGAAGACAACCCACAGAATCTAGAATGCCTCTGGGATGTACCAAGTCTTCCTGCTGTTGTGCAGCCTGTTTCATGGACTGTATATATTAGTGCCAGTGAGTTGATGGATGGCTCGCAAAGCTATATAAATATTTCTTAACTTTTTGTGCATTAGATTAAACATGATTGGTGGAGAGAGGGCTTTTTGTATTAAGCTGTAACACTTCATAAGAGGAGGAAAAAAACACCTTCTTAAAGACTAAATAAAAAGTTTCACATAATTGAATGTGAACTATTAACTCCATTGGCTCTTGAGGACCATGTTTTTATATCATCACTAAGAATAATAAAGAATAAATTAGTTTTGTTGAGTTAGCTTCCTAAAATTATCAGTAAGAAAGGGAAGTTACACTAATGTAATGCTGGAGGGAGTCCAGCCTAATAGTTTTAAGTGAAAAAAAATGCAATGATACTATTTCTGTAGAATCATGAGAACACGTATTCATTAGCAATGTACTCCCAGGGATTGGTCTGTGGGAAAAGTTGTAACAAATCATCTCCCACCATTGTCCTGCCAAGGAGAAAAAAAGAGCAAATAAACAAAAGTCTTCCTTTCCTTTTATAGAAAATTTCAGCTCAATCTAAGGGTGCTGTTCCTTTAGGTCTTCCAAGCCTATATACCTATGTATTTCACAGCCTATTCAGTATAAAACCTCTGTAATTAAACTTTCTGTTTTTAACAGGTTTTTTTTCCTTTGAGGCTGATGTCTGCAGAAGCAAAATATTGTGCCAATTGGTTTTAAAGCAATAATATTTTAATAATACTAATTTTAAAATGTACTTATTATAAAACTTAGACGTAAGGATATAAATAAATATAACTCTGATGTATAATAGGTACTGATAAAGATTTCCCCTGTCCAGTTGTGTATGACTCTAGGGGGCAATGCACATCTCCATTTCTTAGCTGAGGGAGCCTGCGTTGTCTGAAGACATTTCCATGGTCATGAGGCCAGCATGATTTTACACCGAGGTGCATGGGACGCTGTTACCTTCTTACTGAAGTAGTACCTATTTATTTATTCACATTTGCATGCTACTAGATGGGCAGGAGGAGGGGTAGAATTTATATATTTTCCATTTATGCAATGCTTTTCCAGACATGATCTACTTAGAAATGAATTGTGGTATTAAAAGAGATTTCTTCCTATTTGAAGGAAAGGGTGTTCTGGATGGGTCAACTATTCCATCAAGAGAGTTTCTGGTGGCTTCAGTTTATCAGACACTTGACAAATCATTAATTTGGAATGCTGCTGGAAGATAGATAAGGTGCTATTGAGTGATATCTGCTTTTAGATTGCCCAATCATAAATTTCCTTGGAATATTGGGCAATCGTAAACATGGTCTGAGCTTTATCCTGGATGATAGTTGATCATTGCCCACTCAGTGACCTCAAAATCCTGGCTCATCAGATCATAACTCATTGGCTGCAATCAGGGCAAAATCTGTCTAGATTGGTAGGACAACTACTATTCTATCTTTGGACCAAATCTCTATTGTATCAGTCTCCAACTTACCAACTGATTCATTCATTAGTTGAATAGCAACTTACCTTAACCTATCATTGGAAATGTGCATAAAAATCCTGTTCATTTATTTGTTTGGTTTCACTAACACATACAGTTATAGCTGTTAGGGATGTAACCCTAGGCTTGGCTTGGCAATGTATATAAGCTATGATTATTTTACTGTTACTTTAAATGCTTAAGAGATGTAATTGGTTTGTTACCTCAAGCAGCTATAAGAGGGAGCCAGAATGGCTGTTAGATCTCTGTTTTGTTAGAAGCTGATCGGTGTATACTGAGGTATTGTGGTTTGCTACTGTTTAGCTATATTTTGTGTGTTAGACTGGCCATTTTGATAACTGAATTACTGAACCGTGTATGACTTGGACTGTTAACCAGGCTCTGAATACCTCTATATTTCCAAATAGTAAACTAATATATTTTTATACTATTCAGTGTCTCTGTATGCTGGTTTGTGTGTGTTATTCCATATCACTCTCATTACGCTTCTCTGCATATTCACTCTTCTAACGGGGAGCTTAATTACTTAACAATAGCTCATCTTAACAGCTAAACTAGTGGTTCCCTAAGTGGGAAGTACCCTCTGGGGGGCAGTGGGATGACTTAGGGGGGTGCTAAGAGGCAGGGGGCAGCGGCAGGGGGGCACTAAGAGGCAAGGGAGGTGGCAGAGGAGTGCTGGAGGTGTTCTACTGTACTGTACTCCCAACTCGCCTAGCTTAGTGAGCAGGCATAGAAGGGAATGCAATGGGACTGAAAGCGAGAGTCCTTCCCTGCGTGGCTTGTGTGGAGGTGGCAGCTCAGTCTCGCCTCACCAGGAACCAGTGACACCGTGCCTTTGGGAAGGATCAGGTCTCGAGCGTGCCTTCAATGGGTGGAAGAGCTGGGTTCTTCTTCGTCGTGCAAGACTGGCAGTTAAAACTGCTCCTCCAGCTGCGGAGAGGGGGGTGGCCATGAACCCTTAAACGTAGGGATGAAGTTGTCTTCCCTACTTTTCGCCGGCTTTGCCACCTTCCTTCTCCATGGCCTGCTGTTATTTAACGAATGGGCATGTGGGTGAACAGCTTCACAAGAGCCGAAGGTCCTGTCCCACCCGACATGAGCACCTGGAGACCCTTGGCTGGTTTGTCATGCTGTGTAGAAACTGAGTTGCTGCCTCCGTAAAAAATTGCAGGGGACGCTGAAATTTTGGAATGTGATTCTAAGAGGAAGAGTGTCTACTCCGCTTGAACTACTTTCTTATGTAAATAAGGATTGAACAGCGTACAAAAGAGGTTGTGGATTGTAATCCTTTCATGCTGGGGTAGGGCGTGATTTTGCAACTACTTCATAGATGCATGTTTTTTTCTATAATATTAGTATTGTTAATAGGATTCTATTTAAAATCATCTGGATTAATAAACAATCTTAATCTTGCCCACTGCTGGAAATACTCCAGAAAAATGTGTTTTAAATTAGTAATAATTTTTATAGCGTTAGCTGGCTGGCTGATCTGCGGAAAGAGGGAGACACGTTTTGTTCAGAATAGTTTGTGGAATTGTGACAAGTGGTTCTCAAGCATTGACACGCCTGATAAAAATAGCTTATAGTGCAGTTTAACATCATGTCCTGACTACATCCTTGTGTTTCCCCCCAAAATGAATTGTCATTGCCCTGATCTCATTCCCAGTAATGAGTGAAATATTTTTAATCATTAGTTGTACTAGCTGTAAGGTGGCATTTTTCATCCTTTCCTACTGACTTTGCTTGTCAGAAGGTCACAAAAGTGATCAACATGACCCCGGGACACTGCAACCATCATAAATATGAGTAAGTTGCCAAGTGTCTGAATTTTCATCACATGGGCATGGAAATGGTGCAACAGTTATGTGTGAAAAACAGTCATAACTCAATTCTTTCAGTGCCATTGTAACTTCATACTGTCACTAAACTAATAGTTGTAAGATAAGGACCACCTGTATTTCACAAATTACTAGGAAAGATACAAACTTGCTCTCTTCCTGCCTACATTCCAAACTCTGCTATCTCTTTGCTCTCTGAAAAGCCTTTTTCCTCTTGCTGCAGACTACAGGTAGTCCTCAGATTATGACTATAATTGAGCCCAAAATTTCTTTTGTTAAGTGAATTTTGCCCTATTTTATTATCTTTCTTGCCACTTGTTAAATGAATCACTGCACTTGTTACTAACGTTGTTAAGTGAATCTGGCTTCTCCATTGACTTTGCCTTGTCAGAAGGTTGCAAAAGATGATCATATGAGCTTGGGAAACTGCAACCATGATAAATACAGCATGAGTCAGTTGCTAAGCATCCAAATTTTGATCTTACGACCATGGGGATGCTACAATGGTCATAACTGGTCAAAAATGGTCATGTCACTTTTTCAATACCTTTTCAATGATGAAGATTTTGATCGTTTGCTGCTTCATACAGAGGTTCGTTGGCTATCAAAAGGCAACTGTGTGAGACACTTTTACAATCTTTTTGACACTGTTGTGGAGTTTTTGGAAGACAAGAATGCCTTGCTCAGTGGTGAACTCAAAGAGATCAGGCATGACATTGCTTATTTATCAGAACTATTTGCAAAATTCAATGAAGTGAATTTGCAGTTGCAAGGAAATTAGGTCAGTTCTTATTAAGGCCAAATCTGTCATCTCTACATTTATTTCAAAGTTAACTCTATTCAAGAGCAATGTACCAATTTCCGAGCTATATCAATTTCCGAGCTTCTCTGAGCTAGAAGAGAAAGGTGGGATACAAGATGATGATCTTCAAGTTTTTTGTGACCATTTGGACATGCTACATAAAGATATGTCTGACCAATATCAGTATCTTCTTTTGATAGAAATTCCAGACTGGGTGATAAATCCATTTTCAGATACTAAGGAAGATGGGGTAACGGAGGAACAACTCATAGAGCTGTAAAATGACATTGAGCTGAAGTCAAAGTTTAAGAAATCGTACCAAGAGTTTTGGTTACAGAAAGAAATTTCTGATCGCTATCCTGCAATATGGACAGTGGTTAACAGCCCAGTCACACCCTTGTTGCATTTCCAACATCATATTTGGTGGAATGTGGCTTCATTGTGGTCATCCAACTTCTCTCCAAGCAAAGAAATCAAGTCCAGATTACTGAACGTAGTGATTTAAGACTCCTGCTAAGTGACTTAAAACCAGACATTGGGAAACTGCTAGCACTTCATCAAGCCCATCCATCACATTAAGAATTTACTGAACAGTGAACTAGTTATTAAATTTTACTGAGTTTACTAAGTTACTAGTCATTAAGGTTCTTGATAAATGACTATCAGACTTTGAAAACCTGGTATCACTGGATTATGTTCAACAATTTTGTTGAATTAACTAACTACAAAGGTTTTTAAATTGGATTTTGAATAAATGTGCAATTAATTGTTACAGTTTTGAATTTTACTGTTACTATCTTCCTTCCATCATGCAAACAGCCCAGTCACATGACACCCCCCAGCCACGCTCACAGAAGCAGTAGAAAAATAAATAAATTCCACCACTAGGTGGGGGGCACTGAGGATCAGTTTGTGGACTGAAAAAGTTTGGGAACCACTGAGCTAATTCCCTTAAATATGTGATGACAATGATAACAATATCTCATGTCCTTCATATGTATCATATTGAATGCTTACATTATTATTTGCAAAATGATTTTATTTACCAAAATTTATGCATTCTACACATTTCAGAAAACAGAAATCTAAAAATAAATGAATTTTATCTAGCCTAATCAAGAAGGAGCATATTTTAAAAGGTTTGCTTAGTTAGGGATCCACAAAAGCTTTCAATATTGGTATAGTGGTCTGTATAAAAAGAATGGTTAGAAAGTGCTATTGTAAACCTAGAGAACAAATAGTATAAAACACAATAGAAACATCAATAAAACAGTCAAAAGGAGATTATAAATGAATAAAGGGCAACCAATTGAAATAAAAATATACCTGCCAGGAGCTGCCCAAACAGGTTGGATATGGATATCTTCCTGGATTCTATGGCTTAGCTTTTGATGTCCCTGTTAGAAAATATAATCAAGAGAGGAAGGAATACAAATACAACCAGATCCTCTATCATTAGAATTGGTTTTGTTTCCTGCTATACAGATGGTCTTAGCACTCTTGTTAAAGGAATTAATTACAATTGTCCCTATTGAGTATGCAAGGTAGAATTTCTATTAAGTTTAATTGTACCTCTTTATCATTTGGTTGAACACTAGTTTCACAAGTAGAAACTAGAATATGGATAGCTATGTTTCAATACTGTGTGGAATGTGCTTATGAAATGGGAATCTTAGAACATCTCATTGTCTTTATGCAAAACTGAACACAGGTTAAGATGCCAAATCCTGGACAGAATATCTAGGAGGAATGAGTGAGATAATATTATAAGACTCTGCATTATTTAGACAATGCCTATGCAGAGTATACTACTTCAAAGAACATGAACATGGATTTAAAATTGGTAGAAGAAATAGCAATGATTTGCACAATGCTGATGACATTATTTTAACAGCTAAAATGCAAATGTTCTATGACCCAATAATGAAACTCAAGGAGGATAGTGAAAAAAAATAGATCTAAGATTAAATCAAAAGAAGACTAAACTAATGGCAACAGGTACACAACTAGACGTAATTGATATTGATTATAATGAAATACTTTGCTGTATGATCAACTGTCAACACCAAAGCAACTCCATAGGGTAACATTTGATAGAATAGCAATAAAGACTTGGAAAAGATAGATCCTGGAATATGTCATGTCTATAAAGATAAGAATTGGTCAATAATTCCTGTGGATACCATGGTAGCCAATGAAACAAACAATAGATCATCAAATGAATTTTCACATAAGGCACAAATAGCTAGGCTAAAATTATCATACTTTGAACATGCTATATAAAGACCTCACTCTACAGAGAACTCTGCAATGTTGGAAAATGGAAAGGAATAGCAAGATGGATAGATTCAGTTACAGTGACATTGAGTGCAGTGTTGGAAGAAATGAAGGACCAGAGTGAAGAAAAATCTAATTATGCAGTGAGTCAGAATTGACACTAACGGTGAAATAATAATATATCAATCAGTGTTCAAATATTGGTTAAAGCACATAGTAAGAAATTCTTTCCTCCAATGTTCACTGGACAGGAAAAAATGTCTTTGGAGATTCTCAGTCAGCAGATCATGGCTGTCCCAAAGATGGTTTTCAAAAGACAAACAAAGTCCAGTTGCCTTTTGAAAAAGCACCTTTAGGTTATCTCATCTTAGGTGCAAAGCCAGCTGGGTAACCTTGGATAAGTTACTTTCTCTTAGTCCTAAGAAGGAGGCAAGCTACTTCTGAAAAACCTTGCCATGAAAAAACTGTTCTAGATTTCTATGAAGACAGTTCCTCTACTTTTCATGACAATTTCCAGTCAATAAAAAATCAAAGTGACTAAAATTAGCAGTCAACTATAGTTTGTTCAGATATTTTATTTGTAAATATATTGATTTTTTGGGGAATATCATTATTCCTGGGCTTGGTTTTTGTTGGGAGAATTCAAATAGTAACTTTCTAATCCTATATAGTTACCTTGAGGTAAGGTAGGCAGCTTATAATTTTTATAAATAAATAAATAAAATAAATAAATAATTTCATTTCCAGCAATTAATTTTCCAACTCCAGAAGTAACCAGTGAAGTCTTTTCCTTATTATTGTGTTCTTTTTAAGTGTTTGATCACTGATTGACAAAAAGGGTATTTAAAATAATCTGCTCTTTATTATTTCTTTTTGCCATATTCACCCTCCAGAAATCATTTATTATGATGCACAACTTTTCTTTTTGCAGCCTATATTTCAAATCCTCTTTGGGTTTTTTTTTTTGGCACTAGTCTTTACTATCCCACCAAGTATGGATTATTTAAAATGTAGGATTCTGACTGTGAAAGGAATTCTGACAGATACACATAGTTTGCATATTCCCCTGTGCTTTAAAGAGCTGACTTGCAGAAGTGGAAAACACTGAATCTGCTTAAATGAAAAATGAATAAGGAAGCTTTTTGTGTAATTTCAGCAGCAAGGCTATGCAGTTGACATACTTAACTAAACCTGTGTTTTATGTTTCATTTTGATTTATATTGCTGTCATTTTGTGATAACTTTAGATAATGATGTGCTAGTTTGAACACATTCTAATGTTCACTCATCCTTTAAGGATCTCTTGTCCTACTGCAACTTATATGACAGCTTTATTTTCCTTTTTTGATTCTGAATGGTAAATTCTGACCCAAGAAAATAAATTCTCTATTTATCTCTATTTCTCCTTCCCAATCTCTTCTGTATACATCTCCCCCCGCCCCCAATTGCTGAATTGGATGGTAAAATTCATCTTGAGATTAGGGATTGTGGGAGGGGAAGATACTGTAAACGAAGTTGTGCCTGCTTCAAAAATCATTCACAAGATACCTTCAGACTCTGCACAAGCAGTCTCTACTGTTCATTAAAACACTACCTTTTCTAGGTTTCCTACTGCAGAATAGGACAATCAGTGGCAGGCACATAGCTGTGCCCACTTCACTGTGGGCCACCCACTGCAGCTGATCCACCGCAAGTGTTCATTCTCAGCTGATCATCTGCCAGCACTCCTCCCTTGCGTCCTCATCCCAGGTGATTTGCTGAGGGACACTTGTCACTGGCTAATTCACTGTATGAGACAAGCAGCTGTATGTCCCAGCAGCCAATCCATGTGCCAAAGGGTGAGCATTTGCCTTCTCATTGGACACAATCCCACCAGATTGGCTTCTTGAAGTGAAACCTGGAAAAAATGGGTAGCAAGCATGTTGTTTCTCCTGGCAAGAAGCAGAATAATATGACCTGCTGCCTGTGCTTTGTGTGCATGAAGAGGGCTGGTATGGTGAAGCTATTGCCTTCCAGACATCTTATGTCATAAGACTTATAATATTGCAGGGAGCCCCTTGGCCGAACACAGCAGATTCGTGGCAAGGCGGCAGGCTGGCAGATGGAGATTTGTGGTGTTTCTGAAAGAGAGAGATTGGCTAATAATAGAGTCCTTCCAAGCACATCCAGAAATCAAGAATTGCTTTCAGTTTCAGGACCAGACTTCTCCATTCTAGGAACCTGAAATGAAGCACTTTGGAATTACCAATTTCCAGTGGTGGATTAAGTCTCACTGATGCCCTAAGCATTGACAAATCTTGGTGCCCTCCTCTTTTGTACATACTGTACAAATCTTCATTGGTATTTTTTTTCTTTCTCAACTTTGTGGTGCCCCCTTTGGGCCTGGTGCCTTAAGCACCTGCTTAGAATGCTTAATGGCTAATACACCACTGTCAATTTCAGCCACATTTGCGTAACAAAACCCAAAGGAAGAGGCATGATAAATGTGAAGGATGCTTCTCGAGATTGTATTGACAAGGAGAATAATTGTATATCAGGTCAGGGTTAGCGGCTTATGCTTCTATTACAAGAAAACATCTTTCTTTTAAAGAGGCTAATGGAGTCCATTTTGGGGATTGCAATGTTTGTTGCATCTTTCTGGATATTTCCATATAGATAATGTCATTTATGCAGTTCTATTTGTGTGGGGTGGAGTGGGGGGGGGTTGAGATGTTTTTTCTCCTCTCTCCCTTTTTCTCTCAGAGAGAATGACTTGTTTTGACCCAGGTCATCAAGGCAAGAGGCCTCTAGAGAGTCCTTTATTGCTCTAAGTAAATGTTCCAGCAACGGCCCTTCAACAACTGGTAAAGAATGTATAACAAAGAAAATCCACAGAGTAGCAGCATGCTGACAAGGCAAGGTCCGGGTTCCCAAGTCCAGTCCACCTGGCTAAGCGAGTCCATGAGGCAAACTGTAGCCCACAAGGCAAAGGCACAAGGCAGTCCTCACGGCAAGGCAAGGCAGAAGGCACGAGTAAAAGCCTGGGGAGTGTAAGCTGTTCTATTCTCAGAACAAGAGATATGGAGATGAAGCTTGGAGCAAATAGCTAACACTTTATTAACATGCTGAAAGTGACTGCCAGTTAACACAGCAGCAGCGTTCCTGCCGTCTGACAGCTCTTTTATACTCAGCCATCAGCTGGTCGGCCAATCAGAGAATGTCTGTGGTTCCTCAGCTCCCACTAGGGGAGTGGACCCAGTTGAGGACACAGCACTCCTCCCTTTTAAGATCTCACAGGTGTAGCCTTGTAAATATGCCGGGCACCGTCGGAATCTCCCTGACCTGCGCAATTCCACTCCTGCCTCTGGACCCTTGGCAGCTGCTGCAGGGATGGCCGGGGGCTGTGTGTCCTGACTCTCTGGGCCCCTCTGCGTTGGAACCTCGTCGGTGATCACTGGTAAGTTTTGCTTGCATTGTGGGCTGTTGGTAGACTGCATCTCCTCATTGTTGTTCATTTCTGGTGTGTCGGTGGTGTCAGGCTGCACTAACTGTTGGGGAACCCAGGATATCCCCCTGCTCCTAAGCTGGTCTATATGGCGATGTCATATCCTGCCATCCTCCAGCAACACTCTGTAGGAGTCTCGGGGGCCTGTGATTGATATTATAATCCCCAGTAGCCACAGGGATGGCCACTATAGTTTCAGGCATACAAACGCCCATACCCTTGTTGATGAGTCCAAGGGAAGCTTGTGTGAGTACCCAGGGTGTAGCACACAATCTGACAGACCCATCAGTTTTATGGATGTTACAATGGGGGCCTCCCAGTGGGTATGATCTATAGGTTCCAATACCCCTTGCTCCAGCAACTTCTAGTTGAAAGGAAATAGGGGTGCCCACATACTCACCAAGGCTGTCTTCAAACACAGAGGCAAATTCCTTGGAGAGCATTGCCATGGCAGGTTCAGTGATCACGTGGATACCTGAAATGCCAAGACCTAATACCCCAAACTAATCTAAACCCAGGAGACTGGGTAGACCACCTTCCACAACCACAAGGGGAAGGTGTCCAACAAAACTTTGGAATTGGACCTTAGATTTGCCAGTGCAAATAATAGGGATGCTATTTCCCTGATAATCCCTCAGTTTGAGACTGCAATGCTTTAATCTCTGTTTGGAGATGTGCAGAACCACAAACTTAAGTGTGCTCCACAACACTATTGACATGGCAGAACCTGTATCCAGTTCTAATTTGCATGGCTTTCCTTCCAGCAACTCTGTGAGGAAAACCTTTTTTTTTTCAAATCTACATTGGCCTGGCCAATAATAGATTCAGGAGGGGTTGTGACCTTAGTTATTTTGAAACAATCTTCCCTTTTGGCTGCTGCTCTCCTGAACTGTCTTTTAGGGAATGAAGGTTTGTTCCCCTGATTAGTTGTGGGAAATGTGGCATGGCAAACTTTGGCAATATGTCCCTTTCTACCACAGCGCAGACATAATGCATTTTAAAAATGGCAGCTAGATCTTTGATGGCTTCCCCCACAACTCAGGCACCCATTAGTCATGAAAGCCTTTTCTGAGGTGATTTTGCTTCCCACGCCTGGATTCAAATGATGAATTTCATCCTCCCCGTCAGAGGCGACTAACTCCTCCTCAATTTCTTTGTGATGGATAGTCTCAGTCTTAGCAGCCCCAGCAGGATTATTCATTTGTTGAATCTCTGTGGCCGATCTATTTGACAGCTCTGAGGCGCGGGCTTCGTCCAGAGCTATCTGCAATGAGATTTCCATCTTAGTGAGTAATCAGCGCTGAAGGCGGAGATCGTGCAATCCACAAACCAACCAGTCAAGTAGATAATAATCCAAGTTGGTGAATTCGCAATAAATCGCGGCAGCTCTTAACACTGACAAATAATTATTTATAGATTCACCCTCCTTCTGATTCCTATGGAAGAATGCATGGCGATGAGCCATCCGGGAGGGCATAGGGGCAAAGTGGCTCTGAAGCTTTGCCATTATCGTCTCCCATTATCGTCTTCATTGGGGCTACCAGGTTTATGGCTGTTTGAAATACATCAGGGCCACAAAAGGTTAAAAAATAAGCCTGCTTTCTGTCAATAGGAACATCTGCCATTTTATTTGCCAGTAGGAAGTACACAATTTTTTCCAAATATGTGTCCCATGCTTCTGACAGAGGTTGAAAGCGGGGAAAAACAGAAGCTCTGCCATTCTTGGTTCGGTGCCTTCAGCGGCATTACCTCAGCCCTCAGTGAGTTGCACGACGTCTCATCATGACTCTTCAGCTCAGTTTGTTCAGCTCTTTGAGGTGACCAGCTCATGCTCCCTTTATTTCAGCCTCGGAATCCCACCTTCATTGCCAATTCTTCTATTCTCGTAACAAGAGACACAACGAGACGAGGCTTGGAGCAAATAGCTAACACTTTATTAAAATGCTAACAATGGCTGCCAGCTAACACAGCAGCAGCTTTCCTGCCATTTGACAGCTCTTTTATACTCAGTTGTCAGATGGCCAGCAGAACATCTCTGGTTCCTCAGCTCCTGCTAGGGGAGCGGACCCAGTTGAGGACACAGCATAAGCCAAAACAAACAATTGTACCTGGGAAAGACTAACTCTCCATGGCTTTTCCTTAAGTCAATCCACTCCAGGTGTTCCTTGTGAAGTGGGGTGGGGTGACCTCCTCCCCAGTAGCCTCACAGCCTTTCTCTGAGCATACCTATGCTCAGATCTTCATGTCCTTGGATCACGTGGGGGAGGCAGCTGTTGCTCATCAGAGGTGGATCTGCTGCCCATCAGCTCCACTCAGGGGTGGGCTGCTGGGGGTTCGCAGGGGTTTGGGAGAAACTCTAGCTAAGATTCTGTGCAGTTCAGAGAACCCCCAAATTCCACTCCTGGTTGGCCCCACCTATCCCTCCCCTCCCTGGAGTCCCCACGTGGCCCACTTTGGATGCAGGTAAGTGCAGGGTGCGTGCAGAGGCCCAGGGAGGGCAAAAAATGGGTCTACCGGAAGTTTGGGAAGACGGAAATGGCCTCCAGTGGGCCTCTGGAACCTGGGAAGCTGTTTTCACCTTCCCAGAGGCTCAAGGAAAGCCTCTGTAGCCTGGGGAAGGCAAACCCACCCCCCACCATGGTGCAGGAGGCAGACTAGGCCATGCCTACTCTAGGTCATGCTCATCACAGCCACGCCCACCCATCAACCGGGCAGATAACCCCTTGCTAAAATTTTTGAAGTCCACCCCTGGCTCCACTGCCTGTTAACAGCCAAAACTCCCCTGTATCTGTGAGGTGTGGCAGCTCTCTGCCAACCACCCAATGCCTGAGGGATGTGGGACAGCATCATCTTCAGCCCCTGGCCTCGCCAAACATTCCAAGGGAGGCATACCACCCTTGTTGGACAGTCCTGGTTCCAACTCCTTCTCCAAACCTGGCTCCAATGGGGCCATAACATGTCTTTCTTTAATGTTTTCAATTTATTTTTGCTGACTACAATTACAGAGAATGCATGGGTTGGAGCGCAGTTGACAGTTCCTTTTCTGAGAGGCATTCTTTACATTTATCATGCCTCTTCCTTGGGGGGCTTTATTATTCAAATGTGTCTGAAATTGATAATACCAATATGCTTCATTTTGTGTTCCTAGAATGCAAGAAGCCTCATCCTGGATCTGAAAGCAAGCAATGTACTTAGAAGGACTCTTATTATTAGCCAAGCTCTCCATTTCAAATGCACCATGAAGACCTAGTTTGGTATAATGGTTAAGGTACCAGGCTAGAAACAAGGTGACTGTGAGTTCTAGTCTTTCCTTAGGCACAAAGCCAGCTGAGTGACATTGAGCCAGTCGCTCTCTCTCAGCCCTAGGAAGCAGGCAATGGAAAATCACTTCAGAAATCTTGCCAAGAAAGCTGCAGAGACTTGTACAGTCACCAGAAGTTGCCAGAAGCCAGTAATGATTTAAAGGCATGGATACATGAAATTCACATGCACACACATACACATATGAACACATTCCATTCTAGTTTGCATGCAGCATATTCCCATCTAATCCCTATATGTGGATCAGAGCAACACACAGTTTATGGCTCTTTTGCCCTTTGATCAGTATTGTATGGTAGAATGAATGTTTTGATTTTATGTAAGAATTGAACCCTCCATTTAAGGATTTCAGCTTCTGGCAGTCCCTCAATTCTTTACCTGAATTGGAATCAGACATCTGTCTTGCACTGTTGGTGCAGCCCATTCCTTATTTAAATACCTTTATTAGTTCTTTGAAATCTTATTAATTCTGAGTTGGATCCAAGTCTGACTAAGTGTTAGCGGTCTCTTTTGAACATGATGCTATTTCAGATTCCTCACACTCATTTTCAATAATCTCTTACATGAATAAGCTTTGCATCCAGATACCCTTAGGTATGATACCCTTGCTCCCATTCTGTTACTTATACGGAATTTTATCTGCACTTTTGGTAAATGCATTTACAGATAACTAAGCTCTTTTGGGCTTCTCTCCAGAATTCATTTGGTAATCTTGTATCAGAAGATTACTTATCAGAAGATACCGTATCATGCTTAACAGGCATTGAGTCTGCAGCCTTGTTTTTCTCAAGGCTATAACTTAGCTTTTTTGATGTTTTCTGCATTTATTGTTCAAAATATTTTTAAAATTCCCAGTTGCAACATGTTACCTTTTAATCAGACCTTAATCTCTCTATTTGTCTGCTGAATTTGTTTTAAAAAAAGCATAGTACGGTTTGAATTTCTTAAACATTTTAGTTTTGTTAGTTAAGACATAGATGCAAGTATGTTACTAAATATTTAGCCCAGTGTTTTGATTGGCATGGATCACAAGTGCCTGAAAAAAAAATAGTTACAAAGGTTAGCTGGCTTATTTGAATTTAAGCCTGGAAAAATTGTTGTTGTTTTTTTATCTTTGCTCTGAGGCAACAGAGTTTTCTTTGTTTCCTGCAAGGACAAACATTCAATTCAACTGCCTAGTCCTCATGGTTTATTTTCTTAAATATGCATACATCTGTGTGATTGATTGATTGATTGATTGAATGAATGATTGATTGATTATGTGCCATTTAAATAGTTACAGATAGTCCTTGACGTACAACCACAACTGAGCCCAATATTTCTATTCTTCACTCAGACATTTCTTAAGTGAGTTTTGCCCCATTTTTGACCTTTCTTGCCACAGTTGTTAAGTGAATCATTGCATTTGTTAAGTTAATAACATGGTTGTTAAGTGAATCTAGCTTCCCCATTTACTTTGCTTGTCAGAAGGTTGCAAAAGGTGATCACATGATCCTGGGACACTGCAACCGTCACAAATATGAGTCAGTTGCCAAGTGTCTGAATTTTGTTCATGTGACTATGGGGATACTACAATGTTCCTAAGTGTGAAAAATGGTCATAAGTCACTTTTTTCAGTGCAGTTGCAACTTTGAATGATCCCTAAATGAACTGTTGTAAGTCAAGAACTATCCATACTGGCTCAGAGCAACCACAGAGCTAGATCTTCTCCATCTGTCCTTAACTTGGTCTTTCAGGTCTTCTAACAGTGCCTTCATCACTACAGTAACCAAGTCCATTCATCTTGCTGATACTTGTCCCCTTTTCTTTCCTTCCACCTTTCCCATTATTAGAGTCTTCTCCAGGTAGCTAATTTTTTGCATCATGTTTCTAAAGTACAATCATTTGAACCTGGTTGTTTGTGCTTTGAGTAAGAACTTTGTTGATTGAAGTCTCCTCAACTGTTCCTCAGTAGCATGTTGAGTGCCATCCAACTTGAGAGAGCCATTATCTGGCACTATATTACCCATCATATTGTATTTTCTCTTCATGATATTTTCCTTAGAAAAATGAAGAAGTGGCTGGTTATTGTCTTCTCCCAAGCAGTAAGATACATTTGCCATTGTCATTGAAGTGATAATCTGCCTCCAGCATCTTCCTGTATCACCACTGTCCAATGTAGGTGTCTGCCTACTTTAGCTGGGCAGTTGGGATGGTCTTCCCATTTTGGGTAATCCGGGGAATATCTACTGTTGGCATACCTTCCAAATCTGCTTTGCTCATCCCTCCCAGGAACATCCCCATAGCGCCATGATGAGGTAGCACAGCAGGACTTGGAGAGTTCATCTCTATGACCAAAATTTGAATGCTATAATGTTATTGTGCAGGCTTATTTTTATATGTGCATCCTGCTTCTCCATTTACTTTAGATTGCATGAGCTCCAGCAAATTAACTTCACTGTTTCCTTTTTGATATCTCTTTATGGTCCGTTATAATAGTGCAAAGTCCTTTCTTAAGCACAATTTAAAAGCCACATTGTGTATGTTAGTATAGGTATGTGTTGGACCTGTCAAATTATTCAACTTTCAATTTCCAAACATTAAGGGTACTCAAAAGTTGTGACATGCTTTGGGGATTGTAAAGATATTTTGGTTACTTTAATATAATTTAGATGTGCTTGATAAGTAACAACATAAATATCATAACTTTTTAACATTTTGGTTGTTTCATTTATTGTGCATGCATGCAACTTCAAGTCACACCTGATGCCTAGATGACTCCATCGACAAAATCAAGACAACTTTTTAAGAAATGATTTGTCACTGTCTTCCTTTTTCCTAGGACTGGGAGAAAATACCCTATTTTTGGGATTATAAAACACACCTTTTTCCCCCCAAAAAGAGGGTGAAAACCTGGGTGCATCTTACACACTGAATACAGCATTTTTTGGCCTCCTGAAATCTCACCCCCTTTGCAAAAATGGACATGCAGAGGGTTTGGGAGGCCTGCAAAGTGCTCCTGGTGGCTGGGGAGCAAAAACGGCCCACTTTTTGCTTGTTTTTGCCCCCCCTCCCAACCCCCAGGAGCACTTTGCAGACCTTTCAAACTCTCTGCCTGTCCCATTTTTCACAAAAAAAAGAGTCATACAGAGGGTTTGGGAGGCCTGCAGAGTGCAAAAACCTTTTTTAAAATTTGCCTCTTCAAAATCTTGGTGTGTCTTATACTCCAGTGCGCCTTATACTCTGAAAAATATGGTAACTAATCTAAAGTCACCCATTTGACTTCTGTGTCTAAGCCAGAATATAGGTTTCTTTGATCCTATTCCAATGCCTTAACCATTGGACCAATTTGCATCCAGTTCAGGCATACCATGTTTCTTTAACTATTTTATGCCTGAGTTCATTATGATTTATCAGGCATTTCCACTTAATACTGACTTTTCCATTTCCATCTATCAACCTTCCATTTGCTAAATTAATTTTTTCTTGGCAAGGATTATTTTTGTTGCAGACATATTGACATGATATATAACTATTTTTTTCTTTAGAATCAAATAAGAATTTATGTGCTTATAAAAATGCTACTTCTTTGTATTTATTTCATTGTTTTTGTACTTTGTACGCAGATATGACTTTTACATAAAGTTATTGGATCTATTATCTTTTTCTGTTGTAGTCATCTTCATTTTATAATGTCTGCATTCCCTTCACTGTATCATTTTTATTATAATAATGGCAGATTACCTTTCTCCCTTTTAGCTGTTTTAGAAAATTCCCTTCAGTTACATGTTCAACATGCTGGCACACCTCCGCTTTGGCAATTACATATTCAGGGGAAACTTCATCATGAAGTTTGATTAACTCTAATACATATTTATTTTCCAGTAATGATTCTAATAAGAGTGATCAAATAATCCTTCATGAAAGGTTCACACCATTTCTGGTATTTTCTGAATACAGTAGTACTCAGATTTCAGATTTAATTTTCTGAACATTAAAATATTATTGCTCATTCCTGAGCATGCATGTACTTGTCTTAGCTTGTTCTGGACCTCCTTTCCTGAGGCATAATTTTGAATCATCTTGCAGTTTTTCAAGTTCATTTTCAGAATTATTTTCAAATATTGCTTCCATTTTCAGGCTTCAGATATTGTGTTCTTTCCTATCTTCAAGCATTCAATTTTCACCACCATTTTTGGAACTCAAAATAAAACAAAACTTTATGCTAACTTTGAAAGCAGGAAAAGTGCTCTGCCATTAGGATATTTTAAGTCCTAAACTCAGACTACTGTTTTACATGGAAATAAATTAGAAAGTTTTTTGTGACTGGGATGCTTTGGCTACTTCAGATTGGTCAGTGCTTAATTCTGTCTCGCTGCTGGGGTCATGGTATATTCACCGATATATCCAATTCACTATTTAAAAGCACTTATAATGTTAAACTAGGAATTTGGGATTGAATCCCTGCCCAAAGTCATCTTGGGCTATTAATTTTGCAGTACTTTAAGATGAGCCACATTTCATTGCCCAGATCTTCTGACAGTACATTAAAATGCAGCCATGAATCATCTAAAGTGGTTTGATATTTACAGATTTCGAGATGTTATGTTTAGATATTTGTGAGTCATGCTCATACCAAACTGATAGCCAATCACTACCTGTTCTTCTGATTCTAAGGATTGAGAACTTTTGCATTTAGTGCTCAGCTATTTGCAAGACATCCCTGCACACACCTGCACTACTTAAAATGGATTTTCTTGTCAGCAGATTTTTGTGTATGTACAAGAATATTCCAGCAAATCTTACCGTAACTATTCAGGCACAACATCATTTGATCAGTCAAATGTCTGATAGGAGGTTTGTCATTTTCCTGTTATCTTAGAGACAGCAGCCAGACTGGGTATGCTCTGTCCATTAACCAATCGGACTGAGTCTACACTTATGATGTCACCGGGCCCTTGTGGCTTCTCCCCAGTTTCAGACTCAGTCCAACCTGGACTGGCTGTGAGAATTGATCTCTCCTCCATATTATTTAATTATATCTTTAATTGGTGAATTTTTCCAAAAATTGTTGTTTTTCCTTTAAATTGGTTCCTTAAATAATCCTTTATTCTACAAATTGGAGGGAAATTTGAAATTGATCTCTGGCTGCCTCTCCTCAGCCATCTGATTGCCTGTGGCCATGAGTTCACTCAGGAAGCCTGCCTTGCAATCAGATCAACCAGCTCACGAGCTACAGCTCCATGGCTGTTTCCCTGCGGCGCTCCTTCATTCTGGGCACTCTAAGGGATGCACGACCGGCCATTTTGTGCACAGCGGTTCTAGGCGAGTCCAGTGGCCATTCTGCAGATCGGCTGGCCACACTTAGTATTGGTGGCCATTTTGCGGGTCGGAAAAGCCCATGAAGATAGCAGTGGGCATTTTGAGGCTCGGAAAAGCCTCAGAGAAAAATAGTAAGCCATTTTGGATGCTTTAAAAAAGGCAAGAACTCTACAGCAGCTGTTTGGAGTGCCCAGCAATGTGGGATCACCCCAGGTGAACCGGATCAGGAGTGGCTGGCCAGAAAACAGGTGAGACCGTTGCCTATCTTATTGGGATGTTGATTTATGTTTGGGAAAATGGTTGATCCAGCTATGGATATGAATGCAGGATTAGAGGAGGCAGGGCCATCAGGGGCAAAGAGCAGCAGGAAGAGGCAAGCTAAAGAGGCCCCTTCCTCAGGAGTAAACCCCAAGGTCTCTAAAGCGACTACCAGGGCAGAAGAGCACAGGCAGAAGGCCCTCAACAAAGAATTTCAGAGGGACCAAAACCAGCAACATATTCTAACTGCCCAGCCCTCCCTCCCTCCGAGGATCACCAAGTGGCATCCCCAGATCCACCAGTCTTGCCTCCCATGGGCCCTGACCCCCCCTGGCCTATTCAGAAGGGGAATTGTTTTCTTCGGAGTCCTCATCTTCGATGGAACCTGCCAACAGAGGCAATTTCTTTGATGTCTCTCTCAATAGGGAGCACACCTTTGAACAGGCTTCCCTCCTGGTTACACATGGCTCTGGGGGGGCCCCACACTATGTACACCTCTCCTGCTGATATGGCAACCATCATTGCTGAAACCATTAAACAGGTCATGGCTGCTGGCCTACAACAGCAACCCCAACCTGCCATAAGCATAAATCTTCTGCTGCAGCTCAGCAACCTGATCTCTCCGTCTCTACTTCTCAGGCCTCAATTGGCAGGGAGCTAGATAACCTGCGGGATGCAGACCTGTCAGATACCCCTGCCTTTACCGGATTGTTCAAAACTGACTGTTTCAAGTCCCTTCTTCTTAAGGCCATTAAAGCTGCTAACTTACCATCTTCTGCTTCAGCTTCTACTTCACAGGATAAACCGGCAGAACCAGCTTCAACTGAGGGTCCCAGTACCCCATTCACCAAACCCATGGTGGAAAAAGAGGTGATCCCTGTTCCCAAGATATTCCTGAACGTCATCCAGAAGCAGTGGGAGTCTCCAGGCAAGGGCCCACAGCCGACCAACCTTGACAAATGTCTCTACAACGTTGCACCAGACCTCACCAGGTTCTTAGAGACTCCCCTAGTGGATGCACCAATTGCAGCCATGTCTTCACCTACTGTGGTCTCTGGGGCCCCTGAGGAGGTTTTCAAGCCTGAGGAGAAAAGGTCAGATCAAACCTTAGTCAAAAACTATCAAGCTGGGGGCCTAGGGTGTTAGGGCCTCTACGGCCACTTCCTTTTTCTCCACGGCTGCCTTGGTTTGGATTGAACAGCTTCAGGAGCGCATTGCTCCTACTGACACTAGATCACATAGGGATCTCAACAAGATCAGGGCAGCAGTTGAATTTGCGGCTGATTCTTCCCTTAATGCTGCTAGATTTGCTTCTAAAGCCATGGCCTCTTTGGTCACGGCCAGGCGTCTGCTTTGGCTCAAGCCATGGCAGGCAGATGTCCATACCAAGTGGCACCTAGCAGCCTCCCCATTCAGTGGCATCCAATTATTTGGTAATCCCTTAGACCCATATCTCACGGAATCTAAAGACAAGTGCAAGGTCCTTTCATCCATCTACAAGAAACAGGACAGTCGGCCCGCTCCCTTCTCTAGGAGGTCGCCCTTTCGACCGGCGGATGGGGGACCTTCCTTCCCCCATCCACAACACCAATCCTACACTCCCAGAGAGGCATCTCACCAAGACAGGTCCAGTAGAAACACACAGCATTTCCCCTCCAAGTAATCTTACCGTGGAGGAGGCAACCGCCATTTTTCATGTAGGAAATGACTATCTGGACTCTCTTCCAATTGGAAGCCACCTGGCGTTCTTTGCTCACCGCTTGGAGAAGACCACAACAGACAATTTACTCAAAACTGCCAAATTTGGTCTCATGCTAGAATTCGTCTCCATCCCCCAGGAACACTTCGTGCCAGTCTCTTGGTGTCCTCACAAGAGGGCACTGATGGAATAGGCCATTCAGCACCTGTTGGAGATCCAACTGGTTCCTCCCCATCAGGAAGGGCAGGGTTTTTATTCCCGCCTGTTTGTGGTACCGAAGAATTCCGGGGGATGGAGAGCAATTTTAGATCTAAAAACATTGAACCGCCACATTGTCTATTGGTGGTTCAAAATGCATTCTCGGCACATCATCCTCCAGGTGGTCAGGAAAGGCAACATCCTCATGTCGATAGACTTGACTGAAGCTTACCTTCACGTCCCCATCTTCATAGACCACGAAAAATATCTCCGCTTCTCCTATGGGAGGAGGCACTTCCAGTACTGAGCTCTTCTGTTCGGTCTATCCTCTGCCCCCAGGATATTCACAAAGGTACTGGCAGCACTAGCTGCCCACATCTCTGGTTCAGGCAGAAAGAGATCTTGCCTTCATCATTCACACCTTGCGGAACCACGGGTTCAGGGTGAATCTCAAAAGAGTCACCTTGTTCCCAGCACTCGCCTTCTCCACCTCGGGGTCTTGATAGATACCATGGCGGAGAGGGTGTTCCTATCCAACGACCGCATTCTCAGTCTGAGGGAACTTGTCAGGAAGGTGCTACGTCTACGCAAAGCATCCCTTCTTCTTCTCTCTCAAGTCTTGGGCAAGATGGTATCCTGCTTTGGGATTGTCCCGTGGGCTAGGTTTCACAGCAGGAGCCTTCAATGGTTCATGCTTCCACATCAAAAGGCTGACAGGAGCAGCTCTCCTCTCAGGATCCCCCTTCCCAGAATGGTATTGCACTCTCTCAAATGGTGGCAGTCCCTGGTGATTTTGCAAGGGACCTTGTTCAGAGAGGTCCCATCTCACACTTATGATGGACGCAAGTCTGACAAGATGGGGGGCACACAGGCAGGACCTAGTGGCTCAGGGTCAGTGGTCCCTCGAAGAGAGCCAAAACAGCATAAATTGGTAGAATTTGGGGCGGTTTGCCTCGCCCTCAGACACTTCCACCACAGAGTTCAGGCCCGTCACATATTAGTCCTCATGGACAATATCATGACCAAGGCACACATAAACAGAAGGGAACTTGTTCCTCCATGCAGGAATCCAACCTGTTGTGCCAGTGGGCAGAATCTCACCTGTCATCTCTCAGGGCAGAACACATCTCAGGGGTCTCCAACGTCCAAGCAGACTGGCTAAGCTGGACAATGATAGATCAGGCAGAGTGGACCATTCATCCGAGCCTCTTCCATCGACTGACACTACAGTTCGGCCTCCCAGTCCTAGACCTGTTTGCGACGCAAGACAACAACCAGATACCCAGGTATTACTCGAGGTTCATGGACCCCATGGCAGAAGGAGTAGACGCTCTCAGATGCCAGTGGCCCAGGGGTCTCCTGTACGCATTTCCTCCCCTTCCCCTCATTCAGAGGGTAATTCAAAAAATGCTGGAGCAGGAGGCAGAACTGTTGCTGCTAGCGCCGAATTGGCCATGCCGGCCTTGGTATGCCTACCTACTGACTCTGTCAATCTCCACCCCATGGCCCATCCCACAGTCTCTCCTGTCTCTACACCAAGGGTCAGTTTGTCATCCTGACCCCCAGTGGCTGCAGTTAACTACATGGTGATTGAGCAGCAAGCCTTAACAGCCGATAACATATCCTTCAACATCATTGCTACCATACATGCATCACGCAGAAGCTCTACTAATTGTATTTATGATGCCACATGGCGGACTTTTGCTCTGTGGTGTTCCAACCAGACTGTTGACCCACTTAGGGCATCCATTCCGCAGATATTGGACTTCCTGCAGAGGGGGCTTTAATCAGGGACTTACCCCTAACACACTGCGACAACAGGTGGCTGCTCTGGCCTCTGTTCTGGACGGCCTGGCATCTGAACATCTGCCTTCTCACCCCTTGATCCAGAGATTTCTCCATGGAGCGTCCAACCTGCGTTCCCCTGCCATACATAGATATCCGACTTGGGACTTGCCTCGTGTCCTAGAGGCTTTGACTTCCACACCCTTTGAACCTATGAGATCTACTTCTTTGAAACTGTTGTCCTTTAAAATGCTGTTTTTGGTGGCTGCAACCTCAGCCAGATGTATTTCTGATTTGGCTGCTCTTTCAGTCAGGCATGACTTGTGCGTGTTCCATCCAGACCGAGTTGTCTTAAGACTGGACCTGACATTCATACTGAAGGTCAATAGCTGTTTCCACTGAGGACAGGAGATGACCTTACCTGATTTCTGTCCACCTCCCCATCACAAGAGGGAGCGCAAGTGACACACTCTTGACGTACGTCATGCCCTCAAGATCTACATCGACCACACCGCCTCGTTCTGCCACTCGGAAGCTCTCTTCATCTCCTTTCACCAGGCCTCCTTGGGTACCAAGGCTCCATTGTCTAGTCTGGGGCGTTGGATAAGAGCCTGTATTAAACTGTCTTATGAACTTCAATCCATACAGGTTCCTGCAAACATTACAGCTCACTCTACAGGCAGCGCTGCGACATTTGCAGCTTGGTCCACTCAAGCCACCTTGGAAGAAGTCTGCCAGGTGGCCAGCTGGGCGTCTCCCACAGTCTTCATACATCATTACAAATTGGACAAGTACGCGTTGGCTGATGCGGTGCTACAACAAGTGCTTGTGCCCTAATGGACCTTTTTTTTACAATTTCCCACCCTAGTGGACAGCCCAGTCTTTGGTATGTCCCAGTCTGGCTGCTGCCTCTACGATAACAGGAAAATGGGTGTTGGTTCTTACCTGTCCCAGTCTGGCTGCTGCCTCTACGATAACAGGAAAATGGGTGTTGGTTCTTACCTGATACGCTCATTTTCTGGTAGAGTAGAGACAGCAGCCAGCCCCGGTTTTTTTTTTCAAAGCACGGAGGATGGATGCCGCTCTGGAAGTACGCTCTATGGTTGTGGGCTGCAGATTGTACAACCATAGAGCGTACTTCCAGAGCGGCATCCATCCTCCGTGCTTTGAAAAAAAAAAACCAAGCGGCGGACGGCGCCAGCAGCGCAGATGCCCTTCGCGCGAGCGGGGAGCGGAAAAGCCGCTGCGAAACTCCCCTCCAGCCATGCAGAGCCCCATTCACTCACCTAGGGGCATTCCGAAGGCACCGAGCCGCGGGAGGCGGAGGGCGGCGAACAGGCGCTCGCGTTGCTTGGTGCCTTCCGGGTACTGCTAGGTCGGTCAGTGGCACTATGCACGGCTGGAAAGGGGGGTTGCCGGGCGGCTGCTCATAAGCTTGGTCACCTCATGGCTGCTGCGTTGCTGCTGCGACAGCGCAACACAGCCATTCGACCCTGAGGCTGTGCCCGGCTCTTCGGGAACCCAGTCACAGGGGAGCAGCCGCCCGGCAACCCAAAAATAATAAGCCCTCCCCTTTAATAAGCCCAAGGCCATATTTCGTGGGTCAAAAAAATATAAGCCCCTGGCGTATTTTCGGGGAAACACGGTAGGTTCTTGCAACACAGTCAAAAGAAAATATTATAAAAACGTAGACCTTAAAATTAAACAGTTTTAAAAATTCCAATTTGAAGTATGATAAGTAGAATGAAAACAGTAGTATATAATCAGTTATTCAATAAAATGAATCAATTTTCTCTTATTTGATTTAGGTGCAAAGGGAAATACCACCACAACCATATCATCAGTGTAGAATATACACACATAGACACAGCCTATGCATTACAGTCTTGAAACTATTACTAAAATGAAAGAACAAGACAGATTAATGCAAAAAATCATCAAGTAATATATACTGTACAGAGTAAGAGAAAATAAATAATTTCTAACACGCAAACTATATGGCGGTGTTTGCAATAATCACTTAAAATGGACACAAAACAAATATTCTGTTCTTAATTTCTTTAACTGGGCTTACTTTACAATGACAGTGCATGCATCATGACACATTTGATTTCAAATAAAGAGATATTTGTAATAACAAGGATCTTATTTCATGAGGTCAAGAAAATGCCCCCCTTTGCCAAAAAAGACAGAATGTTGCTTCTGTGTTTGAGTCTGGCCAAAAGCTCAACCTCTCACATGTGCCTGGAAAAAAATGTTATGTATGTATGTATGTATGTATGTATGTATGTATGTATGTATTGTGATTCAAATCTTTTTCTGTGGAATTTATCAGAAATATTGTCAAGTCAATAGTGTGACACTTATTTAGAAAGTTGGGTATATATTTTGTTCAAGTTATTAAAGCTGAATTAAAGACACTACCCCCAACAAGTAAAACACAAAGAAAATTTAGAAAGTAGTAAGCAAATGCTTTGCTTCTTTTCAATTCCATTGAAAGTTTTGTGCTCAGTAACTGACTGAGTTACTGACCCATATGTTCTTTGTTCTACTCTTGAGGCCCTTGCCTACAAAGCAAATTCAAAGTCATTTTTTCTTCCAATCTCATCTGTTTACACTTCAGAGTAATAGAAATAATACTGGGCTCCTTCCCTTGGCACCAGCTTTAGTCCAATTCTATTTTCTGTTGATGAATCCAGAAGCTCTTCATGTCCCTCTAAATGAAACACACAGCAGTTGGAAAAAGGCAAACTGCACTGAAGGAATTATTAGGAAAATAAATTTGCTAATCTTTACATCTTCCTAGAAAATCTAGATTGTGATTACATGCTTGGAACATGTAGTGCACAATCTGATTACACACCACACATTTTTCTTGGACAAGCACACTATGGGAGACTATGAAGTGCTGGGAAGGGAATGGAGAGTAGAGGAGACCTAAACAATCAAAAGGCAGGATGTGAGTCATAAACAGCAACTTAGCCCAGATGTCAAGAAGCATTTCAAATAATTTAAAGAGATGCCGCCTTCATCAGCTCACTATAAATCACCATCTTCTTAGCATTATGCTCGCAGGTGCAAGGTCAACTTTTCAGATAGTCAAACACTATCTTACATGATCAAATGCAGCATCCAGGACCCATTTTCATTTGGGCAATTTTCATGTCTGCATTTATTGTATCTTGCTAACTTTGCCATCTGTATTAAAGTAGAAGGCAATACAGGGAAGTGTGGGGTGCTGCTGGTAGGACATAGCCATATACTTAGTTGTTGCTGACATGGTTAAGAAGAGAAACATCTAATGACCAACAAAAATAAGGGTGTGAAATCCATTTTATAATTTCCAAGGTTCTGAATTTACTCCAGATATTTAAACATGCCTTAGAAACAATTGTGCAGTTCTTGCTTCCTTAATGTTCCTCAGCTATGTAGGGCTTGACACATCCTGGTTTTTTTTTTCCCACAAGGAAAGATGGCAGGCGATATCCACATGAAATAGTCCTTACTTTACTTTTCTTTTGCTCATTTCCCAATACAACTTATGTAACGGCTGTTTTTGCATAAGGAAAAAAGTGCTTTGGAAAGTGTGTGGAAGTAATCCAACTCGCCTCTTCTCAAAATGACATTATGGAGTTAGGAAAAGTTTAGAATAGAAACTGTGAAATCCTATATGGAAGAGATATAGGCTTTTAATTAAAAAAAAGTGAAAACATGATGTAGCTATATAAAATTACTCATCGTGTGAAGAAAGTAGACTAGAGTTCTCTCCTACTACCTCATCATCTCATAATTCAGGATATCAAATGGATCTTAATAAAGGGAGATTCACAACAAGTGAAATGAAGTACATGGGCTTTTAAGTTGCAGTTACATTCTACAACTTTGGAATGGCTTTAAAAGTAATTCATGTGATATCGTTATCAAAGGATAACAGTATGCATAACTATATGCATTGTCTGCCAGCAATTAAAATCAGACAAATATTGGGAATATGAGTGGGATTGCAATGTCAGGTTTATATGCTATCTGTGAATGTTCTGGGTGGATAGAATTTTGGACTAGATAATCCTGATTGCACCAGAATTAATTTATCCCGGAGTGTTATTATGTGAATACAAATGAGAGAATATTAAGTATCTTAGAGAAAAAGGCTAGAAATTATAAAACACGAATTGTCTCAGATTGGTAAAGTCAAGAATGATTTTTTGTAGAAAATGCCCATTTTGTCTATGTATTTTTGCCTGTAGGAAAAAAAACCCTGCAAACTATCAATTGAAAAATAAGTATCTTGAGTTAGTAGTTTAATTTTCTTCCAGAGGAACCTAAGGAAGTATAAATTTGCTTCTGCATGCATCAGGTTTCTCCACTCTGTAAAATTACTTGTGAAAACTCTTTCAGGGACAGTTAACAAGTGACATATTCAACACATTCAAATCTGTATTGTGCTGTAATTGCTACCAGCATAAATTCTTTATCATACTATTTATGTTTCAGTGTGCATTACCCATAATTTCAGTACACTATTATACTATACAATTTAACTTTTCAGTTACATTTTATTTACCAATGTGTAGCTATTTGATGGTGAACAGGTAGTTTGAAATTTTGAAACTGTTATATACGCTGAACTGTTGAACAGGTTTTGTCACAATGAAATAAAATTAAACTCTCAAGTTTAATTTCCTCCCAAAACAGCTGCTGATAACCCATATGGAAACACTCCATGTTAATGTGTCAGCAAGAATTATATACTTAACTAGGCTAATGTAAACCAAAGCAGCAATATAAAAAGCATAGTTAGGAAGGTTTACATCATCCAAAGATTGGGGCTAAGATAAAATAACCTATTTTTATTGAGCCGGATTTTTTTTAATGTAGAAGCCATGGAAAATTAGATTTGTTTCTTTCTGTTACAGTTACAAAATGTTGTTCGAATTGGAGTAGTAGACATGCAATTCTGATGTAAATTGTTATAAGATGCTGTAAAATATTTGAGGTTCTTGCTTCTTTTTCCATCCAGAAACACTTGATTCAATTAATCCACATTCTAAAGCCTCATGCTGTGTAAAGCTTGAATCCCCACTGAGCAAACTAAGAGTAAGCCCCGCCACATCACAAAGCCTCCTTGCACCATCAGATTCAACCACAATTCCCTCCACTTGTATTCTGCTCTTTACAGGGAACTATTGAATCATCAAACAATGAAAATCCTTGTGAATTAACAAGCAGATCTAAGTTAAAGACCAAAGATATATGCTGTTTCCTGGTATAATAATGTATTTTTAAAAGCATTAAGTGCATTGAATCTTAATAATCCATGTACATGTATTCTTTAGAACATATGATGAGATTATATGAATCCTTTCCAGAATGTCATAAAGCTGTATGTATATATATATTGCTGGTCTTGTTGTATTTGGGTCTTTTTTCCCGTGTAAGATTGAGATTGTCTTGGCAACGTTTCGACAAGGTCTCACTCACCATCCTCAGGCTGGCGATTTTGGCTTAAAGCATGCCGTCTTTCTATAAATCTTGGTGTGTGTGTGGAGTGCTGGCTTTGTTTCAGTAAGTGGATTGATTGGCTGTGTGGTTGTATCATGATTGGTAGATTGGTGCTGGCTGTGGGTCCCTTGTTGTTTTGTGTTGTAACGGCCTGGGTGGTGGGTGGGGCTCATTTGTTTACCAGGGCAGAGTTCCAGATGTCTGGTAGGCAGGAAGTATTGTCACGTTTATTCATGTTGTGGGGGTGTTTCTCTATTTCGATAGCTTCCATAATTATTCTCTTGTTGAAGTGTTCAGTTTTGGATATTAACCTGGTTCCTTCAAAATTAATTTCATGTCCTGTAGCTTTAAGGTGTTGGAAACATAGCTTTCTAAGACACTGTGACAGATATGAAAATAAATAAATCTAAAAATGTGAAAGTTTAAATAAAGTATTTATTAAGCATAGGTTTTTTTATCAATGCACCATAAAGGAAAATGTAATAGTTTAATTAAATTTACAATAGTTTCAGTTTATTATTGGATTAGTAGTTTGGAATGTAGAGCAATCCAACTATTTCATAGAAAATAAAATTCTTCAAATCCATTTTCAGGGGGAAAAAAATAACATTATATACAGGTTTCAATGTTTTTAGTGTTCCATTGAAATTCATGACTGGTAATTTTTCACCTGGGAATTCTTGTCGACAGTTTTGTTACAATTATCAAAAGGCTGAAAAATATTTATATAAATAATTCATTCCACTTGAGCTGAAGGAATAATAATTGATGAAGAATTCAAAATGGTATAATGGATGCTGCTTTTAAAATTTATTTCAAAATATTCAAGGACATATATAAAAAGTTAAAGTAAAACTTAATTATCTCTGAGATGACCTAATTTCTGTTAGTATCAAGAATAGTTTAAGTACTTTGATTCAGTTTCATGACAGTTATCCCAGATAACAATTAATATTCTGCCCCCCTCCCCCTCCCCCTTATGTACTGGAACATACGTAACTGATAATCTTCCTTGCAGCCATCAATGGGCCAACCTAGAATATTTGTATTTAGATCACTTGTACTGAACAGACATTAACAACATTGTCAAACTGTATAAAATTTTTGACACAAAATTAAACTCCACTTATATCCTTCGAAATTACTGCATCTGATTTTAAATGAAACTTTCCCTCGCTATTAGCCCAGTTCCACTGATGAAAGAAAACTAGCACATTCGTCCATTGCATAAACTTATTTGCAAGACATATACATTTCTGAAGTTTCCTATTTTGTCCATTTCCGCATATTTCTTCTATTCATAGTCTCCATTTGTGTATCCAATACAAACTTCCTTATATTTTGGATCACATAAATCTTCTTACTGCATTTGCTAAAATCCACTGCAGATCCAAGGTGCAAAGATACACTTTGCTCTGCATTAAAAGTGGTAATCCTTTTTGCTGTAGACTCTTTTCTCTAGTGATGTTGAATTCCACGTTGGTTTCACAGTAACATAGCTTTTATCCACAGCTCTATATTGTGAATATGGAGTCACGGGAAACAGCAACAGATGCAGACTCAGTCTGTCACTCCAAAAGGAATACAAATATGCTTAAAGCTGCTTCATTTATGAAGCAAACATAGAACTGTTAGCTGCCTGGAGAAAGAGAAGGGAGGAAAAAGCTTAAAGTCTCAATATTTCAAAAGCTATTTCAGTAACAACTGGTCCTCGACTTATGACCACAATTAAAACTGGGATTGCTATTGTAAATTGATACAGTTGTAAAGCAAGGTGACATGTGATTGCAATTACTTGTAATGGCAAACCCAGGACTACCCATTGAGGTTGTTTACCAAGAATTGTGGGTCATCAGCCAAGTAGCTAGTTCAATACAAGCCATTCTGGGCTTGGTCCATACCAGCCCCAACCCACAGTAAGTCAAGAGACTGCCTTTAACTACTCCTGTGTGCCCATCGCTCCCCCATCTATAAACTTTTGACCACCCTGCATCCTACCTTGTTTAGCAACAAGCAGTCCAGTGGTTCTAGGACTGCTTGCCATGACCAAAGAAGCCTCCACCACCTCAGCCCACCCCAGTTGGCATTCATTCACCCAGCTACCCTCTCTCTCCAGACCCATATACGGTACTCTGTAGTCTGGCCAGGAAGCACCAGCAGCATTTGTTCACTCCCAATCAACCCCAGCAAACATTTCTTCACCCTGAGCATTGTCTCCTGGTTCCCTGCATGGATCTTCCACTTTTTGCTATCTCTGTGTTGGGCCCAAATTCTCCAATAAACCTTTCTTACTTTCCTACTTTGTTTTTCTTCTGAAGGCAGCACGTTTTTTATAAAACTGAGCTATGTTTGGAACTCCTTAGAAAAGGCAGTGTAGTTTTCTGAAGTATGTGTTGTCTTTGTAAAGCTGTGCTGTCTTTGGAATGCCTTTGGAAAGAGAGTGCAACTTTATGAAGACAGTGCAGCTTTACAAAGAAGCACTGTCTTTGGAATGAAAAGGGGGGAAAAGTAGAAAAGTAGGCAATGTTCCCTCAACATGCTGGATCCAAAAAGGAAGCAGCAAAGGCGAAAGGTTGAAGTGCGAAACTGGAAGAGAAGGCAGTTGGGCAAAGAAATACTTGCTGGTGCTTGGTTGGTTAAGGTGGGGAGCCCTTGAGGATGGGAAGCAAAGACAAGTGGGCAATATAATGAATGCTTTCTGATGTTTGCTAGAGCAGACTGAGGTGGCTCTGGCTTCCTGAGGTACGGCAAGCAGCCTCAGAGTCATGTCATTCTAAGGCTGCTTGCTCTTTCAAAACAGGTTACAAACCAACCCGAGAGGGCAACAACATGGGGGATAGAACAATAGGTGATGTGGGGAATTGAAGTGCCCCTGATATAAGTGTGGGTGGGCTGTCAAGCACTGGAATTTTCATCACGTAACTGTGGCACAGGTGGTAAGTCCATTTTGTCATCCCTTTTGTAACTCCAAACAGTTACTGAACAATTGTCCATAAATCCAAAGCTATCCGTATTAGCAATTGTGAATTTACTTCCATACCCCATGGGCAGGTTTTAAAAGAAGCCAAAGTTGCCTAGAAATTGTCAGGAATTCCTTTTGTATCATAGCTGAGCTATGCAGAGGCCAATGATGGGGAAACCTGTGAGTGTGAGATGAAATTCCAGTCTTCAAGAGGCACAGTGCCCGTCCCTGTGTCCCTGCGCAGAGGCTCAGATGTTCATGTAATAAGTCATTATTTTAAATGCTTATTTAAAAGAGAGCAAGAAGGGAGATTATTTTATAGACTATGGCTGTATTGTCAATGAGGGCAGTGTATCAATGTTCTGATGGTATATAGTTTTATATGAGAAACCCCAAAAGAATTACTACAAAGTTCAGTTATTTGAAACCCCCCAATGATAAACTCAAATATTCTGTTTCAATACTTGCCTAGACGTGAAGCAGTAACAGTGTATATATATAAAAAGAAACAGCTACACTTGTAGAAGCGATTTGTCTTTGTGCTGCAACATACTGAAAATGAAATTAAAAAAACAAAAACAAAGTGCTTTTTCAGTCTTTTGTGGCAAATCAGTTTTTGAAATTATGAAAATAATTTCAGATGGAGAACAGCCCTTATTTGTTAAGTGTTCCAAATGGCCTATTTTAAAATATATTCATATTGAAATAATGTTTATATGTATATAACAATATATATCCAGTTTCCCTGAAAATAAGACCTCCCCAGATAATAAGCCCAATCAGGCTTTTGAGCACATGCACTAAAATAAGCCGCCCCTGAAAATAAGCCCTCCCCAAAAATATTTCAACATAGCTGCAGCCATGAAGTGACCATGCTCACTGCCACCTGCATCTCAAAAATAATAAGACCCCCCCCCCCAAAAAAAATAAGGCCAACTGCTAATTTCGGGGTCAAAAGAAAATAAGGCCCTGTCTTATTTTTGGGGAAACACGGTAGTGCAGTGGAAAAATGGATCAGTTAAGATACAAAAACAGAACTATCAACAACACAGATTTCTAAACTCTCTGTTTTGCAATTTTATAATGTTTGCATACTAAGAATGCCACCTTGTGTAGCCATTCCCTAGTAAACCTGTGTAGAATTGCAACTTTACAAAATCCTAACACAGGTCTTGAGATACATATCTTAAGAGTCCTAGAATCTTTCAGGACCAAAATTTCCAAAACAAATGTTGAAATTGGGGAAATAGTATCCTAACAGACAATCGATTAAAAATTAAATTAAAATACCTTATCTCATTATCATCTTGGTTGATGTTAGATTGTGTAGTCTGGTGAATTTTTAGTATATGCCTGCAGGTTCTTTTCTATAGATAAATAAGAAAACAGGCGTTATGGTAATATAGAAAAAATGCAAAACAATCAAATCCATTTTTTTTTAAAAATGAAATACTAAAAGCATATCGTCACTCAGCTAAAAGAGGAAAAGAATAGAAGTAAAATCTCCTTTTCTTTGCATTGATCCTATATCTGGGAGATCATATATCACTGTCCAAGTAGTTTTCTTGGCAATCATACAGCGTGGAAATAGTTTGCCACTGCTTTTGTACATGTGTGACTGGATATAAATTTTCTTTCAGGCCACCTTTTTCTTGCTATTTATTGATAGCAGTAAGATATGAAGGCAAAATAGCCCTTGTGTCTCTTTGTACTGTTATCATTTCATTACGGAAAGGTCACATTATACCATTCATTGTGATACTATTCTTCATAACTGTAGGCAGCACAATCCCTCAAACTTTAAATCACAGTATTTTGCCCCTAGGAAAAGTAATATTACTCTTAGCTAATCCCCACAATTAGGACTATAAATATTATACAGCATCTATAGTCCTAATTGTGTGGATTAGCTAAGAGTTCTTTCAATCCCCACTATCCTGCCGGAACTGAAGGAGCTTCTTGGATGAGAAGCAAAATGTCTTCAAAATAAAAAACAAGAAAGTCCAGTTGTATCCTGAAAAAAGAACCTTTGGGACATTAGCTAAGAGTATGTTTCAGTAGTCGACTACTGCAATGGCCACAAACCTTTTGGACACCAGGGACTGGTTCTATGAAGAGAGGTTTTTCCACGTACCAGAAGGGGTGTGCTTTTGTGTGCTGCCTGAATCTCGCGGATGGGGCTTCACTTGTTTGCATGGCCTGGGCGCGGCCTAATATTATTGGTCCATGGACTGGGGGTTGGGGACCCCTGATCTACTGGATAATACTCACTACACAGTGAGGGGTTCCGGATCCCATTGCAACCGGTACAGTGCAACAGGGCCAGGCGTCCACCACATGCACACGTGCAGCTCCGTGATGCTCCAGCTATTTGGCAGAGCATCGCGCAGGTGCCATATGCTCTGTGTGTGGAAGCCCTGATTGGCTCAAATACCAGTAAGGAGGACGGGTGGGCGGGCCCTCCAGAGCACCATACCAGAACAGTACCTGGTGCTCCCAGCAGGCACTGGTACACCCATACTGGGGCGTACTGGTCATATCCCACCACTGTCACTACATCAGCCAGGCTTGGCAATCATAGAAGCCTTGTGAATTTTGCAGCATTTAAAAAATATTTATCATTGCAAACCTATGAAATCACACTGCTGTTGCCAAACCGACATTCAGTTCTACATCAATACCTATTCCTCTGCACTAGGGAATCTATTTCCACACTGGAGAACTGTCCTCTGTCAAAAAGTCCTCTCCCTCTAGAAAGGACAGAGAGAGGAAAGTAAAAGCTTTCTAGAAACATATAAAGCTTTAACAAAAATCCTTTCCTCAAATCCTGTCTGAAAAAGGTTTATTGATATGTTTGCTTAATAGGAAATCAAGGTACTTCACTCAAGGGCATATATGATACTTCAATTTAGTATCGTCTTTAACCAATCATAAACAGCTTTTGATATTTCTCACCTTCCAGCATATGGCTCCCAAAACAAAGCCGAAGACAAAAGCCAACAATGATGAAAGTGCTATGCTCAATACTTGATTGCTAGACTTACTGAGGAAGTCCAATTCTGCTTCTGGAATTAAAAAAAAACATTTTGGATTAATGAAGACAGAAAAAAATAAAACAAAATCTCCTGGATGATAACGTTAAACTTGTGAGTCATGTATACTTTTCTACTCCTTACATTGTAAATGATACTTTTAAAGAAGTTTGTGGTTTTATTAGGAAGTGTTTGGTTGCCTGAAATTCACAGCTTTATTTGCACTTCATTCGGGAAAGGCAAACATTCTGGCAACTTTATAATCCCATTTCGCCATCTGCAAAGGAACACTTACCAAGTGATCTTCTCATTTTTTCTTGGCTCGATTTTCTGCTAAATGTCTCCCCTCCTCATTTAAACTAGACCACATAATTTATCAGAAAAATATACTTAGAAGCTCTCACATGTGAATTCTCAAGAGGCAGAGCAGCATGAACTGAAAAAATGACAAGGATTTCCCCTACTCTTTCCCTGTTCTTCATTGGAGAACAGAGTACTATTAGCAAGAGCAGTCCCATTGGCCACTGAAATAATAGTTAGGACACTTTTCCTCATCTGAACATTTGAAAGGCAAGCCATACTTAGTCTGTAATAGTGTTTCTCAACTTCAGCAACCTCAAGACATGTGGACATCAATTCCCAGAATTCCCTAGCCAGCATGCTGATTAAGGGAACACTGAAAGCTGAAGTCCACATATCTTAAAATTGCTACCTGCTAAGGCATTAGTGTAGACCAGTGCAAAAATAAGCTAAAGTAGCTAAAAGAAGCAGCAGCTGTCTATCTGAACCCCATTGTCCCAACCATGATCAACACAGGTTTGTATAGCAGTGACCTTAAGATACTAATTATTCTGTCTCTGGCAGTTGTTTTAATTTGGAATCTTGGTGTCATTCAGCTGCTATATCTATGTATGGTGACTTCCCATATTTTTGTGTTATTCTTATGTAGGATAGCTATCATATGCATATGTATGCTCCATAGCAAAATGAGGTCTGGTGAGAAAGAGTGAAAGACAGATATGATGGGTTCCCATGAGCTGAGATATAGAGACTGTATTTTTGAGAAAATTCTGCAGGTGCTTGTGCTTACATTACCTAATTATCTGCTATCTTTGCAAAGACCACCTGATGGCTTTAGGTTTCTACAGTTCATTTAGCAAGAAACTCTAAAGTTAATCCTGATGTGACAACAGGATTGCAGATTGAGTTTCATCCACTTTGCCACTAGAAATATCTGGGAAAGGAGAAAAATAATCAGTGGCTATCTTTATTTGTCCTTCTCAGTAAGAAGCTAGTATGTTGTGATTTCCTGGAGCCCATGTGTTCATTGCATGGTTGGAATGCATTTGGATTCTTTGTCGTCAGTTTAGAGGTTCTCTGACTATTCCTCTTATTTATTTTCTTATAAAGAACTGTAACTTTGGCAACTATTAATATCTAGTTAACATTTGATCCTAACATGGGAGTAACTATAATATATGAGATATGCATACTATTAGTTTTTGTTGAATTAGCATGCATTTTCTAAAGATGTAATTCTTTAATAATATTCTCTCTCTTTCTTTACACACACATCCATCCACCCGCGCTGGCCAATTGAGTTCACCCTTTTTTAAAACCATTTTTCGCCCTCCCCAGGCTCCAGAGGCTTTATAGGAGCCTGGGGAGGGTGAAAACAGCCTCCCCCCCCCGGATGCCCTCTGGAGGCGTCAGGGAAACCTCCGGACAGTCTCTGAAGCCTTCGGAATGCTTAAAACGACCCCCCGAGCAAACCAGAAGTGACTTTCGGTTTGCTCGGAGGGTCGTTTTGAGCGCTTTGAAGACATCAGGAAAGCCTCCGGACAGTCCCTGAAGTCTTTGGAGCGCTCAAAACAACCCTCAGAGCAAACCGGAAGTCACTTCTGGTTTGCTCGGAGGATCGTTTTGAGCACTCTGAAGGCTTCAGGGACCGTCTGGAGGCTTCCCTGAAGCCTCCGGAGGGCGTCCGGGGGGGGCGGGGGAAGCTGTTTTCGCCCTCCCCAGGCTCCTATAAAGCCTCTGGAGCCTGGGGAGGGTGAAAAAAGCATGTAAAAATGGGGGGAGGGCCTGTAGTGCGCGCATGCGCACCGGAGGGTCGCGCATTGCATTATGGGTGCGGCACACCCGCACTCGATCCCCTGCGCTCCCCCCACTTATGGCACGCGAGCCAAAAAAGGTTCGCCATCGCTGATCTATGCATTCTGACATACAGTCTATAATTAGCCTCTGCTCTTTGAATAATCCACTTTGTTTGCACATTAGCTCTACAATGTCTCAATACTGCATACAAAGGATATTATTTAATCACCAAAAATTAATACATAAATATACTATTATAATGGCTTTTTTGGAAGCAGAGTGTCAAGGGATATAGTACATAGGACAAAAAGACAAAATAACTAGGTCTACATTACTCATATGGACAGTGCTTGGATTTAGGTTTGTTTTAGTAAATTTTGTTGCGTGTTTATTTTTCATGTGTTCTATAGGACGAATTTTGGGGCTCTTAAAAAAATTCACACACCTAGCTACAGTCTGTCTACTTGAGTGTTTTTCAAAGTTGGAGAAATATGGACCAAATCCACTGTCTGCACTCTTATGTATGAATGGTTCAGTGCACAATTCAGCACCACATCTTTGTGTAAGCACAAATGATATGCCCTACTGCAATAGCCAGTTTATAGTTTATAAATGTCCTTGTGAAGATATTAGTTTGTACAACTGGTACCTTCATTAGTTAGCTTCAGAATGCACTGTCCCTTTCAGACTTTTGGGTACCTGCAAAGATAACCATATATCATTTCTCTAACTGTTCGTTGGCCTTTTTTATTGATGGACAGATTAAACTTGTGTTGTGCCTTCTAGCTGTTAGTTATCTATAGATGAACAAATAAAATCTCAATCTCGCTGAAACGAAATGTAATTCCAGCCAATATTAAACTAGATAAGCAGCCACTAAAACGAAGGTGCTGCCCCTTTCAATTGATGTTATACATTTTTTTATTCAAATATATGCTATTTATAAGATTTTATTGCCATTTTACTTCAACTAAAAATCCTGCATAGTCCTATTTAAGCCAAATATTTTGCTTCACTGTAAATACAGTTTGGCAATTCATAGTTTATAAACTTATTTAAAGCTATAAATCTTGCTTTTATGCAGATTTATCCAACACTGTTTGAACTTTTCTTAGACCCTTCAGGCATGCTAACTCCAACAGGAACTTTTAATCAAGCAGAACAGATATTTCATGCCAGCATAATTCATAGATGATTATTTTACACCCAGTAAGCCAACTGTAGAAGATAAAAGGTGAAAATGTTAAATATTTGATCATAGTAGGTCTAGAGAACAATGCCTTATACCAGGGGTGTCAAACTCGATTTTATTGAGGGTCACATCAGGGTTGTGTTTGACCTTGGGGGGCTGGGGTGGGCATGGCTGGGGTGGACAGCTTGACATCACTTATGATGGGGGTGCCTGTGGTGGCCTGAGGGCTCTGTCAGTGAAAACGGGCTCCTGAGCTCTATTTTCGACTGTGATGGTTTCCTGCAACCCTCTGCCAATGAAAACGGTGCTTGGGAGGGCCACACACGGCCTTCCCAAACGCTGTTTTCACTGGCAGGGGAACTGTGGGCCAGTCCTTTGCTGTTTCTAGGGCAGCCCTTTGGACCATATCTAAGCACCTTGTGGGCCAGATCTGGCCCCCCGGGCCTTGAGCTTGACACCCCTACCTTATACCAAGTTGGATATGATCAATCTATCCAGTATTGTCTACAATGACCAACAAAGAATTTCCAGAATTGCACACAGTTGTTCCAATTGCTCCCCATTTTATATGGAGATCAAATTAGAACCATTTTAGTCTATGACCAAACCCATGATGTCTATTTTTAATACTTGTGCCAGGTTTTGGCTGTGAAAATCCAATATCTGCTAGATGGCATCAAAGGCATGCAGAAAACACACTCTATATGATATGGTAAGGGTCAGGACTTCTGTAGTCCACATTTGATAACTGTGATTGCCTTAATATTACCTTTATGCAGTATTCACTGCTGCATTCTTAGCATTGTGGAAAATAACTATATATTCTTATCCTGTTTGACTAGGTATGAATCCGTAAGATGACTTGCCACTTAATTTTATTATTACTTTGAGTCCATTACACAGGTAGTGGGTTTGCAAAAGTCTTAAGTATTACAATTTTACATGTTCATCCCAACTACATTCTTATAAATACTGTCATAAAACTTGAAAAATTGGCAAAATACTTTCCTTGCAGAATTCTATTTTCTCTGTAACATTTGTTATTCTCCATCAAACTTCTTCCATCAGAAGACCAGATACTTTGGAAGAACTGAAAGGCTGTTCTACATATTTAAAAAAATATTGTTTGTTCATTTTACAGTGCTTTTCCTCAATGATCAGAAATATAGGCATGTCATTTCTTTAGCTATCCTAATTTCTTGTTTATCCTCTAATCTTCTTGTTTATCATCTAATGTCTTTCTTTAAAGGTGATTTTAGCAGTTAGTCTCATAGCACATTTTTTAAAAAAACTCTTTGAAACAGAATATCTGGATCTATTAACTTTCTCATTGTTGTCTGTTAGAATTAAAGTTTCATTTTGTAGTTTGTTAAATAGATGTTTGTCAAAATTCAAAATTTGTGAATACATGCAAACACAAACATGCACACACACGCAAATATATTTGCTGTGTTCTCATTTCACTTTATTGTTTTCTTTGAATCTAATGATATTCCTGTCTGGTTTCTTAATTCTGAAATATTTAGAGAAAATCACTTGAATACTTGACCCTACCTTTACAAAATACAGTCCTGAGACTGTAAACTGAAGTGCTAGATTTTGGGGCTCACAATATGGCAATGCAAGAAACGGATTCCTTGTCCATTTCATCTTATTATTTACATAGTCCAGTAAATGTTAAAACCATGAAGAAACTTTTTCACCTCCTCAACTAGTAAGCCTCCTTAATTTTTTTAAAAAATTAAGCACTATATTTGTTCTTCGATTCTAGGGAAAAATGTTTTTTTATTTCATTTACTTCATTAAACTCTAATTATTTAATGCTTTCCAAGCTGAAACAAAAGAGGGGGGAGGAAGAGATGGATGAGGAAAAGTAAGCACATCCTGGTGCCATTAAATGACTTTCAGGGGTTTATTATGAGATAATTAAAAGAAGTTTATGTATATTGTTTCAATTTTCCATTGAAGTCCTACAATTCTAATTATCAAAATTTAACCAATGAAAGCAGAACCATGTGCTTCTTTTCCGAGCTCTATGCTTCATGCTGAGAAGCCATATTAATGTTGAGTGCTATTGGATATGTTTGCCACTTGCTTCTTTCCTCTGCTGGCAAAGAAGTTTATTTAACCAATGGATCAGAGGTGAGGATTACCCAAGGATTACCTGAACCGGTAGCTCTGCCCACCTGTGTCAGGCTCTATGGTATCCCATTTAGGCCCTTTTTCCCACCAAAAGTGCATGCGTGGAAGGATCTGAGGAGGGGAGGTGCGTACGCTTGTATTTGCAAACCATTCGGGAAGTTAAGTGTATACTACTCCTGCAATGGATCCCAAGGATGCAGAACTGGTTTGCACAATATGGCTGCTTTTCTTCCCCACCTCCCCAATGAACATGACAAGATGAAAAACAATTATTTACACTTACTGTTGCTTGTATTATCACTGCTATCATTCCTAAGGGAACTGGCCGCAACAGGATGTAATAAAAATGGCTCTGTGACACTGGTGCTTGAATCTGAGACAGAAATAATATGTCAGTTTTTTTAAAAAAAAATATTTTAGGCACATAGGAAGTTGCATAATACAGAATGAAACCCTTGGGTCATCTATTTCTGGATTCCTGCAGGATTCTTTCCCAGCCTGATCTGGATATGCTGAGGACCACATGTGGGAGTTTTCCACTATAATAAAGTTGGACCCAATTTTTTACTGCTTTATAACATTTAGACAATTCAGTAAAAAGAAAGGTTTATGTGATCAGAAGTAAATGGCTATAATGGAAACAGAGCAGCTAAATTTCCTATATTCAGAGCCATGATGGCACAGTGGTTAGGATGCAGTACTGCAAGCTACTTCTGCTGACTGCAATTTGGCAGTTTGAATCTCACCAGGCTCAAGGTTGACTCAGCCTTCCATCCTTCTGAGGTCGGTAAAATGAGGACCCAGATTTGTGGAGGCAATTTGCTGACTCTGTAAACAGCTAGAGAGGACTGTAAAGCACTGTGAAGTGGTATATAAGTCCCTTCCGGGAGAGGGGGCGGTATATAAGCGCTAAGAAATAATAAATAAATAAATAAATAAATATAAGTCTAAATGATATTGCTATTTTATGTTAAAAAAATTATCATTCTACAAAATCCTGAAGGCTTCCTTTATGTTCCTAAGACATTTATTTATTTATTATTTATTTATTTATTTATTTATTTATTTATTTATTTATTATTTATTATTTATTATTTATTATTTATTATTTATTATTTATTATTTATTTATTTATTTATTTATTTATTTATTTATTTATTTATTTATTTATTTATTTATTTATTTATTTATTATTTAATTTGACTTCTTAGTCGCCCCCTCTCCCCCCAGGGACTCGGGGCGACGTACAACAGCACAACAATATAATATGGAGGAGGTGGAAAATAAATAAATAAATTACAGTACTTTAAGATAATTAAAACCCCAATGACAGTTAAAATTTTAAAATTAAAATTAACAATTAAAAATGCCCAAGAGGTGGAAAAGCTCTAAAATTTAAGCCAGGCCGGCTAGTCGGAACAGGTGGGTCTTAAGTTTCATACGGAAGGAGCGGAGGTCAGTTGTAGTCCTAATGTCTGGGGGGAGGTCATTCCAAAGGGTAGGGCCCATCACAGAGAAGGGCGCCTACTCCTGGGCGCCGCCCTCTGACACTCTCTGGAGGACAGCACCCGGAGAAGTCCCTCTCTTTTGGGGGGGAAAATGTCTCATGTTATGGAGAACATGTTTGAATGTGTTGCATGTTATGGAGTTCTGATGAAGAATATTTTAAGCATCAAAGAGTCAGTTTGAAAAAGTTAACATTGTGTCACCATCACTTTTTTTCTAGCCACCTGTACTTTTGATTAAAAAAACCTTGGCAAAGGCTGCTCTTTCAAAATCTGCACGCAAACCCTTCAGGAACCTTCTCAATTGAAGATTGGGGTGAAAGTGACGTAGAAGTAAATAAATTTATTCCACTTTTATTTTGTTTTAAAAATTAAATAGCAGTCATGAGTTTTGAATATGGATTGTTCTAGAACAGTGGGGTCAAAGTTGATTTCATTGAGGGCCACATAAGGGTTGTGTTTCACCTTGGGGGGTCAGGTAGGCATGGCCAGCTCAACATCATTCCTGTCAGGGGCGCCTGGCACGGCCCAAGTGGTCTGCCAGTGAAAACAGACTACCAAGTTTCATTTTCACTGGCAGAGGGTTGCAGAAGGCTGTGGCAGCAAAAAACGTAGCTTTGGGAGCCCTTTTTTTACTGGCAGAAGCACCATGGGCCAGTTCTTTGCTGTTTCCAGGGTGGCCTCATGGGCCAGATCTAAGTACCCCATGGACTGTATCAGGCCCCTGGACCTTGAGTTTGATACTCGTGTTCTAGAGAATAATTGGCTAAACAGTGTAGAAAGATTTTGATCCTTTCTTCGTTTCTTAGCCGAGGGAGTCAGTATTGTCTGAAGACATTTCCATGATCGTGTGGCTAGTATGCCTATGTGCTGAGGTGCACGGAACACTGTTACCTTCCCACCAAAGTGGTATCTATTTATCTACTTGCATTCACATTCTTTTGAACGGCTAGATGGCAGGAGCTGGGGGGAGGGACTTCTCCTGGTGCCGTCCACGAGGCAATGCCAACGGGCGACACCGAGGAGTAGGGCCTTCTCTGTGATGGGCCCAACCCTCTGGAATGACCTCCCCCCCAACATTAGAACCACTACTGATCTCCGCTCCTTCCGACAGAAACTGAAGACACACCTGTTCCGACTGGCTGGTCTGGCATAATTCTTAACGTCTACCTCCTGGCATACACATTCTTACTGGTTTTTAGAGGGATAGTGTTTTAAATTTAATCTGATATTTTAAACTTTTGTATTGATTTATTTATTAGCAGTACAGTTTGGCATATTTTATCCTCCTCATACACATGTATTTCTGTAGTTATTTCTATGTTTTAATCTGTTGTATTTTAATACGGACTGTACACCGCCCCGAGTCCCTTTCAGGAGAGGGGGCGGTATATAAACGCTAATAATAAATAAATAAATAAATAAATAAGTAAGTAAGCTGGGAGTTGACCCTGACGCACAACACTCTGGTCTCAAACCCAGGCTGTCAGATTTCCAGCTGACATGCTCAGTGTCTTTAGGACCCTGGTAAAGCAGGGTACAGGTCTATAAAGTTAAAGCACTCTTTATTACTGATATTTCTAGATGGCTCTATTCCAAGCAGCATATTACTGTGTTACATTTACCCTGTATAATACAAGCTCATATTGAATTGGCACCAATCCATTTAAGGTGATTCATGACATTTGTGGATATTTCTATATATAAAAGAGCATTTACCATTTGCAGAGGCTTCTGTTGTTGAGGGAAGAATGCAATCACTTTGTTCTGGTCTTTTTGAAAAGATTTTGTAGGCCTCAATAGTTCTGTAAAAGTGCTTGAAGAACTCTTCTGGAATAAATTTACCTTCTTCATATAGATGATCATGTTGGCTATAATTCTGAGAAAGAGGATAGAATCCCATTTTAAAGAAAGCAAGGCCACCTAGTCTATCACTATGCAGGGAAGGTTATAAAGTAGGTATTCCTTCCTGGGTGAGTACATTATTTACAAGTGGCAAAAACACAGAGGTGAAAACTATACATGCAAATTCATATTTAACTAAAAAGCTTTTTTATATAAATACTAAATACACAATTAAAATATTAAAGCAGGAATTGGTTTTGTTTACTTTGCAAATTGAAGCAGCTAAGTTTAAAGCTGTCTTTAGACGACACAGTTTCTTTTTGTTACAATATCATCTTTTATGTTTTAAATCAGTGGTGTATAATTGGGGGGGTGGGGGTGGCATGTATCTTGAAGAACTCTTATTCCCAAATATCTGTTTCATCTATTACTATGAAAAGCAAAGTACTGTTTCCAAAGATTTATTAGCAGTGCAAGCAAGCTATGCTTGCTACTCAGATATTACATTTGAAATAAATCCTATAGTTTCAATGCTTCAAATATATATTCAAAATATTGTGTATATGTTAGTCATATTTATTTAAATACAAGATTGGAAGAAATTGAATTGCATGCAAGAATTATTTATATATTATCTTTATGTTCCACTACAATCATATAAACACAAGAGAGGGTATAAATATGATACATAAATATATATCAAAATTGAAATTATATATAATTAAATACATAAATAACTGAAGGAATTACTTATATAAATTCATGATTTAATAAAACATTAAGAATGTTTGGTTCTTAATGCAGAGGAAGGTAACCTCTGCAAAAACATTATGTTACAGTCACCCATTCTTTATACATCATTATCTCAGGATATTATTTAGTAATATAGAGGAAAGTTCAGATTTAGATTATTACCTTATTATATGTGGTAGAAGGTAAGCATGCCATCACATCAGTGATGATCCTCCTTAGTTTATTGATAATTGAATAATTACTCAAGACATTTGACATATCTGGAAATTCTTTAAATTTATTGAGAAGATTATTTAGACTATTTAACAATTCAGGGACCATCAAATGCAACCAACAGTGGTAGGGCTGTCAGAAATGATAACAAAGGGGAAAAAAGAGATTATATTCTGTGCATACTTTAATAATGTACAATTGTAACAAAGTAGTTCAATACATTGTTAGAGAATCTATCCACCTATCAACATTTATAAACTATCTCCACCCAATCTGCCTTGGAAGTATTATTTTGCACTAGTATTCAACTGCCATTAATATGGATCTGTGACTGTCAGCCAATTTCTGCTAATTCTTCTTGTTTCTCACATCCACTAAGGAAAAGAATTAAGATCTATTTTATCTTGTTCATTCCAACTCAATATGTTTATGAATCTTGACTCCTGGTGATGAGATCCAATATTTATGGTGCACTGAATTTGTCCTATATTTTAAAATGAGATGTATTTCATGTTGCATGTCAGGAATACAAATTACATGTCAAAACCCCTATGCCTCAACAATGTTGCTTCATTTATATATGGACTGAGTTCACCTCGACAGTGAACATATTTTTCTAACACAAAGTATGTCCATACATCATAATAAGTCATAATGAGGTTTGTCTGATTTTGACTTACACTACTGTGTGAATCCTAATAGTACCAAAGCCCATTAATATTGCAAGACAAACATTGATTTTCAGTTATGAACATCAAACTCATTTCTATTAGATTTAAAGCTAATTAGTATTATTAGTATCTACTGAGATATCTATCCTATAAGGCTTTCCTGACTAATTGTTATATAATGTGTCATAGTGCTTTACAGCCCTCTCTAAGCGGTTTACAGAGTCACCCCCAACAATCTGGGTTCTCATTTTACCTGGGTTCTCATTTTACCTTGAAAGGATAGAAGACTGAGTCAACCTTGAGCTGGTCAGAATCAAACTGCTGGCAGTCAGCAGAATTAGCCTGCAATTCTGCATTTTAACTACTTTGCCACCATGGCTCTACCTGGTATAGCCCTACATTTTTTTTTTTTATTAATGATTCTTCCGAAGTTGGAACTGGTGGTGCAAAGCCTATGGAATACTGCCACCATGGCAAATAACACCAAATTTATTCACAAGATGTTTTTGAGTACTCACTAAAGAAAAGATTATTATCTTTCTCACACGCACAAAGTTATTATTCTCTTTGCCAGCAAGCAGATTTAATTAGGCTTTTAATTAGCAGCAAAGAAACAACCTTAAAACATTGCAGTTATGTGTCTTGCTTTTTGTGCAAGAAAAATTAGAGGCTTGGCAGGAAACCATTTATAATATTATGTTCTTTACAATTTAATTAGATGAACAAAATTGAATTCCTTATTAATACCGTGAGTATGTCAGTAACCACACACCTGCATATCTGGAATTTAGAGGAGACAGAAAAAATGCAGGCATAAGAATCATAGAATATTCCTGCAGCATAAAATCAAAGATTTTTTGTTCCCATCTACCATGGGAAAATGATTCATTTTATATAAATGAAGATTTAGATAGGTTGAGTCATACGCTGCTTCACTCATCTGATTACTACATATATACAAATAATTAAAATTATATTGCTCTTATGTACATATTTATTTCAAGTTATTATTACATAAAATATATGGGGGAAAAACAGTTAAAATGCAGCATGTTACATTTTAATAGCATTTCAATGGAAAAGTTTAATTTACCAAAAGGAATGTAATGGTCTCTGGCCAGAATATAATTTTATAAGAAAAATATTTTGAAAAAATCATTGAATTAAAAAGTTCAGAATCTGTTTGCATTTCCAAAAATTGAAAAGCAAGAATAATTGATGCTGCAAATGTTTATGTTTTGAAATAATTCAAATAGTTTTACATACCAGTGTGTCCGTCTTCTGGACATATCTAAGAGCTATCATATAATCATACGGAAGATTTCCAACCTACAGACAACAAAGAACATGAAAAACAATTTAGCTATTTAAGGGAAAAATGAAAATAGAGCTAAACATATAATCATGCCTATGGCAATTTAACATGTTTACCTGACATGCCACTTGTATGACATTGCAATGAGCATTTTTTAATGCTGACATTTTTTAATGAATTATGTACCACCCAATTGATTCAGTTCAGATTTATTTTCAAACATTTTTTTTCTGTTCCTCGTAATACCTTCCAGGTATTTTTGACTATATCTGTTTTAATCCTGTTTTAATATCAAACTGACTTTTGTTCTGCTTTGTTCTCTTGCCTATGAAAGAGAAAGAGAGGAAGTACATGATCTAAATCTCGCAATGGCTTGTTTTTCTGTTTTATCTGAATTCTGTAGTGGGTCAGTATATTTTTCCATGGGTCTAGGATAACTCTCTGTGGCTATCTCAGCACCACCAGCTCACCATTGCCAAGTCACCTCTGCCAATTCACTGCCACTAAGTTGCTGCAGGACAATTCCACATATGCAACTCGCTGTGGGCACAACTTGCCCCAGGTTGCTGGAAAAAGAGCCAGGCAGGTGAGCAAATGAAAGGGTAGGCAGAGCACAGAGTAGTGGTCAGGGGCTTCTCATTTTCACACCCCCTGACACTGCTGCTGCACAAAGCTCTGGGCAAAAGAAGTCAGGAATAGTGGCATTGAGTGGGGTGAGTGGCAGGAAGGTAGCAGTGGCCAGGGACGTTCCCTTTTCACACTATCCACCACTGCTGCTGTTATTGTGCCAAGCTCTGGGCCAAAGATGCTAAGGATGGTGGTGGGAATGAGGATGTGAAAATGGGACACCTCCGCTGCCACCTCCATGCCCATCACTGCCATCGTCTTCAGCGGAACACAGTGCAACAACAGCAGTAGCAGTGGCAGCCATGGGGTGTGGGAAAATAGGACGCACCAGCCTCTGCCACCTCCCTGCTGCTTGCCCTGCCCACTGCCACTGTCCCTCTGCGCTCTACCCACCTACTTGCTCACTCACCCAACTCTTCTTCTGGCCATTTGCGGTAATTTGTCCCCATGGCAAGTTGGCTGTGTAGTTGTCCTGCAGTGACTTGGCAGTAGTGAGTTGGCACAGGTGACCTTGCCATGCTGAACTGGCTGAGATTAATTGTCTCATTCCTTTTTTCCATAGCCCTTCTTGAAAGCCTTTGTATTCTAATTAGAAGGTTGCTATCATAATTTGACTTAGTAATATTTTCTGTAATTTAAACATATAAACATATACAGACCCAGTAACCATTCTTCACATTCTTCTTGATTTTTATCCTCCTCACAAAACTTGATAGTCCCTCTATTTCTAATGGGTTCGTGTATTTTTTGAAGTGTGGTGGACATTATTCCAAGTGAGATCCGACCAGGTCAGCATAAAATAATTACTCCCTGTTATCTTGATTTTATCATCTGTTAATGCCCCAAAGTTAATATTTATGCTTTTAGCAGCTCTATTATACTGCTGGTTCATGTTTAATTTGTGGTCATCCCGTATACCCAAATCCTTTTTGTACTCCAGGACTCCCCCATTTTTGCCTACATTCTTCCTATTTAGATATACAAGTTTATGTTTCTTTGTTTCCTATTCATTTTTGTCATCTATTCAAGTCTGTCCTGAGCTTTTTGAATTTTCTCCCTTTCATTAAAAATGTATGAGTCACCTGCAAATGTTATAAATGGGTGAGGGAGTCACCCAAGTCACCGATAAAAATATTCAATGGCACAAGGACCAGGACAGAGACCTGTGGCACTCTACCACATACTTCCTTCCAAGATTAAATGGAGCCATTGATGAAGACCCTTTGGGTGTGATCATTTAGTCAACTGTAGGTCTCTATCTAACAGATGTACAGTAGCTCATATTTCACCATTTTATGAAGGGGAATAGCACAAGGCACTCATCCAGGTGCACTATGTCTCAAGTATTTTCCAACTTTGTCAAAGGAGATAAGGTTAAGCTGGCAAAATTTGTTTATTACAAATCTAGTCCAGGTCCTATTAATTGAGCATTCTTATATAATTGCTTCTCCAAACTATAGGTTATTATTTAGTAGGCTTCATCTCTCAGTTTGGACATAAAACGAGCTCATCATATTGATGATTGCACAGAGAGCTGAAATATCATCATGTAACTCCAGGCAACTACTATGCAGTGAATTTGATTTTTGCCTCATTATGTGATATGCATATGGTCATTCTAATTTATTTATGTGTTACATAGATATATATTTTAAGGGGCATGGTGGCTCAGTGGCTAAGATGCTGAGCTTGTCGATCAGAAAGGTCAGCAGTTCGAACCCCTAGTGCCGCTTAATGGAGTGAGCTCCCATTACTTGTCCCAACTTCTGCCAACCTAGCAGTTCGAAAGCATGTAAAAATGCAAGTAGAAAAATAGGGGCCACTTTGGTAAGAAGGTAACAGCATTCCATGTGCTGGCAACATGACCACAGAGACGTCTTCGGACAGCGCTGGCTCTTTGGCTTTGAAATGGAGATATGCATCGCCCCCTAGAGTTGGGAATGACTAGAACATATATGCGAGGGGAACCTTTACCTAGATAGATATTTACCTTCCTTCTTTTCATGAGCTAAAAACAGCTTGCATAATATTCTCTCCTCCCACATTTTTCTTCCAATCACCAACTTGGATGGCAGGTTGGGCTGAGAAGGAATGAATAGCCTCAAGTCCCTAATGAACTTTTGTGGCTGTGGGTAGACTTGAACCTAGATTTCTCCAGTCACACTCTAATCACTACACTGCACTGACTCTTCATGTTTTATGGCTTAGTGTATTGTGTGAACCTAGCTACTACGCTGTGTTTTTTTTAAAAAAATCATGCATTAGCGCAATAAATCCTAAATTATAATTTTTGTGTATATTTCTAAAAGTTACAGCACTTCTACTCTACAAATGAATTTCCTTAGAAGAAGAATGAGCAACATTTTCTCTTTATATCCCATTTAGGGGTTATACAGGATGAGGACCTAGTGATGTCATGGCATCACCAGAGTTTAATTTAATTTATTTTGGGCCTTTCAAAAATATTTTTTTTAAAAGAGTAATACAATTCTAACTTTTAAACAATCCATTAAAACTCTGTAAAATATAAAAATGGATCTAAAATGGATTTGTTTTTCTTTTTTAAGTGATACAGTTATAACTTTTAAACAATCCACCAACATTTTGTAAAGTGGAAAAAATGGGTCTGAAAATTATAGTTATGTTTATTCTGGTATGGCTTTCTAGGCCTGTAGGGTTCTGGGGGCTACAGGTGGCTTGTAGACTTTGGGCTGCTCATCTGCATTCCAAAATGAATGTCATCTGCTATTTTTTTCAGGCATGATTTTTTCCCCCAGAAGAGTTGCTAGAGGAGAATTTGGCTTCTTGGGTACTGTCCAACAGTTTTCAGAAAGAATGAGCCAATTTAAAATGTAATTAAGGATCAGTCAGTGCTAATAATATCCCTATTAATAAGTAAGTAGCGAGACTTCACCTAATACCTAATCAAACATATCTTCCCATTTAAATTTGCTGTACTAGACTCATTTGTCTAATTAATAAAATAGGTCACTCAATTAAGGGAAGAGCTAGCATTTGGCAAGATAATGTTATTTACATCTCACAATCCTGTCAAACAAGTGATATTCAAACCAAAAGAAAACACAGTAAAATTACTTTTAATACACATTTCCTAGGAATGTGAACTTTTTACAAAATTTGTCAATTTCTATTGATATCTAATTTCTATTGATATTTTTAACCATTTTTAAATGGGGATTTCATGTTCCATTTTAATTAATTTTAGAAATGGATATACCTAGAATAATTTATCAAAAGCCCATTTGGACTCTGCATGTGACTTTAATGCAAAATCAAATATTAGGTTATATTCAGATTTAGTTTAATTTAAGTAAATTCAGATAAATCAATGATTATGTAAGTTACTAATTTAAATTCCTAGATCTACTCTGTACAATATTGGCTTTTCAGATCTTGCATTAGTTTTTAAGTCATACATAATTCTGTGTTATACCTTTGCGACTCAAGAACAAACTGTATAATATATAACACAGGGATTATATAGATGCTTTTCCTTTCCCTTCTTTTTTACACTGGAGTAAAGATATGATGATCCAGATTTCACTGTTTTGTTTTCTGAAACTCACTCCCCTAATTAATTCTGGGTCCCATCCACGTTTGACTGGCAGCCTCAATAATATCATACATTTGAGAAATCTTACACTAAATGTAATTTATTTTTTTCCCAAATAAAAAAATCTATGGTTCACAACTCTGGAAGAAGCCAGGATTTAAGGCAACTTCAAAATCATCTTTTAGATTTGGAAGATACAAATCTCCTCATGTAGATTTGAGGAGGGCAACCACCCTTTTGGTTGCATGGCCAAAAGAATCATTCAGATTCATCTGAATACAAGAGGATTTTGGATCTCTTAGCCAGTTCCAATATCAGCCACACTTTAAGCAAAAAAGAAGATCCTGTTTTCTTTATTCAGTATCCTCAGAGAGATTAGAGGCTTCACACTGTCAGCAACCATGCATTTCTTTTAGGAAGGTCAGTGCAAGATTAAATCTGTTCCAGATCGAGAAGCACAACAAGAATTGACATGCATTATGTATAAAACCTACTTTACTGGCATCAAAGCCTGTCAAGCTCTTTTCATGCACAGCTTAAAAAAAATCTAAGTAGCCAAGATTACAAAGTGAAGGAGCATGAACATTTTAATAACTATTACAGAGGGGGGGGGGGAGAGGGAGAGAAAGACTGGCATGCTGTCTTATTCAAAGAAAAAATCATGAACTTAAAATTACTTATGTAAATACTGACGGAACTATAGCAGAATATTTGGTGTGACATCCATTTCTATTTCTTTTGCAAATTCAGAGTCACCATGCTAGGATTTAATGACAAATTATAGAAATATCATGTTTGAATTTCCTAGTCCCACACTCTCTTTCTAATCCTATCTTTTCACCATTGCAATTTTTACTAGGTTTTAAAAAAATCTTTCTGCCCTACTTTTGCTGCATGCTCCGCTTTGAACTCAAAGTGAATTGATTATTTTAGTAATAATGACAAAATATATTTATGCTTCCTTGTGTCCTGGAATGCCATAAGATGCCTGCCCAGTTTCTAGCTTAGATAAATATATATGTCTATAAGAGCCTTATAAGATATCATTCCTTGTAATAAGAAGCAGTTGATAGCTAAATTACAATTATTTACATGCCACAAAACCCAAAAGGAACTTTTAAAAATTCCAATAAATTAATTATTTTCACTTGGTGGATCTTCACATTCATATTACACTTGGAAAAGGGATTGTTCACGCCATGGAAAAACTGTGATTTATGCTATCTGATGGGAAAGAGAGCTTTCTAGGAGTTGTTGAAACTTGGATTTGTGGACTGCTTAAAAACGGACGGGATGAGGAAAACCTGTAACAAAAGGAAGGATCAAACCTCTAGCAGGTCGCAGCCTAAGATTAGTTGATCTGATTTGGCTTGTTGGGTCTTGACTGCTACAGACATGAAACAACTTCTGTTAAAATGTATCACATCTTTGGATGTCTTTTTCTAACAAGAAAGGGACCATCAGCATGCCAAGGAAAGAAGTTGTGCTTGCATAATGTATGACCTGCGTTAAGTACTGTTTGTAAAAACACAGAAAGTTGCATCAATATTTCACTCAGTCTATACGGCCTATGTTGAATGATGTTGACTTTCCTTCATATGCTGTTTGCATATGCGTATCATTCACACAATGCATGCTGAAAGCCATGTCCTGTAACATTGTTCCATTCCCTGCCTTTTCTTAGAACAACATTCAACAACTCGCATTTAGTAGAAAATCGTAATGACCGCAACATATTCTCCATCTCTTCCTATCCACTTATGACCCTTGGATGAAAATGGATAATCTTCTATGAAGCAAAGAAATGTTGGCATTGGCTATGAGGAATGGCCCAGAAGAGAGGGAAGCTGAACTACAAAAGACCAGTTCCATGTGGAATGTAAGGAATGTAAGGAAGATCTGGCTCAGGGAGTACATAGGCATCTCTCTGCTTTGGCCTTGAAAATCTAACTTTCAGAGGATTTTTCAGTGCTAGAGCAGGGCCTCCCGGGATTTCCCTCACTCAAGGAATCTAGCACACCTTACTTGAGACTCTGTCCACTTAATGATGCAAGAAATTGCTTAACGACAGAGAGCTGAGATGGTGGTTATTGAGCAAAGCAGCCACGTTGGTGTCTTACTTCATGGCTTGTTTGCTCAATGACCCAGATTCTGGTTCCAATTTATGCTCTGAATATGGGACTGTCCTACTTTCAGTGTCTTGATTTAAGATAGACACAGACATATATATTTATCACAATGATAAAAAGCATAGAAAATATTCCTTCTATTTTAGAGTTGAAGAGAATTTAGTAATGGACCTACCACATACTTAAGAGGAAAATTTACAGACAGATGAAAAAAGGGTCCTTGGGAAACAACATAGTTATTTTACGGCTTGAAACAGACTCATGTATTTTGTAAAGATTTGCAGGGTTCTCTCTCCATTTAAAAATAAAATAAAATAACTCTATTAGATTTTCTTACATGCTAAAAATGAACTAAAATTAATACTTAAGACAAGCCAAAAAGAGCTTCCATGTTTCTGCCAAGCATATCGCCTTTCATCTCATGCAGAACAGTGTTTAGTGAGAAATTTGGAAAGAAACCACTTACCAGTACTGCAATTTCATTTACATCATCTGTCACTGGATTCCCACAGGGACTTTGGGCTTTAATAAGAGGATAAAGTAGGAACAATTGAAGATAAAAGCAAGTGATAATCCAAGTCTGTGAAAAGAGAGAGAATGTAACTGGTAACTATAGTAAAGACAAATTACATAATGACAACATATAAATACACTTCAGAGATATGGTTTCTTTTCTTTTTAGCTCTGTAAATAAAACAATTTCCTTAAGTTATAAAACTTGACAGAAGTGTTAAGTAACATGTGGACTTAGATGACCATAGTTTCAGAAACCAAAACAAACTTCCAAAGCAAATGTGGTAACTTTAAAAGGGGTATATTTAAAATTTTAATCATGTCCTTAATCTATCAACATTGTCATCACCTCAGGGAAAAAAAGCAGAAAAATATGGTTGTTTTTTTTTACTTTGAAGGAAAAATTCTTATTTTACATAGATACTGATCGTGATGAATTGGGAAAGACTGGTTTAAACATGCCTTGATTTTTTGTGCTATGGCTGAAATTAAACGCAAATTCCAAGCAGGGAATTATCAGGAAGTGACTAAGCGACCGTACTTCAGTGCCTGCACAGAAGCCTGTGGTAAGGTTGAAATTGGAATAATACCTATAATTTTGACTGCCTTATCTCAAAAAACAAATTGCATAGTTAGGAAAAAAAAGTGAAGAGAATACATCCAAAAATCAGTTGGTGGAAAAAAATAGCTTCTAGCTCCTTTTCATTTTTTGTAATAATACTCACATAAAATGTTTGTCAGAACGATAAAGTGTTTGCACTGCTTGCATTATGATGACAGTAGGAATAAGTTAAAGGTAAAGATTCCCCTCACACATATATGCTACTCATTCCCAACTCTAGCGGGTGGTGCTCATCTACGTTTCAAAGCCGAAGAGCCAGCACTGTCCAAAGATGTCTCCATGGCCATGGGGCCGACATGATTAAATACCAAAGGTGCACGGAACACTGTTACCTTATCACCAAAGGTGGTTCCTATTTTTCTACTTGCATTTTTACATGCTTTCAAACTTCTAGGTTGGCAGAAGCTGGGACAAGTAACGGGAGCTCACACCGTTACGTGGCACTAGGGATTTGTACCGCCAAACTGCCGACCTTTCTGATCGACAAGCTCAGCATCTTAGCCACTGAGCCACCATGTCCCCTCAACAGTAGGAATAGATACATAAAAATCGACATTATGTTAATTCACCACATACATGGTTACTATTTATGCTTACATAATTACTGTTCTATAATGGAAATGGACTAGGGAGATTTATCAAGAATTCATAATATAATACAGGATTATTTATTCATAAATGGTAGGAGCTATACAACAGGTAAGAACATATACATGGTAATCTGTAATAACTAGATTTTTTTTCATGGAAGGTATTTTGGGGCAAAATGAACACCTTAAGCTTTTTCTGAGTAGGATGTAGAAAAACCAAACACATAAAGCATCTATTTATTGTTTAAATTTTGTCTAAATCACATACATTTTTTTAAAAAAAATAAACCCCATTCTGTTGAAATCTAACACCAAGAGACACACTTGTTTATGGCCCTAAGCAGAGGGGCCCATATGCACACCCTTGTTAGTTTTAACTATAATGATTATGGCTGTTTATTCCACCAGCCAACTTGATTAAATACATAGCTATAGTTCACTTCCTGGAATAATTACTTGTGGAATTAGCTACTAAACACAAACATTAGACAAATTAAGACATTAAAATGATTTTTGAACAACAGTTTTCCATTCGTGACTTCTTGTTATAAAATGCTTAACGTAGTACTAGATTGGGGACTCAGTTTAAATCTCTGCAGAGTAATGTGCATATGCAATATGTCAAGAGTGGAACTGAGACAGAGAGAGGGGGAAAGTATAATCAAAGCTTATCATGGAATACTTTTATGACTAGATTTATAACTAGATTTTGATATGTTAAAATATCTAGGCAAATTAGTAACTTTAATAAAAGTAAAGAAAATCAGGATGTACTTCTCATGTTTACTGTGCCTGAAAAGTCTCCCGGAATTGTTTTTATGTGATTTTTATTTATTTACCATATGACGATATTACATTAGCCAGGAGACTGGTTTGGCTGCTAACCCTGTTTGGTTTCCAACATACACCTGCAGCATTTTCCAGGGCCTTCTCCCACCACTGAAGCTGCCTAGCAAATGGGCATCACAATCAGCAAGGTCAAGTACTGGCAGGATTCTGACCATCTGCATGAAGCACCAGCTCATCTTTCCACCAAAGTGGTACCTATTTATCTACTCACATATAACATGCCTTTGAACTGCTAGGTGGGCAGAAACTGAGGCAAGAGAAGCAAACCACACACAAAGTGAACCAGTACCAACCAGTACAGGAACCTGCCCCTGATGCAGGGATGTCAAACTCGCATCTTCAAGGCATCGTCACATTACATATCGTGCCTTTTTCCCCTTTAGTTAAACTGGGCATGGGAGTGGCCAGTGTGTGACACATCTGGCCCGTTTGTCAGCCCTGCTCTATGGAGAACAGTTTTAGATGTATCCTATGGAGAGTTCATGAGAAGCACCTCTGCATTATCAGGGATTCTGTCTGAAATGTACAACCCATGTGAAGTTATACTCATGAAAACCTCTTATCATATTTTTCAGACTATAAGACGCACCAGTGTGTAAGATGCACCAAGATTTTGAAGAGGTAAGTAAGAGAAAGTTTTTATCTTCCCCGGCCCTCAGGACAGGAGCACTCTGCAGGCTTCAGCAGGGCTGGGGTATGGCAAAAATGCCCCCGTTTTGGTAAAAAACAGCCAATTTTTCACAAAAATGGGATGCAGGGGCAGGGTTTTGGGAGGCAAAAATGGCTGTATTTGGTGTATAAGATGCATCTCATACTCTGAAAAACACAGTTAATTACTATTATTCTGTGAGATGGGTGGCATATAAATTTAATAAATATTCACATTGGATGATATTATTGGATGTATTTCTAGGAGCACCTTCTTGTTGCATCCATTTATATATTTACGTTAGCCTGACTATTCTACTATTTCCACACTGACCTACAATTTTAACAAATGATTCTAGAAGTGGTATTTAAGTAGAATTCTTAAAATGTTTTTATCTGCAGCCTATGTGCTCTTAAGCAAATTATTCTTATGCCCATGCTGGTACTTTTTGCCATCCAGGACAGTTTTGCAATTTCGGGAGAAGCACAAAATTCTAAAGAGAACTGCTTTCTAATCAGCAAATTAGAACCAGATAATACAGATAAAGTTTGTTCCCTTCAAAATGTGAACAAAAGAAAATTACTGAATTAAATACCCTTTAGAGCAAGGGTTCTCTAGCTCATGTTGTCATGTTGGAGTCACATGAAGTATCGGGACTTTTTTCCTCTTCGCTAAACTGGGCGTGGGCAGAATGTGATGCATCCGGCCCAGGGGCTAGGAGTTTGACAGCCCTGGTTTAGAGAATCATCAAATTTGCTCAGGTAATGAATATGACTTTCAGTGGATCACCAGTATAAAACAAGTTTTAAAAAAACACCTATCTGGAGAAGATAATGTTTAACACATTTTTTTTCTTCATCAAAATAATCCTTTCCTGCTATACGGAAAGATAAAAGTGTTAGATCGGGTAATGGACAGGCACACACAGGCTAACGGTAACAACAGCTCTTTATTATAACACAACAAGTATGAACAATCCAGCGAAGGTTGAGTCTGACAGCAGCGCTTTTATAGGGAGCTGTCAGACCCTTCGACCAATGAGATTAAACCTCTGATCCCGCCGGAACAGAGGACCTTGGTGGAAACCATTATAACTGAAGCTAGTATCTAACAAAAATGGTCATCTTATCAGTCTAATATCAGATACAATGATTTGGATAGTGAGGTTCATAGGTCAAACTTACATGGTTAGGATCTATTTGAACCCCAATCCATCTCTAATTTTATATATGGAGCTACCAGCAGTATATTTGAACTGGCAATAATTATTTAAGTTTGCTGCATAATAATTTTCCCTAATGTCTTTTATTAGAAAGGTAAGGGATTGAATTGAGCTCTTTTGTATGTAAAGCATGCATTTTGCTATTGAAGTATAATCTCCTTTCCTCTACTTATAGGAACATAAGAAGGGAGAAGGAGAAGCAACTTAATTCAGCTGCAATCATTGCTGTAGTTTTAAAAAATGATTCTAGATGACTGTTATCAAGTCTGTGAATCAATATATTGTATTTGTTAGGCAAATAGCTTCATAGGAATAAGCTTCATAGAAATATCAGGAAGCACTTGCATACACAAAAAAATGACTTTTGCCCTGGGTGTGACATTAAATGAAAAACACGCAATGCATTGTGGAGCAGAAGAGCAGAGGGGAGGGGCAAAATCAAATATAGTTCAACACAGCCCTGCTCTGTGGCAGTCCTAAGCATCCTGGGTGTAATTTAAGTGAACTCATGAAAATGGTGTGTTGAAAGAAACACTCATTTCTGAATGATAACTGATATATCAGAAAAGAAAACACAAGATGTCTTCCATAAATTTAATCCAGTTAAAAGTTATTTGCTTCTACAGTTGCCAAGAAACTATGCCAATTTTTACACTGCTAATAGTTTGGAATATGTTTTCAACAAATATGTGTGAAATTAAGAAGAAACTGTTGTTTTTTACTGTAGTATTATTCTTCCAACATAAATGTTGGAACAGATTACGTAGCTAAAGCAGTTTAAACTAGCAACTGTTTCAATATCATTATTATCATGGCAATTCTGGTGGGTTATACTGATATCATCGATAAGCAACAGATGTTGTTATTACTATTTGGTGAATAGATACATAGATATTACAGATATATAGATATAGTTATAAATATAGATATATAGATATATCACTTTGTCTCAAACATAATTCCTCTCTTATTTCCTCTCTCCTTAAAACCAAGAAAATGCCCCAATGATAAATTATAATTACAAATTTTAGAATTTGTAACGTTTTACAAATAGTAATGAAGTAGTGTTTTGCGTAGAGAGAGAACGTTGGTCTTACCTGAACGTGTCTTTTCGGGGTACTTTACTTTACTTGACTTTTTATTCATATTTATAGACCGCCCCCTCTCCCAAAAGGGACTCGGGGCGGTGTACAGTCAATACATAAAAAGAATACATAGATAAATCAATGCTTAGATATTTAAATACATAAATAATTAAATGCTTAGAGGGAGGAGGTTAAAAGAACTGTACATTCAAGTAAAGTATATAAAATACAATCTTTAAAAAAAAACCCTAAAAATACCCCACAGAATTAAATTTAAAATGGTTCCCCAGAAATTCCAATTAAAATATATCTGCCAGGAGGTAAAAACTATGAGTGTGCCAGGCCAGCTAATCGGAACAGGTGAGTCTTTAGTTTTTGTCGGAAGGAGCGGAAGTCGGTGGTGGTTCTAATGTCGGGGGGGAGGTCATTCCAGAGGGTTGGGCCCATCACAGAGAAGGCTCTACTCCTAGGCGCCGCCCGTTGGCATTGCCTGGTGGACGGCACCAGGAAAAGTCCCTCCCTGTGAGAGCGAATTGGTCGCAGGGATGTGTGCGGCAGGATGCGATCCCGCAGATAGCTAGGTCCTGTGCCATGGAGCGCTTTAAAGATGGTAATCAACACCTTGAAACGCACCCGAAAAACCACAGGCAGCCAGTGCAGCTCGCGCAGGAGAGGTGTTACGTGGGAGTACCTAGTACTCCCCATGATGGCCCGCACGGGGTAGGAGGGGGAGTGGTCACGTGTGGGTATTCTCATAGCCTGATTGGTCCAAAGACTGAGAGCAAACGCTTAAATACTCCTGGCTTTCCTTTCCTTCCCAGTTCCTCGAAGGTGAACAGCAGAACTGTAACAATAAACACAAACAACACAACCTCCCTCCCCAGGAGGACCCCGGGCTCCCCTTGGCCCTAACATCAAAAATAGGGCGGGTCGTGACCACTCCCCCTCCTACCCCGAAAAGACACGTTCAGGTAAGACCAACGTTCTTTTTCCAGTGTAGGAGGGGGAGTGGTCACGTGTGGGACATACCAAAGCCCAGTCTCAAGGGAGGGATAACTCAACCAAGAACTATGGCCCAAGGGGAGTATCTGCTACCACTCTCTGTAACACTCTTCTCCCAAAGGCAGCATCCGCCGAAGCGAACAAATCCAGACGATAATGTATGATGAACGGCGTCGGGGACGCCCAAGTGGTGGCCCGACAGATGTCCTCAAGGGGGGCCCTAGTGGCCCACGCCGCCGTAGTCGTGGCACTCCTAGTGGAATGGGCCGTTATCCCTGAAGGGACGCGGCGCCCCGCCGCCGCATACGCCTCTTGGATGGCTTGACGCAGCCAACGGCCAATGGTGGCCGAAGACACCCTAGCCTCCAAGGTCCTGGGTTGAAAGGAAACAAACAAGGCCTCTGACCTACGGAGTTCCGCCGTCCGCCGGAGATAAATGTGCAAGGCCCGACGAACATCCAGATGGTGCCAGAGCCGTTCCCTATCTGAAGACGGCCCCGGGCAAAAGTCCGGCAGAACAATTTCCTGAGCCCTGTGAAACGGAGTGTTCACCTTCGGAAGAAAGGTAGGGTCAAGACGAAGCACAACCCTATCCGAATGAAAGTGGCAGAGATCATCTTTGGATGACAAGGCGCCCAGCTCTGAGATACGCCTAGCGGATGTAATCGCCACAAGAAAAACTACCTTAAGGGACAAGAACCTGAGATGAACTGACCTAAGCGGCTCGAACGGAGCCTCCGTTAAAGCTCTGAGGACCAGGGGCAGGTTCCACGTGGGGAACCTGTGAACAGGGGGAGGCCGGAGATTAGCCGCCCCCTTAAGAAACCTCTTGATCAGGGGAAGATGAGATAGCGAGGAGGACCCCACTCCCCCCAGAACTGAAGATAGAGCAGCCACCTGGCGTCGCAAGGTGTTGTGTGACAGACCGTTCTCTAAGCCCTTCTGCAAGAAATCTAAAACATTAGGAATGGTGGCCCTAGTCGGAGAGATCTGATGATGGGAGCACCACCTCACGAACGCGTCCCAAGTCGAGTTGTAGATACGGTTCGTGGACGGACGCCTGGAAGCCTCGATGGTGCGGATGACCCCAGAGGACAGCTGGGCCGCCCTCAGCAATCCCCGTTCAACAACCATGCGGTCAGATGAAGCCACTGGGGCTCCGGATAGATCAGGACCCCCTGGCGCAAGATCACCTCCTCCCGTGGAATCCTCCACGGAGGGGCCACCGAAAGCTGGGTGAGATCCGCGAACCAAGGTCTCCTGGGCCAAAAGGGGACCACCACTATACCAGAGCCTTCTCCGCCACTACCTTCCTGATAACCCCCGGGATGAGCGGAATTGGGGGAAGGCGTATAGGAGGCCCGCCGGCCACCTGCTCCTGAGGGCGTCCGTCCCCTCCGCCCCCCGGGACTGAAAGCGAGTGAAGAACCGGGGCAGATGCGTGTTCGCCGGAGACACGAAGAGATCCACCAGAGGCGCGCCAAACCGCCGGCAAATCTTCCGGAAGAAAAGCGTTGTTGATGATCAAACTCAGATGCTCTATAAGACTGCCTGCGGTAAGGATGAGACCGGTTCTCTGACTTTTTTGTAGAAGACGGGAGGACCTTCTTCTTGTCCTTGTTTTCGACAAGAATCGGGTCGAGAGCCTCCCCAAAGAGGTTGGGGCCCTTGAATGGGGCGGCCGCCAGATCCCATTTAGCCTTATTATCTATCTGCCAATTACGCAGCCACAGGAGACGGCGAGAAGTCACCGAAGTGGCCAGGGTGCTAGACGCGAACTTCACCATGTCCAAAGTCGCGTCAGCGGAAAATTCGGCAGCCGCAATGATCTTAAACAGATCCTGGTGCAACCGTTCGTCCTGGATCGGAATACGATCCTGGAGCTGGTGCAGCCACATGACCGTAGCCCTATTGAAATACGACGCAGCAGCTGCCGCCTTAATGGCCCACGCTGTGGCGTTAAAGTTCTTCCGCAAGGTAAGCTCCGCCCGTTTATCTTCGGGCTTCAACTTATCAGCCGCGTCACCAGACACCACTGGGGAGGAAGAGACCAGGGTGGCCACCAGGCCGTCAATGGAAGGTAGCTGAATGGCCTTCGTAAAGCTCTGCTCCACATTATAGAAGTGACGGTCATTGCTCCCGGGGTTAGGGAAATTGGAAGGGCGAGACCACTGGTTGGTCAGAACCTCCATGAACAAAGGGGGTGCCGGAATCTCTGCCTTGTTAGTGGCCGTGTTTGAAAACATGGCCATATCCGGGTCCCTCGGGGGAGGAACCGTAGGATCACCTGTGCCCACCTTGGTGGTCTTCCTAGCCTTGCTTAGAAGGATCTTGAACATGGCCAGGTGAAAGAGACCCTTGGGCGGAGGCCTCTCGGGCCTAGCAGTCTCCTCATCCTCAGAGAACCCCATACCCTGGGGATTCTCCTCTCCCAGGGCTGAGGCCTCGCTCACCATAGACGGAGACGATGCCCTGTACTGAGACCTAGCAGAGAGGGAACTCCTGTCTCTCTGTGCAATGCCCCTAGTAATAGCAGTCGAAATAAGCCTCTTAATGTTCTCTGGGAGGTGCTCCAAATCCTCCCCCCCTCCATAAGAGGAGCTAGGTCCTTGGGGAGCCAGCCTACGTGAGGAAACAGGTCCCCTGGAAGTTCCCTCCAAGGGATCCTCCTCATCCCCCCTTGCTAACCTTGGCGAGATAGAGGGGGAAGGAGAGGGAGACCCCCTCCTCCTAGAATACCTACGGGACCTGGGTGGAGACACAGAGGGGGAAGAGGGGCTGAAACCTCTGGGAGAGGATTGAATCGATCTAGGCCTGATGGGCGAACGAGACCTGCTGGCTGAGGCCCGCCCCACAGACCTGGCCTGCCTTTCGGCCCTGGCAAAGGTCTTTTCCAATGCCCTATGCCTCCTTGCCTCCTCCCTGGTGGAGGCCCTGGATGGCCTCTGGGCCATCCCTGGAGCACCCGAGGGATCCCGGCCCCCTGGGCTTGCCCCCCTCCTGTCGGGCCCTTGGCCTGGCCCTGGGGAAGAATCGCGCCCTTTTCCATCGCCTTACTCACGTGTCTAGGAGATTGGAAATCGCAATCAGAAGGCCGCTGTAGGCCCTTTCGGAGCCTGGACCCTTGTTGCAGCAAGGCCTCAGGCAGGTCGCCCGCCTGTGCCTAGGCCTCAGTGCTCCCCAAGTCCAATGGGAGCTGCGCGCACGTGGCGTGATCCAATATGGCCGCCGGACTCAAATGCGGCGAAGAAAAAGGCCGAAACCTCATGTTCCGGCTCTCCGGCCTCCGGCTGCAACAAAGATGGCTCAGCGGCACCCAGGGGCCTCGCGGCAGGCCCGCACACACTCCCCTCACACACCTGCTCGCCTCAGTATCAAAATCGCCTCCCCGAGCGAAAAACCGCCCGTTCCGGCGAGCAGCGGCTTGTCTAGCCGCTGCTGGAGCCTCGTGGCGCCAAAGGCTCCATTTTAAGGGAAAAAGCCTCGGCGCGGCTGCAGCTCCCAGAGCCGGCACCCCCGCAGTCCCGGGAGTCGGGCTAGGCTCCGCGCCCTCGGAAGGGAGGCAGGAACCCCCAAGAGCCCCCCCAAAACCGCCTAGAGGCAGAAACTGTCCCTTTGGGCCACAGCTGCAAATTTAAAAATTGTTGGGAAACGATTTAAAATGCCCAATTAGCCAAATCCAGATCAAATTAGAGAAAGCAACAATTCAAAGATTTCCTACCTACACACAGATTCTCAAGTGATTGGACCAAAAAGACTGAGAGGAACTGGGAAGGAAAGGAAAGCCAGGAGTATTTAAGCGTTTGCTCTCAGTCTTTGGACCAATCAGGCTATGAGAATACCCACACGTGACCACTCCCCCTCCTACACTGGAAAATATTGTTTTTAGTACTATGCAGTCAATAGTGACAGAAATAGCATTTCTTCCAGCTGTTTATGCAGAAAAGTTCCAAAGAAGTAAATATGTTATTAGGACACGGGATGTGAGAATCTCAGAAGAACCCTAACATGCATCTAGTTAGGATTCGAATTCCAGATTACTGCAATAGATCTTTGTAGGAGAAACTGATCTAAAGGTCTTATTGAAATATTCTCTTAATCCTCACTTCTTGCCATTAACACATTAATATTCCAATATTATAGTTATTTATTCAGATCTATAGGACATATTAAACTAAGAAAAAACAAAAAAAAAAGATATCTCTTTAGCAGAACAAAAATAACTGCAACTAAAATGCAGATTTCATAACCAGATCCACGTTCTATTTTAAGATTTGTTTTTCTGTTATTCCTATTTTTGGGGGTGGGGTGGGGAGGGGGAAGGTACATTTTACTTCTTGTTAATATGTCATTCTTTAGAAAACTACAATGCTTTTAGGCCTTGTGGTTGGTTTTAATATGGTAATGCCCAAGAAAGTTCAGGTAAAGAACAAATCACTCATATCCATGGCACAAAATCAAAAGGAAGGAAAAGATCATTTTAACGGATTTGGAAAGAAGGGAATTCAGAGATGAGCTCTCATGCTGAAATCAAATCAGTTGTTTTTCTAGCTCAATTCATCTTCAGTGACAATGACTATTGATGATGATCTAAGATTTCAAATAAAAATCTTTCTTAGCTGTGCTTGGAGATGCCAAGGATAGGAGTTTTCATCTGCAAATTTTCAATTGTGATCCATCTCATTTGCCACCTTGAATTACATACATACATACATACATACATACATACATACATACATACATACATGTGTGTGTGTGTGTGTGTGTGTGTAATTTATGTATCTCCAAATACAGGTATGAAAGATTTTATTTCAGAACCTTGTACCAGGTCCATCGTCAACTTGGTCAACAAGAACCATGATAGGTGTTGGAGTTCCTGGACATCTGGTGAAAAATGGGCTACAAGATCTAGAACTGTTGGCTGAGCAACCAGACCAACAGCTGCAGAACTATTGGGAAAAAAGGGTTTGCCTATCACAAATATATAGAGATAAAACCAAAAGAAATAATATTCTGTTATTATGAATCAAGTCCAACAACAGAAGGATATTTGAAATGAAATGCACCAATTCTTGGAAAAACAATATCCAGAATCAGAAATAAAAGAACAGAAGCTAGCAAATAAATGGTGATTTACAATACAAAATAAAGTATTCACAGGATCAGAATTTGAAGAACTCCAAACGTCTACCAGGGCAAAGAAATCAAAGCCTTGTCGGAAGCAACTAGGACTGTAGAGGCAAACCAAGGGGATTGGACAGCAGGGGAAGTCAGCACAGCTATATAATTGTTTTCATTTGGAAACAGATACCTTTTCCTCTGCCTCAGAAAGAACAAAACTCTCTATCTAAAGAGGAAGAGTCATGGAGCATTTAGAACAGCACAAAAATAACAGAATAAAATTGCCTGTATTGAAGCTTGTTCCAAAAAATAGCTAGCACAAACATTAAAAAATGCCAATACTGTAATATCAAGTGCAAGTACCAGCTCACTTCCAGAAACAAACCAACTTATGTACAGCACAAGTGCAGTTATAACTGAATATCTAGGGTGAAAAGGGCTTGATTCGTTATCATTATTTTTCTGGTCTTCCTATTCAGGACTTTTAATTCTGCTAAAAGTGCTCTGATACTTTAGAATTCACAGACAAGCATTTTCTGCACAAAACCCCAAACTAGTTATTATTAATAAGAAAGACCAAAAAAAGGCTGGAAGTTACAGTATCTGAGGAGGCAGCCAAAGAAAAGAGAAACAACTGGACAAAATCACAAAATACAAAGACTTGCAAATAGAATGACTGGCAAAAGAAAGCAGAGGTAGTACCAATAGTAATAGATGCCTTGAGTGCAATCCCAAAACTTCTGGAGCACCTCTTGAACACCAATGGCATTGTCAACTATATCAACAGAAAATTGCAAACAGTGACAACTCAGTTTACATTCTACTTTATGAAACAACATCTGCCTAACCCAGATTCTTGGGAAAGACTTGATAGATGGATGAAAATGCCAAATCCAGTATAAACATCTAGCTTACTGCACAAGCAGCCATAATAATAGTATAACTCTACACTGAATATGCATGTATGCCACCCATTATTTACCTTGGTTATGAAAGAAAGAATTCTGGCAGATTCAAGTTATAATTAATATTTGATGTCATCCTAGAAACTTGACTGAGTCAATAGTCGATAAATTACAACCAACTTTTATCTACTTAATGAGTAATGTTGGCAATCATTTTGTGCCTCTAAAGAACTATAAAGTAAAGCTGTTATGATTCTTTCCTGTCTCACTAGAAATCTTCTGGTCATAATAATATAAGCTTCTAAATATTCTTGTGCAAGAGAGAGGGTGGTCAATTAAGTATTCATACTCTTCTGTCCCTACCTGGAGGGGAGGTTATTATATCCTTTGGTTTTTTTATTCTTTGGTTGTCAATCCTTTTCTCTGTGGTTAAAGTTATTTGGTCTTTTCTCATAAAATAATTTAGATTCCTAGTCCAAGATCTAACAATGTAGAACTGTATATGAGCAAATGGGTAAAGAAATATCAATAAATACATAATTAGTTACCTTTTCATATACTTAAACTTTCAAATTACATACATTTCATCATTCTCCTTTCCTTTATGCTTGGGAGTAAAAATATTTCTGGCCTGCTTAACTTTAGCAACATTCTGATATAAACCATGTGATCTTGCACACCCAGTTGTGGAAGTGGATTAACAGAAGCAGGAATTGGGTGAAAATGTAAAGATGAAAACTTCTTTTTCTGAGATCTTTGCAATTGGAGATGAATTATACAGGTGAAACTCGAAAAATTAGAATATCATGCAAAAGTTCATTTATTTCAGTAATGCAACTTAAAAGGTGAAACTAATATATGAGATAGACTCATTACATGCAAACCAAGATAGTTCAAGCCATGATTTGTCATAATTGTGATGATTATGGCTTACAGCTCATGAAAACCCCAAACCACAATCTCAGAAAATTAGAATATTACATGCAATCAATAAAACAAGGATTGGACATAGAACAATATCTGAAAAGTATAAGCATGCATATGAACTCAGTACTTGGTTTGGGCTCCTTTTGCAGCAATTACTGCCTCAATGCGGCGTGGCATGGAAGCTATCAGCCTGTGGCACTGCTAAAATGTTATGGAAGACCCTTCCTCCTTACTCTGGGTTCTTGGTTTCCAAATGAGATGCAAATCAGAAAAGAGGACTTTGGACCACTGAGCAACAGACCAGGTCTGCTTTTCTTTAGCCCAGGTAAGACACTTCTGATGTTGTTTGTTATTCAGGAGTGGCTTGACAAGAGGAATATGACATTTAAAGCCCATGTCCAGGATCCATCTGTGTATGGTGACTCTTGATGCACTGACTCCAGCCTCAATCCACTCCTTGTGAAAGTCCCCAACACTTTTGAATGGCCTTTTCCTAACAATCCTCTCCAGGCGGTGGTCATCCCTGCTGCTTGTGCACCTTTTTCTTCCACACTTTTCCCTTCCACATCACTTTCTATTAATGTGCTTTGATACAGCACTTTGGGAACATCCAATTTCTTTTGCAATTACCTTTTGAGGCTTTCCCTCCTTATGGACGGTGTCAATTATGGTTTTCTGCACGACTGTCAGGTCAGCAGTCTTTCCCATGATTGTGATTCCTACTGAACCAGACTGAGAGACCATTTAAAGGCTCAGGAACCCTTTGCAGGTGTTATGGCTTAATTAGCTGATTAGAGTGGGACACTTTGAGCCTAGAATATTGCACCTTTTCACAATATTCTAATTTTCTGAGATTGTGGATTTTGGGTTTTCATGAGCTGTAAGCCATAATCATCACAATTATGACAAATCATGGCTTGAACTATCTTGCTTTGCATGTAATGAGTCTATCTCATATATTAGTTTCACCTTTTAAGTTGCATTACTGAAATAAATGAACTTTTGCACAATATTCTAATTTTTCGAGTTCCACCTGTACTTATTGAAAAGGAGAACTTCTTTATCCCCTAAAATATTTACCTAGAAGGGCTGTTCTAGGACTCCCTGAAAATAAAATAACAAGTGTGATATCAGGATGAAAGGTTCAAGCTTACAAGGGAACATTAAGATGCCCAGCTTCTTCCTGTCACACAGAAACCTGTCAGCTCTACTCACTTCACCTGGGAACTGCAAAGACAATAAAACTTACTTTTCCTTTTTAAATGTCTGATGACACAACCAAGTTGTGGATTAAAGGATTTGCATATACCGTGTTTCTCCAAAAATAAGACAGGGTCTTATTTTCTTTTGACCCCCCCCAAAGATATTGATTGGGCCTTATTATCAGGGGGGCTTATTGTTTTGGGGTTGCCGGGTGGCTGCTCTCTTGCAAGCGGGTGCCTGAAGAGCCAGGCACAGCCTCAGGGGCAGATGGGTGTGCTGCGCTGTCGCAGCAGCGCAACATACCAGCTATGAGGTGACCATGCTCATGAGCAGCCACACGGCAACCCCCCCTTTCCAGCCAGGCAGAGCGCCACTCACTGACCTAGTGATATCCCAAAGGCACTAAGCCACATGGTGATCTACCCTTCCCCCAGCTCCTGCGACTTGGCGCATTCGGGATACACTTAGGTCAGTGCATGGCACTCTGCCCAGCTGGAAAGTGAGGTTGCGCGAGTGCCTGTACACCCCCAGCTCATGTGCCTCCCAGCCTCACCATGCCCTGGCCCAGCTCTCCCTGCAGGACCAGGGCACTGCCGTCACCACGACGCTCCGAGCATAACCTATTCTCTGCTAGAGGCCTTCAAACAAAAGGTGGATGGTTATTTATCAGAGTGCTTAGTGTCTCCTGCATTGAGCATGGATTTGGACTAGATGACCTGTGTGATCATATCCAGTTCTATGATCCTGTGATGCTATTTTAGAACTGATGCAGAATTTTCAGGTGCAAGTCCAGTTGGCTTAGAGAATACTTTCTACACTAGAAATGTCACAGTACTTAGCTCTCCCACACTAATATCACTTTAAATTATAATATAGATGCACAACCATTCTGTAATATGATTTATCACCACTTGGAGTCTCTGGGCAGAGGTTTTGGAGACACCTCAACATGTCCAGGCTCAGCTCTCCCTGCAGAGAGCTGTTCTACCTGATTTTTTAATATTTAAAAATGTTTTTATTATACAAAAGGAAGTTTGAATGCTACAAGGCAAAGTGCAAGCTTTCATCACCATTTTTATTTCTAAGAATGCTTCGGTACTCAAAACCTTTGTTTTGTTTTGTTTCTTTGAAAATAAAAATGATGGACTTTCAAGGAAGAATTGGTGAACTGAAGATGAGTCTGCTCTCATGACCACAGTGGAACAACGAGCCGTAGGTGGACCAGCTGTTTAGAATTCTTCTCTCAACAGGGAGATTTGGGATAGCAATAGCATTTAGACTTATATGCCACTTCATAGTGCTTTGCAGCCCTCTTTAACTGGTTTACAGAGTCAGCATATTGCCCCCAACAATCCGAGTCCTCATTTTACCAATCTTAGACAGTTGAATCAACCTTGAGTTGGCCAGGATCGAACTCCTGGCAGTCGGTAGAATTAGCCTGCAATATTGCATTCTAACCACTGGATCACCACAGCTCATCCACAAGTGCTCCCACTATATGCTTCTCACAAGGTGAGGATGAAATAACAGTCTCCAACAGGTTTAGAGATTTGGGGATCAGGCAATACCATCTTTGCCCAAACTCTGGTTGGCACTTTTGTGGATATAGGATTTACCTACTTCTTTTTCTAATTACCTTTGGAAAGTGCTTATTAGTTGCTTTTCAGCTATTTGGAAAGACAGGTTTTACTGCTCTTGGTAAATTTCCTTTAATTCTTAAAGAAGTTTTAAATAGCAGTTTAATGAATTTAAAGAATCTTCTTTTGGAATAAACAGCAAAAAGTGGATATTAAAAAGTTGACTTTGGAAAGTTACAAATGGGCTAATGGTGCAGATGGATTTGAAATAATATTTTTAAATTATTTGTAAGAACCCTTCCTGTGGGAGATACTGTTGTTTTGAATTCTTTAAAAAAAATGATAAGATAGGTTGGATATCAGAAAAAAACTAAAGGTTACAGTTAAAGAAGAAAAACACTTAAATTTCACATACTAATAAAGTACAAACTAAATACTAAAACAAAATACGCAATCTATATTTCTTGATTCTCATGTTGTTCACATTTTGAACATACAGGGGGAAATAATGTCATAATGAAAGTCATTTGGAATATAAAGGAAATAGAAGCCTCAGTGTAGAACAGGCTGGGTGCATTGACAACATATTGCTTTTCAGACCTATTCTATCAGCATTGGTGAACCAGCTGGTCTTTGTACACACATGCGTGCCAGAAACTAGAAAACCAGCTGGCCGGTGTGCATGCATGTGCCGGAAACCAGAAGAGCAGCTGCCCGGTGCACATGTGTATGCTGGGAAGATGATCTTCCGGTTTCTGGCATGTACATGCACACTGGCCAACTGGTCCAGAAAGCGGAAGACCAGGTGGCTGGTGCGCATGCGCACAATGAAAACCAAAAGAACAGCCACCAGCACGTGCATGTACACTGGGTGGCTAGAAGAGTGATGGCTCGTGTGCCCGGACAGATGACTCTGTGTGCCACTTCCGGCACATGTACCATAGATTCGCCAACACAGTATTATACAGTATATACACTAACCTTTGTATGTATATGCATTATGTAAGACTGCCATAAGATATACACAATACAAAACCTCCCACTTCCCCAATCCACGTGTGTGTGTGTGTGTGTGTGTGTGTGTGTGAGCCCAAGCTTGAAGATGGCAGGTGAGATCCTGCCGAAACGTTGCAAAGACAACCTCAATCTTACACGGGAAAAGACCCGAATACAACAAAACCAGCATACCTAAATATGGGAGGAAGGTCACTATTCCCTCTTTCAACATGTATGTATGTATGTACGTATATATGTATGTATGTATGTATGTTGTATTTGTGCTGATAAATAAATATTTCTATTCTATTTCTATTTATTAGACTTATAAGCCGCTCCCTCTCCTCGAAAGGACTCAGGGCGGCGTACAATAAAAAATACATATCACATGTTGCACGGAGGAGGTATAAAAACTCACAACATCAATTATTACAATTCATAAAATAACACAATAATAATAGAGTTAAAAAACATTAAAATACCCTAAAATTTAAAATTGCCAGGCCAGCTAGTTGGAACAGGTGGGTCTTGAGTTTCTTGCGGAAGGAGCGGAGATCAGTAGTAGTCCTAATGTCGGGGGGGAGGTCATTCCAGAGGGCTGGGCCCATCACAGAGAAGGCCCTGCTCCTGGGCGCCGCCCTCTGGCACTGCTTAGTGGACGGCACCCGGAGGAGTCCCTCTCTGTGAGAGTGAATTGGTCGCAGGGATGTATGGGGCAGGATGCGATCCCGCAAGTAACTAGGTCCTGTGCCATGGAGCGCTTTAAAGATGGTGATCAACACCTTGAAACGCACCCGGTAGACCACAGGGAGCCAGTGTAGCTCGCACAGGAGAGGTGTTATATGGGAGTATCTCGTACTCCCCATAATTGCCCGCGCGGCCGCATTCTGGACCAGCTGTAGTCTTCGGGTGCATCTCAAGGGGAGCCCCATGTAGAGAGCGTTGCAGTAGTCCAGACGGGACGTCACCAGCGCATGAGTGATGAAGGGAGACTAGTATAGATCTATATATATATATATTGTATTATTTTTAGATAAAACTATTTATTCCCTTTCCATTCCATACCTCTCCAGTGGAAACTGTTATTCCTCTATCAAAATACTTTTTTTGCTCACCAGTAAAGAATACTTCAGCTTTTAGTAATACAATACTCAGCAATGTGTGCAAGCATAAGCAATATTCACTTCCCTCTTATGTCAATGCTGACCAGATGTCCAGCAGATTCCCAATTATTACAGGTCCAATTAACAAAATCCCTCCATAACTCCTCACAGGCAAGAGAAAATCATGGATCAAGCCATTATTTACTTTCTTTTCCCATAAAAGCAGCCTTTTCTTACCTTTAATTACAGGCTTTTCCACATGGCAACCTTCAGCAGCCTGTCTCCTATGTGTAAACTGGCTGGAAAATAGCTTTAAAAAAATCCTTTTCCCAATTTCAAGCTGCTTCTCCACTCTGGCTACAGTGATTTATTTTTTGGTTGCACCACAATTACCAAAGCTCTGCTGGAGAGATTTCCTTGCTTAATTATCTCTCCTGGATCATTTTTGTTCCTTTTTTTTTTTAAGGACATGTACATATTTTTATTGATCCATCAATACACTTAATAAATGAAAGCAACCACCCTGCGTAATAACCAGTGTTACCTATAATGAAATGAAGCACAATCCAAGGCAAAAACATACTTCTGATGCATAGCAGAAAAAGACGAATAACCTTCCCAGTAAACAGCACATTGGTAGAGAATGACATCATGTGATCCTGCCCTCAATAAATGATCAATTAATAAGGAGAGGATATGCAATCTGCTCAGCCATTCCGCCTGGATTACTTATCCTGTTCTATGTGGGGATTTCCATTGAAGTAGGTTTAGAAGCTTTGCTTAATGTACTGTGCATCTGGGCTTACACATTGTGTGAAGAAAAAAGTCTTCAATTTGGTTTTTGTTTAACATCCAGAGGGAGTTTAGTCACCAAAATTTCAAAACTGTAGTCCACAGTGCAGACTATTGCCAAACCAACCAATTGTGATTGGGGTTCCCCCCTGCTCCACAATCTATCAAGAAGTGGGATGTTCCCTAAAAGCTATTTATGATTAACATTTCATATAAAATTAGATGTGTTAATTTGTAGTTTGGAAAAATAGCAGGTATGAAAAAAGTATTAAAAGTCCCAATTTTTAATACACAGTATGGTATTCCAATTCTAAATGTTATTATATTACCATGCCTATTTTGCTATGTTCATATGCATGTTTTCTATGACTTTTATGATACATGTTTAATCTACTGTCAAAATGTATGATACCCTCTTATTAAGCCCAATTATCTAGTTAACAAGTTGTATTCTTTCTTCTAGAAATAGTTTTCTTTTTGTGTGCTGTCTCTCTCTTATCTTATCAACAGCCTTTTCATATATAGATTACAATCAATGACACGATTGTACAGATTCTTTATTTATGAATCATGTTTGGAATGTTCATAGACAATGTTGGCATTTACATAACTTTGTTCTCACTATGAAATAATTCCCATAAGTGTCTCATGAAAAGCATCAAGTCTTGACTTAATTAACTCTTTCTGCAGGCCCCTTTTCTAGAAAAGCTTCTGATCATCATGGACTTAGTCAATGTGCACTCATGGAACCCCAGTGTCCAGAAAAATAGTTGCAGAATACCATGATAATGAGGAAAATATACTGGAGAATGTTTGTGTCTAATAGCTTTAACCATGTTTTCTTTGGTTTGTGGCGATTTCCAATTGTGGTACATATCAAAAGTTCCACCTGGGCTTATCTGGAAGTAATTTGGACCTGCAGCAAAACTACTTCCCTATTATGTAAAATGGCCCAAAACAAGGTTCTTGGTAGTTGATGTTGCTAAAAGTTGAAATATTATGCAATATGGGAAACAATTAAGCACCAAAGGAAGGGAAATGTAATGAAAGAATGAAAGTGATTATCACAATGTGTCATAGGACAGCGATGGCGAACCTTTTTTGGCTCACGTGCCACAAGTGGGGGGAGGGCAGGGGGGTCGTGTGCGGGCGTGCCGCACCCATAATGCAATGCGCGACCCCCAGTGCGCATGCATGCACAACAGGCGCAAAACCCCATTTTTACATGCTTTTTTCGCCCTCCTCAGGCTCCAGAGGCTTTACAGGAGCCTGGGGAGGGTGAAAAGAGCCTCCCCCGCCCCCCGGAGGCCCTCCGGAGGGTTCAGGGATTGTCCGGAGGCTTCCCTGAAGCCTTCAGAACGCTTAAAACGACCCTCCGAGCAAACCGGAAGTCACTTCCGGTTTGCTCGGAGGGTTGTTTTAAGCGTTTTGAAGGCTTCAGGGACTGTCCGGAGCGACTTCCGGTTTGCTTGGAAGGTCGGGGAGGGCGGGGGGGGCTCTTTTCGCCCTTCACAGGCTCCTATAAAGCCTCTGGAGCCTGGGGAGGGTGAAAAATGGCTTTTAAAAACGGTGAACTCAGCTGGCCAGCGCGCACATGCACACTGGCCAGCTGACAGGGCAGCGCCTCGCGTGCCCTGACATATGGCTCTGCGTGCCACCTGTGGCACGCGTGCCATAGGTTCGCCATCACTGTCATAGGACAATTAATTTTGCAAGCAGTATCAGAGTAAGCAGAGTGCCATATGTTGACTGTGCTGTATTTTAAGATTTTTACATTGTATCATATCTCTGTTCCTAAAGACTCTTAGTATTTCTTTGAATTTACTGCTGCTAAACATAAAGCCGCAGAGAAACTGACTTTTATACTTAGAAGTGGCCTGTGTTTGAAAAAAAGTATCCTTACTAGTAGCCATCTTTTTTTTTTTTTAAAGGCTTGCAAAAAGCTGGCACTTTCCTTGGTTCCCATGTATATCAGTACAGAAAAAGATGTTGCAGTATAAAAAAATCAAGAAAAGCCCCACCAAGAAATATTGAATGCATGATGACTATAACGGGCATCTCTACCAGAGGTGATATTCAGCAGGTTCTGACCAGTTCTGGAGAACCGGTAGTGGAAATATTGAGTGGTTTGGAGAATCAGTAAATACCACCTCTGACTGGCCCCGCCCCCATCTATTCTCTGAGTCCCAGCTGATCTGGAGGGAATGGAGATTTTACAGTAACTTTCCCCTGCCACTTCCCCCAGCCATGAAACACTCACTAAGCCACATCCACAGAACCAGTAGTAAAAAAAATTGAATCCCACTTCTGATCTCTACTATAGATGCTTTAATAACACCAGGCTTTTTGGAGAGGGAAGAGGGTATTCTCTTTTGTACTGTCAATTATTTCAGTGTTTCTCAATTTTTCTTAGCTATAAGAAATAATTTTAGTTTCAGTTGCTTTTTCCATCTGCTTCCTTGGAACCTAAAATAAATTAAAACCCTAAGAATTATGATTAGGAAAAAATAATCCCCAGGCTGCCAGGTCTTGTTTACCACACTGAATTCCAGATTTAATACCATGATATAAGGAAATACAATAAAATGAACTTTGTTTATTTCACTGGATGGTGCCATAGTAGAGAAAGAGAATGATAGCAAAAAGGAAAAGGCAAGTTTACTGTATTCATGATTTGGAATAGGTTTATTAATAACAGGACACATTCATAGAAATATCCAGAGACAGTGGGTGATATTTTTAGTTTTAGTCTGCTTTCTTTCCAATTCCTATCAATTATGGAAAGACCTCTGAAATAAAGATATGAGCTTTGCACAGTTAGAGACAGAGGAAATTCAAAAGTGCCCTTTCAAATTAATAAGATAGGCTATGTCCCATTTCTAAAAACATCTTCCATATAGCTCATGTGCTACTCAAACCTTTTAAACTTTGCAGTGATATCTGGAAAGTCATTGTTAATTGGTTCTGGAAGGCATAATGAGTACCAAAAACAATAAGTATCAAACATTTTTCCCATAAGGAATAATTTAGTGAGTTACAAGTAAGCCAACACTGATAAGCTATAACTTGTGCGTTGAGTACCCAACAACTGATGAGTACTGGGACAAAAAATTCACGTCAAAATGTGTTGAGTACTAAATTTGATGAGTTTCAAAGCAGTTGACTATCAGGGTACCACTGTATTTTTAAATGCACAATATTATCTTAGAAGTTCTTAGAAATATCACTTTTCTGAAGCTGTCCATGTGCTGTGAAATAATACATGTTCCCTTCAAAGTCGACTGGGCCTGGTGTTGCTGTCATTTAGGAAAACTAAAATGATCCTTTAGAGTGGGCCAACTTGTGATCCCAGTAGTATATTGAGATTTTATTCTTTGGTTTTGGGGGTGGGTGGGTGGGAGGAGTGGCAAGGCCTGGGGAGGAGTCAAAAGATAAATCAGTCTCTACATTGCCATGTCCAACCCCTCTTGAATTCTGTTAACCCTTATCTACTGTCAAAGTAATGCTGTTAGTCGACTAGATTCCTGTACATAGGCATGAATAACAAATCAGTTTAATTGGAACTTAAAGTGTAGCCTTGGTCTTTTGCTCCTGAAGCACACATACACACACACACACACATGCGCAAACACATACATAATACACTTTAATATTTTAGAAACAATGTGTTGAGACAGAATGGATGTCCTTGAAATCACCAGGAGTAAAGTCAATTCAGAAGAGTAATAGTAGGTAACATATTGTTGCAGAAAATGACAGACTTAGACTTCTCAGGATACAGGAAGGGTTTATTTGGCAGCCAGGTTCAGAAAGCTAACACGTGGCTAGCATTGGAAATTCTGAACAACCTTCATTATCGAAGCACACGTTCTTATACATTCTCAAAAGCAGCGCAACACGGAAATACTTAACTCATTTCTTATTGGTTATTTTGGGGGGAAAGCCTTATAAGTAGATGGGGGTCTTACTTCTCCTTTTGTTCTTGAGACACAGGTATGGACGTGTCTTTAGCGAACTTCATTTGAACCTTGTGATTTGGACTTTTGACATAGGGACGTTGGCTGGAACATCTTGTGGTTAGAGGCTGATGACATTTCCCTGTCCCTTTAAGCAAGCTTCTAACTGTCCAGGATGTCAAGGATCTTGACAAACTTGAACATTGGGCACTATCTAATAAAATTAAATTCAATGGTGAAAAGAGTAAGGTTCTACATTTAGGCAACAAAAATGGAATGCACAGGTACAGTATAGGTGATACCTTGCTCAGTAGTAGTAACTGTGAAAGGGATCTTGGAGTCCTAGTGGACAACCATTTAAATATGAGCCAGCAGTGTGCAGCAGCTGCCAAAAAAGCCAACACAGTCCTAGGCTGCATCAACAGAGGGTTAGAATCAAGATCACGTGAAGTGTTAATACCACTTTATAATGCCTTGGTAAGGCCACACTTGGAATACTGCATTCAGTTCTGGTCGCCACGATGTAAAAAAGATGTGGAGACTCTAGAAAGAGTGCAGAGAAGAGCAACAAAGATGATTAGGGGACTGGAGACTAAAACATATGAAGAACGGTTGCAGGAACTGGGTATGTTTAGCTTAAGAGAAAGAAGGATTAGGGGAGACATGATAGCATTGTTCCAATATCTCAGGGGTTGCCACAAAGAAGAGGGAGTCAAACTATTCTCCAAAGCACCTGAGGGTAGAACAAGAAGCAATGGGTGGAAACTAATCAAGGAGAGAAGCAAATTAGAACTGAGGAGAAATTTCCTGACAGTTAGAACAATTAATCAGCGGAACAGCTTGCCTCCAGAAGTTGTGAATGCCCCAACACTGGAAGTCTTTAAGAAGATGTTGGATAGCTATTTGTCTGAAATGGTATAGGGTTTCTTGCCTAGGCAGGGGGTTGGACTAGAAGACCTCTAAGGTCCCTTCCAACTCTACTATTGTATTGTATTGTCCCTTTTATGCCACATCTTCATTCTTATATTTTAATTCATAATTTATTCTACTTTAATATAGTCAGTAGAATTACAGGGAAAGGTTGCAATTCAGCAGTGGAGTACAATACAAAATTATCACTCTTTGTGGCTCCCCTCGGAGATGCAGGAAGGGGCAGAAGGATGAACTAAAATCAAGTCGGTATTCTTCCTTTATTAATATGTAGAATTACATTTATTTTAAAATAATGACTGAAGTCTAGAACTGCAACAGCAGATTTATTTATTATTTATTTATTAAGAAAATGTACATAGCTGCCATAACATAATCTACTTTCCTACTCTGGTGGATTGGGTAGATATAATTGGGGAAAATAATCCTTCAACTAATTCATGTAGGATCTTAAAGCTAGCAAACAATAGCTTAAATTGGACCCAGAAGCAAATTTGCAACCAATGCAGTTCCTGCAAGTGAGGTGACACATGTACAAATCTAGAGCTACAGAAAACTATATGGGCGGCCATACGTTAAACCAATTGAAATTTCCAAATACTTTTCAAGGGTAGTCCCATGTACAGCACATTGCAGTAGTCAAGTTGAGAGGTGACTAGGGCATGGATGATTGTGAGGATGGCTTTTTGAGACATGGAAATGGTGTAGCTAATTCATAACCCCAGTTGCACAAAGGCCCTCCTGGCCACAAGTGCCACCTTCTCCTTCAGCAGGAGTTACAAGTCCACAGGAACCCCTGAATTACACTTGAGTCCATCTGAAGCAATGTAACCCATCCAGGGCCAAAGATGGCAACTCTCCATGGGCCAAAACCCCCTAATCCAGAGCCATTCTATTTTAGGAAGAGGGAGGACTCAACATTGCTTAACTTACCATAGGCTGAGACATGCAGCTGAAAATCTGCAAGCCCAAAATCAAAAAGGACACAATCACATGGTGATTCTTCCAAACTGAGGTCTTTATAGTTTCGCCCTTATAGACAACATCTTGTCAGACTGAGCATTCATCTATTGGCATCTACAATACACTCTATAAACTATTAGGGAGGGGCTGTCTTCACTTGCTTTGTTTCACATGTCTCCTTCCACCTCCTTACTACATTCCATCATATCTCAGCAAATGATGACAATTTCACTCAGCGGTTTCATGTAGATGTTAAACAGAAACAGAAAAAGTACCTAACCTAAGGAGGAACTTCTCACTTCCTATCAACACTGAATATGAATGGCCAAAGGAAGGAAGTGAACCAAGACAACACAGTGTTCCTCATTCCCACCCCTGAAGCTACTTCAGAAAGATATGAATGGTATTGAAGACCATCAGGATGTCAAGTAGAACAAGGATGGACCCACTACCTCATCCCACTTCCACTAGGAATAATCAGAAAGCAGAACCAATGACATTTCCATGCCATAGCCAGGCCTGAATGCCAACTGAAAAGAGTCCAAATAATTGGAATTGAAGAAGCTTTTTGGATGAGAAGCAAAACATCTTCAAAGAAAAACCAGAAAGTGTAGTTGCCTCTTGAAAAAGCACCTTTGGGATGTCTAAATAACATGTTTCATCCAGGAACCTCTGGACCTGCAACGCAACCACTTTCTCAATAACCTTCCTCAAAAAGGAAAGGTTAGAGAGGACAAAAATTATTGAATAAGATGGAGTCTGCCTCTTAAGAGGGCAGACCACAGCTTCTTAAAAGGCTGGGGCACAATCCCTTCCCCCCCCCTTCCCCCCGCAGAGAAGCATTAATCACTGCCAGAATCCACTCACATGTCACTTTCCAGGAAACTTTCACAAGCCAGGAGGGACACAGAAATAAGACACAGGTGGTTGTAGTCATACTCTCTAGGGTCCTGTCCACTTCTTCAAGCGTAACACAGTTAAACCATTCCCAGGCAGCTGGGCAAGAATCTGCAACAGACACCTCCACCAGACCAGCAGCCACACCAATATCTAAATGGAAATTAAGCCAGGCAACTTTGACTTCCAGAAACTAGGCAAATGCTTCTTCATGCCCATGCAGGTAGACCTCTACATATGCCTTCCCCAGAAGGTAATGAGTTACCTTAAAGAGGGTCACCTGGTGATCATCAGCAGATGCAATTAGAGTGGATAAGTTTTTTAAAGAATAGAATAGAATAGAATAGAATAGAATAGAATAGAATTCTTTATTGGCCAAGTGTGATTGGACACATGTCTTTGGTGCATATGCTCTCAGTGTACATAAAGAAAAAAATAAAATATAGTAATCAAGAATCATAACACTTAGTGATAGTCATAGGTTACTAATAAGCAATCAAATCATACTAGGAAACAAACAGAACAATGTAAATTGGAAAAACACAAGCAACATGGTTATAGTATTTACAATATGTATTTACACTTTGCTGTCCAGATCGCCTTGAGATAGGCTATAATACCAGCTCTTACCCATGTTCAGTTGAGTTCATTTTTTGTTTCTGCCAATGGTACTCTAGTTATTTCTTAATCTGTTTCACCTCTGAATTCTGACGTATACCAGGGGAGTGGCAGGCAAAGATATCCACAGGTGAGGACAGGTCACAGGAGCATACCATTCTCCATTCTCCAGCCTCAAAACTCTTTTATTGACCTGAAAGGGGAACCCCCTTCAACTAATGAACAAGTAGGGATAAGGTGAGTCCAACAGGTGTATTTAATAAAGCATTTATTCTTCAAGCCACTACCATTTTCTTACTGCAACAGCAGTGATGTCACATCAAACACTTCCTCATCCCCCTCTACATTCACTCTACATCCATACAACCCTCAAACAACAGCCTCGCTCATCCACCAGGCAATATGAGACATTTACACACAGAGAGAGGGGGGAGGGAGGGAGAGGGAGGGAGAGGGAGGGAGAGAGAGAGATAGAGATACACTCATGCACTTTGAAGTCAAAAGCAAATTAAAAGTTTCAAGCATAGAAATGCAAATGGATTTAATTAAATTAGCTTGCAGTAATTCATAACTTGTGGTTAAAGAAAAGAAGAAGATTTTTTTTGCAGTTTCCTCCCTCCCTGCTATTCAGTGTGGTTCATGATTATTCTGTATATGAACTTATGCAATTCTGAATTTCTGCTTGCAGAAACCAAATACCGTATGCTCAATAGTTATGCTGCCTTATGGCTTTTTGTTATGATTGCAACATTATTAACTTTCATTCCTAGTTGCTCATGAATGAAAGCTATGGCAATCTAATTGAGCTGCCTTGTTTTCTATTTTCTGGGTGTCAACTTTGTTCTGTTAAAACATACATGCACATATAAATCACAGCTTTATATAGCAGTATTTTTAAATTATGTGTAAGAATATACTCTGCCAGTAACATTACTTGTAAGACAAACTCATTAATTTAATTATTTTAACAAGTCATCAGCATTAATTACAGATATAATAATTAGATAGTTTAATATCATCATAAAATAATAGTCACCCTCCCAAGCAAACACCTCATTATCAAACAACAAATAACAGCAACCATATTTTTTAAAAAAAGGAGATAGGGATATATACCTACACATTATCAGCTGCAGACATCTTGCTAATCTCAGAAAAATTAAGCGGGCCCAACATCACTAAAGCTTGGATGGGAGACTATCTGGAAATCGTAGTGCTGTAGTCTGGGCTATGAGATTGAAAAACCACTATGGAAGAAGGCAATGTCAAATCATTCTGGACTGTTGCCAAGAATTTGATTTATTAGTCCTGCAAAACATTAATTCTGTAGAAGTTGGTTTATCCTTCAAGGAGAGTGGCAAAGGGATAGAATGGATATCAGGGCCACTGCAGAACAGCAAACACACATCAGATCCAGAGATTTGGCTCTAAGGTGAAACGAGACCCCTTTGAGAAGGACAAGATGAGATCAATAACTTTTTTCTCTGAAGCTTGGACAGTGGCCAGGCAATTTGGCTGAAAAAGAAATCCCCTTTCTCTCTAAATATAAGTGTTGCTCAAGGAGAAGAATGTTGCCTATTACTGGCTTTAACTCTGAGAATGTATCATGTTTCTTTGGATCAAAATATGCCTGCAGGAGGTTGTGAGTATGAACAGTCCAGAGAAATGAATGATATTTTACTCTACAATGGTTAATTAGAATATCACTGCTGGCTAACTAGAATCTCACCGTTCAGAGATCTCCAAGTTCCAACTATTTGTCAATTCAAGGCCTGTGCAGCCACCTTACTCCTTTTTCATGCCATTTAAGGTTACTAGGCATATAATAGCTGTTTTTATCTCACTGTGTTTCCATGAACACCTCTCCAGATGACAGAGGGCAAACATTTATACAGAAGGCAAATAAGTTAGTGGGATCCACGTGGGAATAAAAGGAAGTGTAGAGTTATGGTAACTAAAGTATAGCCCACAGACACTACACGAAGAATAAGCCTGAAGGGAGCATTTCAATAAGAAAATTGTTCATATAACTAGTATCGAAAGGAAAATTACATTGAAACAGAAGTATAGACAGACATTGCAATGATATTAACAAAAGCTTCCAATTAATCATTGGTAGTGTATAAGATAATTATTGTGGAGGGAGCTACTATGAACCATTTTGCTATTCTTCAAGAAAAAGGATATAAATATGATGAATATGCTTAAATTATTGCTGATACACACTAAATGTCAAGACAGAAATAACATATTAGCAGATCTTAAAGATCTCCTCTTGGGAAAAGAAGCAGTACAGAAGGAAACTTGCATTCTCAACACCCTTCTATGTTCTTTGTAGATGTTTCTTTTATACAATCCTATAATTATTTTCATTCCAACCCTGTTTACTTATTGTGCTTCCTTTAAATTCTTTTGAACTCCATTTGATAAATTGGACCATATCTTTACTATACACAGTTCCCTTCCTTATACTTCAAAATTAAACCTTAATACCACAATAAATTGCTGTTTTCACATTATGTAATGCAATTTACAACTTCTAATACATTCTAGATAGCACAAAAAGAGATAGTCACAGGATTTTTAAAAGATAAGCTCCTAAGCAATTCTTAGGAGGTACCATAGTATTTTTTACATTGCCAGAAGCAGCTTAGCAGCTTAAATTGCAAGATAGATAGATAGATGATAGATAGATAGATAGATAGATAGATAGATGACAAAATCTGTACCATTAGAAAATTACAATGAACAAACATTTGTCTACCTGACAATTCATTATCAATATTGCAATCAACATATTTAAAAAAAACAGATGATCAGAAAATCTTGTATGTTAGTCTTTTTTTAAAGGCTTAAGTTACAGTAACAGTAATAGATGTATTAATTTCTTAATCCTCCTTTCTGAATATGTCAAACAAATTCAGAAAACTCTTTGTCAGAACATTTCAATATGCTTTTAATGTGCAGTGTACTGTATCTTGGCTAAACTATTTTCTCTGTCTGCACCTTCATAGTTTATATAGAGTATTATGTACTTTATACTGAAGCATGCATCTGTCAAAAGGGCAGCAGTTGCTGCTGAAACCTATTGCCTCTGCATACTTTGTTCTGTGATCACTGTATGCATAGCATTTTGCAATTCTGGCAATCAATCCTCTACCGATATACTTAAAAGTTTTGTCTTCCTTCATTGACAAATGTAGCAAGTTGTGGAGTGTGATCATATATTAGCATCTAGAAGTTCACAAATGCATAAATCCTCAAATCTGCTTCTATAATTAAAGTTTTCTTGATAATACTCAAGACTGAAAAGCAATCAGAAAATCTGTTGTGCCCGTGTACATCCAGTACTGACTGTGAGCAATTAATCAAGAGGATGCCCGGCTGAATATAGCCTTGGAAACAAGACACAGTGTATATAGTCACTTTTGTGTGGTTATTCAATAGGTCTTCAAAAATCTGTAAGTTATATTTCTCTGACTAACTATTTCAGTTATCAGATCTAAGCACTAAGAAAGCAAGAGAGAAGAACTCAACCAGTGTATCCCATCTACTCTCTCTATTTCTTATTCTTCTGTACATACTCTACAAATAATTACAAATATAATCTCTATAAAGGAATCCTTAGATTAGATCAGTGTTTCTCAAACTTGGCGACTTTAAGTCCTGTGGACTTCAACTCCCAGAATCCCCCAGCCAGCATAGCTGGCTGGGGGATTCTGGGAGTTGAAGTCCACAGGACTTAAAGTCGCCAAGTTTGAGAAACACTGGATTAGATGATATATTGCACACACATCTATATTCATGTAGACTCAGAAAAACTACTAATGCAAACCTGGAATCTCAAAGGAAAATCTGCTGCCCAAAAGACTTAAATGTGTATTGTTGTTAACCACCTAGAATTATTTACTTCAGTTAGGCAGCAGCATACATTTTCTAAACAAACAAACAATATAGAAATGTTCTTCTTCAAGGATGCTGAAATTGCTAAATATTTAAACAAACATTTTTTCACAAATTTCTAGAATTTCCTATGAACATTACACTTTACCTTGTCTTTGTTGTTGCTTATGTATAACCTGTATGACCGATCACTGAATAACCGTTTGACCCAGTGACGTGCGGTGAGGTTTACGCCTGGTTAGGCTGGTGACGTCATCAGGAAGGTGGGGAATGGGACCACGTGTGCTGGAGGCTGAGGCCTAATAAACTTAAACATTCCCCGCCTTCCTGAGCGCGCTCCGCCGGCTCGCGCTCCGCGATCCCCAACAGCAGCTGCTTTTCAGTGCGTCTGGCGTTTAGGACATCCGGCTATCTACCTAAACGCCAGACGCACAGAAAAGCACTGAAAAGCACTTTGCCTCCAAGCCACTTCGTCTTGATGACATCGCCGACGTCGCTGCTGGGCACGGCCGGACGGAGGTAACCAGAGTGGCGCCAGAGTGGCGCCGAGTGACCCAATTCTGAAGTCTTCCCCCTCCACATAGTCACATGACCACATTTTGGCTGCTTGATAACAGCTTGCATTTACAGGATCCCATGGTTAGACAACCACAATTAACACCTTTTTTGCTGTGTTTATTTCTGGTTTATTTGCCCATAGCAAATAAAGAATTTGCTTAATGGCTGCAGCTTAAATTTGCTTTATGACTGCTGCAAAAAGGTCATAAAAATGGGTCTTGTAACATGGTGGTCCATTTTACAACTGTTATAACTTGCAACTATGTAGATGGGCAGGCTCTATTACATCGTAAGTCAAGAGCTACCTATAATGCCTATTTCAACAGTTCCATTTACATTCTTCTATTTGTATTTCAAATACTTACCCAAGTAAAGTGAAAAAGCCATATTAGATCAGAAAAAGGCCTACCTGATCTACCACCCAGAGATTAGCAATAACTGAAAGGCTTTTTCATTAAGTTCCCCTGGAGTGCAAAATGTGCATGTCTAACTCATCAATCTTATGGTTGCACAATGGTCAGCACTGGAGAGAATAGTATTGTTTTTTTGGAGGGGGGTTGGGGTGTGTGTCTCCTTTGCCTCCACTTAGTATACTACATAACACAAGGTGTGTACTTAGAAGCCTCTTCCCCACTTTTTTCCTAGAGTTTCCATTGCATGGCATTTCTGGGTATAATATCAAACAGTCCTCTACCTGGATTTTCTGAGCATTTCCCAGCTACAGAAACAATTACCAGATCAACAGAAACAAATTCTTCAACAGAAGTTAAAAGCAAATTATTTATACATTAATTTTCAAGCATTAATATTCCTGAGTAACTACAAATATTGCAAGTCACAGTGCATTTTATCAAATGGTATTAATGTCATAAGAAACTAGAAATTCATACTTAAGCAACTCTTAAGACTACAAATCTCAAATAATTTTTAGAAGCAGGTCCAATAACCTCCAAGGATCCATGCCAGAACAAGTAATTTGAGGATGAAGACCTGTGGATGCTTGTATTTTTCAAACAATATATTCAGGGCAGGCCCCTTGTCCAGCAACTCTTGGATTCATTTTCAATTTTTAATATAAACATAATATTAATATTTACACTTATGAACAAGCTTTAAGTGGGCAATGCAAAGATTTTTGGGATAAATGTTCTCAGGAAATGCTATATTAAAATAGATTATCCTTAGTATCATTAGACTAATAAATAAAGGACATATTGAGTTCAAGGAAGAAAAGTGTGGGAATAAAATTCCCTATTAAAATAACCTTTATTTTATCTCTCATTAGGTTTCTTTAAATTTACTGATTTGGCATTTCACAAATTGCAGAACACCCACTAGCAATATGGAACCTCCCAACAAAACACAACTTTTGAAGATAGGTGAAGTGAATTGAAATGCTTTATTTGAAGTGGGTGTCATTTTTTTTAAATATTGACTTCCCTACACATTATCCCAGGTTATTCAACTTCAACTACCAAATAACCTGCTTGAACTATAGAAATATAACTTCATATCACAGCGTTGAATCATGCACATGCTAGTTAACACAGGAGGCTGACGTCTTTCAACATCCCAAACGGTTGACGTTTGTTTTAAACACTAAGAGTAGTGTGCCAAAAATACCAAACTAAGTACGCTCAATGTTATAAAAGATACAGTCCATGCAAATAGTCTCGATTTTGAAACAAAGCAATGTGTAAAGCCAGTGCCAATTTACACGGAATCCCTTCCTCAATCCACTCTTTCAAAAGTCTAGTTAAGATTCATTTTAGTCTAGTTCAGGGGTGTCCAAACTTGGGAACTTTAAGACTTGTGGACTTCAACTTCCAGAATTCCCCAGCCAGCCATGCTGGCTGGGGAATTCTGGGAGTTGAAGTCCACAAGTCTTAAAGTTCCCAAGTTTGGACACCCCTGGTCTAGTTAAAATTCACTTTACATATATCAGTACTGAGAGCCAGTTTAGTCTAGGGGTTAAGACGCCAGGTTAGAAAGTGGAAGACCTTCAGTTCTAATCCTGCCTTAGAAAGGAATGTAAAGTATGTCCATTGCCCTGAATTGCTTAGAAAAAATAATAAAGGTGTGAAACAAATAAATGAACAAACAAAGAAATAAATAATGCTGCTGCATGCCTCACAGTTAAGTGCTTATAGCAACAACAGTACTTATCTGAACTGAGTTCTGCAAACACATCCAGATATAAAACTATTAACAAGACTCATTGGCTGCAACCAACAGTTCTAAACCATGGTTTATGAAATTTAAGAGAAGGATGACTTTACTTACATCAGCTTCAGACAAAAGTGAAACTAAAATTCTTTATATTTTCAATTTAGCCCATCCCTTTTGGTTTCTAAAGCAACTTTTACCAGTCCTTCACCGGAGTCTTTCTTTGTATGTATTCATTTTATTTTCTATGCTCGCTTAGCAACACTGATTAGTAGATTTGATTGTTGTGTTTGCTGTTTCTAACAAATGAGGGCTATGCTTAATTATAAACCTGTGTATTGACATTTATGTAGGCTTATCAGTCACGCGTATCAACCCTAGAGTTGCATAGGAACATAGTTCTTTTCAACAGAATAACTTCATGTACATCTACTTCACAAAAGCCTACTTTGAATGTCTTTAAGTCTAAGCTAAATAGATACCGGCCCCTTGCAACATATGTTTTCAGAATTGGATACAATTATGCCTCCATAAATTGCTGGCTTCCCCCAGGATTTTGTGCACCATCTATTTCATTATTTCCAAAAGCCTCTTCCAACAGCAAAAATGTTGTACTACTCGGACTGTCCTCCCAGAGAAGCCCTGAAGGTCATATAACTGCTGGCAATGAATGTACCCATTCAGCAAAAGAAAGCTGTATTCTTTCTGCCTCTAGCTCTTTTCCACTGTTAAGGTCTCCTAAAGTTTGCATGTCTAGCCAGCAGGTCAAATATCTGAGTCTGCCTGCTGCTCTCCAAATTTGTTGCGATCAACCCCATGCTTCTAAAAAGTACTTCTCCCAATATATTATGAAATATTGCGTTTACAATAACTGACAGTGAAAAAATGTCTATCAATCAGGTTGCTTTAAAAAAATGCAAATGCATGTTTACAGAAATTATTACTTTGAAATCCTTTTCTGATATGACAATTACACAGATTTGTTTCTTGTATTAGTATTCATTTACTGTTGCATATAACTGTGTAAATCCTCTCATCAGAACAATCCTTCAACAAGATAACATCATCACAATCATCCCAAATGAAAATGGCCATGATCAAATTCTAAATGGCCAATACAAAAGAACACAGAATTGTATATCTTCATGTATAGTTGATAATTATATAATCTCTAACTGCATTCAAATATCCAGTTGAAAATACATTTACATACATCAGTATTTTCTATCAAGTCATTTAATCCATTGCTAATGATTAAATCTGAGAAGTAACACATAGTAAGTATGCATAGTAAGTATAATATGCTACTATAGCTGTAGTTTATGCTAGTAAGCAGAAATATAGATGGACTTGCTTCTGAGTAAATACACCAAAACTCCAGAAGAAAAATATGAATTCCAATATCTACTACCGATTTTAATGAAAAATTCCTGTAACCAGAAAGGATTCAACTTGCTTTTTGCCCTCCGTTCCACCCTTACTGCCCTACCCCAGAGCTTACAGCAACACAGAGGTCTGAACAATGGAGCAGATTGAAAGGTATAAAACAATGGCTAAGGTAGCATGGAGCAGTGACTAATTATCTCAGAGGCTGAAGAGGCCCTGAGATCAGCCAGCACAGTTACCTAAACCTTGCACTGCACGATCTGCAGGAAAGCTTCCTTTAATCCCAGATCACAGTGCATCATAGGAAAAGAACAAGGAGAAAGACAGTGCACTGTTGACAGGATCGTCTCCACTTGTCTTAAATGTGAAATGTTACCTTGCTATAAACCATGATCTTGGTTTCTTGTATTTTAACTTCTGAAACCTGACATTTTTCCCCACCTAAACCTGACTTTTCCCCCCATCAGCCAACACAATACAGAAAGATTAGAGAAATTTGTCTGCAACTATCCATCTTTCTTTCCTAAAAATGTTCTCTGTTCAAGTACACCTCTGAATTCTGACTAGAAGAAAGTTGGTCGGTCAGAAGGTGATACATAAACCACAGAAAAGAACTCTTGAACCCACCAAAAACCACTGCATCAGTTTTTAGAGTAAAATCAGTATCTGAGCTTCAGTAATCTACTATGCAACTGGTAACTTTCAAAGTCATATTTACATGTGCAAAATGGAACTGTAGCGTGAAACTCAACAGCTTGCAAACTGAACACTACTTGCCGTCCTTTTTAAGTAACACTTTTGCCTTTCCATCATACACAGTACAGACTTCGGAATTTTCTCCAATCGAGCTCGTACTTTCCATTCTGAGCAGACATTAGCATACACAAAGTAAGCAAAATTAAGTAGCAACTGCCACTACTACGATTTGTACAAAATATATATTGACTGCACAAAGCATTCTCTTCCGTCAGGACTCTGATATGATGTTTTTCAATCTTTCCATCGCATTCTAAAATGCCAGATGTACCAAGATCTCAAATTATGAGAAAGATATATTAATACTTCTGTACACTTCACTGATACCAAAATATAGGATCTTTCTGTTTCACAACTTTTCCAATGAAACAATCTAATTTCATTGTTTTTGTTTGAATGACACCAAATAAATGTTGCAGATCCCACCTAAGTCTCCTTGCTTGAACCCCTGCATTTCATTGCTTAATGTGCAAGACTCAAAATGGCACATAAGGCAAGGCAGCGGGAGATACCAAAGAAAGTAGCTAGGAAAACATTGGGATTAAAGGGTGGGGTGAAGAAAGCACTACTGGCAAGGCAACAACACTGGGAGATTCCATTGATCTATTATCTATCTATTTATCATCTATCTTGCAAGGGAGCCTGGTTAAATATTCTTCTAGGGTCCCAAGCACATTTAGCTCATTCTTGTCAGCAATTCCTTGTCATTCTGGGCAATCTTCTTTCAATTCCTACTCCTCTCCTACTCTACAGCCAGTCCCCTTGTGGAAAGAAAATGCAGCTTGTAGAGAAAGGATTGTGCTCAGATATGGAATGAAAAAAAGGGGGGTGTCAACGAAAGATAAAAGCAAAGAAGAAAGGGTACCCCAAACAGGCACTCTCTGCATGATTATTAAATAAGCAATACTTCTATCCCTTAGTTTTTGCTGGTGTTGAGCAATTTCAGTTTACCTATTGATCCAGTATTTGCACAATTCGTCCTATCTGTAAATAATTATTTGGTGTTTAGAATCCTGCCAGGTGAAAACGACCAGGTAGTCACAGGGCAGGAAAGGAGGGATTTGACAAACGACCACCAGCCCCAATGGCCTTAAGAGTGCTTTCCCCCTCTGCCATAGAGTGAGCCATCGTCGCCAGGATGCCCCCTCTTCTACCTACATGCCCCCTAATCAGAACGATCCCGTTGAATAGAAGCGCGAGGTTAGTTCAAGGAGGCTTACAACGCTACGCCACGCAAATCCACGCGCAAGAGGAGAGGGGGGAAAAGTTAGCGGCGCTTATGCAAGAAACTCGGCAGCTCGTTGCTGTAAGGCAACCCAAAAGCCAGAAGGCGATCTCTCGTCCGGCTCTTATGGAAAACAACCTGCTCTTTTCTCCCCGCCAAACTTCCACTTGCTTGGACACTAGACGCCTTTATCCTCCCCCGCGGAGCGCACATCCCACCCGCCCTGTATAAGTCTGTCGAGATACCATCAGCACCATCAGCACCAAGTCCCCGGCTGGACGCAAAACTTCTTCACTGGATACTCACTTGTGTCTTCTTCATAAGGAAAGAGAACGCTGCAATCCAGCTCCAACAGTGGCGTGCAAACTCCTTTTAGCTGATCTGTAGTTCCAGCATGTTGCAAAGGCAGCTAGACTAAGCATTGAGGCTCGCCTAGCGCCCTCTATGGCTTTGCCGTGCCCTGGCCTTCTCTTCGCTCCCAGGCACGCGGAAGGCGCTCCCGCTGCTCTATTCGGCACCGGCTCCAAGTCCTTCGGAGGAAAGCAGAGGCGGGAAATGCAGCTCAAGCCGGCACCCGATCACTTCTTTTATAGCTTTAAGCTGTCTTCCGCAGCGGCAGCAACCGCCCCGAGAGGACACGCCTTCTGTGTGAGTCCTTGTCAGGGGACGGGGAAAGTGGAGCGGCGGAGGAGCCCTGGGAAGGGAGAAGGGAGTCGAGCAGGACCAGACAGACAATTGCAGTATATAAATGCCGACAGGGAGAGCAAAAGAAATATGAGTCCCAGCCTTTTCTCCACTGCCTGGATCGAACTGCTATCCACACACCACTGAGTAGGCAGAAAACTATGCCGCATGCAGTTTGCTGTCCCCACCCTCTTCGGCCCCTGTTCCCAGTCACTTCCTCCAAGCGTTTTACACACCTTAAGGCAAACTTTGGACACCGTCCACGGGAAAATGCAAATTTACACTGGTAGAGCGAAGGCGCCTTAAAGTGTGTCACCCATAGACTGTTGATGAGATGAAGCCAATGTCACAAAGAAGTCTCAGAAGAAAGGTGTTATCGGGGCAGAGTTCTGTCATGGTTATAGAAAGGTGGGGGAAAAGTCCACAATGCATCTAGCTAATCTTGGAAGCTAAGCAAAGTTGCCAATGGTGAATTGGGATGGAGTCTTACCTAGGAATTTCAGGAATGTTGACTGTATTAGGACATTGAAAAATAGCCAAGAAGAAAACAATAGTGAACAATACATCAAGAAAATGTGGGATGGGTTCATGAAGAGCCATTGGCACTTGAGATGGACTTGAGGAAGAGTTTACTTTATTTTATTATGGAAGTAAATGTAGCTAGCAATAGAATGGATTTGAAATTCCATTGCCATCATCTTGGCTTCTTTGTTGTTGTGGAAACATTCTTGATCCTTTTGGAACAGCTCAATACCATATTCTTGTTTTACTAATTAAGGATCCGATAGAAGTTTCATAACCCAAATGGATCATTTATTCCTCTGAAGATTACGCTAGTGGACTTGCCTGAGAGACAATGTGAATGGAGCTCTTCTACCAGGGAATATATGTCCAAAAAGGATAGAGCCATCTGAGTGCCTACAGGAATATCCCATGAGAATACAAGCAATTCTTGACTTATAACGATTCACTTACCCACCGTTCAAAGTAATTACAGCACAGTTCCAAAATACCAAACAGCTCCCCCCAGTAGTCATCTGACCACTTGACACTGGCCTGCATTTACAGCCATTTGCAATAATCCCCCAGTCACATGGTATGCTTACAATGGTATTGCCAAAAACTGGCATTTTCTTACAGCCTGTGGCAAACTGTTGATTTGCTTAACTATGGTGACATTCACTTACTGACCTCTGCAAAAAAAGGTCATAAAATAGGGCCAGTCCTGTAGGTGATGTGATTTACCACTATCATGACTTATGGCCATGATAGGCAGATTCCATTATGGTCATAAGTCAAGGATTATCTGTATATTTTTTAAAAAAAATATTGTATTTATTAAGAAAAAATTATATGGTTGACCAACTCACACTGATTCTAAGTAGCTTACAAGTAAAACTTCAAATACATATCCATTAAACCCTGTCCTTCTGGTGACAACAATCAAACAAACAACTTGATGGACTTTACCTCACCCGGGGGTCCCCAGGCTCACTGGCAAAACCATGTCTTCGGGGCCTTTCAAAAAGGTATTAAGGTGGGGATCAAACTTAAATTTATGGGGATGATGATCTACTGGGAGGGAACCAACATGGAGAAGGCCCATTTCTTTGGTCCCAGTAAATGAACTTCCTTAACAGAGGGAACCCGTAACATACCCTACCCTCCCGTTCTGGTGGGTCAAGTGGATGTCAGTGGTAATTAATTGTAATTTTCCCCACATTCAGGTTATGTCCATGCCAGGCACAACTTTATACCAACCCTGGATCTAGTACAGGAACAGACAATTAAAATAGATCCTTCTATTTCAGTGGTTCACTCATGCCACCAGGAAAAAAAAACATGAATGTAAATTCTGTATTATCATAAAACTGATAACAATTCCAAACTGGTGATTCTGTTCCTAGGGCCTCTTTTTGTTTTCACTGAGGCCACTGGAAGATCTTTTCCCTAACTTTCTTACTTCTCTCTAACTTCTCTTTCTGTATGGAGAGATATTCAGAAATGAAGCACAGTGAAGCTTCAGAAGTGAAGCACATTATTTCAATACCACAAATGATGTTTCTTACACTGATAAGATTCCTTAATGTTTGTTTACTAGATAAAAGGAATGAATGTTAGATACACATTTTGTCGTTCATCAGACACAATTTGATTGTCAAACACACTGCAATGGCAATTTTCACATATTAAAGGTAGCTGCATGGTTGCCTCCCTTTTTAAATCTTCCTTGTTAAAAGCAGAATAGTCCTAGGAAAATGCAGCAGGACCTTACTTTTTTAGGACAACATTTTTTTCCTTTGTCACTGATGTATGAGATGGAGCTTTCCTCTATCTACTCAGGACTTAGAGAAAAGCAAATGTGTAAGGAGCCAAATCACACAGAATAAAACCAGCAAGACCAGCAAGACTGAATAATGATCAGGGAAGTTGGTGGCATGGAAAAATGTGATGAGCTGGTGAGGGGGAAAAAGCAGACCTTAACTGAGATAGGAAGTGAGCTGTAGGAAATAAAAGTCACAGAAATAAGTGTATCTCAGAAATCTAGCCTTCCATTCTCACAAACCAAATACAGAAGCATCAGTTAATATGCAGTAATAGGTCAATATCTGCCTAATTAATGAAATTTGTAAAAAAAATAATATATTTTTTAAAAAAAACCAGTTCCTAACATGTGTTGAGTCACTCTCTCCAATGAACTGGCTAGCTTCACTTGCTTACTGGTAAAGGAAATATATAGTCATAGTTCCAAAGAACAAGAATTAAGTATATTTGAGGGCAAAAGAATGGGATGACAGAGGATGAGGTGGCTGGATGGAGTTACCGAAGTAGTAGGTATGAGCTTAAATGGACTCCAGAGGATGGTAGAGGACAGGAAGGCCTGGAGGAACATTTTCCATGGGGTCACAATGGGTTGAACATGACTTTGCAACTAACACCAGCAACAAAATAGTCAGAAATGAATATTTTGGGACAGTTTCACACTGTCCTAACGATTAACATTGGTATTTCCAAAACATAATTGCAGGTAGAATTTACTTCTTTTATGTGTTTATTTGTGTGAGAGTGAGGGTGTGTGTTTGCATCATTTTGTAATCACAGCAAAGAGAAACATCGCTGAATGTTTCCCCCAATGGCAGGAACCATTCTTTCTTACTTCTTGATGTGACATCCAGCTCCATGTCTTGGGCATACCTTAAAAAATAGCTACTTGACTAAAATTATTTGCGTATCTAAAATTATCCTGGGGACAAAATTCCAGGCTTTATTCATTTTATTAGGGCCAATATCATTGATGTCTACACAATATTTCTATCCTCTCTAACTTTAGCTGCAATTCTTTTATTCTTGAAAAGTTTGATGTCATCTATAATCAAAGCAAACACGCCTCCAATTTTTGGAGGAACAAAGTTATAAATATTGCCATAATGAATGCCTACATTTAGTAAGCATGCACATCTGTACATGTGTGTTCCCATGAATGCCTTCTGTACACATAATTGATTAGATAACGCAAACAAAATATGTAATGGAATTTTAAAGCCGCATTTTATGTAACATTTCTATGTACCTGGTTGCCATCTGGAAGTATGATTCTGTTTTGAAATATGACTCTAAATTCCTGGCTGTGGGCAGGTTGAATCTTGAACCAAACATTAGCATATTCAACATGTCTCCAATTTCCTAAATTATTAAGCAATATTTAATTATACTTTTTTCACAGAAAGAATGAATTTATTGTGCATCTAGTATCATTATCTACAGATTGCTGGTACTAATAGTCCTTCAGCCATGGAATCAATCTTGTTAGCACCACATAAATTCTTATGTAACATATTTATCTGGGACTAACAGTTGTGGATCATGGTGCTGCACTCTGATATCGTTGCCTCGTGACTTCTAGGTCTAGTATTAGCCAAAAGAATATTAAATGCCAACAATCCAATGGATATCCATATGATAAATGCATGTTAAATTTGTTCAAAGATAATAAATCTTCACACAAATATGATGCAAATTTTGATAGAAATTACCATACTATACTTGCAAACATGGACACCTATAAACATGCCCATGGTGCTTTGCCTTTGGGGGATCTGCAGTAATAAACATGGTGCATATTCTCATACTCAATCTCTCAGGGGTCTGTGGAAGACCAAAAAACTGCCCTGCATATTCCTGCCTAGAATACAGTGGCACTGCATTTTTAAAACTGTGTTCGGTATCACCTCTTGAATGCTTCAATCAGAAATTTACAAACCACCTTCCAGGCATGTGAGATAAAGCCCTCTAGCTTAGTCATTCATTCTGACTACTTTTCCATCTGTATGGAGAAGAGTGATGATACTTTTATTGATCAGAGATTTTATCTTCACTCACTGAAAGCTATACATCATAAAATATTTATTCTAATGTTTCTCTTGTTGTATCACCAGAGGTGGGTTCCTATCAGTTTGCACCAGTTCAGTAGAACCGGTTCGTAAAATCTAGTGAACCGGTTAGAAGAGGTTCCACCAGTGGACCCAGAAGTAAGTTCCAGAACACCTGCCCCGGCCTGTCGCTTGTTCTCTCACTCCCGCCCATCCAGAGGCCACTCCATCGCTTGCTCCCCCCGCCTGTGCGCACTATCCTAGTCCCGCCCACTGCTCACTGATTGGCTGGCTCACCAATCGCCCCGCCCACCTCTAAGAACCCTATGTAAACCCACTTACCTTTTTTCCTGCTTGGCTCTCTATTGCTCCTGCCGATTCAGTAGAAGTAAGTAAGCTGCAACTAAGCGCAGGGCGGGGGGGCAGCAGCAGGCCATCTGGAGCGGCCGGCTGCAGCCCTGCACTATGAATCAGTCTAGTGACCTTTTGCAGCCTTGCAAGGATCCTGGGCTCGCTTATAGCGCAGGGCCACATGGCCATCAGCAAGCACGGGCATGGGGGGATGGGGATGGCGGGAGCTTATGCAGTGCACCTGGCATCTTTGACAAGTTCAGGGACCTCGCAAGGCCTTTGCAAGGGCCCGGACTTGCCTAAGATGCCTGGCTGCCAGAAAGCACAAGCGCGGGGGTGGGGACAGCGGTGGGAGCTTATGTGGCGCGGCCAGTGTCTTTGACAAGTTCAGGTCCCCGGATTTGCCTGATGCCTGGCTGCCACAAAGCATGGGCGCAGGGCTGGGGATGGCGGCGGAAGGTTACGCAGCCCGGTGGCATCTTTGACAAGTTCGGGGGCCTCGCAAGGCCTTTGCAAGGGCCCCAGACTTGCCTAAGATGCCTGGCCGTGAGAAAGCATGGGTGCGGGGATGGCACTGGGATCTTATGCGGTGTGGCCAGTCTCCTAGGACCTCCTAGGTGCTGGCCGCACCGCGCAAACTACCATCTGTTTCTCCATGCTCAGAAAAGCAACTCCGGGGAGGTCCTTTGGTGGTGGCAGGCATCCTAGAACTTGCCTGCTAGCAAAGGACTTACCCGGGTTTCCTTTTCTGAGCACAGGGAGACAGACGGTAGTTTGCGCCATCCATCTCCCCGTGCTCAGAAAAGCAACTCCGGGAAGGTCCTTTGGTGGCAGCAGGCATCCTAGAACCTGCCTGCTAGCAAAGGACTTGCACGGGGAGACGGACAGTAGTTTGCGCTGTCTGTCACCCCGTGCTCAGAAAAGCTCGGGTGCAGCCGGACCAGAGAACTTTCGATGGTGCACGGATTCCAGCAGCTGCATTTTTCCTTGAAATTTGCTGTCCCGGCAACCTGAAAGGGACACTCCGTCCGGGTAAGAGTGGGAGTGCCTAAGACGCTGCTGGGAGGATGTCCCCTTTGGGTTGCCGGGACAGCAAATTTCAAGGGAAAACGCAGGTGCTGGAATCGGTGTGCCACTGTACCTGCAACCTAATGCTCTCCAAGAAGCCTGCATTACCGGAAGCAGCAGAAGGAGCAGCAGGGGGCGACATCGCCACCCCCAGTGTTCAGCGTCCTCCTCAGGAGCCTCGAGTTGTGGCCGTTTGCAAGTCTCTCCCAACCTTCTCTCGGGAGGTGAAATGGCAGGTGCCCCGCTGGCAGAGCCTTTGGGTGAAAGACGAGTGAGCTGGGTGGAGGAAGGGGGAAACTACTGGAGCTGCATTGCCCCCTGGGTTTGGGGACTTCTGCCCCTCGTACCACATTTTTCAGCTGCCAGAAGCCCACATGGATCTCTTCAGGGTGCTGGGCAACCTAGTTCTGGGGATTCCCTCCCTCCAAAAGACCACCCGCTTGTCTCTCCAGATCTTGCGGCTTTTTCGGGTTTTTTTTAAAGCCTCTCCAGAGGATCTTGAAAACTTGCGTGGTTGCTTTGGGAGGGGGGTAAATGGCCAGCATTTACCCCCCTTCCCTGGGCATCTGCAGCCTCAGAGCTAGTGGGGAGTGTAAGCAAAGGAGGAGGTGGAGAGCTGGGTGGAGGAAGGGGAAAACTACTGCTACTGCTGGAGCTGCATTGCCCCACTTGATTCGGGGACTTCTGCCCCTCATGCCGCACTTTGCAGCTACCGAAGCCCTGCACAGACCTCTTGCTCTGGCAGCAACAAAACGCAATCTGTGGGGCAGAAGTCCCTGAACCCAGCAGGGCAACACAGCTCCAGCAATAGCAGTAGTTTTCCCCTTCCTCCACCCAGCTCTCCACCTCCTCCTTTGCTTACGCTCCTTGCTGGGTTTGGAGGCTTCTGCCCCCTCGTGCCACACTTTGCAGCCTCTGGAGCAGCACACGGCCTTCTTCAGGCCCCGGGCAACCTGGTTCTGGGGATTTCCCCCCCCAAAAAGACCAACCGCCCATCTCTCCAGATCTTGCGGCTTTGGGGGGGGGTTCTTTTTAAAAGCAAGCGCAACTGAGGGCTGAAGAAACCACCCAAGATGCTTTTTGCGGGGGAGGGGGATGCCACATCCGCAACTTTTATCCCTTTCCCACCCACCTCCCCCCCGGCATGCCCGGACGCTACGTTGGGGGAACTTGGGCATGACTGGTCTTGAACGCATGTCCCCCTCCTGCCCACCTCCACTCTTTTGCAGATTTGCTGGCTATGGAGCATGGGCCCTTTTTGAAGGCGGGTTGAGTCTTTCCTTGGGATGGATGCCCATGCACGAGGGGCACAGGTGCCCTCATCTGTTTCTCCCAAAGGTGCTTTTTTTCCTCCAAGAGGCAACTGGACTTTCTGGTTTTTCTTTGAAGATGTTTTGCTTCTCCTCCAGGAAGCTTCTTCAGCTCTGAGGAAGCTTCTGGAGGAGCTGAAGAAGCTTCTTGGAGGAGAAGTGAAAGGTCTTCAAAGAAAAAGCAGAAAGTCCAGCTGCCGCTTGGAAAAAAAGCATCTTTGGGACATCCTGGATGACCAAGAATCCCCATAGACATTCCTCACCCTAGTTTTCTGATGCCTCCTAGCCTGAAGGCATGTTTGTGCAAAAGCTAGAGATCTGGGAACTCTGAAGAATTTATAGTCCACCCTGCTAATTTTGAAAATAATAGAGACTATTTCCTAGCATGTGGCTGATAACTATTTTTGGAAAGGAATAAGTAACTAAGTTTCTATTTATTGCAACCAACCAACCTCAATTATGGAATAATCTAACCCAGCAGTAAAAATAATCTGAGACAGTATGGCCAGTCAATACCATGCCAACTTGCTTTTGGTCTAAAATAAACCCTCAACGAACGTAACCGTAGGTATGGGACTTAGACATTCAAGTAGACAGAACCAAACTTTCCTATATGTCATAGAGACAAATTTTTCTTGCCAATGGAGATTCTTCAATCATTCCTATATATTTCTATATCCCTTACATAGAAAGTTCTTCTCCCTAGCTTGGATTGTTCTCCCTTCTAGGGTGACAGCTACCTGATATGTCAATCTTCCATTTGAATGGAATGAATACATGAATATATATCCGCTCAGATATAGAGATAATCTTTTTCACACATCCTTTTAAAGTGCCCTCTGTAGTTGTATTTGTGATTGGAGCTAATATATCTGCTGTTGAGTCTGATATACTCCGTTCGTGATAAGGAGATTGAAGTATTCTTACTGAATGATTAGTAACTAAGTGCTTCAAGGGCACTATCAGAAAATTTAACTGTAGCCTTAAGCTTAGACAAATCATTTTGTACTGTGTGTGAATTGTTAACTTTATAGGGTTTTTTTCTTTTATATAAGTATGTGCTATTATTTATATAAGTATTAATGGTGTGCTATATGTTTAAATTCTATGACTTGGTCTTGAATAATAGGTAGGTAGGTAGGTAGGTAGGTAGAAGATAGATAGATAGATAGATAGATAGATAGATAGATAGATAGATAGATAGATAGATAGATAGAGATGGATGATAGATGGATGGATGGACGTACGGACGTACGGACAGACAGACAGATAAATGGACCGACAGACATTGACTATAGTGAGAAGGAGGACTCAAATGAGCCCTCTACTCTTGAGTATCACTGAGGTTTTAAAAAGGCTCTGCTAATGTCCCTTTTTATAATCGATATGTTTATCATAACCTTAATATAATTCCCTTTATTTGACATTATAAATACAACAATAAATATTTTTCTCATAGTAGATTTTTGATAATTAATGTACTATTGTGGCCTAGTGGGCTGATAAGGATCAGGATCACATTTTGTGAAAAAGTATAATCAACCTTTTACCTGGCAGTGAAAGTTATCTCATCTTAAAAAAATAAACAAAACCCTGCTGTTTGAAGACAAGCTTCCATTGGCATCAACAGAACCTTCCTTCTTGGAATTAAAATGCTTCTCCAAGGAAGAAGGGGCAATTTCTCAGAACAAAGCTCATGAAAGAGCATGTTTTAAATTTATCTCTATTTATCACTACTACTCTCATATTTTTCCCTGGTTGCTATTTAAATATTTTATTATTTAAATAACAAAAACAAAATACTTCAAGGCCTGCAGAAATTATTTATTTGTCTAGCAGCATTTATAAGCTGCCCCAATGGAACTCTGTGAAGTGTATAAAACCAACATGAAAAAACAGAACCCAGAACCAGTCCCCAAAGCATGTTAGTTTTAGATGCATTCCTAAGGAAGAAGATGGTGGAAAGCAATCACACCTCTGGGAGGAACCGTTTCAGACCAGAAGAAAGGGAGTCATTATTCATTTGGATTCTGACAAATCTTTAAATCAACAATTTTTGAACCTTAATTTCTGGAATAAGTAATCCCTTTGCTTTGCCTTCAATATTGCCTTTACTTGTTGCTCTTTGCCTTTCTTTGCTTTCTCTCTATATGAACATAATAGTGGACCCTTTCATATTGTGCACATCAAAAATGTAGCTAATTCTTCCTGAAGCATCCCTTGGGTTTTATCAGTTCCAGTACTGACTTATCTATTTAATCCATTTTATCTATTTGGAATGTTATTTGAAGAGCATGATTTCTTTCTTTGCTAGTTTTTCCCATTTGTATTTCAGGGACGACCAAAGCAAAAAAGGAAAAAGTGTGTGTGTGTGTTGTCTTAAGAATGTCATTCTTAGAAGTATTTTGTAACAAGCCTAGGGGTTGGTCAAAGGGACTTCACCAGATCTGTTTCAATACAAATTGTCAGTCCTTCTTGACATAGATTTACAGAGATTTCTGGGATCTTTAAATCCCTGGCTTTTGAAGGCTGACACAAGGCATTTAACAGCCATTAACATTTTGATGATGTATTTGAATGAGGTTCAAATAGTCCATGGGTGTCAAACTTGCTATGTCACATTGCTGTTACGTGATGTATGGCAACATGTTTGCCTTTGCGGAGCTGGGGTGGGTGTGGCCTGTGCATGATGCATGTGGCCCGTGGGCCACCAGTTTGACACCCTTGACACTGAAAACATGGACCAGGGTTATAGAGCCATGGATTGTAGTTCAAACAATTCTCAGCCCATCTTGGAAGATGTGATGGCTGAAATTTATGATCTCTCCTGTACATATTCATCCCACTCCAGCGTGCGCAAAGAAGAATCTGTACTAAACTGGGTCTGAAACAGAAATAGGGGGTCTACTTTCTGCCCTCTATGGGAAATGCTATGATCAAAAGGATTTTCTTAGAAATCTAATAGGAGCAGGAATCTTTTGAAGTGGACCGGTAAACTCTAACCTGTGTTCAGTTTGCATAATCTTTTATTAAGCAACACCTTTCATTTCCATTACTTATTTCCAAGGACAATAGATTCTCAGGCATCTCCTGAAATTGCTTGAAAGTGGGATAGGTATGTTGTGCAAGGTTCCTCCCTGTTTAAATACGTTGAATCAGACCCTAAATCAAACTGCTTTCCAATCAGTTTTGTGGGTAACATTCACTGAAATGGCATTTTTTCCTAGTGCAACTGATGATTCACACAAGCTTTGGAGAACAGATGAAGACATGATTGGTTGAATCCAGGAAATTGTTTTCTGGCAGCCATGAAAGATGTTATGGTATGATCCCACCTGAAGAAGACCTCCTTGGATCAACCTTCACTTTTTAGAGAGTGCTGTTGAGAGGGTGGTACAAATTCAGACAGTGCTTTACTGTCAGTCCCTTTAGAAGATATATATCACATGAAGACTTAAACTAGATGGTGTAACAAACTATTTCAAGTCTAATTGTGCCATATCTACTCCACATTTTTATATACCAGTAAATTAGAGAGGTATCTATCTGAGCGACTTCTAAATGTTATCTCTTTATTCAACACTTGATAGGTATTACTTTTGTTATTTGATTAGGTTTGCTCTAGGGACTTTTATTATAGTCTTATAATGCATATTTAAAATGCTGATGGTAAATTATAAATGTTTTTTTGCTTATTACTATTGTAAAAATGCAGTAGACAGGTAGTTTCAGTAGACATATAGATATATGCACCTCTAGAGTAGAGCTCTGCTCTGTGAACTGCATTGGTTGTTTCTGGGTTCAGTTCAAGGTGCTGGCTTTAACTTTTGATGCCCTTCATAGCATGAGACCAGGTTATCTGAGGGACCACCTCTTCCTTATTATACATCCAACCCACTAGATCAGGCAGAGTAGACATGTTGCAGGTACCATTGGCAATGGACCTTCATTTGATGATCCTAGGAGTGTGCTTTTCCTGCTGCAGTGCCTGCCTTATGGAATGTTCTTCCACCCAAAATAAGACACGCTATATCCCTTTTGGTATTCTGAAAAACCCTCAAGTCTTTGCTACATTGTCATGTCTGAACCTCCCAGGTCACCAGGGACCTGTTCAGATGGCTCTATTGTTGAGGTACCATTTTTATCCACCCTCTCCTGTGATTTGTACTTTCACTTTTATGATATTTTTAATATGGGTTTTTATCGTGTACATTTTTGTTTCTATTTAATATTTGAGTTGATTTTTATTCACTTTTGATAATTGCCTTTGGTGAATGTTTTTGGGTGAAAAAATAAATTGCAACGAGACAATAGTTGATTTAGTGGCATAGCAATGGAGTGAACAAATAAAACAACCTTATGCAACAATAAATATATTAGTTATTTAGTTATCATTGCAAGTCTTTCTGTTGTATTCATTGGAAAATATTATCTCTGGAAATTTTTCCTAATGCGGCATTGATTTCTATCAAAAGAAGGAAAGGATTTTTTTAAAAAAATTTTTTTAGCCTATATGACCTCAGAGAGTTTTTGTGCTCTTCTGTTATTACCTATGTCATCTCAGTAATTAAATTCAGGTGCAACAAGTTAGAAGCATAAAGCGAGTAAGGAGTTATGTCACCCCATGTCAAGTCTTGATTGAATATGAGCCCTAAGGAATGTCCATAAGGAAGTGCCTGAGGTAGGTGTTAATGCCCAGCCAATCCATGTAATCTTTTTCACATTATGCATCACCTGTCTATATTTCTGTTCTCAGCAATACTTAAATGACGCATGTAGGACATTCAAACAATGAACAGCTAACTGAATTCTGCTCGCAGTTTAAATTTGTGTCATTACCCTGTCATTCTTTTTGTTTAATGAAGTACAAAGTTCTGCCACATCAGGGCTGGAAGAAAGAGCGATACTTAATGGTTCCTATTGAAGTTACTGGAACTAAAATTGGTTGAAATAGATTCTTAGAATTGTTCCACAGTATTTCAGCATCACTTTAATAGAATTTAATATAGTTCAAAGCCCAATAGCATTGATTTATTCTGTCTTTTTTCTTAAATCTCATTTACAATGATAAATGTAAAGTTTTTTTCCCTTTTATTTATGTTCACTAGGTAAAGGCTGTTCTGAATGCTGTTTATATTTTAGAAATTATTGATTATTTATTTATTTATTTATTTCAATATCATTCCAAAGAAGCCCAAAGAAAAATCCTGATCTTTAAACAATTAAATTTAGAGTGCTTTTTAGTACTGAATGTGTTCCAAATATATTATCCTACCATAGGATAATGGGACAATATTGTATCACAAACATTGACAGGCAGGCCATGGGAAGAGGGAAGTACTCTATTTTCTGCCTTATGCTTACAAAGGTTATAAATCAAATAAATAAATATGAGGCATTCGTTAACAAAGAAGGGATCTTAGTATTAAGTAACAAGTGTTTTCTAATATCACTACACTAGTGAATCTGTGTGTGAGGTGTAACTTAAATCGAAAACGAAGAATTTATAAATATAAATATGCCAAAGTATGAAATTATTAATTTATGATATTATAAATCAATTTTAACCACACTAAAACACAGAATATTTTAAATCAGAAGGAGCCAATATATCAAATAGAACAAAAATCTAGGTGAAGCCATTTTAAGTAGACACTGAACGTAGAAACTTCCAATAATGTATCTTTATAGCACATAACTTTAAAAGCAGGAATTCCAAAATAAGGCCACCTATTATCTCAGCATCACATGCAAATCCTCTAGATATCTAAAAGACTGACCTGGCATATTTTTGGAGAAACCTTCCAAAACTATTCAGACCACAGCTATTTCTAAATAAATATGGAGCATATCCACAGTTCAGCTTCCCCCAGCATGGACCTGGATCATCTACCAGTAGTGGAAGACGAGAATGCATGACTTTATCCTCAATCCACTTCCGTGATAGTTCATGCTGACTCTGTCTTCCCTCCATGGCTATGCATCAAAGATAGTGTTTCTGTCCTGTGCTGGCTTAAGACAGGCTTTTGGGTTTACAAATTATGCCTTATACCAAACTCTTCCACTCCAGTTGGTTACTGTGGTGTGAATGCCTTCTCCATTGAAATCCCTAGTGGCTGCCCCTCACTGCAAGTTTTGTTTTGTTTTTCTTATTTTGTACAGTTTCAACAGTGGAACAATGATAAAACTGATGTGGCTTTTTTTTTTTTTACACTATTCATTGCAGGAACCAAAAAATGAAGGATTTTGTTTATGTTTTTGAACTTTGTAAGAATTCTGCCACTTTCCTCTTCTTGCTCAGTGATTTTTTTAAAAAGTGGGTGGGTGAAGTTCTTTTTTACAATTTTCACTGGTCCAGAAGGAATAGAGAAGCAAGGTAATCCACCAATCAGAGATCATTGTAAGCATGCCCCATCAAGTTATCACCATGACCAAAGCAAAGAAGGGCTTGAAATTCAGAAAGGGATTTCATAAATTGATTTTATTTCTAATCAGTTTATGCAAGGGAGGCAAGTATCTGAAGGTTGTGGTACAAAAAAGCTCATGGTGTGTGTTACACTAAAAATGGGGAGGATTCAGACTCACATTTACATAGACACTGAGCTAACATTATTATAGATACATAGATTAGAATTTGGAGAGAGTGGTTGAATCAATACCTGAAAAGTTCTGATTATAGTATTTTGTAATCAAGTAGAAGGATACTTTTATCACCCTAATCTTGACTAGCTATCCTAATTACCCTACATTAATTCATCTAGATTTACATCACAATTGGAATCAAATTTGAATTACGGGACATTAGCTTTGTTCACCTCCATTATTATGCCTTCTTTTCTGGTTCATGAAAACCCTTTGCCTTATATTGTACAGGAGGGTTATTTTTAGCAATCCTGTGGCAATTTATTGGAGATTAACCTGTTCTGTATAGAAATCATACAAAAACAGCCTATAGCTATATCTAGTTTCTGTTCTCATCTTGACTTCAAGTGCTCAGTTCAGCACAAGCTGACAAAGAGACACTTCAGGGAGAAAGTGCAATGTATTTTTAGAAAAGAAGAGAAAACCCTGTGACCCATTGGGTAAAGCTTCAAGAGAAAGGTAGTGCATTTTGATGTGACCAGAATGAACATTAAATTTTAGGCTGACCATATTTGATCATAAGACAATAAAGCAGCCAAAATGAAAAGAAAATGTTCATAAATTATGCATAAACAGAATTTTGTTCAAATATAGTAATTTCTAAAATATATTGTTACAACCTTAGCCACTTCGGAATACTGAACATCTAGTAAGAAATAACAGTTGCCTTATTGAGACCAATGCTGATAGTATAAGGTTAGAGTAGAGGTTAGATCCAACCTTCTAAAGCAGATTCAATTCCAGGATCGGAACATATTCATAAAAGGCCTTACTAGGGACATTGCTTAATGTCTTCATCGAAGGCAAAGCTCCTTCTATGTGAGGGTACAAGAATTTGGTGAAAGTGGTAGTACACTGTCACCTATCAGCATTTTATGCACTTTGCAGTAGGTTGAATATGAAATGATCCAGGATAAATAGAAAGTATTGAGATGTGGGACAGATACTTCAATAGATTATAATATTGTTACAACTTATTGCTAATTGTTTATAAAATTCAACATCCTTCTATGTTTTTTTTAAAGGTCGGCCATACAAAACTTTCAATAATAGTTTTATGGAAAAGGAAATGTGAATCACATAAGATGAATTCCAAGATTTCAAACAAAAAACAGTTTTCAAGTTCATTTTAAAACAAACAATTAGCTTCAGATTAGCTTCAGAAAAGCTGTCATCGGCCCCACCTCCTAAAACATGTTTGATAATTATTAGAAAAGCTTACTTATTAATACACATTCCAAGAGGCAATTAAGTCCATATGATGGCACCACAATAGCCTTAGGATTGGTAGTATTTTCCCTCTATAGAGGGAAAATTACTGCACTTCAATTACTTCTGAGTATTATTTTACAGGAGAGATTCTTGTAGGGAATCTTGTAGAGATCATAAATAAAGCATGTATAGCCGGCTTTTTAAAAATAAAACAAAACTTTTATTCTTGAGTCCAGTAACTCTTGTGGCGACAAACTGGTAGGAAAAAGCTAAAAGAAAATTGTTTATTATTACTCCCCACTTTTAAACAAAACCCAAAATTTCTCATTTTCTCTCCTTTAAAAATCTTGAGCAACAAAACCCAGAACAGTAAAGTATATGGAGAAAATAATGTAGCTTTGACATCTTCCTAAAAAAGAATAACAAAAAAATTGTATTATATTATTTGTTCTACAGGCTAAAAAAATAATAATTTTAAAAGAACTTGAGAAGAGCAGTTCAATTAACTTTTAAAGCCCTATAATGCAACTTCTTCTCTATTCTCTTCCTGGCATATAATCCAGAATAGGACAACTGCAAAAGTCTTTCTTGTTTCACACCAATTGCTGTCTGACCCTTTTAGTGACCACAGTATATTACTTCAGTCTGATGACTATCATAATTAATGCGCAAAGAGCTTTTTAGCATTGTCAAATGATAGGAATATAGAGAGAATTGTGTACTCTATGATCTCATTTTAGTCATTAGGACCAGATTTTGAAAATAGATTCAAACATTTTGCTAAACTATGGTATAATTTGTTGTTTTCCATTTCTGCACACACAAAAAATCACTAAATAAAGTATTGCTTATTTTTGAGCAATAAATCGTAATTTTTAATCATTACCTACAGTGTCAGAGGTGGAATTTGTGACTCTGATATTTATTACGGTTGCAGTGTCCTGGGATCTTGTGATCACCTTTTGCAAACTTCTGGCAAACAGTCAATGGGGAAGCCATTCACTTAACAACCTTTTTTAACTTAACAACTGCAATGATTCACTTAACAACTGTGGCAAGAAAGGTTATAAAATAGGCAAAACTCATTCAAGGACTGTTTTCCTTAGCAATGGAAATTTTGAGCTCAATTGTTCTCATAAGTCGAAGACTTAGCATAGAATGCCCTGTGATTTCATGTTAAAGATAAGACCTTATCTTTTTTTTAAAAAAATCACATTTATTGCTCATGCCCATTCTGTTCTGGTATCCAGCTCTTAGCATTATTGTTTAAATTTAAAACTAACACATAAATTCACATAAGAGATGTTACCTAACCAAATCATTTCATATGGAAAAGTGCAAATTGCATGGACCTCATCAATTTAAGATGTGTTAAAACTGGATCAGAAAATAATTTTAGAAAAGATTGTTTACACTGTCTTTACTAAACTGCACACTGAGAGCTTATGCGCCAGTGACAAATTTCTTGTGTGTCCAATCACACTTGGACAATAAAGAATGCTATTCTGTTCTGTTCTGTGATAGTACACCTTTCACCATCTCATTATTTTAAGAATAGCTTATCTAAGAGGACCAAGGAAAATATGTGATAAGAACAATTTAATCTATTATTTTAATAGTGATAAATTTTGTAGAACAATAATTCTAAAGAAATGTTAATTCAAAGTTCTGATTGTCCTTAAATTGATATACCGTGTATAATCAGAAAATATTCTCACTAAAATGCCTGTTTTCATTGGAGCTTTCTACCAAATAACCATGTTCCAAGATAAAGAGATGGACATAGCCTTTATGGAAAAGAAGTGCTTAGGCTCTTCACCTAGTCTTAAGCTATAATGATCTCCTCTGACCCTGAGGCAAAGCTATGCCTCTTGGAGCAAAAGGTCACCCTTATTTACAAAAAGATTAAAAGATTAATAATTGTGTAGCATAAACTCAGTTAAATAATGTTGTAAAAAAAGATCAAACAGACTTGTTCTGATCCTTTATTGTGCTAAACGTTGTGTTATCAGATGCTTCTCAGCAAAATATGGTCTTTGTTAACACAGTGTAATTTTGTGGAAGGCTAAAGAGCTCTATGTATGCATTGTGCAATATATGTTGTATTTTAACTACCTCACTTTTATTTAGTTTATAACTGCATGTTGGTAAGCAAGAATTCTAAAAAAAAAGTTGCTTTCCATGAATGTAGAAGTTCCATCGCACAGTTTCCCAACTCTTCCAGTAGCCTTGCAACATAAAGAACAATGCGTATAAGATTTCCTGGCTGTGTTCATATCTTTCAAAGGTCATTGAAGGTTGTACAACATCAGAGTCAACTTTTCCATCACATTGTATCTACATACTGTAATGGATCTTCAGTTGCCCTCATCAGGGGTTCATTTACGAATGTACAAAGAGTTATAAAAAACATATGGGACCTACTGTAGCCTCTTGATATGCCATGTGCTGGCGGTAATCCATTTCAGCTGGAGTCTAAAACAGAATGGATCATTGTACATAGGTTTACAGTGCAGCCAAAAGACTTCTGGCCATTTTTATTTCTCATTTCTACAATTATTAAACCAAGATGAGCAGGAATCAGGTTGTGGGACATTTGGCTGTAAGCTTTAGCACAATATAATTGTAAAATCTTATTTACCTTCTTGAGAAAGAAAATGTATATTTTCTAGAATATATACATACATACATACATACATACATACATACATACATACATACATTACAAATGTTCTATAACCTAATTCCTGTATGTATACACACACACACAAACACAAAATTCTGGATGGTACTCTGGGATTTTGATATTTTTACTCAACTATAATAAAAGACAATAACATGTCTCTGCAGGAAACTTACAATATATTGTTCCTGCCTAACAAGTGCCACTATGGATCATTAAACACTCACCAACAGTGAGGAGGTACTCAAGAATACATTTCTTTTTCATTTTTAATAAAGCCTGATTTGCCCTGGCAAAAGTATATTGCATATTTCATTCAAGATCAGTCTTGAACTAAGTAGGGTTATTGTTCCAGTAACCATGTTGCCAGTAAAAGCTGTATGGGTGTGCCCATCGGTCATCAGGAATCAAGCTGAACTTGAGGGAATTTTCATTTTACAAAGTAATGAATTCTGAGTGGAAAAGCAATTTGATTTTTATTTTTTATATGTTGAAATCCAGGATATTTTATTCTGAAATATCTTAAGAATCTTTTGTGACACTTTAAAAATCCAACAAATTTATCATAGTATATTATTTTTTAGAACTAAAGAAACTGATTGATCTTTCCAAAGTGGATGACACTTATCACACAGGTCATCTTGTTTACTATAAAGAAAAAAAAGTGAAGCGGGCATAAAACTGCTGTCTCCAGTATATACTTTCTTCTCCCACCAAAGCCAACATACTTTTGCTGAATTACCTTAAATGAATGAAGACTTGGCTCTATTTTTATAAAATATATAATTGAAATAGATTTTTCATTCCATGAAAATAATTTTTATTTAGGGGGAGGGAGGGAGGGAAGGAAGGAAGGGAGTAGGAGTCAGACAGATAGATAGAGGGAGGGAGAGAGATTGTGGTGGGGGGAAGCATGTGAGAGTGAGGTGTCTTGGAAATTAATCTAGGCTAATAATTTCAAATGACAACCTGAACTTTAATGTGCAAATTGAATTTTTAGGTAACAATTTTTTTTGAACAAAAATGTCACAACTAGATTTTAAGGTATTAAACTGGTGAGCTACATAGGTTACTTGATATCTATTCTCTATTTAAAGCAGGGGTGAAATCTAGCAGGTTCTGACAGGTTCTGGAGCGGAAATTTTGAATAGTTCGGAGAACCAGCAAATGCCACCTCTGGCTGGCCCCAGAGTGGGGTGGGAATGGAGATTTTGCAGTATCATTCCCCTGCCACGCCCACCAAGCCACGCCCACCAAACCACACCCACAGAACCAGTAATAAAAAAAATTGAATTTCACCACAGATTTAAAGGGTCTTCTATTCCAATTTCTGTTTAAAGATAAAGAAACAGCAAGCCTTGATATGCTCAAATGGGCATCTCAACATCTAACAGACACCCAATTCATCTCCATTATGGGCTTGACCTCTATACTTCCATCAGTATCAAGTAGAACCACCTATTCAGGTAGAGTGGAAGCAGAATAATGTTTTTAATGCCAACTCTTACAGTCAGCTAAAGAAACAAAAATAGTGGCATTGAATGCTGCTATGAAATCTAACAGGTCAAGGAGGGTTGCACCATGCCCATCCAGTTCTGCTGCAGGTCACCCATGAGAGTAACCAGTTTGATTTTCATCCCATATTCAGTCCTGAACGCTGACTGGAAGGGATCCAGTTAATCTATTTCATCCAGGACTTTTTGCAGTTACAACCCAACCACCATCTCAACAACCTTACCTAAAAAGAGTGAATTAATTGTTCTGGGCAGCTGGGCTGAGTGATCACTTTTAAGAAAGGGTGTGTTGTGAATAGTTTGATAGGCAGCAGCATTCAACAGCTTTTTATACCCATGCTATTGTGTCCTCCTGCCTGCACATATCAGTCAGAAGAAGTGTGATTCTAATTTACAGGTGCCTCAGCTTATCCCCCAGAGGATCTTCCTGAGGCATCACAGGCTTATAAGAATGTTAGATGGCCCCACAGGATATACTTCTGTCATTTCATAAGATCATATCCAGTTAAATGAGTGCAGAGATGAGCAATTTGATCTTTAATGTTAGCAGGTTTTTCCAGTGTACAAAAGGCAAGAGGTCATCAGCAGTAATAATGCTGCTACCTGACACTGTAGATGTAATGTGCAAGGATGTGTTGCCCCTCTTACTAACACAGTGTAGGTTCAAATCTTGATTCATACCTGCACCCAATCATCTTCACTCTTCTTCTTCCCTCAGCATTACTCCAGATATATTCCAGATTTTGTTTTTTTTCCAGAGCTCTTATTAAACTTATTAATTCAGGACTTCCCTGAATTCATCACACAAGGACATACCACTCAGGAACAACCATAGTAAGCATATTGAATTTGCTGCTTCAGTAGTCTGGAACTCAAGTAAGTACCACCATGGAACTATCTGCTAACTTGCTAGGAAATTACCCAAGCCCCCTTTAGAAACGATTTGGAGCATACCAACCTATGGGTCCATCTCCTCTATAGAGATTGGTGGTAGTCATGGATCTCAAGCATTCTCTTTTGACTTTTCTTTGGTGATTATTATTCTTTTCTTCTGTGGATAAAGAACTGTTAGAGTGCCCAATAAGTTAATTACTGGAAGCTAAAATAATGAAAGTAAAATTTGGGAAATTGACATCCATCTAAATCAGATGTTTATATTGTGATTGTTATTACTTTATATTATGATTATTATTACTTTGTTGTTTTGCATGTACACTGAGAGCTTATGCACCGAAGACAAATTCCTTATGTGTCTATCACACTTGACCAATAAAGTATTCTGTTCCATTCCGTTTGTTCTATTCTGTTCAATTCCATTCCATTCTGTATAAGATAGTATGTAGGGAAAGCTGAAGACAGATACCATATTCTTGAGAAATAACCACAAGTAAAGATCCCCTTCCGCAGCCCACAAGACAAAAGAAGAAATGGACTACTAATGCACTACTAATCTAGGTCATAGGTCTAAAGTTTATTTATTATGGGGAAAGGGAGCTATGAGAGTTTGAATACAGCCACAATTACATTTCCTCTTTGGAATTAGAGTACCTCTCTTCTTCCACTAAATGTTTGATGTGGGAAAATACTCACGATGAAGTAAGTTTGATTAAAAGCACCCTTTGGTCAGGATAAAAAAAATCATTTCAGAGAAATGTATAATTGCCACATTGAGCTGGGAGGGCGCCAGGATATAGAAAGCTAAATGTAACTGCAATTAGACAGTTTCAAAGTGGATTGGTATGATTTAGGGGTGACCTCTCATTACAAAAATATATAATGTTTTTTTATGATGCCTGAAATAGTAACAGAAAACTGTGTGTATTCCTGTTTGCTAAAGAGGCAGAGATGTGTGCAGGTAACAACTGATAAAGTGAAACCCTGGGGGTCAACCATAATGTAATTTTCAATGTAATCTTCCTTCATTGGACTGCTATGCATGCTTCAGGGTTTATTACCATCTTTTGCCTTCAGCTGGACTGATTTCATACCTTAATATGCCCTCATCCTCCCCTTGAAATAGGCTTCTACAAAATAGTAGTGGGCATTCATTATTAAGAATCAGAAAACAAATGGTAGGAATTAATGGGCAATTTTCTCAATGGACGGGGGGAAAAAGTGAGTCCCTCAAGGATGTGAACTGGGACTGGTTCTTTTTTAATTAATTCATAGATAATATTGGCTTAGAATAAACGACTGACATGTTTGCAAATGATAAAAAGCTACTGAGAGTGATGAAAAACAAATGTGTTCATAAAGTCTGAAACTGGGTGAATGGTCAGCCAAATGGCAAATATAATTCAAATTAAGTAAGTATAAAATGTTACAAATTGGAGCAAAGTATGTCTAATTTCATTTTCTCCCTGACAGTTTCTAAGCTGTTTGAAACTAATCAGGAAAAAAATAGGTAATCATAGTGGTTAATTCAGTGAATATATGCACTCTCAGTGTACATCATTGGTGAAAAAGCATATTCTATTCTAAAACTGCTAACCTATTAATTTCCTTATATATTGGTACATATCTATGATATGTACCTATTTAGAAAACTGGGCAGTTCTATTGTTGCACTTGACAAATCTAATTGAAAAAAAATGCAGTCAACCAAAATGATCAGATGGATCAGATACATTCCTTATGGGAAAGATTAGTAGGGGCAATTGAGTAAGACATCTAAGGGAATCTAAAATTATGTATGGCGTGGAGAAAGTAGAAGGCAAAAATAAGATAGAAGAAAACAATAGGAATAACCTAATCCAGTTGATTGAAGGGTAACAATCATTATCACAAACTCAATTACTATTCAAAGTCTGTAAAATTATTATTTAAAAGTCTAGATAAATTCCAAAAACAGAATATTTGTCTTTAAATGTCAGTATTACCTTTATGTCAGAATTACACTCATGGCTTCAAATACCAATTGTAGGGGAAATATGGTGGGATATGGTCATGTCTACATCTTCTACTAGTGACTGTATAAGCAGAATAGTTTCATCATTTTAACTAAGTCAACAGAAAATGTGTCTAGGACAAATTTATTTCTAAATAAATTATTTATTTATTGATTGATTGATTCATATAATATCAACAGATGCCCATATCACAACAGTAACTCTAGGCAGTGAATATTCAGGATATCTAGATCATACAGCAGTGATATTTCTGGTATGCATCCAAATGTTTCAGCATTTCTTTTTCTCTCTTCTGATAGCATAAAAATAATATTTTCCACAAAGGTAGTCATTTGACTGAAATGCCATTAAAATCTGAAATGCAAGCTTTTAATTTTATTGGTCAATTAATTAGAAAGGTTAACCCCAAAATGTATACAGAGATAGGGCAATTTGGGAGATTGTACTAGATTAGTCAGCCAACAGCATTTTTTTCTACTCTGGGTTCAGTAAAAATAGACTTCATATTCTTTAAAATGTCTTTTAGTCTCACATCCAAGAAAGCCATTTGAAGATGGATTTGACAAGCCTTGTTAGAACTGATTATCAAATGTATTAAAAGTACAATTTATGCTGATCCAGTCAATAGGTTGCTCTGACACAGCATCATAATCATATGGAAATCCTACTTTTGCAGAAATTTTATGCCAAGCATCAGATAGGCAAACTAATGAACAGGACAAATTGAGAGAAAAAGAGAATCACATGAAAAAAGGGAGAGGAAATGCAAGTATAAATAAAATAATAACACAGTATACAACTGCTGTATCTTTAAACTATCTTAAAGCAATGTTTCATATCCCTTCATCACGCTCACTCAGCAATTGAACTGAATGTCAATTTGCAATTCTTGGCATCCAAGAAAAGCAGAGGGGGGAAAAACATAAAACCAAAACCAGAAACTGCCAAAGATGTCCTGCTGTGCAACTGCAATGCAGACAGAACAAAGGAATTGTTTGAATCAAAGTCTACCTTTCCAGAGGGAAATGAAGAAATAATATGATTAGCAAAGTTACAAATTTTAATTTGTTATGAATCATATGGCAACTTGACAGTGGCAAAACTTGATTGGAATTCTCCACAAATCCAAAAAGTAGAAGCAACATTTCAACAATGAAGGGCCCTGACCCCAAAAATAATAAAAATAAAGAAATCATGAAGCAGATGATTCATTCATCCTGACTGCCAGTAGGTAAGCCAGAGGAATCATCTATTTCTGGATATAATACATGAATGGGGAGGCCCATTTTAAAAAACTTCTTCGTGCTGTTAAAAGAAACCAAATGAAGGGCGAAAGGCATATTTGGTTATATGACCACAAACCTCTGTGGTTTTCAGGCTAATTTTTTTATCCAGACAAATCTTACATGCTGATAAAAATTTAATATAGATTCTTCTGTTTGAAGCAGGTATTATTTCCTTTGCGACTGTCCTATATTTTGCACCATGTTGGGCTTTTATCTTACCATAAAATTATTCCAATTGACTAACTTGAAGCTATAGCACTGTAACAACATACCATTCAATTGGGTTCTCAGTACTTTATTCTTCATTATTCTTCATAATTGCCATCTGTTCAGTTCCATATCTTAATCTAAATGTCTGCATACATTTATGTATCTTCAGTAATTAAGAATGTGATTCCTGCTTTGATGCATTTCACAATCCTTGAAGAAAAACAGAAATATTCCTAATGGTTTTATTTTGTGGGAGGAGATCAGGTGGCTTAAATAAAAGAGCAAAGGTATTGATGTATTCCACCCCAAAATTATCATCCTGATGAACAAAATCACAACAAATACACAAATCTGCACAGCCTTTTCATATGTTAATTTTTATGCTTGTGTGGAAATTAAAAATAATTGATTATGTGCCATCAAATTGGTGTTGACTGTAAGTGACCATACAGATAGATGTTCTCTAGGAGAACTGATCTACATCCTTGTCCTTTAGGTCTTCCAATAATATTAAAAATAATTTACTATAATTTAAATGAAATACATACTCCATTAGAGGAAACTATATACATGTCATGGTTGAACTACGGAGTCTGAGTTTAATTGTTCATTTACAGACAATTCATTATTCAATTAGGTAGGATCATCTATGCAAAACTATAACCAGATGAGTTGTATTCCAACTCCTCCTCCTTTTCTTTTTCACTTTCCTCCTCTCACTTTTAAATAGGACTTGTACTGGATGACCCTTTGTAGGTAAGACTAGAACATCTAAAGACTCTAGATAAAGGTTACAGATAACACTATGGGCACAACAGGTTACCAAAGTTGGAAGAGAGAGTGAGATGAAACCTTAGTAGATCTAGGTATGTCATTTGTAGCCTTTTGTTTTGCCTAGTAAATAGATGGATGGAGGGCTTAACCTCTTGTTATCTTACTTTTCATCAAAGCTACTAGATAAATTGCCTAATTTGTTTTCTTTCTTCTATTTATGTGTTTACATTTTATATCTCCCTCTCTCCCTCTGGGTATCTCAAAAATGTTCCATATGGCATGTTTTAGATTCTATCAGACTAACACATTACAGGGTCAAGTAAGTGCTATATGTGCTATAAGAAATCCTGACTCATCATTTACCAAAATATATTATAAACATAAAAAGTTTAGAAAAGCAGTGCTGGATTTGAAAGGTCCGTGGAGCTGAGTGTTTGCATCACATCAGTTTCATACCTATAAAAAGGCTTTAAGCAAACAAGAACACACAGCAACATGTTTGTTCCCATGGTTGTCAGTGGTGAGATTGAAGGTGAATTTTTAAAATATACACTTAATTTTTTAATAATATGTAGCATATTATAAATATGACATAAATCTATAAATATATCACATTAAATGTTTTTGGACTGTCTTTTCTGGGAATATGGACAACCATAGAATGTGTTGGAAGATATCTGAGGTCATATAATCCATCTCTCAGTTCAACACAGGATACCATGACAATTTGATAACTATTTAATATCTGCTTAGATAGCTGCAGCAAGAGACTTTTTCTAAAGCAATTTGTTCAATAGCTTTTATTAGTCTGAGGTTTATAGCAATATATAAGGGAGCCTGCTTCCATATTTCCATGTTTTTCATTTTGTTCAATATTCCTCTTCATTCCATATATTTCACCACCTAGTCTTTCTCTTTTGTGGCATCTAGGTCTGGACATGGAGTGTATTTGGTTTATATTCTCTCTCTCTCTCTCTCTCTCTCTCTCTCTCCCTCCCTCCCTCCCTCCCTCCCCCTCCCCCTCCCCCTCCCTCTCCTCTTCTCTCCTCTTAAGAAAGAATTCATCTATGGATCAAAACAAATATTATTCAGGTTCCTTTTCAGAATTGTGAAATTCTGATTCTTCAGAATTATATGTCTCTATTTTATTGATATACACAAGTGCCTTTTTTGCAGACTACTTTTTAAAGCAACTTTACTACTTAACTGAAGAAAGCAGATTATTTTACATTCTTGCATAAAAACTGGCTTTCATTATAATAATTGTCAAAATGAAATTAGGGTGAAAAACAAAATTTTGTCTGGTATGAAAAAAGTTAAAAATAGGCAACATTGTATGTGTCAAACCTGAAACTTTAGAAACCTGAAATACTACAATCCTCAAGTGACTCAAAATGAATTGAAGATGCTTTGACTTCAAAGCAGAGCTTTTCATAATGCATAAGTAAAAGATATCTTGAAGTTTGCTGACCTTCTACATATCTAAAATAAGATAAGGATAACAATGTGAGGTCACTACTCGGTTTAATTCACATGGTCATCCTTTGTCAAGAATGGTAAACTATGAACACTGAAGGGAGTCAAGCTGTAGAACATTTCACACCATTTAAGCTAGGAATAAGCTTGTGGACAATAATGAAAAAGGCACAATGTTCACCTGTGGTATTATTCAAATATTTGTCTCAAATGGTATAGGGTTTTCTGCTTGAACAGGGGGTTAGACAAGAATGCCATCAAAGTTCCTTCCAACTCTATTATTCTGTTATTATTACCAATTATCTTTAACAATGTTTCCAATTGTTGGCATATTGTCTATTTTTCCTAATATGTTATAATGATGTTATGTCTGAAATATAATCAGTTCTTGAAGTTATTCTTTGTTATTGCAAATTTCTGTAAATGTGAAGTCCATCTTTCCTTGAATTTAGAAGTACAAAAATATTCTTGGGGAATAAGTACAGGTTTATATAGTACATATTGCAATTATTTGATATATCAACAACATTTTTCCCCAAGATAATATACATCTATACAAAAGTCCTTCTGACTAATAGTAGAATATAACATTTAAAATGTGTGCTTTACTTTCAGATCACAGTTTACGTACCTATTCATGTGTATATTCCAGGGTTTTTGTTCTTTATGTTTCATTTTTTTAAATTCTAGATATTTTTCACCAACTTTGCTTACTTCACTTAAGGACTTTTAAAATGTTATTCTTTTTCACACTCATAGAGATTCGAAATAACGTGGATACCTGCTTCTGAATGCATAGATGATAAATATATGCCCTCCCAGACATTGTTCAATGCCAATTCCCTTTAGAGCCTTGCACAGTGAAAATGATGAAACTGGATTCCAACCGTATCTACATTTTTGGCTGAAAACTTGATTTAGTCTTGCAAGCTATATGAGAAAGGGATATTTCTATAACTAATTCTTTAAGATTTCTTACAGAAATGCATTTGTTCTTAGCCTTGAAGAGGTTGAAATAGTTGTAAATCAAAATCTCTAGTGCACAGTAGCACAGGTAACCCTTAGGTATCTACTAAAGATTAGGGTTCCATTTCTTGTCCAAAATATTTATTTGAGCGTTGATGTTGACTATAGTAGTAACATTTCTCTGCATTCTTGTGTGGGAAAAATTTAATCATTTATACCAGGTCCTCTTGGCACTTATTTGACAACAGCCTTAAAGAAATAAAGATGGTGCATTTATTTTTCCCCCTTCTAAATGTCAAAACTCACATGCAGCCCCTGGAGTTTCAACCAATATTTTCTTTTAATTTTCATCTCTGTATGCACCTACTGATATAATTCACACATTTCTGAGGAACAGACTGAGTAGAACAGACTTTTTGTTTTACTAATTAGCAGCTTGGTGGGGGGGATCTGAGAATAAGCAATATGGCACCCACTCAGAGGGCAGGAAGCTCTCTCTTATTCTAATGAAAATGACCTCCCCTACCCCCTGCTGCTGCTAATTAGGAAAACAAAAATGGTGGGAGATCCTAATTCTAGATATACCTTGTGAAAATGGGATAGCAAGAAGGGTTTCTCAACTGGCTATCAATGTGGGGGCTTCTTTCCTTCCTTCCTTTTTTTCTTTCCATGTTGTTACCAGTACTTTCATGCAGTATGATTACTATATGTACAAGAGTTGTGCAAAGGGACCAGAACTTCTGTGAAGAACACTGTGCATACACATTACAGTCTATTTCTTATGTGTTGCATAGAAGCTGTGGTGGGCTGCTGCGTGGTTGCACGGGTTCGGGTGAACCCTGAGCTTTGATCGCTGGCTGGCCCCACCCATCCGCCCTTGTGCTAAGCTATCCATTTATAACTAACTTTCTCGCTTGTTCCCTCCGCCCTCGCTGCCCAGCTGAGTTGATTACCTGCTTTTTTGAAGTTGTCTTTCACTCCCAAAGGGGCGTGTGTGAGCAAAGTTAGTGCGCGCATGCACATACGCACCCTCACAACCAGCGAACGGCTTGTGAGCATAAGTGCAGCCCACCTCTGCATAGAAGTATGTTTAGGGATAAATATATAGACCTGTTTGCTTGTAGATATGAAAGCATTAGATAGATAGATAGATAGATAGATAGATAGATAGATAGATAGATAGATAGATAGATAGATAGATAGATAGATAGATGATAGATAGATAGATAGATGATAGATAGATGATAGATGATAGATAGATATAGATATAGATATAGATATAGATATAGATATAGATATAGATATAGATATAGATATAGATATAGATATAGATATAGATATAGATATAGATATATAACAGCACCCTGTTTTTGAAGATTCAAGTAGGTTAACCTTAGCTGCCTCTATTTCTTTCTTCCTACCTGGTCTCTACCAACTGAACTAGTTGCTTCATGCTGTCCAATGATAGTGCCAATTAGCACAATAATGTGTTAATGCAGAAAAATGACCTACAGCTCTTCAAATGTTCTTGTTTGTTCTATATATAGCCTTCCTCTTTTGCCCCTCATGCTCCATATATAAAACCTGAGCTACACTAAAGGGATATAATATAAAGGGATATTTTACATGAGTTTCACACATTTTGAGTTTCAGGAATTATTTTCATAGCTGACAATTTCAAAGCTACAAATCACATGTGTTCTTAATGATTCTAATGATTTTATTTTTATTTTTCGTGGAACTGGAAAAGGAAGATAACATTTCAAATCAGATCTAAAATCATTTTAGCTTATTATTATACTACATTTACAAAGACCGACTATGATTTAAAGTAATTTTAAATTTTAAATTATTATAGGAATTATAGATGTTTAAGGATTTTCTTTCCAGGATGGTATTATGTTCTTTTTTTAAAATTGGGGGGGGGGAATTAAAATCTTCAGTTAACTAGAGTCAATCATTTTTGTAAAAATTAAAGTTGCAACAAAGTTTGTTCAGATAAAGAAGTCCCCATTTTCATACATAGTTTCTCTATAATGAATCAAAACGCTACTTGCCTTTTGAAGTGCAAATATACACCATTGCAAAGGTGTTATATTTATAGTACAAATATAGACACCATACATACAAATACTGGTTCAGGCAGAGGTGGGTTGCTCCCGGTTTGGCCCAGTTCGTCCGAACTGATAGTGGCAGCAGCCGGAGGCTCCGCCCACCTGCCCAGTCGCTTCTGCACATGTGCAGAAGTGTTGTGTGCACGCATGAGCATGCATGCGAGTCCAAGCAAACCAGTAGTAAGCCGTATAGCAACCCACCATTGGGTTCCGGTATTATCAATTAGTGCTTCCTGATTTATTTACCAGCCTCTCCACATATTTAAAATGAGCATTGCAACAAGCTTTTTAAGATCCAGTACTGTATTACTACAATGACATATGTTGTACAGTATATTCTAAGTGTATGTTAAATTGCTTTAAGTTTTGATAGGTGTACCACAAGAGAAATTCCTTTCCTAATTTCCCCACATTCATTTGTTCAGGATTATGGGAGATTTGCATGCTTCTTTCTGTATATCCGAATTCAGTCTCTGCTACTCTATAGTTGAAATTACAACACCCAGTAAGGTCAGCAGCATAGAATTTTGGGATTCATAGACTCAGTGCATTAGAGAACATTCCATTGGAGAAGACATGTATGTACTATTGTGATACCATCTTTTCTCCAAAACAAAAAGCAAAAAACCAACAACCCACCACCTCTGCAAAGCCCTATCAAAGCATATTTACATTAAGTTGGCTGCCAAATTGTGTACTTTGGCAGACGAGCTGTTCAGAAAAGTTTGAATATGCCCTGGATAAATGGTAGCATGCTGTGATTAGAAATGTGCCTGTCTAAGGAATGACCTCAGATCCTTCTTCACAGCAGGAAGGAAATAAGGCAATGACATACTTGCTTTAGTCTCCAGATAAAGAGTAGATGAGGAAGTTACCACCCATTCAGGTTGAAAGCTAAAGTGGAACTTCTTCCTTTCCTTATTCCAACTCTGGGGTGGGGGGGGACCTGTGGTGACTAAAGAAAATGAAAACATTTGCTGTTCCTTTTTTTAAAAAAATCTTTGGTAGCTAGTTTAAAGTGAACTAATCAAGAATCAAACACATTTAGCTGTAGCTTGGTTTGTTAGGGTAGCTTATTTCTTGAAAGCATGACAGTGAAAAAAGTAGAAGAAAAGTTCCTTGTGATCCAGCTAAAATAAGTAAGGATTAAATCTAAGTGAAAGTAGTGGAACAACTATTTAACTCATGTTTTGCATCTGTCTTTACACAAAGGGATAAAACAGTCCAACCTATCAAAAGCAGCACCACAAAATTAGGAACACAAATTGAAATAGGGAAGAAAATGGTAAGTGAGCACCTGTCTACCCTAGATGAGTTCAAATCACCAGGACCGGATGGATTACACCCCAGAGTTCTGAAGGAACTAGCAGACGAGATCTCAGAACCACTGAATTATATCTTTCAGAGATCCTGGAACACCGGGGAACTACCAGAGGACTGGAAAAGAGCTGATGTGGTTCCCATCTTCAAAAAAGGGAAAAAATTAGATCCAGGAAACTACAGACCTATCAGCCTAACCTCAATACCAGGAAAGATTCTGGAAAAAATAATCAAGCAACGAATTTGCGAACACCTAGAAGCAAACAAAGTAATAGCCAAAAGCCAACATGGATTTGTCAAAAACAGATCATGCCAGACTAATCTTATTGCATTCTTTGATAATGTGACAAAATTAGTGGACCAGAGGAATGCCGTTGATATAGTTTACTTGGACTTCAGTAAGGCTTTTGATAAGGTAGACCATAACCTACTACTAGATAAAGTAGAAGAATGTGGGTTAGACAGCATCACCACCAGATGGATTGGTAACTGGCTGACCAACCGCACTCAACGTGTAGTTCTCAATGGAACTGCATCTACATGGAGGGAAGTATGCAGTGGAGTACCCCAAGGCTCTGTTTTAGGCCCAGTACTCTTCAACATCTTCATCAATGATTTGGATGAGGGAATAAATGGGGAACTCATCAAATTTGCAGATGATACCAAGCTGGCAGGAATAGCCAACACTCCAGAAGATAGGCTTAAGATACAGAAGGATCTTGACAAACTTGAACATTGGGCACTATCTAATAAAATGAAATTCAATGGTGAAAAGAGTAAGGTTCTACATTTAGGCAACAAAAACGGAATGCACAGGTACAGTATAGGTGATACCATACTCAGTAGTAGTAACTGTGAAAGGGATCTTGGAGTCCTAGTGGACAACCATTTAAATATGAGCCAGCAGTGTGCAGCAGCTGCCAAAAAAGCCAACACAGTTCTAGGCTGCATCAACAGAGGGATAGAATCAAGATCACGTGAAGTGTTAATACCACTTTATAATGCCTTGGTAAGGCCACACTTGGAATACTGCATTCAGTTCTGGTCGCCACGATGTAAAAAAGATGTGGAGACTCTAGAAAGAGTGCAGAGAAGAGCAACAAAGATGATTAGGGGACTGGAGACTAAAACATATGAAGAACGGTTGCAGGAACTGGGTATGTTTAGCTTAAGAGAAAGAAGGACTAGGGGAGACATGATAGCATTATTCCAATATCTCAGAGGTTGCCACAAAGAAGAGGGAGTCAAACTATTCTCCAAAGCACCTGAGGGTAGAACAAGAAGCAATGGGTGGAAACTAATCAAGGAGAGAAGCAATTTAGAACTGAGGAGGAATTTCCTGACAGTGAGAACAATTAATCAGTGGAACAGCTTGCCTCCAGAAGTTGTGAATGCCCCAACACTGGAAGTCTTTAAGAAGATGTTGGATAGCTATTTGTCTGAAACGGTATAGGGTTTCCTGCCTAGGCAGGGGGTTGGACTAGAAGACCTCCAAGGTCCCTTCCAACTCTACTATTGTATTGTATTAAGTTAGAAGGAAGAAAAAAAAACAGTGAAATATAATCATCACTGTCTTTATATGAATCAGGACCACAATAATAATGATAGGATAATCTTAACAAGTATGGTATTAGATGCCTCAATTTGCCAGGTAACTAGCAAAAAATAATAATCTTGGCATTATAATAAAGATGTTAATTTAGTATGTTGCAGCTGTGAAAATTTTTGTTAATGCTAGCAGTAATTAATAAGGGGATTAATGCTAACTGCTGCAAGAACATGCTGTACTCGTATTTAAAAGTACATACAATTTCTTCTGCAAAAGAATGGTTATTTAAGTTGTACAGCTTGATGTGCACAGAATTCTGTCCCAGAATTTAACTAAATGCATTTATTTATTAAATTTATATGCTGCCCATCTCACTGTCCAAAGTGACACTGGAAATCATTTGTGGTTTATAGTTCCATATAGTTCATTGTTATTTATAAGATGTGGCTTGTGCCACACCTAAAATTTGGGTATTCTTACATAATATCTTAATATTGTAACCTTAATTTACTTGTTAAGCGCAAATAAATGTTAGCCTACTTAGATATCATTTTAACTTCTACATTATGATTTACATTTTGCTGATTACTGCTACTACCATTTATATATTGCCTATATTTTAACAGTGATGTAAAGGTTTTTATTTACATACTATAATAAATTCAGTTATTTAAAACTAATTAATGAAATACTGATTTTTTAAAATCTAATTCTATGATGTTTAGGGTCTGTTTTTAATTTTTATAAATTCGTACAGGGGTTGTTTAATTTGATTTTTAGCTATGTATATGATTGTTTGTATGTTTTTAAATTTATTCCTGTACACCGCCCCGAGTCCCTCCGGGGAGAGGGGGCGGTCTAGAAATCTAATAAATTATTATTATTATTATTATTATTATTATTATTATTATTATTATTATTGTTATTATTATAAATATCTTGGGTTTTTTTACTTTGTATTTTGTGGGTTTTTAAAATCTTTTTTCAAGTTCGTCTTTTTTATTTACTTTTTGCCTTTCTCAAAAATGTATAATGCAATATCATTTTTTAAAATAAAATAAAAAATGCAATCACCAGGAGTGTTATACTGTTGTAAAACTCTGATGTTCACATGTGGAATATCGTTAACAATTTATAATTGGTAGAGTACAGCTAAACAAAGTGCAGAAGAGATCAACCAAAATGATTAGGCAGCTAGAAAGAGTTTCTTACAACAAAATATTATAATATTTGGAATTTTTTACCTTGGGAAAAAGTTACGTATTAGGGAATGATCAAGCTGTCTGAAATCATGCATGACACAAAGAAAGTGCACAGATACACATTTTCTTTCCATTCTTAAAAAGCGGTCAGAACTTGGATGACTTTCAAAGGAGGTTAAGCAAATTCATGTAGGACTAGAGTATCAATATTTATTGGTCTTAAGGACTCAGTGTTGCTTTTGGGTTAGCGCAGCAATCTCTACACGAAAGTTTCAAGAAAACAGTAATGAGAGAGCAGAGCTATTTTTGTTCTTCTGAAACCATAATTATATTTTCATATCTTTAAGGGTTCTTGAGAAAGGAAAATTACATCAGATGTGCACTCTTTAATCTTATGCACTGATGGTATTTTCCCTGCTATCTCAATATAGGAACACTCCTGAAGGCTGCAATGAACATATAATGCAGCCATTGAATATTATGACTGTAAATTAGATTTCATGTTGTATCAAATAGAGGACTAGAGAAGGCTTAGAAGAAATCTAGGAAAGAAATCAGGTAAACAAGGATATTTTTCTTTCATATGAATACCTGAATGGTGATGATTTTCCTATTACATGTCAACCAATGGAAGGATATAATCTCAATGTGAAACATGTTTGAAATCTCTTAAACTGATAAAAGCAATCTGTAATATTGAAGCAAGAGGAAATTATAAATACAATTTATCTGACGTTATATTAAAGTAAAAAAGCTTAGCTAAGGCTGGTATTGTGTCCTAGTATTAAATCCAAATCTTAATAAACTGACTTGAATTTATCTTTGACTAGACATTAAATAAAAATCAACCCAAAATAAATATAAACGATCTTTTAATACTCTTAATTAAATTTATGACTAGAGAAATTAGATGGAGAAATTCTCCCACAATTTCAAGAATCAGATTCCTCCTTTGTAGTAATAGTAGCATTATTAAAAAGCGCAATAGGAGGAATTTCATCATGATTTCTTCAAATGAAATTGAAACTCACGAATGCTGCAGATCAGTAGAGAGAGTCAAATTCTTTTCTTTGAAGTAATCGCTAAAACAATACCTGTCAAACTGATAGACAACTCATGAAAGAAATGCAGATTTTCTATATCTGGTATTAATGTGTGTGTTAGTTCAAAAGAGAATTCTTTACCATTAGCATGCAGTGGAAACTATCCCTGGCTGTCCAGAAAAATCTATTGTACATACAGTATGTTGACAGCCAAGAATGTCATCCAATGAATATCATCTAATATAACCAAATTATTTCTCTGAAATTCCAATAGTCTACACAAACACAATGGCAATGTTCACAGATAATTGTACACTATCATATAATGGGTTTAGTTTAGAAGTGGGATTCACTTACTTTCCCTACCAGTTCACACGTGTTAGCGTGCTCGCCTCCTGCGCATGCACAGTGCTCATGCATTACAGCGGGATCAGTGGGCGGAGCCTCCTGCAACTGCCGCAACCAGTTTGCCTGAACTGGAGAGAACTGGCTGAATACCACTTCTGGTTTAGTTTTGGCTTAGCATGTGTATGAACCCATCCATGATAATTTGCAAAGTCATGTATCCAGACATTGAATATCATTTGGCCAAAGTTTCATTGATACTAATGGGATAAATGAAAGCAAGTACTTGATTCCTTCATTTAAATATTTAGAATGTAAAAATTTGAGCACAGGAAGAGATCCAGGAGAAATTTAGAATCATTACTCTTTACCAGATTTAATTACTGTTTAGATAACGGCTTAAGCCGTGAGGCAGAATTGCAGTGAAACATCTTCATTTTTATTATAAGAAAATCAAAAAAGAATCAGTGTGGAGAAATTGTTGTTACTCCATTAGATATCAAAATCATTATTCACAGAGCAGTCAGTACCTTAACATGATTATTAGTTGAAGAAAAATACTTATCCAGGTACACAGGAGATTATGGGACAAAATAGTATTTTGACAGGGACAAGTATAGCCTTGGTATTGAACAGCTGAATAACAAACTATAAATATATATTTTTTAAAAGTAATCTGCCTCCCTTGGGTGCTCTGTTTCTTTTTAAGATCTGCTGTTTGATCTCCCATACATCAAGAAGACCAGCATTCCAAAATGTATGCAAGTATTAATATCACTTTCAGGAAATAGAAGAAGGCACTTTCTCTGAAGAAAACTATTTGAAAGGCAAAATACCCGTAACAGTGGAAAATCTTTTCAAATACTACTAAAAAACATAAGCTATCAAGAACATTTTGTTACAACATTGGATATTATAAATAACAGGCCTAAAGGAAAAGATTAAAATGTCTTGTCCCTAGCCTCCATTTATTAGTAGTAATTAGGAAATATGTAATTTAGATAAAAGAACAGTAAGAAATTCAGTAAAACACAATACATTAAAGTATCAACTAATAGCTAGAGTAAAAAAATTTCCTAGGATGAATCAAAAGGTGAATATTAAAAGATATTAAAAGCTACATAAAACCATGTACATTTTGCTAGAACATCTATGAGAGAAACTTATTTATTTATTTATTGAATTTATATTGCCACCTATTCGCCCATGGCGATTCAGGGAGGCTTACAGAATATAAAACCTCATTTAAAACAATAAAACTATTTAAAAGAATCAAATAAATTATTATAATATAATAAAGTCATCCTGACCCCACCCCAGCGATAGCAGATGATATGTGTCATTTAATGGGCTCCATCCTGCTCTGGGTTCTGCAGACCCGCTGGCAGAACCAAGTCTTCAGCACCTTTCGGAAGAGTATTAGATTGGGGGCCATTCTAATCTCTGGGGGAATGATGTTCCAGAGAGAGGGAGCCACCATGGAGAAGGCCGTTCTTCTGGGTAATACCAGGTGTATCTCCCTCGAGGATGGAACCTGCAGCATTCCCTGCCTCCCATCTTTGATGGGTCTGGTAGATGTGACCGGAAAGAGATAGTACCTCAGATAACATAGTCCCAAGCCATGAAGGGCTTTAAAGGTGACAACCAGCACTTTGAATTGCACCCAGAAGCAAATTGGCAGCCAATGCAGCTCCTGCAGGAGAGGTGATATATGTGCACACTGGGGTCTGCACAAAACCATGTGAGCCACTGCATTTGGCGCCAACTGGAGCTTCTGGATGCTCTTCAAGGGCAGTCCCATATAGCGTATGTTGCAATAGGCAAGACATGAAGTGACTATGGCATGAGTGACTGTGAATAGGGATTGTTGGTCCAGGAAAGGGCCTAAGTGGCACACAACCCACAGTTGCACAAAGGCCCTCCTGGCCATGACCTCCACCTGCTCTTTGAGTAAGAGTCGTGAGTCCAGGAGAACCCCCAGATTACGCACAGGGTCTGTTTGGGATAGTGCCACCCCATCCAAGACCAAGGTGGCAATTTGCCCTGAGCCAACAACCCCCAAACCCAGAGCAACTTGGTCTTGCCAGGGTTTAGTTTCAACCCATTGCTCCCCCTTCACAATACATGAATAACATCTTGCTTAGCACATATACAGGAAAGGGAAAATCAGGTGCCAAGGTGGTTGCTGGGTGCCAGGATGGTGACCTATTCAGAAACTAGCTTCATATTCCTTTTTGGCCTGGCCAGCTTTGATAGCTGAACATGCTGAGATTCCCTTAGAGACAAATGAAGCCATTGTAGGCCACGAACTACTCTATCTGGTACCATTTTCTTCTGTTTTTATTACCAAATATAATGTTAATTAATCCTGCTTTTCACATTTGTCCCAAACACAAAAAGACTTCTGTTCAGAAGGAGATAGTAGTAGACTGTAAGGATAGCAGAGGACAAGTTTACTTTTCAGTGCAATCTACATCCTCCTGGTTCTTTCAGTTGTTATTTCAATCTTGGTCTGCCCCACTTAGAGTTTTTCATAAAAAACAAACAAATTAATAAGAAAAATAAAATAAAATTATCACAGAAATATGCTTACTGAAGACGGTAATAGGAAGTAGTGAGTAGCAGGCAGAGGTGGATTCACATAATTTAACAACTAGTTTACCTAGTGCAGAACTGAAAATGTGAGTGCGCGCTTTCCATGCTTGTGCATGGCTTCAAGCACACTGCAATTTCCTGCACGGGTCTGCAGCACACCTTCTCAAGCAGCCACGGTGAGTAGAGCAGGCGAAGCATGGAAATCAGCTGGGCTGCATGGATGGGATGAGCGAGCTAGAGAGTAAGATTTGTAGGAAGGAATAGCACCGGGTGCCCAGCCAGTGGTCAGAACTACTGGTTCACTCGAACCGGTCTGAACCATCAGCAGCCCACCTCTGGTAGCAGGGAAAAAGACGTCACCATGGTATTTTAGTCAAGAACTTCAGGTTACTCTCTGCCTGACATTTTGAGCTTCCTTAAAATAGGCACAAAGACTTTTCTTTCTTTCCCTTCTAATTATTTTTACTGTTCTCTGGTGTCCAGATGGCTTCTTACTTCCCCAATTGTTGTCTGTACTTCTATCAAAATCATCAACTTAAAAGAGAAAATATTTTATTTTCACTACTGGGCCACCATGGCGCCTTTAAAACTTTAGAAGTTTTAAAATTAATCTCAATTAAATATTTTGCATTTCACTTTATTTTTCTGTACAAAAACTAAAAGATGTTCATTTGTCTCAACATGAACCCAATTTTGCACTAAGATTTTGTCAGAATTGTCATTGAGATTCTCAATATAGCCTTGTGTCTCCATGTGCATAAATGTACAGAAATCAGCATTTTCTGCTAGAATTACACACTGTTGCCAAGCATTTGTGGAAAAGTGTTGGATCAATGCAACTGCCCTCCCCTGTATATGCTTCATGATTCTAGCATCTATTAGAAGGAACATAATCTCAACTATAGAAACATTCAAATCAATGCCTTCTTGACATGGCAAATCTTTCTAAATATGGCATTATAAATGATAAAGGACAACAACCTGTGACACTGTAAAAGCTGCTCTAAAATGTGTTGACAATACAGTAGTAGGGGGCTGCATTAAACATTAATTCAGTTTAACCAATAACAATTATATTTAATCAAATTTATCTTTTCTTCTTCTTCTGCAACCTACTTCTTGCTATGGGCCACATTTTAGGGTATAGGCTGCAGCATTTCACAATGTTCGTTCTCTCTCTCTCTCTCTCTCTCTCTCTCTCTCTCTCTCTCTCTCTCTCTCTCTCTCTCTCTCTCTCTCTCTCTCTCTCTCTCTCAATGGCAATTTTCACCAGTAGCTCCCTCCTCTCTCTATGTCCAGGTGAATCTAACCTTCCTTGCATTCTGAAAGCAAGTAAATAGGAAATCCATCCATTTTGGGGCTGAGCTGGAGTTACTGTATTTGTTATATTCACCATCATTTTAGCCATTGTCTATGCACTCCAGGATGAAGGCCTCTTCCTCATGTTTCCAACCAATACAGTCCTAAGCTTTCTTTTGCCAATTGGACCCAAATATATCGTCAATCCGTCTTGTTTTACGTCTCCTTCGTGGATGCTTTTTATCAAATGGGATCCATTCTATGACTGCCTTGGTCCACCTGCCATTAGTTCTTCTTGCTATGTGACCAGCCCATTTCCATTTTTTTCATTCTCTTGATGATATCATACACCTTTGTTTGTCCTCTAATCAATGTGCAGGTCTTTCTATCTTGTCTTACAATACCAAACATGTATCTTTCCATGGCTCTTTGTGCCACTCTTAAGTTTTTGTATCAATTGTTTAGTTATATTGCTTAACTGGAATTTTGCTTTACTATGAGTCCTTCAAAATGCAACAAATAAATAAATATATCTTTATATATGTCAGTTTCTGTAAGATTAATCAGTAAATTTGTCCAACAGAGGAAATTTGCCCTGTAAAGTGATGGTAACCCCTATGAATAGACCTCTCTCCCAATTGTGTGAAGTTTCAAGTCTAGGAATTGTCAGAGGAAGCCTTGGGAAGTTATGTTTGTAGCAATCAGTGCAGCCAGTTGACCACATGCAGTTTTCTGCACATATGGGAAAAATGTTACACCATTACTGTTCTGATCTGAGAATGATGGGTGGTTGCCAGAATAACTGAGGCACAGACAGGAATAAAGGCTAACAAGTTTATTCCTTACAACAGTAACAAGCTAACAGAATAACCGGTTTGGAGACAGGCAACAGCTGAAGCCTCCATCTGACAGCTCCTTTTTATACTCCAAGCCGTCAGATGGCTAGCCAATCAGCTGCCAGCTTTCTCCCGCCAATACACAAATGTAGTGAGCATGCTCAGAATGTGACACTCCTTCCCACCACGTTTGTGCAAGCGTAGTCCTGCAAGTAGGCTGGACAATGCCTGGCCTGACTTGAATGATGCAATTCAGGTTCGGCTGCAGAAGTGGATGGACAACTCTCCAAGGACTCGGACTCACAGGATGACAACAGTGGACCAGGAAGGAACAGGGATCGTCCTGACCCCAATGGTAAGTTAGAGTCCCCGGGTAGGTCTCAGGCTTGTCTGGTGGTGCTGTGCTCATGCTCTCGGCTGCGTCCATGGACTCTGGCTGGATCAGGTCAGGTTGATGCACTGGTTGGCCCCGTTTGGGCTGGCAACTGGTCGCAATGGCACCACTACATCTGGCCGTCATCCAGTTTCATCCTGTAGGAACAGGGTCTGGTCTGGTCAGCCACAATGCCCGGCAGCCACAGGGGATGGCCGAAGTAATTTCTGACATAGACTGCCTCCCCAGGGACGAAGGTTCAGGTGCCTCCCATTGAGTCTAAGGACTTTTCCGTGGTGTAGTTGGGATAAAGTCTATCTAGGCAAGTCCTAAGCTGCTGACCCATTAGTAACTCAGCAGGGCTAATGTTGGTGGTCGGGCAAGGCATGGTGTGATGGGCCAACAAGAAGGCATCTATACGTTCCTGCCAGTTGGCCGGGCCCATCTTGATGAGCTCTTCCTTGGAGGAGCATACCATGCATTCCGCCAGGCCATTGCTGGCCAGGTGGAATGGGGAGATTAATGCATGGCAATCCCCAAGGGTCACCAGGAAACCTTCGAATTTAGCCGATGTAAGCTGGGGTCCACTGGTGGATGCCAGCACATCTAGAAGCCCATGGGTGGCAAATAGCTTCCGGAGAGCCCCAATAACTGCCTCAGATATGGTGGATGGCATTCTGACTATCTCTAGCCACTTAGAGAAGGCATCCATCACTACTAAAAACATCTGCCCTTGGAGCAGCCCTGCAAAATCAATGTGAATGCGAGACCAAGGTGAGCTGTGGTGTTCCCACTCGTGTGGTGTGGCTTTGGGAGGTAGAGCTTGGGAGCCTTGGCATTGGGGGCAAATGGAAATGTAGGCAGCTATATCTTGATCTAATTTAGGCCACCAAAGGTAACTGTGCCCTAACGTCTTCATGCGGACAATGCCAGGGCGGCCACAGTGGAGTTTAGTCAAAACTGTGGCTCTAAGTGGGGGAGGAACAATAACTCTGTGACCCTGTAGAAGGCAACCGCTCTGGACCGATAGCTCCTGCTGATGGGTTTTGAATGGGAGGAACTCTGGCCCTATAGTATCCTGTGGCCACCCTCGCTAGACCTAATCTAAGACCCAGGAAATTACCTTGTCCTTTGAGGACTGCCGGGTGATGTCAGCAGTGGTGACCGGGAGACTGAGGTCCTCAATCAAGAGGACAGATGTAGCAGGCACTGGGTCCTCAATTATTGCGGGGAAGGGATATCGGCTCAATGCATCGGCATGGGCGATTTGCTTGCCTGGGTGGTGCAGCAGAGTATAATCATAGGCAGCCAGGAACAAGTTCAACGGGTCATGTGCAGGGAGAGCACTTGTGGAGCGATTATTCCCAGCAGTGGTTTGTGGTCGGTGACAATCTGGAACCGACTGTACAAATAATGATGGAAACATTTCACCCCAGCCACGATGGCGAGGGCCTCGTTGTCCACTTGCCCGTAATTGTATTTGGCTTGAGAAAAAGTTCAGGGAAAAAATGCCATGGCCACCTCAGTGCCAGCTGGTGGAATAGGACAGCGCTGACCCCATACTGGGAAGCGTCGCAAACCAGGAGCAGAGGCAAGTTTTCGTTGTATTGCGAGAGAACAGCATTAGATGTCAGCAATTGTTTAACTTCCCTGAAGTTTCTTTTTGGCCCCAAAACCATGGGGCCTTCTGATCTAGGAGGCGATGAAGTGGTTCTGTGACAGAAGCTTTGTGGGGCAGGAACAGCATGTAGAAATTAAGCAGTACAAGGAAGGCTTGGAGCTCAGCTTTAGTTGTTGGAGTCAGGGCCTCTAGGATTGCTTTGGTTTTGGCTGCAGTCAGATGGAGGTCTATAGCATCGACAAGATACCCCAGGAACTCGACCTGGGGCACAGCAACCTGACACTTTTCGCGCTTTACCTTCAACCTGGCCTGCAGTTGAGGACTTCATGAAGTCTGGCCATAAGTTCGGAATGGCTGGTTGTGGAAATGAGGACATCGTGAAAGTAGGGGACGACACCTTTGAGTCTATGGAGCAGCTGCTCCATTAAGCTTTGGCATAAGCCTGGGGCAATGCTGACACCAAACTGCAAATGACGGCATTTGAAGGCACCACAGTGTGTTATGATGGTCTGGGCTTCTGCTGCTTCGTCGTCTACCAGCAATTGCCTGGGCCAAGTTCAGCTTTGTGAAGATAGATCCTTCACCCAAGATGTGTAGCAAATGATGGATGACTGGCATAGGGTAAGCATTGGATGGCAAAGCACGGTTAATTGAGCATTTATAGTCCATGCAGATCCTGACGCTGCCATCTGGCTTCATGGGTATTACAATGGGGGTCTCCCATTTCGCATGATCCACTTGCTCGAGGACCCCTTGCGTGATGAGCTTGTCAAGCTCTGCATCCACTTTTGGCTTAAGGGCAAATGACACGCGACGTGGTTTCATGGCGGTGGGCGCCACTTGTGGATCAATGTTAAAAGAGACAGGGGTCCCTTTGTAAGTGCCTAGCTGATCATCAAACACAGCAGGAAATTCCTTGACTAAAATGTCCAATTCAATATGCTGGATGCTGTTGATGCCGCTCACCTGAAGGTGAAGGGATTCAAACCAATCAAGTTCCAGGAGGCTAGGCAATGCCCCTTCCACTACAATTAGGGGTAGTCTCCCTGCGAATCCCATGAACTGCACATTGAACTTGCTCGTGCCTATGATAGGAATCAGATTGCCCTGATAGTCCTGTAATGTTAAGTTGTACCTTTGAAGGCAGCATTTTGCCACTTGAGGTATCAGCCTCTTAATGGTGCTCCAGGACACAATAGATGTGGCCAAGCCTGTGTCCAATTCCATCTGACAGGGCGCTCCTTTGATATACACCATCAATTGAATCTTATTTTTGATGCCATGGCAAGATTGCCAATTGATTGATTCGGAGCTGGTAATTTGGCGGAGAATTGGGTGGCAATCATCTCCCGGTTTGGGCGGATTGGCAGGCAACCATCTCGGATGCTGGGTTTTGGCTGGTGGAGCTATCATCGGTTGAGAGGCACGGCACACCCTAGCAATATGCCCCTTTTGGCCACAACGCTGGCAAAATGCTTGTCTAAACCTGCAATCAGCTCTTACATGGTTGCCTCCACAATCCATACGAGCAGATTTAGGCAAACTTTTGCTGCTAGGCCAGCTCTTTTTTTTCCTCATTAAGGCAATTAATATCATCAGCTTCCTCAGACTCTGACTCTTCACCCCCGTGCCCTTGATGGACAGAGGCCATGTTGATGTTGAAAACTTATTGTCAGTAGAGAAAGGTTGAATGGCTGCCAGTGATTTTGTTGCCAATTCCGCTGTGCAGGCTTCGTCTAATGCGGATTGGAAGGACAGTTCAGGTTTCGCCAACAGATGCCATTGCAGCCGCAGATCTCTCACTCCGCATACCAGTCGGTCAAGTAAGGCATCGTCTAAGTCTTTAAAGTCGCAATGGAGTGCCGCTGCCCTCAGGGTTGCCATGTAATGATTTATTGACTCGCCTTCAGCTTGGTTCCTAAGGTGAAAGGCATGTCGGGGACTATTTTGGACAGCAACAGCGCATAATGGTTCTTGAGTTTGGTCATCAGCACCTCCCATGGCACTGATTTGATGGGTGCTGGAGCCGTAAGGGCTCTCGCGGTGTCAAATATCTCTGGGCCGCAAACCGACAAAAAATGGGCACATTTCCTTCATCTGTTAACTCTATGAAGTTATGCATGAGCAAGAAACATTTGAATTGTATTATGTACGATTCCCAGGTCTCAGAACCCTGACTGAAAGGCGCGAACATTAGGGTGGCCATTCCTGTCAGGAGCCAGTTGCAACGTCTCATCTTGAATGACAGAGCTCAGTTTCAGTTATTGACTTCAGCTATTGATGTTCAGCTCGGTAGTGACCAGCGACTCTGACACCTCAGTTTGGCGATCCCACTTTCGTTGCCAGTGTTCAGATCTGAGAACGATGGGTGGTTGCCAGAATAACTGAGGCACAAACAGTAATAAAGGCTAACAAGTTTATTCCTTACAACAGTAACAAGCTAACAGAATAAGAGGCTCAGAGACAGGCAACAGTTGAAGCCTCCATCTGACAGCTTCCTTTTATAGTCAGACCTGTCAGATGGCTAGCCAATCAGCTGCCAGCTTTCTCCCACCAATACACAAACGTGGTGAGCATGCTCAGAACGTGACAATTACACACTATTTCTCAGAGGTTTAATAATAGCATACTTTTTTTCCTTTCAATTTTTTTTTTAAATCCATGTCATATATTTAAGGCTGCTCATCTTGGACAAATGACACTTTATCAAATTGAGTTTGATGACAGGCCGTTTAAAGGCCACAATAATCCTGTCTGAAAAGTATTGGTGAGAGACAGATTTTAGCCTCCCTGGGTGACCAGACATTTGGTACCACACAATGCACTGGCATCTGAGAGCAATTAGATTATAAAGACTCCCTAATATTATAGTGTTGCTGTAACCGCTTGTAAAATTACACAGTTCTATAAATAGGAAAATAATATAATATTTCCCCTTTGCTTGTGGTCGTGCATTCATTTTCAATAATGAATAACAAAAAGCTTTGTTCTGTAGTCTAACTACAAACACATTTTGTCTGTAGGCAAGACACGTCTCATTTGGAGATCACAAAAGCCAAGAGTTTCATTGGCATCCATCAGGCCTCTAATGAAATCACTTCATAAAAGCTGACTGGTATTGGGAGAAGTGCTACTTCAAGACTCCAGGTGCCTGGCAGACCATTCAAAGTTTTAAAGGTAAGTGCCAAAATCTCAATTTGGACCAAAATAGATGTGGCTAACTAAAATGGCTGTTTCTGCTGTAGATGGCTATTCTAACAAAAGCTTATATTAGAGCTGTGTGAAAAATTTGTTCATGATTTTTTTTCAACCATTCTTATTCAGTTCAGAATAAGAATAAAAATAGAAGAATATTTGTTTTAATTTTTTTTCAAAGTGAAATGTGGGCTGTTGTATGTGTGAAATTAAACTTTCATCTTATAATTATTTCTCTAGTGATTTGCAGCTTCTTTTTATAGCTTGCCTTTAAAACAACACAGTCACCTGTTCAGATGTTAACCTTGACCTTGAGCTCTTTAATGGGTATTTTAATGAAAAGGTTTTAAATAATATAGCTAAACCATAATCAAAAGCTACAGTATTTCAAAAGATCTGTTCTCACAGGTACTTCAAAAAGTCAGTCTTCAATGGTCTGGACTTCTGCCATCCCTTTCTACATAATTTGTTGTAGAAAAGTCCATAGATAAGTTCATTTGGAATGATTCCCCTCCCCCTCTAGCATGTACTATTTTGAATGCACATGTTTATTTTTTTATTTTCTTTTAATTGTGTTTCATCTCTTAGGTGGTAAGAGATTAAAGCTGAAAGACAGGTCAAAGAAGGCTTTCCGCTTGCATTTATTTGCAGAGAATTTGGAGAGGTATATAAACACGTAAGGAAAAATGTGTCGAATGTTCCATTTTGTTCAATTTCCATAGAACTGAGCCTTTGAAATGGTTGATTCGATGAGACGATTCACATGTAATTATTGTGACAGCTGATGCTTCAGATACAATTCTTTTTTTCAACTGTGCTACCAGACATGGCCAAAGTTCCATACGAGATGCTCCTGCCCCAGTGACTGGCTGCCTTATTTGCTTTATTTCCTTGTTTCCCAGTCCTTTTCTTCTGATATGTTTTCTTTCTCCTTCCCGTTTCCAATCATGACTTCATTAAATATATTTATTTATTTATTTATTTTATTGAACTTATTAGTCGCCCCCTCTCCCCACAGGGACTCGGGGCGACGTACAGAGCAATAATCAAGATAGCACCATAAAATCGTGCAGAGGAGGTAAAAATAAGTCCATAAATAAGCATACTTACAAAGTTTAAAACCCCAAAAATATTAAAAACAAAATTTCCCATTGTAAAATGACCTGGGGTGGCAAGATAGTAACGTTATGCCAGGCCGGCTTGACAAAACAGGTAGGTCTTCAGCTTCATACGGAAGGAGCGAAGATCGGTTGTTGTCCGGATGTCTGGGGGGAGGTCATTCCAAAGGGTAGGGCCCACCACAGAGAAGGCCCTACTCCTGGGCACCGTCCCCAGGCACTCTCTAGAGGACGGCACCCGGAGTAGCCCCTCCCTGTGTGAGCGAGTGGGTCGCAGGGATGTATGGGGCAGGACGCGATCCCGCAGGTAACTAGGCCCTGTGCCATGGAGCGCTTTGAAGATGGTAACCAGTACCTTGAAGCGCACCCGGTAGGCCACAGGAAGCCAGTGCAGCTCGCGCAGGATAGGTGTTATATGGGAGAATCTCGATCTCCCCATAATAACCCGCGCGGCTGCATTCTGGACCAACTGCAGTCTCCGGACGCACCTCAAGGGGAGCCCCATGTAGAGAGCGTTACAGTAGTCCAGGCGGGACGTCACCAGCGCGTGAGTGACTGTGCGCAAGGCCTCCCGGTCCAAAAGGGGCCGCAACTGGCGCACGAGGCGAACCTGGAGTAAATATGGTATTTACGTGAGATCTGTTAATTAATGGTAGAGGTTTTATTGTAGGCTATATTCCCTGGAGAGGGGGAAAGGGCTACATACCCCTTGATAAAAGGGGAATGCGGCAAGGAACATAAAGTGAGGCCAGAAGTCACCTGTTGTAGGTTGGACAACAGTTTGATTCTCTTTCTGTGTTATTTTTGTTTTCTGACATACCTTTTTTCTGACACTTTCTTCTTTCTATACACCTGTTTCTGCCTCTGACTTCATGCAGCATGCTAAGAGAGATGACTTTTACCATAGAACCTTGGCCCAGGCATGAGAGGTTGCCTGTTCTTTTCTTAGGGTGCGATTGTCTATTCTTCTTTGTATTCTTCAAGGATTTAGCAGACACGCCAGCCAAATATTCTATGTTAACTTTACATTCTGTCTATTTTTCAAGCTCCCTGACCTGTCTGTAAATAGAGAGTTTGCAAAAACTAATGAATACGGAATTATGCTTATTTTATGATACAATACCTAACCTATAATGCTTATGTTGTCATACCTAATATTTTCCTGAAAATATTAGTTCAAATATTATTATTTTTTGGTTGTTTGTTTCTTTCAAGGTGCCTCTGAGTAGCTTACAGCATTAAAAGTATTAAGACCATAAGATAAATAATTCTAAAAGGATAAAAATGGAACTATAATCAAAAATTTAAAAAATAATAATTAAAAGATGGGGAGGGAGGAAGGAAGAAGGTTGCGTGGAGTGGGGGAGGGAGGTGGGATTGCCTCTTAAGTCATCAACTACCTCCAGTGTGCTGCTCCTCTGTTAGGGCCCCAACCTGTCTGGCGGAGTCAGGTCTTCAGGCTCTCGTGGAAGGTCAGAAAGATGGGAGCCAATCTCATTGCAGGGATTAAGATGTTCCAGAGGGCAGGAGCCATGACATGCCTTCTCTGCTGGTGTGGGTGGGGTGGGGTGGGCCAGTCCCATTGGGATGAGATAGTTCCTCAAGTAATCTGGACTCATGCCACGCAGGCTGCAGAGGTAATAGACAACACCTTGAATCAGGGGTGGATTTCAACCGGTACGGCCCAGTACGGCCGTACTGGATGGTGAAATTTAGCGTGCCTTCCTGTACCTGTTGGTCAGGAGACCCTCCCCTCGTTCACTCTTTCACTTGTCCCGCCCATCCTCACCATGCTGCCGAAAAGTTCTCAGAAGAAGAACCAGAAGAAGAAAGAACTAGTGAGTGACTGGGGTAGTGGGGGGGGAGAGGATGTTGGGGAAGAGGCAGGGGAGCTGCTGGAAGAGTATGTATATATGCACAGGCTGTAGGTTTAAAAAAAACGTCTGAGTGAATCCAGGAAGAGGAAAAAGGCAGAGGGGCTGGAAGATACTATAGGAACACACACTTCCAGCCCCTCTGCCTCTTCCCTCTTCCTGGATTCACTCATACATTTTTAAAACTCACAGCCTGTGCACACGCACACACTCTTCCACTCTTTTAAAAACGTCTGAGTGAATCCAGGAAGAGGGGAGAGGCAGAGGGGCTGGAAGTGTGTCCATGTGCACAGGCTGTGAGTTTTAAAAATGTCTGAGTGAATCCAGGAAGAGGGAAGAGGCAGAGGGGCTGGAAGTGTGTGCATGTGCACAGGCTGTGAGTTTTAAAAATGTCTGAGTGAATCCAAGAAGAGGGAAGAGGCAGAGGGGCTGGAAGTGTGTGTGTAAGGTAGTCAATAATGTTGAAGACTGGCAAGGACAACCATATTTCCTCTGTAAGTAGCTGTTTTATTGATTTGTGTACTTATTTTATTCTTATTTAAGTAGTAAGTGTGCAAAATAATAAATTTCCTTTTTTATATCTTCTTTTTGTAGGTCATTCTTTGGGGCAAAGAATTCAGTGACATTGACTTGGCCACTCCCACCCAGTCACATGACTGCCAAGCTACTCCCACCCGGTCACATGATCACCAAGCCATTCCCACCCGGTCACATGACCGCCAAGCCACTCCCACAAAACAGGCCACACCTACAGAATAGGTTCTAAAAAAATTGAAACCCACCACTGCCTTGAATTGTCCCCAGTAGCAAACCAGCAACCAATGCAACTCGTAGAGCAGTGATGTAGCATGGGCTAAGAACAACTTACAATGAGCACTCTGCACCACTTGAAGCTTCTGAATGTTGCAATGCATTTAGCAAGCATTGCAATAGTCTGGACATGGGATGACCAGGGCTTGAATGACTGAGCTAATCCAGGAAAGGCCGCAACTGGCACACAACATAAAGTTGCATAAAGGCTCTCCTAGCTGTCCTAGCTCTCCTAGCCATGACTGCCATCTTCTTTAAGGGGGACTTATGAAACCATTGTTTTAATGTAGTGCATTCCTTCTTTTCTTCTGTGCTTGCAGCTGCTGCTGAGTCTGCTTAGACCTTGTTCTTCAGAAAATGCCCCACATGGCCTTTTGCTTCCCCATACAGTTGTCACTGCCACCATTCTACTGTTGTTTCCTCTTGTTTACATCACCTCCTCATATCCTTTCAGGCCTTTATATCTTGAAATTGCTTTCACCTTTGAAAGCAGTTCTTAAAATCACTTTCCATATCATTTCCACTTGTTCACATGCCTATCATCTTGCTGTTGTTTCTTTTGGTGCTTTCCTTAGCTGACTCTTGTGCTTTTTTATATTTACTTGCGGCATGAATCAGAACATCACATAATGGCTGTTGCAGTTTAGGAGCATAATTTTTCCATAGTGTATATTTCCAGATATATTTATTTGGTCTATTCCTTGGCTCTGATATTTTGAGTCATTCCTAGACTCAGAGACATATTATTTTATTTTGGGAGGTGGAAGTTGGAGAGGTGGAAGTGGTTTACCATTGCCATGTTCTTAGGACTGAGAGGATGTGACTGGCTCAAATTCATCCAACTGGCTTCATGCTTAAGGTAGAACTAGAACTCATAGTCTCCTAATTTCTGAAGATGAAATTTCAGTTTCAGGGCAGGATAGGACAAACATCCCTATTAGAAACTCATGAAGGTGAATGGTCCTGACTTCATTTAAAGCATCCTTCAAAGAGAAGTACATCATATTTATGAATAACTAATATAAATAATCATCATAGCAACGATTTATAAGTCATAAACCTAGCTTAATATATTTACAAGTTACTGTTTTGCAAGAAAAAGTAGAGTTATATGGCATTTTAAAAGTTAACCAATTTTGTTTTCATATAAACAAATATGGTTTACAAAAGTCAATGTGATCATAAACTTTAGTTTTCAATGTTCTAAAAACCCTTTGTTTATTAAACAATTTTTGTAACATGATTTGTAACAAAAGTAGTAGAAAGATTGTTATGTGTTTTAGCAATATTGCATAATGATCCAACAGATCATTCACTGATGTTTGCCTGATTGGACAATGAAAAACTGTGTGTCCCTGTTAGAGAACGTGCTAAGATTCCCCATATGTTTGCCTTATTGTGGCATTAAGCATTCCATAAACCTGGTTTTAATTTAAAATCAAAGTTTCATTTGTCTTCTTTTTTTGCATTGAAACAACATGAAATATTTTAGTATCAAATGCTTATTGTGATTTCCTTTGAAAGTCTTTGCAGATTGGAAGTCTCTTTCATTTTGATTTTTTATAACTGTCAGTTGCAAGTGCTATGAATACCATCAAATATTAGTATCTTTATAATAGTTTTTTTTTCCTTTTCCTCTCCATTGGTGCCTGAATTGTTCTAAGGCATTTACACGAAAGTTAGGCTATAGAACCTATTTCCTAACAATCATTTATTTCTTTATAAATTCAATTTATATAGCTGCCCATCTCAAATATATTATTCTGGGCAGTTCATAAACAAATTGAGAAAGTATTATACAATGAGAGGAGATGATCTTAAAATTAAAAAAAGAACAAAAACAGCCAGAATTTGTCTTAGATAGATTAAAAACTGTACTATAAAAAACAATATTGCCCTTATTGCCATATGGGAAAGACTGGACATATAATAAAATACTACCTGCATGCAAAGTCCTTTTGTACAAAGTTCATACTCCTGATTGATGATTTGTGAATAAACTAAATTCTTTACTTATGATTTTAAGATTGGATAATAGGAAAGAGGATAGCCAGGAAAACATGGTTAATTGATGGGGGAAAGTAAAGAGGTAACTACTGTTTTACCAGTTCGGAGTAGGTTCTATCGTACGGTAAAAAATATTTTAAAAATGAAAATAATGACAAAAACCACCACTACCACCACCACTACAACAACAATAACAACACCATCTGAAATAGAATCAACACTGTCCGTATCTACAGCCAAGATAGTGCAATGGAGTTTGGACTGGACAAATGTGCCATGCTTGCCATGAAACAAGGGAGAATGGTGAAAACTGACAGAATCAAGATGCCCTATGGAAATAGTATCAAGAATCTGGATGAAGACAATCGCTATAACTACCTGAGCATCCTTCAAGTTGACAACACTAAGCCCAATGAAGCAAAGAAAAAGGTTAGAAATGAATGCATCAAAAGAGTGAAAAAGATCTTAAAATCCAAATTCAGTGGAGGAAATACTATCAAGGCAATTAATATCTGGGCAATTCCTGTCATTTGATACACTGCTGGAATAGTGGAGTGGATTCAAGCAGAACTAAAGGCCCTGGACAGGAAGATTAAAAAAAAGAATAGGAAAGTTGAAGAAAGAGACAGAGGGACTAATTCATGCTGCACAAGACCAAAATTTAAGAACAAATGCATACAAAGCCAGAATTGAGAAGACAGCAACCAATAGCACATGCTGTCTCTGCAAAGAAGCTGAAGAAACAGTAGATCACTTGGTTAGCTGCTGCAAGAAGATCGCCCAAACAGATCGCGAGCAATGACATGACAAATTAGCAACAGTAGTGTACTGGAAGATCTGCAAGGAATATCATTTGACTGCAAGCAAGAACTGGTGAGACCATAAAATAAAGAAAGTCATAGAAAATGAAGAAGCTAAATTGCTCCAGGGTTTTAGAATTCAAAAAAACAGGCACCTGTCACATTACACCCCAGCTTAACAATTGTCAATAAGACAAAAAAAATCTGGATGGTGGACATGATAGTCTCTGGAGATAGCAGAAGAGAAGAGAAAGAAGTAAAGAAGATAACAAGAGACAAAAAGCTGCAAATAGAAAGAGGACATCTGTGGCAAAAGAAAGCAAAAGTAGTACCAATATAATAGGCACCTTGGGTGCAATCCCAAAACCAATGGAGCCCTACTTGAGCTTTACTTGGAACAGCTTACATCCTGTGAAGATACATTTAACATCATCATAGGCATCAATATCTACCTATTCCAGGTCCTTGGGAAGGATTCAATAGGTGGATAAAAATATCAAATCCAGTATTAACATTCGGGTGACTATACAACGAACCATAATACAAAAGCTGAACAGTAGCATGAAACATATATGAAAATAACTAAGTTTTCAACTCCATCCTACATTGTAATAAGGTGGGTGCTTGTTTCATTTGATGTAGAAATTTGTCCTGTAATATTGGACCATCCACAGAAAAAGCTGACTTGATTGTAGATATCAAACATATCAATGAAATATTAATCTGTAAGCTTTTAGAGAAGGTGAGATATTTCTCAGATGTTGGACAATTATAAAAATGACTTTCATCTTGGACAATACAAGTCTTTTCACTTTAAAATAAAGCTTCCATCATGTTTATGCCATTCTTTCCATGAACAGAATTAAAAATAATATTCCAATTCCTCCCACAACCTCTTCTGGGATCTGTGCCAGGAAACTACTTGGAGGATCAGGTGGCCTAATGTAATCATAAAAAATATTTGCAGTGTGCAAACTATGGATTTTTCCTCCAGGTTCTGACCTTGAGGCTGATAGAATCATAGACTCGTTTCAAAGGATTTATTTTTGCCATCTGTAAAGACTTTCTTCTTTTAATTATAATATACATGTCTACTTTGGAAAAACAATTAAGAGTACCTCCTACATATGACCACTGCCAACACCTTTTTTGCTATATTTGATTACCAGATTGCATACTGGAGGAATTATTATGAGTTTCCACATTCATGCATAATGTGTTACACAAAATTGGATAGATAATGAAACTTACTGCATTGTTGTTGGGGAGGACCACCCTTCTTTAAATGAAATGTTTGCCTGAAGTAAATAATTTTATTATACTCTTGATCTTGGGCCCAGACTCATAAATATTATAAAAAGCAAGCGAAGAAAGTAAGCAACCTAAATGAATTGAAGACTCTTTTTGCAATGAAAGCTCTGTTAATTTCAGATCTGAGTTGTTTCATTAAAAAGGTCATTAATAAATCATCTCACTTTTTAGAAAAACAATTAAATGAAAATTAAATAATATAATGCTGAGAAGCTTGCTAAGTGCTTTCTGCTGAAAGTAGAATACATTAGAATCCAAACTAAAGGTAGCCAACCTCCACCCCTTCAGATATTGCTGGACGTTCACATCCAAAAGAGCCAGTCTGAGGAAAAAGTATGATGTAGCTTTAATCTTTAGAGGGCTGCAGATGTGTACATGTCTATCTTACAAGCAGGGTGAATACTCTTTTCTGGTTCTTTAAACTCTTTTAACTGCATATGAAACTCGAGTTTCTGATTTGACATATACATCTGGTTAATCCATTGGGTTAAGCTTGCTCCTGATGAGTCACAAAGACAATTTTTCATTAGTTAAGGGTCCTAATGGATTAGCAGTAAAACTAAACATGGCAATGCAATATTAAATTATGATTTTAACCAGAACCATAAATCTTATATACTTGAAATTTGGCATATATGTTCCTCTTGGCTTGTAGGTGATTGCTAAGAAAGGATTTTTCGAAATGACCATCAGATCATTATTAGTTAACATACTCTGATGCTAAGGAGTTCTACTCCCCCTCCCCACCTGAAAAGAATTCTGTTCCAACTGCCAGTTGCCTCACATTCCGTTACCTCAGTACAAACTTCATTCAGGAGCGGTCTGGGGCTCCTACAGTACTAAACGTTGGTTTCTCACCACATGTCTACGCCTTTCACCTATGGAACTGATTCTAGACTCAAGGCAGTGGGAGCAATATTCTCTTGTGTGTTTCAATCACTGACCACCATTGAGCCAACAGATTCTGAACCAAATTCCTCCTGCATAGCCCGATTACATAGCTTTATCCAGTTACTAGTAACTTATAAATAACAATATTATTGCAGTATAGACACAAAATATTAAAGCATTGGAAAGCACAAAAAAGTAATAACAATATTTAAACAATATAAAAAGGCAACAATTGATCACACAATTGAATGATTACTCAACCAAATACCCTCATACATTAAAGGTGTTCTCAATTCTAAAAAGAGTGGAAGTGAGCACATATTTTCAGTAGTATATTTTGGTGGTCCACCATCAGAATATAGAGTTCACTTTATGATTTTTGTATTTTGCTTTTAGATTCTGAGTGTTCATTTAAACAGAAAATCAGGAGATAAAGCCAATAAATAAACAAACCTGTGTCAGAAATATAATGATAGACTCAAACATATTCATATTTTTATTTCTTGTTCAATCTTGTTCATTAAGAAATCTTAGATCATGTTGTAAATATAGAAATATTAAAATGTTTAACTTTGTAACTTTAAGAGCAGGAATGGGAGAGAGAGAGTTCTCAGAATCATTGAACTCCAGTGGCATCAAACATTGTGCCAAATATACACTACAGATAATCCCTGGACTATGAATGAGATCCATTCCTAAATCAGTCTAAATTGAATCTGTAGGTAATTCAGAAATAGTAGTAATTGCAGGTTGAGCTGATTTAAAATGTCAACCAACATTCTCCTTCCTTGAGCCAACAAGCTGTGCAATGCTTTCAAGAACATCATAAAAGTTCATTTGTAGTGTATGCATTCATTATTATGAATTGTTAGGCAACCATTGGGTCACTGTTTACTCAGGTAGCTGAGATATATTTCCTTACTTAATCAGAGAAACAGGCTGAGAAAGCAGTGGGATCAGATGTGACCTCCTTCTGGCTTCCCCATCGATGGTTGTTTGTGGGAAGATGGCAGGTTACTCAGAAATCACTCCTCTTCCTCCTAGTAGTATTGGCCCTCTCTCCATCCCATGGGCCCCTCTGTCCAGCAAGGAAAAGGGTTCCTGTTGACTATTGGCATGCATCCCAACACAGTTTTAAGCCGCCCAAGTTTTATACCCAAATCCTCTAGACACTGGATACCTAATACTTTGGAACATTGTCATTCTCATGTCAGTATCCAATATCACTTGGTAGGGGAGATGGGCAACATCAAAAATAAATAAATAAGCAAAGTATTAAAAGTAACCATATAAACTATTCTCACAATAAATTTGAAAAGGCTTCAAACTACCAAACCAGCACAATTTTCACAGTGCTTAATTAGGGGGGCAATATTTTCAGATGTGCAGAAAATTCCAATTACTGCTGCTAGGTGAATAAACAAATAACACTTTATTAATAATTTAAAAGTGTTCTGTATAAAACATTATAACGTTTCACTCTAAACCAAGGTTTGTTGGCAAAATGTCTTCTATTGTGGAACCTCATATAAGTAATATCAACTGAAATTAAGATGGAATGAAGATGTGCCAAGTTCACACAAATGAACTTGGGTGAGTCCAGCAAATATGAAAGCACAGGGAGATTAGGGTTAGAGTTAGACAAGGAGTTAACAAGGAGATTACATAATGTTATGGCACTGTGTCTGTGATGTGTGACTCTTAGTTTGTTTATGTATTCTTTCTTTCTTATTATTATTGTGAGCCACTAACAATTGTCTCATAAAATGCAGCCATTTAAGTTTCTAAATAAATAGACTAACTCATCTAGTGGAACATTGTCTTGATGGCATACGGTATACATGAATTTGCTTGGGTGCACAATATTGCCAAGTGAGTGTTCCACATCTATTTGGTGTAATCAACATTACCTTGGAACAGCAGCTCTTCTGTAGCTGGAAGAAGACAATAAAGTTCCTCCAATTACAGCATGCAAGATGCTGCCTTTTCATCTTCCAAAGCTCCTAGAACCCCTTACTATCTCTTCCATGTCCCAAACTTTGCTTTGACTAATGTAGCTTGTAGATCAACAGCTCAAAAGAAAGAAAGAATCTCTGATTTTAGGACTTTACAGTCAACTATCTGCACTTTGAATTGCACTCAGAAACCCACTGATAGCTACTGCAGCTTGCACAATCATGGTGTAATGTGGCAGTACCAAAACAAGCCACTAAGCATCTGCTAAGCATTCTTAACCATTTGTAGTTTCTGGCTGGTCTCCATAGGCAGCCCCATATAAAGCAAATTAGTAGCATCAGTAGCAACTATGGAAAAGTCCTCCTGGCCACAGATTCCACTCGCTAATGATTTCCTCTGACTGACTGACTGGGAGGAGGAGGAGCTTCCTGGAGAAATGGCGGTCTGCTACAGAGCTCCGTAGATCCGCGGGGCTCTTTAAGGGAGCAGGGGTGCTGCCGGCCCCCTTTTCCATCATGGGGGACCGGGTGTCCAGCAAACAGCTACCCTGGATCTTTTTACGACCCAAGTGGGGGTCCCCCAGGGTAGCTTGATGACAAAAAAGCCTGGGAAGTGAGCCAGTGAACAGCTGAGGGGAGACGCCATCCGAGACGCTGTTTGAAATCGGCGGAGAGCGCCATTTGAAATCGGAGGAGAGCAGAGGAGTGGTGTAAGGGCTGCGCAAGGCTCGGAAAGGCTGGGAATGGCTGCTGAAGTATGTGGGAACGCGCTGGTGCTGGCAGTGCCGGAATTGGAGGCTTTTGATCTGCAACCGGCTTGGGACCGAGGCCAGAGCCGGCGGTGGGCGGAGAGACCGACTTTGGAGCGACGAGGACCCAAGCGCCGGCGGCGATGGCTAGGAACGCCGAACGCCGAATCCCCCGGCCTGCTGCTAACCGCGCTAACCGTGGGAGGCGCAGAAACTATGTAGGCTGAAAAGGAAGGCTGGAGGCCGGTAGGAATGGCGCTGGGGTTTGAAATGGTGGTTTGGGTGCTAAGAACGAAGATGCAGGCCATGGTAAGAATTAAATACCGATGGCCTGGTAGGAGGAGGGCTATGATTCAGGAGGCTACTCAGACTGGGGGGGGGGCTTGCTGAGGACGGGCAGGAGGCTCCAACATCAGGCTGGGCAGAGGAGTTATCCACCGCTGCCAGCTGCCTCCTGGTCTGCAACCATCTACCCCCCCCGCTGACTATTTATTTCAACTTGCCCATGTTTCCATCTGTTTCCATCTGTGTGCGCCCTGGAGGATTACCCCCTATCCTCTGTGACCCTATTGCCTGACTGACCACCTTCCCCTTACCCATTATCAATAACAGTTTAACTACCCCTCGCCATCCATCATTGACCATCATTGACCATCTACTAACCCCCACCATGACCATCATTGACCATACTACCCCCACCTATTGTCTGTCATCTGACCAGCCTACTACCATCACCCACCCACCCCATCTAGGACTGGACAATTCTTTTTTGCACTGGAGCCCGGCTTTTTCAACTTCTTCAAACTATACTGGATCATGGTACTCTGGCTGGAACATCCACAGCACAGTTCCTAGGCCCTGGCGAATTTCTTTTCAACATCATATGTACTCAAGAGCAGACCTCATCCTACTGCGGGAGTCCCCCCTCTCGCAGGTGTGGCCCTCCGCCCTTTCGAGGGCCCACCTTGATGACGGATTTATTAATCTCGAGAGGTGGAGGAAGCGGAGACTTAGGGGTTTTTTAGTTAATTGTTTTTTAAAATTTTATAGTGGTTCCGGGGTTGGGGGGTGGGTGGGTCAGGTCAGGAGCATGGACAGAGCCAGGTCACTAGGTGTGGTCACGAGCAGAAGGAGCGGAAGGGAGGAGGAGGGGGAGGATGTCGTTCCGGTGCAGGGCCTTTTGATTCCAACGGTCGTAGGGAGGGGCAGATACGAGGACAGATTAAAAACTCGCAGTCGGTTGGGAGACCGTGGGTGCTGGTTACACCCGGTCGCATGTACCAACCCCCGCGTTCTAGGTGGTCAGGAGCTCCAGACCCAGGGCCTGAGGCTGGTGCTATGCAATGCGAGGTCCGTCGTTAACAAGGCCCCCCTCATTTACGATCTAATTTCGGAGGGGGAGCCGGACCTCGTGGGAATAACGGAGACCTGGTTGGGCCACGAGGGAGGTTTACCCCTCGTGGAAATGTGCCCGCCAGGTTATCGAGCATTTCACCAGCCCCGGGCCCAGGGAAGGGGCGGTGGGGTAGCAGTGATTATTTGGGAGGACTTAGAGCCGAGGGAGTCCACTGTGCCACAGACGTCCGGATGTGAATCCCTTGTTGTGAAATGGGGCCCTGGGAGACAGTTGGGCCTGCTGATAGTATACCTGGCTCCTCGCTATACATCAGCGGCCTTGCCCGAACTCCTCGAGCTGATCGCATCGGTGGCGGTTGAAACCCCCAAACTTTTAGTGATGGGGGACTTTAACCTGCCGTCGGTGGGAGAAGCATCCGAGGGGGTTCGGGAGTTCATGGCCTCCATGACAGCCATGGACCTGACTCAATTGATTCAGGGCCCGACACACGAGGGAGGTCACACCTTGGACCTTGTTTTTGTCTCTGGCCAGTGGTTGAGTGATCTGGGAGGAGAGGACTTAACCATCACTCCCCTGTCATGGTCAGACCACTCACTCCTCCGACTTGACTTCCCTGGTGCTACCCCCCGCTGCGGGGAGGCGGAACCGGAAAATACTAGATGGTTCCGCCCCAGGCGCCTGATGGAACCAGAGAGGTTCCAGATGGAGCTTGGGCCACCTTCTGCGGCCCTGACCCACCCTCGGGTAGAGGACCTGGTGGTCGCATGGAACAATGCGACTTCCGGGGCCTTGAACCAGGTGGCGCCTTTGCGGCCTCTCCGGCGGCAACGCTCCACCCTGGCCCCTTGGTTTACCGAGGAGCTAAGGGTGATGAAGCACCACAAGAGATGCCTAGAGAGTCGTTGGAGATCCTCCCACTCCGAATTTGACCGGACACAGGTACGAGCCCATTTAAGGACGTACCTTGTGGCATTGAGAGTGGCCAAACGTCAATATTGTGCCACTCTCATTGCATCCGCAGAGAACCGCCCTGCCGCCCTGTTTCGGGTGTCCCGCTCCCTCCTATTTCAGAGGCCGCGGGAGGCCCCTTTACAGGGTAGGGCAGAGGAATTTGGGAAATATCTGCAGGATAAAATCGCTCAAATCCGGAAGGATTGGGTCCCTTTCAGTGGCCCTGTAGAGGCGTCCATGGCGAGTCTTGAGAGACCAATCTGGGAGGAGTTTGACTTTTTTGCCATCGAGGATTTGGACAGAGTGCGTGGACGACTGCGACCTACCACATGTTTACTGGACCCGTGTCCCTCCTGGCTTGTACTGGCTTCCTGGGAGGTTACACGTGACTGGCTCCTGGGCCTAGTGAACGCTTCGCTGGGTGAGGGGTCTCTTCCAGCCGCCTTGAAAGAGGCGGTGGTGAGACCCTTGCTCAAGAAGCCTTCCCTGGACCCTACGGAGCTGGCCAATTATCGTCCTGTCTCCAACCTTCCCTTTCTGGCGAAGGTTGTAGAGAGTGTGGTGGCTTATCAGTTTCCATAACATCTGGAGGAAAATGATTATCTAGACCCGCGCCAGTCCGGCTTTCGCCCTGGGCACAGCACGGAGACGGCCTTGGTTGCGTTGGTGGATGATCTCTGGAGGGCCAGAGATAGGGGTTGTTCCTCTATCCTGGTCCTATTAGACCTCTCGGCGGCTTTTGATACCATCGACCATGGTATCTTGTTGCACCGACTGGAGGGGTTGGGGGTCGGGGGCACCGTTTTACGGTGGTTCGGCTCCTACCTTTCCGGCCGGACGCAACGTGTGTTGACAGGGGAGCAGAGGTCGACTCTAAGCCCCCTTACCTGTGGGGTGCCACAGGGGTCGGTCCTCTCGCCGCTCCTGTTCAACACATATATGAAGCCGCTGGGTGAGATCATCCGTGGTTTCGGGGTGGGATACCATCTGTATGCTGATGATACTCAGCTGTACATCTCCACCCCGAACCACCCCAACGAGGCCGTCGAAGTGATGTCCCGGTGTGTGGAAGCCGTACGGGTCTGGATGGATGACAACCGACTCAAGCTCAACCCCTCCAAGACGGAGTGGCTGTGGGTTCCGGCCCCCCGGTTCAACCAGTTAATTCCATCTCTGGCCATCGGGGGCATACAACTTGCCCCTGTGGAGCGGGCACGCAATTTGGGCGTCCTCCTGGATGCTCGGCTGTCCATGGATGACCATGTGACAGCCGTGGCAAGGGGGGCGTTTCACCAGGTTCGCCTGGTGCGCCAAATGCGCCCCCTATTGGACCGGGATGCCTTGCGCACAGTCACTCATGCGCTGGTGATGTCTCGCCTGGACTACTGTAACGCTCTCTACATGGGGCTTCCCTTGAAATGCACTCGGAGACTACAGTTGGTCCAGAACGCGGCCGCGTGGGTAATTATGGGGAGTACAAGGTACTCCCATGTGACATCTTTCCTGCGCGAGCTGCACTGGCTCCCTGTGGTCTACCGGGTGCGTTTCAAGGTCTTGATAACGATCTTTAAAGCGCTCCATGGCTCAGGACCTAGCTACTTGCGGGATCGTATCCTGCCTCATACATCCCTGCGACCAATTCGCTCGCACAGAGAGGGACTCCTCCAGGTGCCGTCCACCAGACAATGTCGGGGGGCGGCGTCTAGGAGTAGAGCCTTCTCTGTAGCGGGCCCAGCCCTGTGGAATGACCTTCCCCCGGATATTAGGACCACCTCTGACCTCCGCGCCTTCCGAATAAAGCTCAAGACCCACCTATTCCAAGTAGCTGGCCTGGCTCAACCATAGTTCGTTCACACTGCTCCTGACGGGTTTTTTAATTTTGTGGTTTTTTGGAATTTTATTAGGGGATTTTAAATTGTGTTTTTAATTGTCTTTATTCATCTGCCTACCTCCTCCATGTACACGTATTCGTTTATTTTGTGTGTGTATTGTCTATATTGTATTTTATGTGTTTTTTATTGTATGCCGCCCCGAGTCCTTCGGGAGAGGGTGCGGCTAAGAAATAAATTTTATTATTATTATTATTTACACTATTGACTATATAGAATTGCACTTGACAGTATGACAGGGGTGTCCAAACTTGGGAACTTTAAGACTTGTGGACTTCAACTCCCAGAATTCCCCAGCCAGCATAGCTGGCTGGGGAATTCTGGGAGTTGAAGTCCACAAGTCTTAAAGTTCCCAAGTTTGGACACCCCTGCAGTATGACATATATGACAAATATGCTTGCCACAAGGGAAAACTACTGTTTCAGTACTTTTTCTAAAGAATACATTTGAAATGTTATTTCTACAGCTGTTAGATTTATACCATTATTTTATTACATATTCATTTATCTTTTATAGGGAACTTTAAAGACATCAAATGAACCTCATATCTGGAATATTTAGAAAATTCATTGAGAGCTGAGTTTATGGGAATCTGGAGTGTATTAAGCGCTCAACAATCCAGTTGAGTAATTTTGTTCAAAAAGGAGAATGGTACATTCAGCTAATATCATTACTTTTTTCAAAGGAAAAATAGCCAGGAAATATTATAAAAGGGTTTCGAAATCTTTCTAATATCCTCTACAAAGAAGGAATCGGTGAGAGGAGATGCATGGATGGCTTGGTGGGTGTTTCTGCACATATGCACACATATACACCAGTTTCGTGCAGGAATTAAAGAGACAAGATTAGAAACTGGGAAATTACGAATTCTCTTTCTCCCTTATAGGCACATTTCTACCAGTCATTCACTCCTGAGTCCTAGACAGGAAATTCAAAAATGCCTATTTACCTATTTGCACTAGACCAGCATGGTAGATTATATCCATAATCTTTAATAAAGTAGTCTTCTTCCAGCAGTGGATTTATTCAGGCTAATCACATATACACACAGAGAGAAACACACACACACACACACACACACACACACCTATATATATTCAATAGTTGGACTGGTGTATAAGAATTTAATGTCCTAACCCTGTGATGGCTAATCTTTTTGTCACTGTGTGCAAACCTCTGTGCTCTCTGCTCCCCTCCGCACATGTGTGCTCAGCCTCCCTGCGCTCTGGTTTGGGCCTAATAGGCCTCCCTGCAGCCTCCTGGGACCAAAAATGGGTGTTGCACCCCCATGCATGCATGAGTGACCCCCCACCCCCATGCATGCGCACACAACCCCCCACCCCTCATGCCTGTGCAGGTGTCTTACACATGTGCCCCCCCCCACATGTGTGGCAGAGACCCAAAAATCAGCTGGCCAGTGGGAGGCGCATGTGCATGCACGGTGGATGCATTGGTGAGGACCATGATGGCAGGCATAAAACATGCCACCTGTGGCACACATGCCTTATGTCTGCCATCATGGTCCTAACCAATGATTTTTGTGTGATAGGTTCAAACACACTAAACTCACATTCATTCATCTCAGATATGGAGTCTACATCTGCACAATGTACAGATGCATGCTACTCACCTTCAGTCTCAAAAACAGATGATCCAATCCTTCCTTTGTTTGTTACAGAGGAAAAAACTTTTGAAAACTGAGGTCAGAACTCAGGGGGAGCGTATGCAAATGTTGTCTGCTAAAATGGACCGAGGAAGAGAGAACTAAGATTATTGCCTAATCTCTTACTAAAATTATAATGTGCAGAAAACAATTTCCCCTCCCATTGTGCAATAATGTTACGAAGAATTATACTGAGCAAGTAATATTTTCAAAAACCTAAAATATAAAAACAATACACATCATTCTTTTGGTTTATTATTTGTGTATATTTATAAATTTATAACCTCAAGCTGTCTACCGTGGACTTCACCCCATTCCTTAGAGGTCCATAAAGGAGGCGTGCATAAGCACACCAACATGCTTACCGTCCCCGTCATACTGTTCCCATTTATTTGTATTCATTTCCTTTGTTCATGTCCATGTTTATACTTATACCTGTTATAAGTATAAATAAGTATTTGGTTTGGCAAACCAAATAAATAAATAAATAAATATAATAAAAACCAAATAAATAATAAATAAAATAAGAATAAAAATAAATTTCATTTGTAAATCTAGTACTCCCATCTTTTTCTAATGAGTTGCAGTTTTTAATCCATCTTAAAATTCATTTTGATTTTATTTAATGAGGCTTTTTTTCCTTTTCAATAGCACCTTTTAGTTCCAATATTATCAGGCTCCCTGGACTCTAGAAAGACACATGTAATTAGTTCTGAATAGTTTCATTTATTGCTTCTCCAGCACAGATATAAATCTTGATAAACTAAGGCAATTATTTGCATCACAACAGATATGCAGTATATCTGAAAATTTCTAGAAAAGAGCCATTTAAACTCCCTTTCTCCCAACGAAACTTTCCATGGTTCCATGGTTCTAGAATGCAGCCTCTTCCTTTTGGGAATCCAGCAGTGACGTGCGGTGAGGGTTATGGCTGGGGAGGCTGGTGATGTCATCAGGAAGGCGGGGAATGGGACCACGTGTGCAAACGGACGGAGGTAGCCAGAATGGATCAGGCTGCCTCGCTCACTCTTTCGTCCGGCTAGACTGCCTCGGCGCCATTCTGGCTACCTCCGTCCGGGTGCACCCGGGAGCTGTTGAGGGTGGAGGCAGAAATGTCGGCGCTGCCGGAGGACAAAGGCACGCAAACAGGCATCTACCCAGCTGTCTTTTCCAGCTACCTAGCGCTCTTTTCCACCGATCGCGCATGCTTTTCGTGCGCATTTGGAATAAACAATGATTTCAAAATTAGTTTGGCGAGGTGGGCGGAGTTGCGGTTCTCAGTCGAAGCTGCGGGCAGCCAAGGCTCCGACATGAACGAGGCGCGCACGCCAGGGCTGGAAGGTAGCCTGCAGCTACCCCCTCCTCTCCTCCCTGTCGCTCTCGGCTGGAGCCAACCTCGCCGGCCCTTCCAGAGCCGGAGCGGGGAGGAGCGAAGAAAAAGGGGCGGAAGTGCAAACAAGAGCTCGGGGCGACAAGGGCTTCACCGCGGACTTTTCCTTCTTGCGCGCACAACGTGCGCGATTGGTGGAAAAGAGCGCTAGGTAGCTGGAAAAGACAGCTGGGTAGATGCGTGTTTGCGTGCCTTCGTCATCCGGAAGCGCCGACAACATTTCTGCCTCCGCAGCTCCCGGGCGCGGCCGGACGAATGTATATAATATTATAATATTATATATATATAGTATATAATATTATATACTATTATTTCATGAATAGAGGTGAGGCCCTGCCTCCCCTGCCTCCCCTGACCGCACGTCCCTGCAATCCAGACTATATTCCACCACAATTATAGAGTTAAATAGCTCAAGAATAGCTTGAACCCAAGTGGCAAACATCTCCTTTAAAGGACCCTGGTGCTTCTAGTATCCAAACCTCAAAGTCTTGTTATCAATTTATAATATAAAGAAATTCTTCCCATGAGAAAGGATCCTTTTAATTAACGTCGGTGTCTTACTTTAATTCAGATTCATCATGACCCTTAATCCATCTAAAAGTACTTTCTAAAATCAACACTATACAGTCACTCTTTGGTTGTATATTACCAAAAAAAAGTTCTTACAAAATTGTAGGCATAGAAATGTCTTTCCTTCTAAATGGATTGAAAAAATAATAATATGGTTTGATTGTTAAAGCAATTTTTGAAAATTAGAAAGGCAAGATATATAAACAAATAAATAAATCCCACCCGGTTGGGAAAAAACTTGCAATTCTCAAGGTTTTTTTTATTTTTAATAGACAATGAAAATAAAATAGAACTCCAAAATGTTTAAAAAGATGAGATTTGGTCAAACTCAAAGACTATATTAACAGCTCAGAGATTCATGAATTCCATGACTCCCAGTTGATTGCAAGTGACTGCAAAAATGTCCGTTTCTGCCATTAATTCACCATAAACAGCTGTCCAGAGTGCATATGGGTAATCTCAAAATTACCTTGTCCTTCATCTGGAGAGAAACGTTGGCAGTTTGGATCCAATATCTAGCTGCCTTTTGGATGTGATGCCTTTTGTAATCTGTGATTTGTGGGATGTCAATCCACCATTCCTCACCAGAAGACCAGAAATAAAGATTTTTCAAGTAACAAATTGGTACAAAAGTGATCCATTCCAAGGAAGAATAAGAAAAATCTTGCAACAGTGTTAAATATAATATTTTTTTCAGTCTAAGATTTATATGTTATCATTTCTAGGTACAAGCTTTTTCCTTGTGTGTTTTGCGCAACTAATTATTTCTTTGTTACAAGTTGCTTCGTGAGATCTGCTTAGAACCGTATCATTTTTGGTTGTTTTCCCTGTTGCAGGTTGTTCTATCGTGCTCTCTGTGGTTCGAGGAGCAACAAAATGCAGTATGAATCAAAGCCCACACAAAAATAAAAACACAGCAACACTAAGTTTATAATGTTTCTTAACATTCACTCTGTTCCTTTTTTAAAAAAATAAAATGTTATTTCATTAATTGCTTGTGATACTGGTCTATCTCCCTGCAAAAAAGAAGGGGAGAAAGGAGCTGAGTCCCCTACCACACACCTTAATTTGAGTGGGCTGGGGGATGGTGTTATTGAATTTCCTTTAATCAGTTTTTTTTTCCTTTTACTTGCCAGTAAGGTACATACTAGGGGACGTGGTGGCTCAGTGGCTAAGATACTGAGCTTGTCGATTGAAAGGTCGGGGGTTCAGTGGTTTGAATCCCTAGCACCGTGTAACGGAGTGAGCTCCCATTACTTGTCCCAGCTTCTGCCAACCTAGCAGTTTGAAAGCACATAAAAATGCAAGTAGAAAAGTAGGAACCACCTTTGGTGGGAAGGTAACAGCGTTCCGTATGCCTTTGGCATTTAGTCATGCCAGCCACATGACCACATAGATGTCTTTGGACAGTGTTGGCTCTTCGGCTTTGAAATGGAGATGAGCACTGCTCCTTAGAGTCGGGAATGACTAGCATATATGTGTGAGGGGAATCTTTACCTTAAGTTACATAGGCACTGGGACACCATGTCTCTCATGTGAGGTTGGGGGATATTATGCTGGATAAAGGCACCTCCCAGGAACACAAGTGGTGGCAGCAAGAATTAGCTAGCAGATTCAGAACCAAAAGGGATTTTGGGGGGAGAAAAGATTTGAATCTTCCAACCCCCTCAGTTGTTCCCTGTAATATGAAATATAGGAACATTTTAAACGTGTTTGCCTTTTTTTTCCTTGTCAGTCCTATATTTTATTTTAGCCAGTTTTCATTAATGGGTCTGATTTCAAATTATATGACTTAGTTAAAAGATCAACTCTCTCTGAATATATGCAATACATTAATGTTTTACCATTTTTTTAAATTTAAAAAAAATAACAGCCTAGATATACTAGAAGAGAAAAGTGCATTAATATGGACCATTGGATTTCACCATAGCTTAAAGAACAGGGGGAACAGTGCCTTCCATTAATGCTACAATCTTTTACTCATTTATATCTGCAAATGAGCTAAAGTAAATGGGACACAGTTCTGCACTTAATTCATGTATAGTTTTGTCTGTTGAGGTAGAGAAGACTTTTACTGCCATTTGTGAACACCCTACTAAATTGGGTTGTCAGAGTTTTTTGGCACGCATATTCCAAATGACAATTTTTCTTGCAATCAGAGAAAATAAAGGTAAGCAGTAAAAACAGCTCATGCAACATTAGGAAGTATTGCTCACTAAAACGTGTCATTTTAAAAGATTCTGCTAGCTAATTACCTGTCATGTCACCCTTTCTAACATCCCAAATTAATTCAAATATTGAAATACTTTAACTAAAAATTCACAAGAAACACTAAGAAACTTTCTACGGAATTACTCAGCATAGTCTGGCATAATTATAAGCTGATCTTTTGCCTCTTTAGGAAATGTGCTCACTCAGGAAGCCTGGAATTAATTGATTAAAAAAGTAAAGACTGGTATATCCTCCCAAAGTAGAAACTCATATAAGTTTATTAAAGTTTGGAGGAGTGGAAATTGTTCTTAGGTAGTTGCCCTAAAAGACAGTATGGGTCTAGTATATTTGCTGGAAGGAAATAATTACTCATGTGAATTTCACACAGTATCTATGAGTCACAGCAAAGTGTCACCATCTGCAGCATTTAAACTGGCTTTTATTTATTATTACCATGTACCACATAATCAAAGGAAGATGCCAATTTATGACAAGAAATTAAATTATTTTTATGAAAGAAACTTTAAAATGATTCATAAAAGTGGGAATCAAGCACAGAATTCAAAAGAAAGTGAGAGAAAGTATAGCATAGTGCAGCAACTTTTGTGAAGAAATGTTAAGTTTTATATAGGTGGAATGTGTTGCATTGATTTTTATATAATAATCTAAGAAAAGCCCTAGTGTATAAGTTCAAATATTCATCAAGTGCTGACAGGGACTAAGTCGGGACTTTTATTACGTCTTCCACAGGATCTAGCATGACCTGATCTCAGGCTTAACTGATGACCTCCAGAGCATTCAAGAGCTTAATCTTCCTCTGCCACTGCCATGGATTGAAACAATCCACACAGATAGGACTGGAAACATCCTCCTCCTCCCCAATTCCCAGCCTTTGCAGGTATCCCAGAAACATATTGTAATTGAAGACCAGTGGGGGATTCAGGACAAAGGATGATCTTGCACCCTTCTTTCCTTCTTTCTCAGGTTATCGTGTCATGACCACTGTTCCCTCTAAGGTGCGCAGCTGCGCGGCCGCGCACGTGGCAAGAAAACACCGTGCAGCAGTTTCCAACTGCCGTGCAGTGATTTCTACTGTCACAGGCACCGGAGGCTGGGGAGGTCCTTTGCAGACGGCTAGAACTGGCCGCCTGCAAAGGACCTCCCCGGACTTGTTTTGGTGAGCGCGGGGCGACTGATGCTAGTTCAGCAAAGCATGCCCGGGGAGGTCCTTTGTGGGCGGCCAATCCTAGGTGCTTGCGCCCGGTGCTGCGGATAAAATAAACTCCCAAAGCCCCTGCCGCTACCGGAATATCTGCTGCTGCCTCCTCCTCCTCTAACAGCACCACCACATTTGCTGCCCGACGCTGCAGCAGAGATGAAGCCACCAAAGCTCCCGCCGGCGCCCCTGCCCATGGCAGTGGCGCCTCCCCCTCTGTTCGGAGCACCTGAGCTGAGCCCCACGTTACCCCTGCCCCCTCCTCCTCTGCTGTGCTTTTGAGGAGCCATGAGGCCGCGGGAGCCAGTAGGAAGGCAGCGGAGGGGGCGGGAGCAGGGGGAAAAGGCCTCATGGCTTCTCAAAAGCACAGTGGAGGAGAAGGCAGCAGGGGTAATGCGGTGCCCAACTCAGGTGCTCCGAGTGGAGGGGGATGCGCCGCCACCGCTGCCACGGGCGGGGGCACCAGCAGGAGCTTTGGCAGCTTCACTCCAAATGTGGTGGTCCTGTTGGAGGAGGAGGAGGTGGCAGCTGTTATTCTGGTGGCGGCAGGGGCTCGTTGGCATCTTCAGTGGCAGCCCTGCCCCCTGTGAAAAAAACTGAAGATGGAGCAGATCCACGCAGATGACGTCGCCGCAACATGACTGGAGGAGGAATTCTGGGAATTGAAGTCCACAAGTCTTCAAGACCCTGGTTTTTTTTTCTAAAGGGTTAGGGGTGCAAGGATCTTGCAACTTGACAGCTTTAAGACTTGCATGCTTCAATGCCAGAGTTCCTGAGCCAACATGACTGGAGGAGGAATTCTGGGAGTTGAAGTCCACAAGTCTTAAAGCTGTCAAGTTTGAAGACCCCTTGGGGTTTTTTTTCCTAAAGGGTTAGGGATGCAAGGATCTTGTAACTTGACAGCTTTAAGACTTGCATGCTTCAAATGCCAGAGTTTCTGACCCAACATTTTGGTTGCTAAGCAGGAGCGTTGTTAAGTGCTACTATATAACACTTTTAATTAAGCGGGTACCTTGAAGAAACATAACTTTGAGTTTCAAATAATACTGATTTTGTTGTTGTCTTAGGTGACACTGTGAAAAAAATTCAGGTGCTGCTCAGGCATAAAAATGTGCCGCTCAAACACTATACTTTTCTGCTCACACTGAAAAAAAATTAGAGGGAACATTGGTCATGACCAACACAGTTTCTATCCCATGCCATAGATCCAAATAATTATCTTATGTAATTGCAGTTACACTACTTCCTGAGTAACCATCCCCAAGGATAGGTTGAAAATGGGATGGTAATTATTCATGTTCTCTGAATACAAGCTTAGACTGTTGAAAAATGGGAAAAACCAATATGTTTTTTAGAGCTCTTGGGACTTCACCTTCCTTGAAAGAAGCATTGACTATGATCTGGATTCAGTCTAAAGGATCTCTCTAGCTCCTTTAACCCAGGGGTGTTAAACTCAAGGCCCACAGGCCAGGTCTGGCCCACAGGGTGCCTAAATCAGGCTTGTGAGGTCAGCCGGAAAATATCAAAGGACTGACCTGTGGTGCCTCTGTGTGCCACCACCACCCCCGTAGCCCATTTTTGGCCTCCACAGCTTCCTGCAGCACTGTGCTGGGCAAAAACTGGCTGCATGGAGGCTCACGGGGCTTCCGTAGGGTCTGTTTTTGGCCAGCAGAGTGTTGCAGGAGGCCATTGAATCTGAAAATGAAGTGCAGGAGGTTGTGCGCCCCCCTTGAGCCCCATTTTTTGCCAGCAAAGTGCTGCAGGAGGCATCCATTCCGTCTCCCCCCCTTGCCCCTCCCTGCCAGCCAGCAGAAAACTACAGTGCTAATCCGGCCCTTGAAGAAATCCAGTTTTACACCCCTGCTTTAACCAACCCAGTAGGACATGGTCCCAATTTACAAGTGACGGTTGAAGTTTCATACAATTCTTTATATTTACTTGACAATCCCAGACACAAAACTTTTCTAGATAATCTTGTATGATGCTACTTCTGTCATCTCAATAGATGTTGGCTTTTAGCTCAGAACAAAAAGGAATGATTTTATAGTGAAGCTAGTTGTTATGTATCATAAGTTTTCCCTCTGGTCCGTTTCGCTAGGGGGCGCTGTGCTCGACGCTGATTGGCTAACTGTTTGACAGCCGGCATATATAAAGGGCTGTCAAAGCAGGGCTCAGCTGTTGCCTGTTAGCTGAAATGCGCGAAATGCGAAGTGCCGTGTTTGGCAACCTGTTAGCAATAAACTATTAGCATTTGTTAAGTCCTGGCTCGCCTCCGTTTGTCCACCCGTGTTCTCCCAGCTAGAACATTGGTGACGAAGGTGGGATAAAGAGGCGGAGCCCAGGCGGAGCTGTGAAAGTCACTAACCTACCAGCTGAGTCACTGAGAGCTGAATTCCCTCAGGGAATCACTCGACAGCCCTTGACGAAGCCAGGGCTGTAGAGCTGTCAACAAAATCTACAGAGGAAATCCAGAGATTCTCAAAGCCCCAGACCACAGACAAGACCACTGAGGTGCACCATGACAACGTTCTCGATGACACCGGGGCCATCGGAAATGATGAAGCACATCGCCTACGGGGTGAGCAATCCAAGGGGTGACAGGGTAAGGCTATGTCCCGAACAAATTGCCCCGGGTGTGGGGGTAGGCATGATAGAGCAGACTGCCATTTCAAAAATGCGCCTGCCTCTGTTGTGGGAAAAAGGGCCACTTAGCAAGGGATTGTAGGGCGACTGCGCCTTGCGCAAGTGCCTTAGAAGGGAACTCTCCCAGCAACAGCCAGGGTTTCAGGAAACCCTACAATTTTGGTAGGAACGCAGGGTTCAGGAAGCAGGATTCCTGTTTTGCTGTCAGTGAGGACAGGGACGAGTCTGAAGTAGATCAGATCATCCATGCTCCGAGGGGAAAAATATTCCTCACCGTTAGACTGGAGGGCAAACCCTGTCAGATGGAGGTAGACACTGGCTCATCCGTGTCTATCATATCTTGGGCAGGAATTAAGAGACTTGTGCCAGACATCTCCAAGCGAGATTAACACCGTGCCCTTTAAAGTTGAGGGATTTTCAGGGAAACCCCATTCCAGTACTGGGGATTTTTTTCTGTAGGGTGTCGTTTAAACAGTATCATAAGAGGCTTCCTCTTATTGTAGTCAGGGGTCCCAGGCCAAGCTTGTTAGGGTTGGAATGGTTTGTGTTCTATCTTGCGGAGAACACAGGTGGACAAATGGAGGCGAGCCAGGACTTAACAGAATGCTAACAATTTATTGCTAACAGGTTGCCAACGCGGCAATTCACAATACACGCGCTTCGCTAACAGGCAACAGCTGAGCTCTGCTCTGACAGCCTTTATATATGCCGCTGTCCGAGCAGTCAGCCAATCAGCGCTTAGCACAGCGCCCCCTAGAGCAGCGGACCAGAGGGAAAACTATATACATAACACTCCTTCACACTTAGAAGGCGCATGCGTAATCTTGCAAATACCTTGGGCGGCGACGGACCCGCCCTGATCTCCGCAGAGTGACGTCTGCTTCAGAGTTAGTGGCCGCGGCTTCCAACGGCCCGGGCCTTATCCCAACTGATTCAGCCACCGCTGGAAGTTCACAGGGAAGACAAGGTAGGTCCCTTGGTCTCCTTGCTCTATTTTGAGGTGGCTCTGGGGTGGTAGGCCTGGAAGTAGGTGTTTGTGTGTTTTCGGAATTTTGGCCTGGTTGTTCCCCAGTTGTGTCTGCCTCCCCTTGCCGATTTCGCAATTGATTTATATGGCGTCTCCATATTCGGCCGTCCTCTAGTTCTACTAAGTACGAACAGGGACCCGTGATTCTTCTAATGATTCCCTTTACCCAAAGTGGATGGCCGGTGTAATTCCGGGCATATACAGTAGCGTTTACAGAGAAACCCTTTAATTGACAGTGTGAGTCAAGAGGTTTTGCTGGGGCATATTCAGGGTGAAGCCTGTCCAGTGTTGTTCTGATGCGCCGACCCATTAATAACTCAGCGGGGCTTTTATTAGTTGTGGCACATGGGGTGGCATGTTGCCAAAATAGATAAGTGTCTATGTCCTCCTGCCAGTTGAGTGGACCGAACCTAGCCAGCGCTTCTTTAGCAGATCTGACAGCGCGTTCCGCTAGGCCATTGGCCGCCGGATTGAAGGGTGCCACAAATGCATGTCGGATTCCCAATTGGTCAAAGAATTTTTTGAGTAGGGCAGCAGTAAATTGGGGACCATTATCAGATACCACCAGATCCGGTAACCCATGGGTAGCAAAAACCCTTCTGAGAACCTTAATAATGGCAGGGGCAGTAGTACTAGACAATAAAGCAATTTCTACCCACTTAGAATAAGCATCAACAATAACAATAAAAACCTGGCCCTTTACTGGGCCCGCCAAGTCCATGTGGATTCTGGACCACGGAGCTCTGGGTTGCTCCCAGTTTTGTATGGGAGCTCTGGGACCCGCAGGTCGGGACTCCTGGCACTTTTCACAGCCAGAGACCCACCGTGCAATGTCCTGGTCCATGCCCGGCCACCAAGCGTAGCTGCGGCCGAGTGATTTCATTCTGACGATGCTGGGGTGGCCTTCATGAAGCGTAGTCAGCACCGCGTCTTGGAGCGAAACAGGAACGACCACTCGGCTTCCCCACAGGAGGCAACCTTGCTGGGTAGAGAGTTCATGTTGTCTGGTTGCAAAAGGTTGCCATTCAGTGCCCAGAGGTTTGGCTGGCCAACCACGCTCAGTCCAAGCCAGCACCCTGGAGAGCAGCTTGTCTCGTCGCGTGTGTGAGGCCACGTCAGCTGCTGTGATGGGCGACTGCATTTCGTCGATCAGGAGCACGTCGGAGGCAGGAGCAGGATCCTGGACAGCAATGGGTAGAGGGCATCTGCTTAACGCGTCAGCATGGGAGATGTGCTTCCCGGGTCGATGGAGCAGGGTGTAGTCATAGGCTGCCAGGAACACCGTCCATCTCGTGAATCGTGGAGACAAGATCTGGGGCGTTTGCTTGTCCCCTGCGATGATGCCCAACAGGGGCTTGTGATCCGTCACTATTTGGAAATGACGGCCATACAGATAGGAATGAAAGCGCTTCACCCCAGCTACTATAGCCAAAGCTTCACGATCGAGCTGGCTATAGTTTCGTTCGGGCGAAGACAGGGTGCGGGAGAAGAATGCGACCGGTACCTCTAAGCCAGACTGCAGACGGTGGCTTAAAACTGCTCCGACCCCGTAGGGTGATGCGTCACAAGTCAGAGTCACCGGGAGGGATTCGCTGTATTGGTGCAAAACAGTCTCAGAGGTTAAAAACTTTTTGATATTAGCAAAAGCAGCGGCCTCTTTCTTTCCCCAAAACCATTTTGCGGAACAGTCTAGCAATCGATGGAGGGGCTCCACAATAGACGCTTTATGAGGCAGAAAAATATTGTAAAAATTGAGCATCCCTAAGAAAGCTTGGAGTTCGGCTTTGTTTGTTGGTGAGGGGGCTTGGCTGATTGCCTGCACCTTAGCAGGCGTAGGACGGATTCCTTTCTTATCGATTAAGAAACCTAAAAACTCAACTTGTGGAACCGCGATTTGGCACTTGGTAGTTTTTAGTTTTAACCCAGCACCGCGGAAACGCTGAAGTACGGTTCGTAGACGGGCCATAAGGTGCGCCAGCGAACGGGCTGATACCAGGACGTCGACAAAATAAGGCACGACGCCTGGTATCCCTTGCAAAAGCCTCTCCATTAGGTTCTGAAATAACCCTGGCGCTACGCTGACCCCAAACTGCAATCGGTGGCACTTGAAAGCGCCTCTATGCGTAACTATAGTCTGGGCTTCAGCAGTTGCCTCGTCCACAGGCAACTGCTGATATGCCTGAGCCAGATCGAGCTTAGCAAAAATTGTTCCCTGTCCCAGAGAGTGCAACAAATGCTGCACCACTGGTACGGGGTATGCACTCTGCTGTAATGCGCGATTAAGTGTGCATTTAAAGTCCCCACATATGCGCACAGACCCATCATGCTTCACTGGTATGACAATGGGAGTCTCCCAGCGGGCATGGTCAATAGGTTCTAACACCCCCTGAGCTATTAACTTATCTATTTCAGCGTCCACTTTAGATTTTAACGCGAACGGCACCCTGCGTGGCTTGAGCCGCCGTGGTGGCACTTGGGGGTCTAAATTGAAAGATATGGGTGTGCCAGTATATTTTCCTAAACCTTCCCTGAAAACTTCGGGAAATTCCTTAATCAGTGCATCAAGGTGTGGAGTGGTCTGAATCTGATCTATACCAGTTATGGCTAGACCTAAAGCTTCAAACCATTCCAACCCTAATAAACTTGGCCTGGGGCCCTTGACTACAATGAGGGGAAGCCTCTTGTGAAACTGTTTAAATGATACCTTACAGTAAAACTTTCCTAGTACTGGAATGGAATTCCCTTGGAAGTCCCTCAGCTTCAATGGGCACGGGGATAGACGTGCCTGTGAAATACCTGGCACAATTTTCCTGATTCCTGCCCATGAGATGATAGACACGACTGAGCCAGTATCTATCTCCATCTGACATGGTTTACCCTCTATCCTGACATTGAGGAATATTTTCCCCCTGGGTGCATGGATGATCTGATCTACAGCAGACTCATCCCTGTCATCATTGACTGTGAAACAAGAATCTTGTTTCCTAGACCCAGCATTCCTGCTAAAATTAGAGGGCTTCTTGAAACTTTGGTTAGGGCTGGGAGAATTCCCTTCTAACGTGCTTGCACAAGGCGCCGCTGCCCTACAAACTCTTGCCAAATGGCCCCTTCTCCCGCAACGGTGACAGGCAACGTTCTTAAAACGGCAGTCTGCCCTATCATGCTTACCCCCACACCCAGGGCAATTTGCACGGAATGCAGCCTTACCCTGGCACCCTTTTTGTTGCTCCCCACGCAGACGATGTACTTCATCGTTTCCGACAGCTCCGGCGTCCTCGAGAGTGTCTTCATGGTGAACCTCGGTAGTCTTTTCAACAGGTAGAGGGTTTGAGAATCTCTGGAGTTCATTTGTGGACTTATTTGACATTTCTACAGCCCTGGCTTCATCAAGGGCTGTTTGCAAATCAAGTTTGGGTTTGGCCAGTAGATGGCGTTGTATGCGGAGGTCCCTAACACCTCCCACAATCTGATCTGTTAAAACCTCATCTAGGTCTCTAAATCTACAATGTATAGCTGCGGCTCGTAACGCAGCCACGTAATCATTTATGGATTCTCCTTCTCGCTGGACCCTACGGTAAAAGGCAAATCTTCGTGTAGTGCGGGAAAGCGATGGGGCGTAATGATTCTTTAATTTGGTCATTAACACGTCCCAGGTTATGTCGTGGACAGAGTGTGGGGCAACTAAGGTTTCAGCCAAATTAAACATCTCAGTACTACACAAATTTAAAAAACAAGCCTTTTTTCGCTGCTCAGTTAAATCTGTGAAGCCGTTGGCTTCTAAAAAACATTCAAAACGCGAAATATATGAGACCCAAGTCTCTGTGGCCGCATTGAAGGCGGCAAAAGTATTCATGGATGCCATCTCTGAGGTAACTTTTTCTGTAGATTTTCAGCCAACGTAGTCTGCGAGGACAATGACTCACTCGACCTCTCGTCGAGTGATTCCCCTGAGGGAATTCAGGTCTTGGTGACTCAGCTCGTGGTTAGTGACTCACAGCTCTGCCTGGGCTCCTCCAGAGGATCCCACCTTCGTCGCCAAAAGTTCTATCTTGCGGAGAACACAGGTGGACAAATGGAGGCGAGCCAGGACTTAACAGAATGCTAACAATTTATTGCTAACAGGTTGCCAACGCGGCAATTCACAATACACGCGCTTCGCTAACAGGCAACAGCTGAGCTCTGCTCTGACAGCCTTTATATATGCCGCTGTCCGAGCAGTCAGCCAATCAGCGCTTAGCACAGTGCCCCCTAGAGCAGCGGACCAGAGGGAAAACTATATACATAACAGTTTGAAGACCTGGGGCAACTGCTGAAGCCCAGACTATAGTTACACATATGGGCGCATTTAAGTGCAACCGTTTACAATTTGGGGTCAGCGTAGCACCTGGACTGTTTCAAAATTTGATGGAAAGGCTGCTACAAGGGATACCAGGCGGCGTTCCCTATTTTGACGACGTCCTGGTATCAGCCCGTTCCCTGACCCACCTTATGGCTCGTTTGCGAACTGTACTTCAGCGTTTCCGTGGTACTGGCTTAAAGCTTAAAACGGCCAGATTGCAGTTCTCCAAGTTGAATTTTTGGGTTTTTTAGAGGACAAGAAAGGGATCCATCCAACCCTTGAGAAGGTGCGGGCGATTAGTCAGGCTCCTCCACCTACAACCAAAGCCGAGCTTCAAGCCTTCCTAGGTCTGCTCAATTTTTATAATATTTTCCTGCCTCACAAAGCACCTGTTGCGGAGCCCCTCCACAGTATGTTAGACCGCTCAGCGAAGTGGGTTTGGGGCAAGAAGGAAGCCACAGCTTTTGAGAATGTTAAAAAGTTTTTAACTTCTGAGAGTGTCCTGCACCAATACGACGAATCCCTCCCAGTGATTTTGACGTGTGACGCGTCCCCTTACGGGGTCAGAGCAGTTTTAAGCCACTGTCTGCAGTCAGGGCTAGAAGCCCCTGTGGCATTTTTCTCTTGCACCCTATCCTCGCCCGAAAGGAACTATAGCCAGCTTGATCGAGAAGCTTTGGCTATAGTAGCTGGGGTGAAGTGCTTTCACTCGTATCTCTATGGCCATCATTTTCACATAGTGATGGATCACAAGCCCCTGCTGGGCATCATCGCTGGGGACAAACAAACACCCCAAATTTTATCTCCCAGATTTACAAGATGGACTGTGTTCCTGGCTGCCTACAACTATACCCTGCATCACAGACCAGGGAAGCACATTTGCCATGCCGACGCCTTGAGCAGGTGCCCCTTGCCCATTGCAGTACAAGACCCAGTGCCTGCCTCTGAGGTTTTGCTGATTGACGAGATGCAGTTACCAATCACAGCAGCTGATGTGGACACACACACACGGCAGGACAGACTACTCTCCACGGTGCTGGCTTGGACTGAACGAGGATGGCCAGCTAAACCACTGGGCACCGAGTGGCAACCCTTTTTGACTAGGCAACACGAACTCACCTTGCAGCAAGGTTGCCTCCTATGGGGTGGCCGAGTGGTTGTTCCTGCCTCCCTACGCGAAGCTGTGCTGACAACTCTCCACAAAGGCCACCCGAGCATCGTCAGAATGAAGTCACTGGGCCAGAGCTATGCTTGGTGGCTGGGCATGGACCAGGACATTGCAAGGTGGGTCTCTGGCTGTTCTAAGTGCCAGGAGTCCTGACCTGCCTGTCTCAGAGCTCCCATCCAGAATTGGGAGCAGACAAGGGCTCCGTGATCCAGGATTCATATGGACTTCGCAGGCCCAGTAAAGGGCCAGACTTTTATTGTTATTATTGATGCTTATTCTAAGTGGGTTGAAATTGCATTATTGTCTTCCACCACTGCCCCTGCCATTATCAAGGTATTAAGGAGGGTGCTCTCGACCCATGGATTACCTGATTTGGTCATTTCTGACAATGGGCCCCAATTTACTGCTGCTTTGCTAGACAAATTCTTTGCCAGACTTGGGGTCCGACAGGCTTTTGTAACCCCCTTCAACCCAGCGGCAAATGGCCTAGCGGAATGCACTGTCAGATCAGCGAAAGAAGCGCTGGCTAGGTTTGGGCCCCTCAATTGGCAGAAAGACATAGACACGTACCTGCTATGGCAGCATGCCACTCCATGCTCCACAACAAACAAAAGCCCGGCTGAATTATGACAAAAGTCAGTGAATCAGAACAACACTAGACAGGCTACATCCAGAGTATGCCCCCTCAAAGCCCTTAGACTCGCACTACCAGCTTAAGGGGTTTCCATTAAACGCCACGGTTTATGCACGGAATTACGCTGGTCCCCCATTTTGGGTCCAGGGGATAGTCAGAAAAATCATGGGCCCCTGCTCATACCTGATAGAGCTAGAGGACGGCCGAGTATGGAGGCGCCATATCAATCAGCTACTAAATTGGCAAAGGGAGTCAAACATGGTGGGGGAACAACAGGGCCTATCCGAAAGGGAAGTGCAAACACCTAGGTCCCGGTCTACCTCCCCCGAGCGATCACAGAATAGAATAGAAAAACCTAAACACTTACCTGATCTTCCCCATGAGCTTCCAGCGGTGACAGAGTCTGAAGGGGCAAGGCATGAGGCCATGGGAACCGCAGCCACTAACTCTGAGGCAGAGGTCACTCTGCGAAGATCAGAGCGGGTCTGACGCCGTCCAGGCTATTTGGGAGACTACGCATGCGCGTTCTAAGTGCGAAGGAGTGTTATGTATCATAAGTTTTCCCTCCTGTCCGTTTCGCTAGGGGGCGCTGTGCTAGACCCAGATTGGCTGACTGTTTGACAGCCAGAATATATAAAGGGCTGTCAAAGCAGGGCTCAGCTGTTGCCTGTTAGCTGAAAGGCGCGAAATGCGAAGTGCTGTGTTTGGCAACCTGTTAGCAATAAACTGCTAGCATTTGTTAAGTCCTGGCTCACCTCTGTTTGTCCACCCATGTTCTCCCAGCTAGAACAATAGTTGTGTTAGGGAAAGGAGGTTTTCCTGTGCTGCTTTAAATATCACCGTATTTTTGGGAGTATAAGATGAACTGGAGTATAAGACACAGCAAGGTTTTGAAGAGGAAAATTTAAAAAAAAGTTTTTGCACTCTGCAACCTTCCAAAAATGGCCCGTTTTTTTTTCAAAAAAAAGGGGGGGGGGCATGAATAGCCCTGAGGAGGCTTGTAGAGTGCTCCGGGGGGGGGGGGAAACGAGCAAAAAATGGCCCGTTTTTCATTTAAAAAAAGGGCACGGATGGTCTTTAGGAAATTTATAAAGTGGGGGCTGGGGAGGCAAAAACCGGGCTGTTTTTCACTCATTTCTGCCCTCCTCATCCCTCATGAGCTCTCTGAAAGCCTTCTAAAAGCTATGCATGGCCATTTTGGTGAAGGGGCGGAGTTTCAGGAGGCAAAAAATGCTGTATTCAGTGTATAAGATGCACCCAGATTTTCAGCCTCTTTTTTGAGAGAAAAAGGTGTTATATTCCAAAAAATACAGTGCATATTCCTGTATAGATCTATGTGCAATCATGAAACAATTTTGAAAGGATCAAAAAATCACCAAGTATCGTTTTTCAAATGCAGGACTATTCTCATTAAACAAAGGCCTTAAGTTTGATACTCACATCAAAACCAACATTTTCAACACTTTTAAATAAGTACGCAGAGATACAAAATGAGAGTCACCTTGCCAGATGTTTATATTCATTTGATTGATTTAGAACACTTCCTTGTTTACTTCATTTTGGCACCATTTTCCTTATTTTGCTCAACAACAGCACAGTCAAGGTGATATATTATTATTATTTGTTTAAACGGTGACGTCAAGGATGTAATCCCCACATATGTAACCTCGGCTCTAGATCAGAAATGTACAGCATTTTTCAAATCAAGGGTGGGGTCCTGGCCTTCAAGAAGTAGGCTGAAGGGCACACTCCAAAAATTAAGCAGGACTGTTTGTTCTCTTTAAATTGGCCAGAGATTCCAAATGGAGAATAATGCTTTATTTATAATAATAGAACTATATAAATTGCAGACAACTGTCCTTTTCTTTAATGGCTTTGCTCTTCAAAGAACTTCTAGTTCGGTTCTCTTCTGGATTCTTCTTTTCCCCTATATGCTTAATTACTGTATATCACTTTTTATCACAAAGATGAAGAATTGTCTGAGCCAGGAAAAAAGGTGTAATTAATTGAAAATAATTATATGTAATTTTTCACAATTCAATGATTGCCAATAAAAATTCAAGAGCACATTCAGGATGCCAAACACAAGATCATTTAGTTTACACTATGCAGTGTTCTGTTTATTGTTTGTATTAATGATCCCCTGGTATCAGGGGACGCGGTGGCTCAGTGGCTAATACGCTGAGCTTGTTGATGAGAAATGTCAGCAGTTCGAATCCCTAGCACTGCATAATGGAGTGAGTTCCCGTTATTTGTCCCAGCTTCTGCCAACCTATCGGTTCGAAAGCATGTAAAAATGCAAGTAGAAAAATAAGGACCATCTTGGTGGGAAGTTAACAGCATTCCATGCATCTTTGGTGTTTAGTCATGCCAGCCACATGACCACAGAGATGTCTTCAGACAGCGCTGGCTCTTTGGCTTTGAAACGGAGATGAGCATCGCCTCCTAGAGTTGGAATGACTAGCATGCATGTGTGAGGGGAGCCTTTACCTTTATTCCTGGTATCACAAAATTTCTTGAAATCTAGAATAGAAATATCAAATAATATTTTACTTAAGCTAGAGAAACCACTTTGACTCTTTCCACTTTAATCATCTTCTTTAAGATGTTTGAGGAAAAAGTCACTGAATGGTAAAAAATAAAAATAAAACTGAAACTAGAATTTCAGGACCTTTCTGAATGATCTCTGAATATCACAGCATATGTGTGCAAGTACTACTACTTGATTGTCTTTTAATCACATTTTTCAAGTATTTTCTTTTAGATAAAAATATTGCTATGGATAAATAATTGTTTTTCAGATAAAACTTTTAAATATGTCAATGGTACATTTATTGAATTCTGTATCCAGTGAATAATATTCTAGCCAATAGCTCAGTCATTTTTTCTGACTAGTCGATGTGTCTTTAAATCGTTTCTCTTAAATCTCAGAGTTAACAAGGAGTTTTCTATTTTTCCCTTCTTTTATATACAATTTGGTTATATATAAAAGGCAGCATAGTGGCTCAGTGGTTAAGATGCTAGGCTTTTTGGCAGTCCAGGTTCAAGACCCAAGTGCCGTTCAACAGGATGAGCTCTGGTCTTTGCTCCAGCTCCTGTCAACCTAGCAGTTCAAAAGATTACAAATGCAAGTAGATAAAGGGGCACCACTTCAGTGGGGAAGGTAGCAGTGCTCTGTGATGTCATTCTGGTCACATAACTGTGGAAATGTCTTTGGACAGCATTGTCTCAATGACCTTGAAATGGTGCTGAGCACACACCATTAACAGAGGAAAATCTACAGGGATTCCTCTTTTTTTTCCACCTTGCTTATATATATTTCTGGTGAGATTGGACTATCTCCCAAAGAGGAAAGAAAGAACTAAATCATCAAATCACATACTTCTAAGATCCAATGCCAAGTGTTTACACTATTGAAATTGCTTCTCTTTCTTCTTTTTTTTCTTTTTTCTTCTCTCCCTCTTTCTGATTTTCTCTTTTTATCTTTGTCATTCCATCAACATGAAATGTGATAGTTCAATCTCTTTCCCTTGTTTGGGAGTAGATAACAGGTAAGATGCCACCTGGAAGCAGGTAATCAGTCAAGTTGTTATGCCAAAGCTGGAAGTGGGCCCAAAATATTAAGACCCAGAGTTTGGAGATCTTCAACCTTCTACTCTATAAAATGAGACATCTGCTACAGTTGTCATACATCCTTCTTATTTCCCAATGTTTCCATCTTTTGTCTTTTTCTTAGTTCTCTTACATCACAAATAGCTCCAATAGCTTTTCAGATTTTCTTTTACAAAATTAAGCTTACTAAAACCATTCTTAATGCTGATCTTCTATCCTGATTGTATGTCTTCCAGGTTATAATTTTCTGGTGCACTTATTTTTTATTTTACACTAGTAATTCATCATTTATTCCACAATGAACATTTCACTTGATTGCATTGCATTGTCATCTGTTTCCTTTGGATTTCTGGTCATCCATCCAGTGATATCTATCTATGGGCCTAAGTTTATATTGCTTAAAGTTGATGTTTAAAATAAACAAAGAATTATCTTCAGAAAACTATATTAACCTGTTTCCTTTATCCAATCCAAAACTTCCTGTGATTCCAATACTTCTGTTTCTACTAATTTTATCAAAATGGGCCTTATTTTGTTAAAATAAACATTGCATGCTAAAAATAATGCAACTGGGATTATATGTAGGAATTTGTGAGTATCATTGCTATTCTATTTCTTCACACAGACTCATTCCTGGGTATTGTAATCATATGAATTAAAGTTGTCTATTTTGGTCTTCTCAAGTTTACTTATTCCTAAAATATGCAGCTTGGTATACATCATTTCTACTTTGACAAGTCCAAGTTTTGCTTGGTTTATCATTCTCATATTCGATGACTATCTAGTTTTATTTTGGAGAACTCTTCCCTAAAGCTTCCTTCAAGACTTGATTCTAAGGATAGTAGGCTCTACATTCTGTTTTTAAAAACTATTCTGAAATATCTGAAATAACCTGAAAAATGATAAACATAAGCACAAGAAACTTATTACAGCATTCCGTGTATTCCTTAAACATTTTAGGAATGAAAGAAAAAATAAGTTTAATTGATTAATGATGTGAAATAACTATCTAGCATCCACTCAAACATCAGCTGATAAAGTACTATTTGAGTGGTCCTTGGTATTCTCTGAGCTTGCTTGTTTTTCTACAGACGTTTCATTGCTCTAACTACCATAGGTAACATCATCACTGCAAGTAAAGAGTGCTGTTTGCTGTCAGTTTATATTCTGGTGACTTGCCTGTCAGTGGATGGGAGTGGGTGTGGTCTTAGAGATTCTTTAGATGGACTGTTTACTGATGGCTCTTTGGCAGTTTCTTGATTGGGATATTGCTTGATTGTTGGTCTGAAATTAACCCTCGAGTTAATCTGTGTTGATTTGGGCACTGATTACTGGTAGAGAGGTGCAGGGGTCATTTTGTTCTCTTTTGAGCTGGTTGATTGTTTCTTTTGCATAGTCTATAGCAGTGATGGCAAACCTATGGTACGCGTGCCACAGGTGACACGCGAAGCCATTTGTCAGGGTCGTTTTGAGCGCTCCGAAGGCGTTAGGGAAGCCTCCGGACCGTCCCTGAAGCCTTCAGAATGCTTAAAACGACCCTCCGAGCAAACCAGCTCGGAGGGTCATTTTAAGCGTTCGAAGGCTTCAGGGAAGCCTCCGGATGGTCCCTGAAGCCTCCGGAGGGCCTCCGGGAGGGCGGGGGCTCTTTTCGCCCTCCCCAGGCTCCTATAAAGCCTCTGGAGCCTGGGGAGGATGAAAAAAGCATGTAAAAATGGGGGGGTCGCGCCTGTTGTGCGCGCATGCGCACTGGGGGGGATCGCGCATTGCATTATGAGTGCGGCACACCCGCACATGACCCCCCTGCCCTCCCCCCACTTGTGGCATGCGAGCCAAATAAGGTTCGCCATCGCTGGTCTATAGGTCAGTGATGGCGAACCTATGGCAACCGTGCCACATGTGGCACGCGGAGCCATTTGTCAGGGCATGCATGTGCACTGGCCAGCTGAGTTCACTGTTTTTAAAAGCCATTTTTTCACCCTCCCCAAGCTCCAGAGGCTTTATATGAGCCTGGGGAGGGCGAAAAGAGCCGCCCCTGCCCCCGCCCCGGAGGCCCTCCAGAGGCTTCAGGGACTGTCCCTGAAGCCTTCGGAACGCTTAAAATAACCCTCCGAGCAAACCGGAAGTGACTTTTGAGCACTCCGAAGGCGTCAGGGAAGCCTCCAGACGGTCCCTGAAGCCTTCGGAATGCTTAAAACGACCCTCTGAGCAAACCGGAAATGACTTCCGGTTTGCTCGGAGGGTCGTTTTGAGCGCTCCGAAGGCGTCAGGGAAGCCTCCGGATGGTCCCTGAAGCCTTCGTATTGCTTAAAACGACCCTCCGAGCAAATCGGAAGTCACTTCTGGTTTGCTCGGAGGGTCATTTTAAACACTCCAAAGGCGTCAGGGAAGCCTCCGGACGGTCCCTGAAGCCTCAGGAGGGCCTCCGGGGGGGAGGCTCTTTTCGCCCTCCCCAGGCTCCTATAAAGCCTCTGGAGCCTGGGGAGGGTGAAAAAAGCATGTAAAAATGGGGGGGGTCCGTGCCTGTTGTGCGTGCATGCGCACGGGGGGGGCGCATTGCATTATGGGTGCGGCACGCCCACACACAACCCCCCTGCGCTCCCCCCACTTGTGGCACGTGAGCCAAAAAAGGTTCGTCATCGCTGCTATAGGTGCTGCTAATGTCTATGTATCTATTGGTCTATTGATTTGTCAGAGTGCCATGCTTCTAGCTGTTCCCTGGCATTTTTGGACCTGGCCTGGTCTAGAATTGTCACATTTTCCCAATTGAAACTACGGTTAAATCTGTCTTTATGTTGTACTATTTCAAGCTAAAATGCTTTTGGTTTACTTCTTCCAGCAAAATACTCACAATTTTTGCAATATGCATAACTCAGGTAGAATATAATATGCAGGTTTATTTTTCCCAGTGGGTCTTCTCTTATGAGCAATTTGTACAATATATTTTTCTTCAAACAAAACCTTGATAATTTAATTAAATATTCTGTTATACTTTTAATTTAATTTTCTAAATTCTGTATTTTCTTGTAGATGATTCTTGGAAGACAGGATATTTGGAATTAATTCAAAATTAAGTAAAGTGTTAATCTGTGTATCTACACTATATTTATTACTTTTGTGAAAGTCTTGCTTATCATTAAAAAGGTCATGTGAGAACTCACAATTTCTTATTCACTTTTTTACTTGAAATTGGGCAAAATCATATTAACATTTTAAGAATTCTTCCCACAAATGTTTATTTAATTATTCTCATTTTCTGATTTTTTAATACATTTTCCTTATGGTCTCCAACAACGTCAGTTTTCATATGGTTTTTCTGCTGGTGGAACTTTATTCCTTTAGCAATAACTTGAATTTTGTAGACATCTCTTTTATCATAGAAATATATTATGAATTTTATAAAAGCTCTTCACATATGGTCTTGGCATAAACAACTGCACCCACAATACAACACACAAACACATACATTACATAATATAAACATTAATTCCAAGATATTATATATGTACATGTAAGAATGTGAAGTGAGATAGCAAATAATATCATGAACATTTTTGAAGAGACCTGGTGTTTCAACATATATGTGACACAGGAGCTTGACTGGGCTTGAAAATTAAGTAGGGCAGTCTACTTAGTAATTGAATGAGAGACCAGGAGGTTTATATGCTAGACTGGGAAATCAAAAAGCATCATGGAAGAAGACTATGATGAATCACTTTCATTCTCTTGCTAAATTATTTGGATATATTCATGTAGTCTGCTGGAACCGTTTTGGCCTATAATTACATTTATTCACCTGCCTTGTTTCTTGATCTTCTTTTATCTTTTAAGAGAGCAATTACAGAAGGCATATGTAGAGGCAACAAAATTATGGACAGACCTCAGTTCGTGTCAAAGTTGAAAATTCTATCATTTTCTCCAGTCCCCTTTGGACCAAGCATTTGAACTGTGAAATATACCAGGATAAATGATTCCTCTTATGCCCTTCTATCTTTCAAATCTGCATTTTATGCTGTAGCTGTATATATATTTTTGTGTGCCATCAAACCAAACTTGACTCCTGCCGATTGCCTGCGTTAGTCCATGTACTTTTTCCAGCAATATGTTCTGAAGTGACTTGTTGTTGTCTTCTTCCTAGGGCTGAGGAAGTATGACTGGCTCAAAGGCTTGCTCCGTACCTGTGACAAGAAAGAACTTACCATGATTGAAGGCAAATATATATGTCCCAGGATAATGTTCCAAGATCCAATCTGAGTTGGCCATTGGAACCAGTGGTTTATTTTAGAGCTTTTGGACTCGGTCTGGAGCCCATCCTCATGGAACTCTTTTCTACCGGAATGTAGAACATACCATATCCCAGGGTCTGATACAGTAGTTAAAAAACGGCACCAAACTGTCTCTCATTCTATAGCTGTATATAAATTTATCAATCATAGAGGATCTCATTATGAGTGTAGGGGCTATCTCAACATTCATTAATATGAGTTATAGGAAGTAGCATAAAGTAATATAGTGAAGTGATTAATGTGTTGGACTTGTAATGGGAAGACTCAAATTTAACTGTAAATCTCATTATTGACTGTATATGAGTTGAAACTATCTCATGAGATTGTACAGCTGTGGTTAACTCTTAAATAAAACAAGATAGTCGCTAGAATATTTTCCATATAATCCAATGCAGTATATAATAACTGACAACTAGTCATGAAACTAAAAACTACTTCACAACAATAGCCAGATTCCTGGAGATTAAGAAATTCCCAAATGGTCAGATTATCAGTAAATAGGCCAAGCATCAAAGCTTTGACTGACATATCAAGCCAAACATATGGGTTCTTATAAGGATTAATACTCCCTAATCCCAAAGTCTAAAATTTCTTAATGGTACCACTATTGACAATTCCATAGGGTCTGAACAAAGGCAGATCATCCTTGTCTTGGATCTAGCTTTTCATTCTTTCTTTCTTTCTTTCTTTCTTTCTTTCTTTCTTTCTTTCTTTCTTTCTTTCTTTCGCAATATTTAGGATTGGTTTATAATATCAGAGTAAATACATTTACATGATTTTATTTGTGCTTTCTTTCTTTCTATTTTCTGAGGTTCACACTAAGTTTTGCTAACTTCAATGGAGTGTTCACAAACTTTTGTTTACATGCATCTGTTTGACTGCAACTATCATCTAATTTTTCATTAATAATTATTTACATAAATTATTGCTATGTAAGTCTGTAAAGTGGCACACAATAGAACATTAAATAGGTTTACTAGAGTTTAAAAAAATAGAGATGCTAAATTGAATTTAGTATTCGCAATACATTCCTCAGAAAGTAAGTATAGTTTATTGTATAGAAAATGAACAAATTTGTACTAAATAAATTAAACAACAATACAAGCCTTATTTCTCATTTAAAATTTATCTTGGAATGTTATTGCAATCTTTTATTTTGTTTAGTTTATTCATCAATATGCTACCATACTTTCTCACTGATTTACACTACTACTTTCTGACAGGGATTTTCCCGAACATCCTTGGGAAAATTAAATAAGTGAATCTTAGAAAATTACAAGATTTTGGTTCATGGACAGTCAATATTTTATTCTGAACTGCAGCGATTCCAAAAAAGATATTTTAATGTCCTGGTGTGACTAAATTTGTTGAAATATTATCCTTCGTTCAGTTCTCCATATATGCATTTTAATAACCATCTGTAAATTAGACCATTCCAAATTCTTTGCCTTTCAGTCTGCTGGAAAAAATGCTGTGAACAAGGCCAGTGGCCTGAAGCGCCGGCTCCTTGGTATCCTTATTCCTTCCTTCGTTCCTTTCTCCAAGTACCAGAATCATTTAGAGAAAGATTTCACAGTGCTCCTTGATTTACTGCCACTTCCTTCCTTTTAATTCTGGTAACTTTCCTTTGCAACATTTGCTTCTGTTTGCATTGCATTTCTTCATTTTCTGTAACACTTGTAAAAAGGCTAGTAAAAGAGAGTTACAGGTAATCCTTCACTTATGACCACAATTTAAGAGTTGCCCAGAATTTATGTTGTGAAGTGAGAAATTTGTTAAGTGAGTTTGTCCCACTTTATGACTTTTCTTGCCACATTTATTAAGTGAATCACTGCCATTGTTAAATTAGTAACATGATTGTTAAATGAATTTGGCTTCCCCATTGACTTTGCTTGTCAGAAGGTTGCAGAAGGTTGAGCTTGGTTGTTTTCTTGCAGATGTTTCATTAGCTAATCTAGATGATATCATCATTCTTTTTAAAAGGCCTTGAAGCACACTGTGCAGCAAGCTTTTTTTTATTAACTTGCCTCCAAGTTTCAAGTTTTTGCATAATCAAATATACTGTAGGTAGATAATGGTTAGTTTTCATCCATTAATATTCTATTTGACGCTATGCTTGAATGGACTTGTTGCAAACCATTTTTATTTTGGAATAAGAAAAATGAGCCTGTATTTCAATTAATTTAAATACTAATGCGTTTGATAACTACCTATGGTAATTGTTTTGTTTAATTAATTCTGGGTGAAAAAATGCAGTACAATATTCAGATTCTTAGAACTTTCTAAGTTGGTGAGAACCAGCATCTAATTTTAAAATGTGAAGTAAATAGGTTAGTGTTTCAAATTAAGTTATTTACGTTCCAGATAATGGTATTTAGACTTTATCAACATTATAACTTCAAGCAATTAACTACAATACGTTTACCCAACAAGAAATGTAATTGTTTGGACTAAAATAATCTGAATAAGAATACTTAAAAAAATAGATATTACAGATTTCCCAAACCTGGAACTGTTCAGATTTATAGAGACTATGATTTTAATGCTGGTGCCCATTCTGTTTAGGAACGTTAGGCTTTGCAATAACAAAATACTAGAGAAGGCCAGAAGACTGTTTTACAACTAAATGACAAGATAACTAATCAAACTATAGACTGCTGTAGTTAATCCCATTACTAGCACCATGACTGGCCTGTGATACAAATAAATGAATTCAGTGGTGGGATTCAGCCAGTTCGCACCTAATCAGGAGAACTGATTGTTAATTTTCTAAGCAGTTTGGAGAACCGGTTGTTGGAAGAAATCTCATTTTGGGTTTTTTTCCACTTTACAGAGCTAATCCTGTAAGGAAGGCAGGAAGGAAACATTCTGGTATTGTTTCTAGCCTAATCTTTATTAACCTCCTTACAGAAACTGCCTCTCCGGTTAACCCTTATTACATTGTAACAGCTAAAACGAAGCGCCCATTGATCTGAGTCATGTTGAGTTGGCCACACCTACACGGTCACATGATGACTGAGCCCCGCCTACCCAGCTGGTCATTAGGGCAGAGAACCAGTTGTTAAATTATTTGAATGCCACCACTGCATGAATTCAAGTTCACAAACGCAATAAATGTGCAGGATAAAGCATCATTTTTATATGAGATTATTCTTACTGGAGAAATGTGTACCATAAATTGAGCAAAAATGGGGGAAAAGGTATAGAAAATCGAGAAGTGGTAAAGGAAGAAGTGTTACTATAGTATAAGCCCGGAAGCTTGTGCCTTTTAACCTTTCAGCAAAGAGGTTTCTATTTTTTTTTAATCATAAAACATTCCTTAAGTGTCATCTTAATGTACACACCTCCCCTAAAAGAGCAAACACCAGGGTGAATACAAATAAACAATAGAAACAATACAATAAAACTTTGGAAAAAATAGATTTATTTATAACAACATAATTAAAAGTTTCTTCACTCTTCCACTGTTCTTTGATTGTTCCTTAACAAAGGACAAACAGCTCATACTTTGGGAAACCCTCCTAAACAGTAATTTCTTTGTTGTCTCTTACCCCAAACAATGAAAAATATTGTACACATTTATAGAAGTTAGAATTAAACCATCCTCATCAATGTTTATCTTATGGCAATTAAAATGGGAAACCTCACAGCTTCAATCTTAAACTGTCTACTATGGACCTCACCCCATTCCTAAGAGGGGACATGCATAAACGCACCAGCGGGCCTACTGTCCCTGTCCTACTGTCCCCATTTATTTGTATTCATTTCCTTTGTTCATGTCCATGTTCATATTTATACCTGTTATTTTGTACATGTTTGACAAAACAATAAATAAGTAAATAAATAAATAGTTCCAGTGATTTAAAACATTTGATGCAAAGAAGTAGATTAAAGTGAAGTCTTACGGATTGCACATGCTCTGAACCTGGAAAATATAGTTATTATGCTCATAAGCCTATATTATGTTCACAAAATGTATTAGAAAGCTATACCTTTTCTCTTATAGGATTTTTAAAAATTGTAGTGGGGATTCACTTCCAGCTATTGATTGGCTATTAATTCTGCTCCCATGTAAATGAATTGAATAACTTATAACTTATTCCAATATATTAGCGTATTAATTTTATGGCATATGCCAATCAAGTTATATTGATAGTTATATAATCTTAAAAGGTACTTAGACCAATCCATAAAGATTTTGCTGATCTATCTCTAAATAGAAGTAGCTGGGATGCATATCAAAGAAAAGCTATTGCAGTCAGGGCCACTGTGGGTCTTCAGAGTGGCCATATGACAGATGATAGGTGAGAAGGCATTGTAGTTTTATGTAAGATGGTTCTACAGTGTTGTTAAACCATGCTGGGAATGGCCACCTGATTTCCCATTATCTAACTGAACAATAAGAAATAACAACAAAGAGAGAAGTTAGTAGGACTAGGCAAAATGGGATTTCAGGAAAGAAAATAGCATCCTATTTCTCTTAAATCGATGTTGAACATTTTGAAGTGGCTGAGGACATCTGTAAAATCTAAGGACTGCATGACTGATATGACAGTAAATGTGAACAGAGTTAATCATTAATATGGGTCAGACTAGTGCGTTTCATTTTGGAGACCTTATGCAAAAACTTCTCTGAAGAAGACTCTAATGCTGGGAAAGGTGGAAGAAAAGAAAAGAAGAGGAGAAGCAGTAACAAGGTGTGTGGATTCAGTTACACCCATAGGTGGTATTCAGCAGGTTCTGACCAGTTCTGGAGAACCAGTAGCAGAAATTTTGAGTAGGTCAGAGAACCAGTAAATACCACCTCTGACTGGCCCCGCACCTATCTATTCTCTGCATCCTGAGTCACAGCTGATCGGGAGGAAATGGGGATTTTGCAGTAACCTTTCCCTACCATGCCCACCAAGCCACGCCACGCCCCCCCCCCAAGTCATGCCCACAGAACTGGTAATAAAAAAAAATTAATCCCACCACTGGTTACAATGGCAACGAATGCAATGCTGGGAGATTTGAAAGAATGGGATGGAGATAGCTTGTCATGGAAAAGTCTATCTATGTGATCTTAGAAATTGACAATGAATTAATGGTACATAATCATAATCAAAACACTTCCTTCATCTGATTTATGCCTATTTTAGGATATCACAGAGATGTTTTCTGTTTTGCTATGATTTATTTCACAGAAGTGGAGGAGCCAAGAGTCCCTCCTAGCCATGTAACCTCAAGTAAGCAACTTCTGCCCTATATGGCTAGTTATAAATTTTAGATTAGAAATTTTACCTAATAATGCCCAGTTCTTGATGAATTAGAAAGTCAAACTAAGGTCACAGATTGGATTGGAGGTTGGCACTTTAAACTATGGTTCTGCATGGTGGGGGTGGGCACTTCTTTCATTTTCTTTAAAAGATTTAAAAGTATTTTCATAATACCTTTTATTTACTTCATTTTTTAAAAAATGAACACAAAGAAAAATAGTACATGAAAGGAAAGGGGTAAATAAAAACCATTGCCTTGCAATACAGTCAAGGATTTTTTCCCCCTTTGCATGAAGTTAATATTTGATGTACATCTAATACCTTATACTAGATTCTGCTGTGTGTTCTACTGTGATGCTACTCCTCCCAGCTAGATGTCTATTAGGGTAGATTAGATCAGAATATATCAGCGTCTTCTTCTTATTGTTGGGATTCTACTTGCTTGCTTTCACTAAAGAGCATCCTGATTAAACTGCAGCAAAATCTGTAGCGATGCCGAGATTTGTATCTGTGATGATTTAAACTAATAAGACTGTGCAGGTAATTTCAAACCACTTCAATGCAGGCTTGAAATCAACAAAACCAAGAGCTGGTTCTGTAAATAAAAGTGGGGAAATTGTCAAGAATGCCTCACTTTGTTCTTTGTTGCTATCACATAGCATTTTATCTGCAAAAAAAAATGCAACTCCACGCAGAAGTAAGTTTCCCTGAGTTTAATGGATTTTCTATTTCAAGCTTGGTCTCGCTTCAGCAACAAGATTTGGAAGAAGGCTTTTCTCTGTGTTTACACCTGAATGCATACAGAGAGAAGATGACAATTCTTTTCATTACAATTTTGGGAAAATACTGGAACCACTCTGGATCTCAGAGATCTCACATTGAACCTCTGTTCCAATCCAAATAATGTAATGCAAGTATATAAATTGGCATACAGGTAGTCTTCGACTTAGGACCATAATTGAGCCCAACATTTCTGATGCTAAGTGAGACAGTTGTTAAGTGAGTTTTGTCTCATTTTACAACCTTTCTTGCAACAGTTGTTAAATAAATCAATGCAATTGTTAAGTTAGTAACATGCTGACTTTGCTTTCAGAAGATCGCAAAAGGTGATCACATGACCCCAGGATGCTGCATGACCCCATCATAAATATGAATCGGTTGCCAAGCAACTGAATTTTGATCATATGACCATGGGGATGCTTCAATGGTCCTGATTGTGAAAAACAGTCATTAGTTTCATTTTCCAGTGCCATTATAACTTTGAACAGTTACTAAATGAATGGTTGTAAATGGAGGACTACCATTACTGGATTATTCATTTCTCTTTTAAAAATGACTTATTTTTCTGAGAAGTATACTACAAATATTTTTCAAAAGGGTTTTTTCCCCCAATTTCTTTTCTGGGGATATAAAACACTGCAAACATACACTGTAGCTTGAAAAATAAATGGAAATACTGGTTATGCAAGTTATATACAAATTCTCTTCATAATAAACAAGCCAGTCTAAGGTTTTATGAGAAACAAAAGCAATGAAGGAATTACATCTATGATAAACTTGGCCTATTTTCTGAAGTTCTTTTTTGAAATCAAATGGATTTTAAAAATCTGTGTGGGAAAGTTAACATTTGTAGTTATGCCAAACATCACAGGCATAATTGTTATTTTGTTATTTTCATTCATTTTAAGATTATTAGAGCAGGTGAAATAGTTCTTAATGGAATCTGTCCAAAGGGTTTTAAACATGTCCCTTGTGTGGATTTCTTTCCCTGGCTTAAGAGAAGCCAAAAATTTCCTTCACTCATTTCTTTACTGCTAATGTTTATCATTTAGCTAGTTTAGAAGAGGCACAACTCTCCTCACATTCCTAGAATTACTATGCACTATAATATTCCTTCTTGTTGCTAGGACACTTTCTGAAAAAGAAACCCATGCCTTTACTTTAATATCTATTTTTAGAAGGGAGCAATGAACGTACCTTTTCTTTGCTGGTTTGTTTTGCTCACACATCCATTTGAAATACATTCGTTCTGCTTTGATTTTCACAGGTGGCCCATTGGTGCATTCAGCAACTTCCAATAGACCAAATATGGCCATGCCTAGGTGATCCCAGATGAAGTGGAAGTTAAGGATAAAATAAATCTTCTTTTTTTTATGTCTATTGCTAATTTCTGAGTAAGGATTATAACACCAACCCATATCTGCTGCCTTGCAATTACACCTCTTCTCAAACACTTCTATTATATTTTCACACGCCAGTGTATCACACTATTTAAGACAAGCTGTGTTTTTAATATTACAACCTGCAATACATTGCTTCAGATCTTTAAAAGAAGGCATGCATTCATAAATCATATTTTTATTTACAATTCATTACACCTTTATATGTTCAGATGCAGAATTCAAACATAAATCTCTCTCTCTCTCTCTCTCTCTCTCTCTCTCTCTCTCTCTGTGTGTGTGTGTGTGTAAAGATCTATATCTGCTTACATGTCCCAGATGTATAGCTAGGGGAGAGAACTAGAATGGAAAAATAATATGTCTTTAACAGCTGTATCGTATCATGATCCACCCATGATGGGTGCTAAAGGGCATTTGGCTGGGAATGTTGGGGATTTCTGGGAATCCCCTTGTTTAAAAAAATAGTTCTATAAAATTTAATGTTGCAACCATGAAGAGTTGTAGGGAAAATGTTGAAGGAACATTTATATAAACCTAAGTAAGAGATGCCAGGTGGGGGAGCCATTTGGGGTTCTTCAAAAAGGCAGGTTTCTGCATGGTTACCTGGCATCATACCTCCCCTTGAGATGCACCCGAAGGCTGCAGCTGGTTCAGAATGTGGCCGCGCGGGCAATCTCGGGAGTCTCTAGCTACTCCCACGTAACACCTCTCCTGCGCGGGCTGCACTGGCTGCCTGTGGCTTTTCGGGTGCGCTTCAAGGTGTTGACCATCATTTTTAAGGCGCTCCATGGCACAGGACCTAGTTATTTGCGGGATCGTATCCTGCCCCATACATCCCTCCGGCTGATTCGCTCACACAGAGGGGGACTCCTCCGGGTGCCGTCCACTAGGCTGTGCCAGCGGGTGACGCCTAGGGGAAGGGCCTTCTCTGTTATGGGCCCGACCCTCTGGAATGACCTTCCCCCCTACATTAGAATGACTACGGATCTCCGGTCCTTCCGTCAGAAACTTAAAACCCACCTATTCCAGCTAGCCGGCTTGGCCTAATTCCACCTATCCCACCTCAGTTCTATTTTTTAAATTTTTAGGATTGGTTTTAGGGTCTGTTTTTTAATTTTTATAAATTGTACAGGGGTTGTTTAATTTGATTTTTACCTATGTGTATGATTGTATGTATGTTTTAAATTTATTCCTGTACACCGCCCCGAGTCCCTCCGGGGAGAGGGTGCGGTCTAGAAATTTAATAAATTATTAATTAATTATTATCATGAAACACTCTTCCAATTTTTGCTATTGACTTGCTTCTGGATGGATGTCAGGAACAAGCAAATGAGTTTTCTGTTGTTTTCTGAAGGAAATTTTTTCTTACTTGTCCATGATTGGAGTCCCCTTGCCTAACAAATTGGTAGGGTACCCTTAAACAACAGTATTTGAAATAAAACAGAACTAGAACTAATTATGAGAGAATTGTCCATTTCAATTTCACTTTTTCAAGAGGAAGGAAGGGCTATATACTGGGAAATTAGAATGTATTTGTAATCGAGCTTCTAGTTTGGAATTTTATACAGAGTTTTATATTTACATATATACACTAACTGAAAGACAGAGAAAGGATTATTGCCACCGGCATAGATTTAAGTTCAATCCATGTGGACTTGGAAAAACTTTCCTAAGGATTCTGAAACGCAAGCTTCAGGAATTTAAATTATACTTTTCTAGAGGAGACTAATTGAGATACGGTCCTAATTGAGCTCCACAAAAATCAAGTTGGTGATATAATTTCATTAATAGCAGCATGAATGAGACTATCTTCTTCTGAACGGGGTAACTACAAGCATTGCCTTCTGATAACGAATCAGAAAATGAAAATGCCAGTAATATACTCAGCAAGGGTCATCAGTGTTTTCCTGAGGCCAAGAAGAGGCATTTGTTCTTTCTAAAATGAAATGCTCTAGGCCTAGGGTGTCATCTTTTAAAAACAGTCATACTGTGCTAAATACTTCTAGATTCTATAATATTCTATATATTATTCTATAATAATTCTTTCTGGGCATGAATAGGTTTTTGTTTTTCAATTTGGCTGTTCCTTGGGTCAGACTGTTCTTTCCTCTAAGTTTGCTGTTTAAATGTTTCATATTGATTCTGGAAACTACTGCTGAGTTGGGTTTTTGGTAAGTAAACTTACTTTGCTTCCTAATAATTAAGTTAAAGGACTGTAACATCACTCTAGGGCAAAACCGTAGGAACAGCCAATGCTCCTCACTTTTAAATGTTACATTATAATTACAGAAAACTGCCTGGTGCTAAGTTGTTTCATTTGCCCTCCACCCACCCAAAGGTTTTAAACCTTATGCCACCAAGCTTGAAATTTTGGGCTTGGACAACCTAGAACTATGCCGCCTACCGTCTGACCTAAGTGTAGTACACAAAATTATCTGCTACAATGTCCTACCTGTCAATGACATTTCAGCTTCAACCGCAATAATCCATGGCAAATAATAGATACAAACTTAAACCGCTCCAAACTCAATTGCAGAAAATATGACTTCAGCAACAGAATGGTCGATGCCTGGAATGCACTACCTGGCTCTGTTGTTACATCCGCAACCCCCATAACTTTAACCTCAAACTGTCTACTATTGACCTCACCCCATTCCTAAGATGTTGGTAGGGGTGTGCATAAGCACACCAGCATGCCTAAGGTCCCTGTCCTACTGTCCCCATTTATCTGTCCCCATTTCCTGTGTTCTTATTCATGTTTATTCTTATTCCTGTTATCTTATACATGAGTGACAAACTAAATAAAAAATAAATAAATAAAAAACTCTTGATAGGAGATCAACTCTTGACAGGATCTTTTCTACTATCTGCAATCTGATATAATCGCCTTTGGAGATGACAAAAGTGAACTTGGGATATGTATAGAATCTAAACTCTGATTCTCCTAATTTTCAATGATACTCTATAAAGATCATAACTTTGTTGTTTACAACAATATATTATACTTGCTCAGTGACCTTCTAGATGAGAGTCAAATAGCAGAACCTTCAGTTGCACTATTTTGAGCAACATTAGTGGTTTTTGTTAAGGAATGGTCATCCTTGTGAATGTAGGAATGCAACCAGAGGCTGTTATTTGACATTGTAATTACCATTTCTCTATTCCCCAAGCAGTTAAGAGAGACATCTTGGCCATAATCTTGCTTCTGGCTAGTAAAACACTTGAAATTTAAAGACTCAAATTTCAGTTGCACAATGGCTGAAATTATATATTGAAAAACTGATTTTTAGTGCAGGTGTTCAGATTAAATAGAGTTTAGGTATACATTTAGAATTCCAATTTAATATTTGCTAATTTAAAAGCAATTAATCTTGAGTTGCTTTATATTCTTGCATTTGGTCTGTTTCTGGTAGGGAGAATACTAATAACCTTTCCCAATTTTTCCCTTTTTGTTTTGTCAAGAAGATTCACAAAAATCCCACCAAATTTCTCAAAAAATTCCTATGAAGTTCCAAATGTTCACCAGTGTTAGTTACCACATTACAATTGGGTTTCTCTGTGTTCTGAATCTGATGAAGGAATGACTGAATCTCATGATGGGACACTAACTGCATTTCCTTATGCATCTTCAGAATGCTTGATGCAGAACTGATTGCTCTCCCAAACAATTCTGGCTACAAGAGCAGATTTTGAGGAGATGCAGGAAACCCCTAGTAAAAAAGACACATCATATGATATTAGATTCCATGCGTCAATGAAAAGGAGCATTTAGGATCCTATTAAATGTTATTACATATTACTAAAATCAGGCGAGGAGAGACAAAGTTTCATCAGCTTATATTTATTTTTAGTGTTTTAATTAAGATAGCAATAGCACATAGACTTATATAACACTTCATAGTGTTTTGCAGCCCTTTCTAAGCTGTAAAGAGAGATCTAGAGAGTCGGCATATTGCCCCAACAATCTGGGTCCTTTTAGGCCTTGCTGCCTTAGAAGAGTGAGGAAAATCCTCAGGGACAACTCACACCCTGGTCAGCACTTCTTTACCCTCCTACCATTGGGAAGGAAATATGGAAGCACAGCCACCCGCGCAAACAGGCTGAAGAACATTGTTTATCCGTGGGCTGTCAGACTCCTGAATGCAAAATAACATCATAACTAAGTGGTACGATGGACTTGCAGGGCCTGCGCAACGCATAAATGTTCACACTGGTGTAATGGGACTAGGTGTTTGTTAATATGATTTCTTGGGTTAGGGATTTTTTTTTCTTTGTCTTCACTGTGAGTTGTATTGTGTTGGGGGGGTGCATTGTGGGAGCTCAACCAATCTCATTGTACATATGTTGTGCATTGACAATAAATAATAATTATTATTATTCATGGGTCCTCATTTTACCGACATCGGAAGGATGGAAGGTTGAGTCAACCTTGAGCTTGGTGAGACTCAAACTGCTGGTTCTAACAAATACACACACACACACACACACACACACACACACACACACGAATGAATATCCAAATTAAGGAAGCCTTCTGAAATTAACTCTCCAGTAACTTAACTGATTCTCTTGGGCAAAAAATAGGTCAAAAGTGCAGTGGTTTTGTTGGTACAGCACCAGCCTTGTACAAAATATCTGTTGATTCATATCATACAAAAACCACAGGCTAACTTTATAATGCACAAATTTTGAAATAAGCCTCATGGGATCTTATCCCTGTTTAGCTGGTGGTCTGCGGGCTGCAAGCATCCAGGAATAAGACCTTTGCAACATTTATGAGAAATACATGTTTTGAGATGTTTAGAGAGCCTTTGAATGAAAAATAGAAGACTAATTCTCACCTTTTATAGATTTAACTTTGTTTTCCCAGATAGACTGTTATAGTTTTGATTACTACAGAGAAAAGGGAAAGAAGGTATATTCCCAAACAGGTTTATATTGTACTTGCTTCTTTTCCTAGCTTCTCTAAAGTGCATTTTCATGTAAATTAATTGGTATGAATTGAATTTCCCAAGTATATTCAGAGGCATACTGGCAAACTGTAGCATGGAATAGTAGTGATTAAGTCCTAAAGAAAAGTAATAAGCATAATTGGTTAGTATTATTTCAATTTAGTTTTAAAGATTGTGATGCTGAACTATGTATGCTTTTATCTGCTTCTATAAATGAAATGCAAAGTCATCTACTAAATGTAAAATCATACAAATGCAGGTTGGTCTTTCCTTTACTGTTTTTCCTTTCGGCAAATCTGCGTTGTCTTTTGGTACAATTGTGGAATATTCAGTTCTAGTGCTCGATTCCATATAAAGGCAATTAGTGTTGTGCTTTCTTATATGAAGCCTTCAATATAAGAAATGGAAGTGTTGTCGGGCATACTGAATCTCTTTAAAAGTTTTATTTCAAATAAGGCCATAAATGTATCTATTCAAAGCCAAGTATTGGTTTAAATGCTATGGTGCTGCTTAATGTTTTATCAGACATTTAACACCATTTTTTGGATACAGTATTTGGTTAAATGAATAAATGTATAAATTTTCACGGTGTGTTTACATCTACAGTAAAAATGGTGTTTAGCTCTTTCCACAGGATCAATTTTCTTTAAAAAATTAAATGTATCTGCACTTTTAATTAAATTCAGGGGAAGGCGGAAGGCATCTGTTATACATTATATTTTTGGTTGTTCTTTTTTTAAAAAAACTTTCATTCCTTTGATCCACTTTTCAGGCCATAGAATACTGCTATTCACTATAACCCTAATAGTTTTAACTATAGTCTTAATATACAGTTGCATTATAAAGCATTCCGATGAAATATGCTTGTAATTGTTTGCTGAAGGTCCAGTTCTGAACACATATCAGGAAACAAGTTATGGAGACACAGACAAATGCAAGTAATCCATTTAGCAACTGAAATTACAACTTTGAAAAAAGTTATAATCAGTCCTCCCACTTTATCCCCAGAATCAAATTCATGTGCTTGTAACCAATATGTGTTTACAACAGTTGTGGCATTCCAGGATCATATGACTGCCACTTGTGACTTTCTAGGCAGGCTTCCAACAAGCAAAGCCAAGGGGGAAGTTGGATCCACTTAATGCCTATATCATTCACTTAACAATTGCAGCAATTTGTTTAACAAACGTGGCCAAAAAAAGTTAGGCATGATTCATGCTACTTACCTGTTTCTTCCATCCCTTTGGATGCCCATGTCACAAAGAAAACACATGATTATAACTAATGACCAAAATTTCCATATAAAGCAATTAAAAAAACAACAACAACTAAACCACACTGAGAAAGAAGCTTCCTTTAGACTGGGAATTTTAAAAAACTGCCAGGGAATTGTACAGCAAATTTCAGTAACTAAGAGAAACCTAGAAATTATGAGGCAGATGAACTTAAGCTTAAAATGAAATTAATATCAAAGGAAGGTAAGAAGAATATTGCTGGTATAACAATTAGTGGAAACTGTGATGATTTTTTTTAAAAAATGATATAGGAAGCCCTGTGTAAACCAATTGTAAGGGCAATCCTGCATGAGTTTAATGTAATATAAATTGCACTGTCTGTCAGCGTTCCAAATATCATGCAGAATTAAATCAAAGTCCAAGGCAGATTTATCCTTAAAACTCCAATTTAATATGATAGACATGTTGGCATCGTGCTATGAAATCCCAGATCTGATTTGCTTTCTGGGATTCCACCCAGTTGAAAGTTCATGATCTTATCCCCACACCCATAATCCATCACATGGTCCAATCTCCTTCTTCCACACTGGCATCTACACCCCTCTGCTTCCGGTTAGGTGTCGAGGTGCGGAGACAAAAGATGACCTTGAGCTTCTAGAAAGAATGTCAACAACACATTCCACAATTCTACTCCTTTCTATTCCCCCCTCCCAACTACTACACTAATGAAACAGCATAGGAAAATAATAGAAAGTGTGGCAGGCCAAAGATCCTAAAAGGAACATAACTACAGGCCCGACACTGTCATTTCCTGCTTGATAAGTGTTTTCAGGGTTTCAGTTGAGGCCAATTTACTCTGGAAAATATTCCAATAAATTTAAGAACAAATATTATGGGTTACACTAAATTTGGCTATAACTAGGAATATGGCATTAAAAGCAAACGTTTCATTCATGCTTTTCAACTTTCAGCTTTTACACTTGACCAGGTTATTGTCTAGAATTGGAGTCCATGAATAAAAGTGTAATAAAATTAATTGTAAGGCAGAGACCAGAAGATAACAATAATATGCTTGATTTTATAATAGAGCAATAGTTCATTTAAGAAAGTGAATTTGTGGCACAGAAACCAAACTGCATATTAGTTACAAGCAAAATGACGGAGGTCTTCTTATCTGTATATGATGTGAGTGTATATTATTTTAACAATTTAACAGCCACAGACAGTTTTAAAAATTACATTTTGTAAAATCATAAAGATTTATCAGTCTTGTGATATAGCTAAATAGATATCACATCTGAGTAAGAATAGCGGATTTATGCTATGTCTACTACTACCATACCGTATTCCTGGATGTTCACCTGCTCCATCCTTTAGAATTACTGTTACCTGTAGTATTATTTCCTGACCCTTGTTGCCTACGATCGGTTGCATTCCTCTTTTGCCATTTGAAAATGTTGGATTTCTGCCTTCTGTATTCTGGTAACAGAAGGATAAATCTCCTGCCTGTTTTTTTTACTGTCTCTGCAAAGGGATTGAAAAGAAAAGGCACTTGCATGAGAGTGCCTCTGATTAAAATTCCTGGTGATTTAACATTAATACATCAAATGTATCCAAGAAAAAAGTTAACGATTTTAATTCAGTATGTGGGAATTTTGTCTTATATGGGCATCTGTATCACATAGAGTGAAGTCAATTGACAACCTGATTTCCAAATTGGGGGGAGGGGGAATCCAGGCATAAATGCAATTTATGCAATTCCTTTAAATATTCCTTGCTGGCAAAAAGACAGGCCAACAGCAGGCCAAGCATTTGCTGTCAACAATTAATGGACAAATACTGGCAGAAAACAGCTTGTTGGGATGGTTGATCTGTTTTTTTGTTGGCAAGCAAGAAACAAAATCAGCTTTTGTGTCATTTGAGCATGCAAAGTGTCATCATTATAAGAGGCTTGCCCCGCAGTAATATCAAAGCACCAGTAGATAAAGGAAGAGTTCACATCATCCTCACGGATGAATGAGGCTTCTCATATATTATTCTCTTTTACAAATCTTTGTGGACTGGTGATTTGCTAAGTGATATGAAACTTCAGAAGTATTGCCGTGAACAATAGACAAGTAAGGTCATTTCTGTTTCTTGAAGGCAGAATTAGGTATATGTGTATGTCAGTGTGTTTTTCTAATCTTCTAATACACAGTATAATACAACCTGAAAAGGAGAGTTAAGTATTTAAACGTAATAAGGCAATAAAAAAGCCATAGCTTTTTTGATGGAACTTCTAGGGAAGAAGAGATAGTAGATGGATAATCTTGGACCTTGTTAGTCAGAAGTATAATGCTGATCTTCAAATGAGGCTAACTATCTTCACAGTAATAAAGATGCCTGAATAACTATAGGTAGAATATAAGTAGAATATATATTCTAGCTAGCTAACTCACTGAAGCACTTCTTGGCCTGAGAATGGTTAGTTGATCAGAGTTCTGAGGATATATATTTGGTGAGTGGCTGCTGTGTCTCTTTTGTACTGTTTGTATTTTGGTCTGTGACTGTAAATAAAGTATTATTATATTACATAGAATCTAATGATTGATGAAATTACTTATTTTCCTGCAAAACTTTATTAAAATTTAGATCTCAAGATGCTGGGACACTAACATTTAAAGAACAAAACTTGACAAATTAAAAGGATTTTATTTTATCATTTAAGACATGGCTTTAAAAAGGGTTTTATTTTATTTTTTCATTTAAGACATACATTTAAAAAGCACAGATTTGAATACTGTATAGGTGTGGGTGTTATCTTCCTTGCCTCAGCAATTGAAAAGCAAACTGACCTAGTAGAGATGGAGATAAAGTAAAATCAACTCCACGTGATTCCAGAGCATTTTTCTATTTTGCACTGACTAGTTAATTAAAGTAAATTGATAGAGAAGGCGCCTGTCCTTCACCTTAAGCCTTAAAGGAGGCATGCAAGGGTTGTATAGACAAGTAAAATCTATCTATCAAACAAAAAAAAAGTCTATCAGCAAGCAGTGAGAGGACCAGCAATAACCATGCTGCAGATTTAAGAGTGGGAGGAAGATCTCAAATATTCTTTGGATAAAATTGTGGAGGGGGAAAAGACCAGGACATAAAGTATCTCTACTAGCTCTTGTTTTGTAAAAGCAGATTCCACATATGCCAATGCATGTGTTTAGTTTGGACAGCCCCCCATTAATGCAACACTGGGTCATTGTTTAGATTTCCCTGTGGGCTAATAAGTAGCTCTATTCATGAGTAGGGAAGGAGACACACAATCCTTCCTTCTGAGGCTTTAGAAAAATACATGTTTGTCAATGACTTAAACAACTCAAAAACCACGTTTACTTTTTAAGTCACATATTTACAATGAGAGACCCCGAATTTTGTCCTCTTTGAAGCTTTATCATTTTAATTAATTTGTTTTGCTTCACACTCATTTAATTTCCTTTAGTCAAGAGTGGTCAGTCATCTTTTTGAAATGTAACCCTTTAACTGATTTTGATGGTCATTGCTAATAAGGTAATTATCACCCTCTGTATTTTTTGTTTTTTGTTTCTACCTGATGTCACTCTTGATCATTTCCTTCCCACTCCAGCCATGTTGATGAAAGTATATGAGTGCCTCTACGGCAGGGGTGTCAAACTGACAGCCATTCATCTGGATGCGTCGCACACAGGCCACACTCACTCCAGATCCATGAAGGGGAAAAACATCGCAAAATGTCATGTGATGGCAACATTATGCTATGAGTTTGACACCCGTGCTCTCTGGGATTGCATCTGAACACAATCATTTTGTTGCAGGATCCAGTTTGAGTCTGTCACCGGAACCAGAGTTTCGTTCTTCCAAGCTTTCAGACTGGAGCCCATCCTCAGAGAATGTCACAATATTCAGGATCTGTGCCTAGAGCAAGTATAAAGCAGCTATTAATATACATAAGGAGCATCGTCTACCACAATTTGAATAAGAGCTAATCACCCTCCTAGAGGGTTTCATTAGGAGCCTTGTGAAAGAGAGACAAGTGAAGAAAAGGAAACAGTTGGAGGATAAAACTCAAAAGTTAAAGCTATGCTTCCAAACCTGTAGGAACTTGGTCTATAATTTACTGAGCAAACAATTAAGCCAGCAAGAATTATGAATACTTGAACACAATGAGGGGTTTAATACATGTAACACAGTAGTGGGATTCAAAAAAATGTACTACTGGTTCTATAGGCATGGCTTGGTGGGCATGGCTTGGCATGACTTGGCTTGGTAGCTGTGGCTTGGTGGGCATGGCAGGGGAAGGATACTGTAAAATCTCCATTCTCACCCCACTCCAGGAGAAGGTTACTGCAAAATGCCCATTTCCTCCCCTTTAGCTAGGACTCAGGAGGCAGAGAATAGATGGGGGTGGGGCCGGTCAGAAGTGGCATTTACTGGTTCTCCAAACTATTCAAAATTTCTGCTACCAATTCTCCAGAACTGTTCAGAACCTGCTGAATACCACTTCTGATGTAACACCACACTGAGAGAAAAGAAAAAAATTCTGGAGATTGAGAGGTTTCCTGAGGATGGGCTCCAGTCCAAAAGCTTGGAAGAAAAATACCTCTGGTCCTGATGACCAACTCAGATTGGATCTGCAACATTATCTTGGGACACATATACTGTATTTGCCTTCATTCACATCATTCTGTTTCTCTGATGAAATGGATGGCAAACTACAAAAGGTTATGCTAGAATGTATGTGTTTGTTACTCTCATTAGAGAAATATATAATTACAAGTAGCTAATGTTCAGTAGCATGCTTGCTAATAAATTATAGATGTGTATAAATAATAAAAATATTGTAAGGGATTTGAACATAATGACATTTTTACTATTTAAGGACTTTTTCCTTAAATAAGAACCCATAAGTGTCTCATTCTAGAAGGCAGGAACAATCTTCCTGAATACTAACTTAGAAATACTGTACTGCCTTAGAAATTGGTTTACTGTTTAATCCATCAAGCAGATGGAGAAAATCACAACTCTTCATCCTTCAAGCAGCCTCCTATAAAACTCATTCAGATCAGACAGTTTTCTTTAAAATGTTGACACCTATAATGCTTGCAAACTCAGGTGTCATTGATGGAATGCAAAATGCTTTTCTAAGCATGTCCGCTAACTTGCTTTGCACTCTTCACTAGACACAAAACCTGTGTAACAGTTCATACTGTCATTACTTAAATGGCACCACAAGGAGAAAACTGAAACCTCACAGTCTAGAGTTCCCCAAATGCAGTGTCATGTTATTTTTCTTTTATGGAAAAGAAACACTGGCCTCTCATAACTTTGTTCTGGAGTGCACACAAAGTCTTCTTTTTAAAAAGGGCAAAAAGGGGGATTAAGACTCTGTTATTTCCTGGTTAGTGGAGAGGGAGCGTCAGGTTGGAAGAAAAGAGAATCTGTGTGCAAAGGAGAGTTCAATTATAGGACAAGAGAAGGAGAATATATAAGAATTACCAAGAGAAATGAGGCAGAGGAAGAGGTGGGATAAATTCCAGGAGTGTCTGTGAAAGCATAATCACTAAATTAGCTTCAGTCTTAAAACTTCATTATGAGAACTGAAGGAAAAAGATTGCATAGATATAGGTAAGTGATGTTGATGACCTAATTAGTTCTAATTGCTACCAAAAACTGCCTTGCAAATCCTCTGAAGATTTCTTCCCTTTAATTTTTCTTCCCTGGTCCTGGGATTCTTAAGAAATTATTATGCATTTGTCTTGGAGGGGTTTTGGAATTGATGGATGGATGGATGGACCAGAGAGTGCTACTGTTGGATTATGTTACACATCATTTCCTAAACTGAATAAAATGCCTGATATAAGAACAATTCTATGTTTAATAAAAATAGAGGAAGCCAGGGAGATTGCAGACATTTGGAGAGATGAATGTGCAATAAAAGTCAAGACATTTGCACATTCCTTCTGCCACAACAAGTAGGGAAACATTATACAGATTATACTGATGAACTTTTTTCAAATATGTTCACGTAGCAACAATAACAACGAAAATAGCGACCCTCTGCATAAATTGAAAAGATACAGATTACAGTCTTGCAGGATGACAATGGCAGAGGAAAAAGGCTGAACATGTTCATTAAGCATCAAGGGGACAGAGAGGATGGGCCTAGGTTTCACAACTATGAGCAGGAAAAAGGGATATAATGTGTGATAGATTGAATATGGAGAGCAAAAAAAGAAGAAGGAATAATTAAGGAAGAAAAGAAAGCTGTGCGATTGATTAAAGGAGGCACACTAGTTTTGATGCAGACTTAATTGGTTTGATGGTTCAGAAATTCCAGAAACAAGGATGACCCTATGCCCGGGATAGAATATGATGTGCTTCTCCTCCCACCCATGGAATGGCTGAGCTTCTTTAAAGCCAAAAAACAATCATAAAACTACTTGGATCTTAAATATTTAGGGAGTAAACAAAAGGATATGGAGGTTGCAGAGAACGCAAATACATCCTTTGCTTCTGTAGTCATCTTCTGTAATAAAGAAGATAAAATACAGATGTGAAGCTCCAAACTAATATGGCTGGGGGATGAATGAAGATGCAGATCAGAAGTTTCTTTCAGCTGGACCAAGACACCCACAGAAAAGGAGTAAAACTGATTGCTCCTTCCTTGGGGAGTATCACTTGTCAGGTTGAAAGCGGTGTGACTTTTTTCCTATGGATTTTAACTCTGTGTATGAGATTTATATATTTGTCCACATTAAGAACAGCTCACAAGAGATTTATGCTGGGTGCCCTTGTACTCCTTGCCTAGCAGGGGGGTTAATGGAGCTATGCAAAATAATTAACATGCTGGCTGTTGCTCAAGTTGCTATTGCTGACCTAAATTACAAGCCACCTACGGTATCACTAGATATCATGACATACATTTAACATTTTTGGTACTATTTTCCAGCTCCCTAAATTTTGCTCACCTCACTGCTGTAATAATCGAGCTTAGAGAAGCAATGCCAATGTTGTAACTAATAGATTAATGGTTTCATCTAGGCCACACGTCAAAGGATAATGAACAAAGAATGATAGATATTATGGCAGCATAAACACTAGGACATTAAGAGACAAAGAAACATTATTTCGCATAATTCTATTAGTTCCTGACGGAGAATTTTGTTTTTGAGTAAGAGGATACTTTAATTGCTTTATTGAACAGATATTGTGTATTGTGTTGGCTCTAAGTCAGCATCTTCTTACCTAAACAGATAAGCAGAATGGCCCCAGGCAGGCAAAAAAGGAAGAAACACAGGAATGACTTCCCCACTGACTTTGCTTGTGAGAAGCTGGCAGGGAGTGAAGGGACACTGCAATAGCCACAGTGTTGCAAATAAAACTGGTCTTGTAACTCATGGAAATTTCAATTCTACAGGAGTAAAAGATCCTGGATTTTTTTCTTATCCTTTAAGTTAGTGGATGGTACCTAGGACCTTGATTCAAAAATTGTTGCAGCATAATGCACCATTTGGGCTAACTTGAGGGTACAAACAGAGAGGCAGAAAGAAATTTTTAGTAGCATATAGATTAACACTGGGAATGCTGCTTTTTTGCGGGGGGGGGGGGGGCATCTGATTCTTTTTAAGCTTAATGAAAAAAGTTTTACTTTAGAAACTCTTTTCTTTCTTCTCAGAAGCAAATTATAGAGAAATCACCATAGGTGAAATTGTGCTGTTCTCATACTTAGTTACCAGGTTACCAAGGACATATATGAAATGTCCTGTTCTTCATTGGACCATCATGTCTCCAATAATTTGCAGTTTCTTAATTTCATATGCTTTAGTTAAAAGCTAAAGATTTTATGAGGAATGTCATAAGAGACTTTCTCATCACAGTAGCACTGCTATCACTGAATGACAGAGCAAAACAAAAACAAAAATCTAGGTTGAGTCTTACCAGGTCTTCTGAACTATTTTCTGAACACGTATAGATATGATGCAGATCCAGGATAGATATTGTCAAGCATGCACAAGCACAAAATTTTCACACGCATTGAACTGGCAATAATGTCAGATGCAACCTACCCCTGATTTGGTTAGCCACAGAACTGTGGACCAGATGGGAAATTTTGACTCATCCTGAATTCCCATAGTCCTATTGGTACAGACACTAAGCATGAATTTGAAAAAAAACACATAGAGAATTGATTAAAAACCCGCCTTTAAGCATTCATAAACTCTGAATTTATGACATCACAAGTCATATGAAAAGTTAATACAGCAATTGGTGTATGGGTATGTATGTTTGTATTTATGTATATATGCATGCATGTATATTCCGTTAAATAATTTGTTCAACAGAATTGTGGGAGCTTTTTAAAAAAAATGTAAATATATATTTTAACTCCTGTTATTAAGCATTTTTATTTAATAATCTTCTTGAGTGCAAAGAAGAGAGCAATATGTGCATTACAGATTGGATCTATGGTGTTGTATTTCTTGTACCCTGATTATAAGCATGTATGGCACCTTACCAGGATCAATACAATAATACAATACAATACAATACAGTAGTAGAGTTGGAAGGGACCTTGGAGGTCTTCTAGTCCAACCCCCTACCTAGGCAGGAAACCCTATACCATTTCAGACAGATGACTATCCAACATCTTCTTAAAGACTTCCAGTGTTGGGGCATTCACAACTTCTGGAGGCAAGCTGTTCCACTGATTAATTGTTCTAACTGTCAGGAAGTTTCTCCTTAGTTCTAAATTGCTTCTCTCCTTGATCAGATTAAGGCCAACTACAGCCAATCAGATTAAGGCCAACTACGTAGTACACTAAGAAAAGCCCAACAATGGTGTCCCTCAGCAGAAGTGAAAATCTCATGCCATGAGATAGAAACAAAGCCTTCAAATTAAACTTTTTAAACATTTAATCACTCACCCTGCCAAAGAAAACACTTTTAACAATGCAGATTAAACATGAACATGATAAATAAGGCAATTACAAAAAAAATACTGGAGTAGGGAAGTGAAAGAGTTAATGGCATGATCACTAGGGGGAAATCTGTTGTGGTGCCACCCATTCCTTGGTTCTATAAGCACATTTGTTTTGCTCAATGGTTAATTCATAGCTACATGTTACTTGAAAGCAGTGACGTGCAGTCAGGTGAGGCAAGTGAGGCACAGCCTCACCACTCTCATCATGAAAAAAAAAGTAAAAGGAAAAAGCTGAGCTAGTTGCTGCCTCACCGTGGATGACTCTGCTTAACCTCACTGGTGCTCTTCCTCCCCAAGTGTAGTGACTTCCTCCCCAGGCCCCCATTCATTTCTCTCTCACACACACACAGCTGGATAAAACTATTTAAAATCTAGCCCAGCTTCACTGATTACAAGTTTGAAAAGGCAACGTGGCTCCACCTGCAATCAAACTACATTTGGGGAGGGAGAGCACAAGCGAGCACTGAGGAGACCACAGGAGGAGGCAGGAAGCCAGGCAAAGAGCCATGCTGTAGTACACACACTTCCCCCCAGCCTCTTTCTTTTGGAAGGCTCGGCTCCCCTCTGGCTTCTCTGCCTCTTCTCTCACCCCAGTCTGCCAGCAGGAGGTGGTGGGTGGGCTTTATTGTGTTCCAGGCATTTCCCACCCAGACAGCAGGCTGCATTTGCAATGGTGGAGGTGTTTGGGAAAGGCAGCAGGGGAATGGGGGGGGGGATGGCAGAGGAGCTGCTTTCAAGCCACTGGAAAAGATATCCAATCCAACTTTTGTGTGTGGGGGGGTTTGTTTGAGAGTGAGTGAGAGAGGGAAGAGGTAGGAGAGATAGTCCAATCCAACTTCTGTGTGTGTGTGTGTGTGTTTGAGAGAGGGGGAGGAAGGGAGAGAGGGAGGAAGGAGGGGAAGGAGAAGAAAAAGAAAAAGAAAGAAGGAGCAAAGGAGAAAAACAAATGCTGTCGCTTTAAATTGGAACTGAGCATGCCTGGCTGTGGAATTCTGGGAGTTGAAGTCCACAAGTCTAAAAATATTTGAAGCCCAACACTGTGTCAGTGCCTCACCAGTCATAAACCTCACCGCACGTCACTGCTTGAAAGCAGTCAGTTGTAGGGATAATTAGTTTTCAATATAGTGCTGAGGGGTTCTTTGCATATCCCCCCTTAAAGAGTCATAATCAGAAAATTTTAAAAGATTGTTCAAATCTAAAGGTCTAAAGTAGTCTGATACTGCTATCAGTCTTGCCTGCCTTCCTGTGAGAAGGGGACAGACATCCATCATTTAGACTGAAGTGGTTTATTTATCTGGTAGTAAACCTCATTAAGGTCACAAAAGAAAGATAGGGATAAGATTTCAGTGCCACTCATTTATTCATCAGCGTACTTAACTCAAAGATATCTCAGAGTGAAGATATAAATCTTGAAAAACAATTTCTTATTCTGTAATTTATCCAATTGTACTTATTAGAGTAAAAGATGTATTTTATTTTATTTTGTTCACTTTCAAACTTTTTAAGGAGCAGATACTTCTTTGAGTAAAGCCAGACAGCCCAATGAGAGTTACATTCTCTGTGGAGAATGTTGTTTTGAAAATGAACTTGCTTTCTTTAAATACTACCATACATATAACTTATACATGAAAACACTAAAGAGAAAAGCAACTAGAGAAAGTTTGAGTTCTTTACAGCCTATAAATAAAGCAATTGAAGGCACCAGGATGGAACACTGCAATAAAAGCCCAAGAATCTTCAGCATTAAACACAATCAGAGAATGTGGTTTAAAAGAGCTCATCTTATTTCTTTATGCCTTGTTCCTTCATAAACTGCTTCTAAAGTTATTAACCCAGTTGCTTCTTTTCTTTGTCTCTCTTGCAAAGATGTGACAGGCAGGCTGGTTTCCTTCCTATCAGTTTGATTAACCACACAAATATAATATTGCCTTCTCAAGGTTTCCTTTTGTGACTTTCTTACAATGAGTATCAAATTCAAGTTGCTGTGACTAATTGATAATGTCACCCAACTTCTTAAATAGAAATTGAAATATCCTTTTCAGTCCCTTCGGTGGGATAATAAGTACAGCTGACAACATCTACAGTTGGCTATATAGACTAAAATAAATGTAAAACTGGAAGGATATGGTTTCTTCTCTTGTTCTGTTCTCAACCTTGACAACTTTAAGAGCTGGACTTCAACTCTCGGAATTTTCCTGTCAGCTATGCTGCCTGGAATTGAAGTCCACGCTTCTTAAATTTGCCAGTGTTGAGAAACATTGTTCTAGAAAATTTTGAACTATTACTTCCATCCCATCCATCACCATTGATCATAGAAAGGTAACACCTATCTGAATGCACCAGGTCTTGGGCTCGAACTGCTATAATATGCTGTTTAAAAACCTTATACTTGCCATCTCAAGCCAAGTATCCTGCAGTTGTGTGATATGCACTTCACAGAACTCCCATTATGGCTTTCACTATGAATTTTAGGCAGCAAGCTAAATATAAGATTTTCCCAGGTTGGGGAAGGCTGTCATTGGAGTGGAATGCTATTAGACAATGGGCTGTCAAAGGATACTGTCTAAAGGAAATAAAATAGACCTAAGGACCCTGAAGTAGCTGGAACTTTTAGTGTTTGTCTGAGTAAATTAATCCTATTGATTTTAGTGGGGTTTAACAGTATTCAGTTTCCTCTCATTTCCTCTGGATTTTGTCTAATGACTGCAAAGAGACCACTTACTAGATCAGTCTTTCCCCACTTTACCTTATCAAGACATGCCTTGCTTTGATTTCCCAGACAGGAAAGAAGCAGCTTAGGTGTTGAGTTATCTATGGATATTGTGGTATCTCTGTCCCAGGGGAGCATCCCATTCTCCCCCCCCCCCCTCCAAGACATGATGGAAGGAAGAAGATGCATCATCTTAAGTAAACCTGCAAATTTTCAGCAGTGAGACATTGATTTCAATTAATACAAGATAATGATTTTCTTTCCCGTCTTCCTGCCACATTTATTCTGCTCTGAATTGTGGCTATTAAAGTAAATGAAAATTACTTGATGCAATTGTGTTCTTGCTTTAAATTCTCCATCCCCACTTACATCATACTAGGTAATGGTTCCTCCCTCCTCCTACTTCTCTTGTTAAACATCTTAATGTCTGTGTCAACTTCCTCCAATTGTTTCACTTGGATAGGATTTCCTGAGCACCTTCCTCAGAATTCTGCAGGCAGATACTTTGGTTTATTCATTAGCAGACTACTTTTGGGTAAAAAGATAGTGATTTTCTGTGTGACAGACATGTTCAGGATAAACATTATTGACCAGTGAGCTATTTTTTTGCAATTTTGCATAATTTATCCTTTTTTGACATATGACTGAATATGACATGTAGGAATAGAAGGAGGAAATATGAGGTAACCAATGAGAGAATGCAGATGAAAGAGTCTGAGAACTGCCTGCAGTGACATAGCTTCCTTAAAATATTTATGGTTGCTTAATATATCTTAATGACTATATCGTGTTCTGAGGTGGGTGGTTTTTTTTGGAATGACCCAGCAGGATGTTCTGTCATTTTGCTTTCATACATTACTAATTCATTGGCTTATTTTATGTATTAGCTATCTCTCCTTGACTGGGGATTCCACTTTTTCTCTCCTTTTTCTTAGTTTTACTTTAGAGGCCTGCCGGAGGCAAGGCAGTCATCCAGTAGCATACCAGCAGGGTATAAGGCTCCAAGGATAAGACTTTCTTAATACTGAAGGACTGGGATAAAGGTTGAAGAGAGAGAAAACATGTATAGTACTGCTTTAAAACTCCAATGTGCAATGTTTTTTCAGTAAAAATAGTCTCAGGATGATCTTACCATCATTTCCCCCAAATTTGGCAATGTAATCTTAGATTTAAACAGAAGGAAGAACCATTTAGACCAGCGATCACCAACTGGTGGTCCATGGACCGCTGGCAGTCCATGAGAAAATTTTGGTGGTCCACAGAACTTTTATTTGCATTTTTTATATTGCACTAAATTAGGGATCCTCAAACTATCGCCCCTGGGATGGATACGTGCAATGAATGTTTGTGTTGCTGCAGAGAGTCTCCCCACTCAGGATCTTTTTGTGTGGATTCGAGGGGGACAGAAATCCCGACTTGGGGTCTGCTTCGGCCTCCTGGTGCAAGGCTTTGGGTGAAGGCTGGAGGGAAGTGCTGCTGGTGACGGAGAGCCAGAGGACCTTGCATCATGGCCTGGAACTGGCTGACCATCTCAGCCCACTGAGCCTCCAGGCACCAGTACCTGCCCTTGTACTCCTGCAGGTCTTCCTTCCGCTTGGAAAGCCTATGCTTGTAGTCCTCAGTCAGATGCTTCTGCTGAGCCTCCTTCTCGGTCAGATCCAATTTGAACTGAGCTGTTTTGCCAACTCTTTCTAATGGTGGCTGCTTGGCTCCAACAACTGCTTCCTATTGGGGCCCTAAGGAGCCCGGCTGGGCAGGCGAGGAGGGGCTGGGAGGGGAGAGAGGAGTAGAGGCCAGCGAGGTGCCCCTTGATGTGAGTGACATCAAATTGGCCATGCCCACCCAGTCACATGATCACCTAGCCACGCCCACCCAGCCAGTCATTAGGCAGATCATATTAGTGGTCCACAGGATTTAAAATTATGAATTTAGTGGTCCCTGAGGTCCGAAAGGTTGGTGACCCCTGATTTAGACAATCAAGTCCAGGCCCCACTCAGTGAAGAAATCCAATTAAAAGTAATCCCACCAGATGACTGTTTAGCCACTGCTTGAACACAATGAAGGAGTGCATACCACCTCTTTGGTTCTACTGTCAAATAACTGTTACACTTGGGAAACTGGAGGGAGGGCTACATGTTACATTATTGTATCTTATGATCCATAATTATGATTTATCACTTTGTTGTTCCTATGTACACTGAAAGCTTATGTATATAGTACACTGTATGTTTGTAGTGCTGAGAGCTTATGCACCAAAAGGAAATTCCTTGTGTGTCCAATCACATTTGGCCAATAAAGAATTCTAAATGGAGAGGATTTATTATAAAGACAAACAATCTAAACTACAGTATCAAATACAAGTATGTCATTGATTTACTGCTTATTTAAATTGTGGATTGCTACCAAGAATCAGATTTCTGTATACATACATACATACATATGTACATACCCAAATTGCTATTCCATTATAGGAAAAATGCAGAGGACAGAAATAGAATTAGAAATAAACTACAAAAATTACATTTTTGAAAAGACAGTTATAAGCATTAATCAAACATGTTTCAGTATGATTTTCTGTGATATAGATTTTATGATGTTTTCAAATGTTACGGAATAAGCCATAAGTTTTCATTGTTTTAACTTAAAAAAATCTGTTTGACATCTTGCTAATAGGTGGCATGCACAGTTTTTGTTTTTCTTAAAATTTTGTAGCTTTTATGTGGTTCCTGTTTTTTTTCTATAATTACATAATATTAAATTATATAATAATTGAATATCAGTTATTGACCTGGAATAATAACAGAATTAATTTTAAAGAAGAGATTTCAAAGAAACAAGTGAAGGCTTATAAAAATATCATTTATATCTTTGTATTATTGCAAACCATCCTTGCACCCACTACAGCTATTATCCATTTGATATCCATTTTTATTGTTTATATTTCTTAGCTCCTTCTTCCTGAGCTTTAACCAGCTCCATTCAACCATGACTTTCAACCTCCTGCTCATTCATTCTTCCTTCATTATTTGTTTTGTGATTTGATCTTCATTCATTCTCTTTTCATGATCAAACTATCTCAATCTACTTCTTTTATACTGATTACTTATGTTTGTATTAAGTCTTCAATCATTCAGCACCCAGAGTGTTCTGCATGTCTCTTCTTGTTTGCCCATATATATTTTTGAATACCCCATTCCCACAGCATTCAGCTTTCATTGACTGTATATTTTTCCTGACATACTTAACATTCACTTCTATACAACAATGTTTGAAGCACATTGTAATTAACAGCTATTTTGCTTCTTTCATCAAACATACATTTCCCAAAACAGATCACATACTATCTTTATCTCATTACGATCATTTGTGTATGTTTAAAATTCTCCATCCGTTTCCCTATCTTTTACAAACATTCCAGCCAAATACACAATTGAATTTCTCTCTTTCTCTCTTTGCCATTTATGTATAATTTCCAAACATTTGTTCAATTTTTCCAGTTCCTAAATTGATCTTGGACACATTAATTTTCTGATCTCTAGTCCTTGTTCCATTAGACTACATACCGGTATGTATGTATTTATTTATGTGTGTACTTACTTATTTATTTGTTTAACAAATGTATATGGCTGCCCAACTCTCACATAGGTGATTCTAAGCAGCTTGCAACATTAAACATACAAAAACCCATATCACCCCCTACTCACACACACAAAATCTAAATTGGTGTCAAAATAGTTGAGTCATCAACCAACAATATGGCATTATCTGCCAGCAAACATACACGTATATTCATATCCTCAACCAACCAACATACCTCAAGCGTCAATCCAAGGATTCCTTATACATTTATGCATAATTTCATTTAACAAGAATATTGTACCTCTACCTTATTTCCTGCTCATTGTTGAGTAATTTGCTAAGCATTTCATTTATTCCCATTGGTATCATATACTGCTGTTATCACATACAGCAACCAATTGTCAAATCCATATTTACCCACAACATTCCATAATCCAGTCCTATTCAACGTATTATATATTTTCAAAAATAAACAAACATACAACAAACAGTTGTATGCTGATGATACTCAGCTGTACTTTTCCACCCCGAACCACCCCCAACGAGGCCATCGAAGTGATGTCCCGGTGTGTGGAAGCCGTACGGATCTGGATGGATGACAACCGACTCAAACTCAACCCCTCCAAGACGGAGTGGCTGTGGGCACCGGCTCCCCGGTTCAGCCAATTAATTCCATCATTGGCCATCGGGGGCATTCAACTTGCCCCCGTGGAGCGGGCGCGCAATTTGGGCGTCCTCCTGGATGCCCGGCTGTCCATGGATGACCATGTGACAGCCGTGGCAAGGGGGGCGTTCCACCAGGTTCGCCTGGTGCGCCAATTGCGCCCCCTACTGGACCGGGACGCCTTACGCACAGTCACTCATGCGCTGGTGACGTCTCGCTTGGACTACTGTAACGCTCTCTACATGGGGCTTCCCTTGAAATGCACCCGGAGGCTACAGTTGGTCCAGAACACAGCCGCGCGGGTAATTATGGGGAGTACTAGGTACTCCCATGTGACACCATTCCTGCGCGAGCTGCACTGGCTTCCTGTGGTCTATCGGGTGCGTTTCAAGGTTTTGATAACAATCTTTAAAGCGCTCCATGGCTTAGGACCTAGTTACTTGCGGGATCGTATTCTGCCCCATACATCCCTGCGACCAATCCGCTCGCACAGAGAGGGCCTCCTCCAGGTGCCGTCCACCAGACAGTGTCGAGGGGTGGCGCCTAGGAGTAGAGCCTTCTCTGTGGCGGGCCCAGCCCTGTGGAATGACCTCCCCCCGGATATTAGGAATACCTCTGACCTCCGCTCCTTTCGTGTAAAGCTCAAGACCCACCTTTTTCAAGTTGCTGGCCTGGCTCAACTTTGATCCAACTATATCGCTCCTGATGGGTTTTTTATTTGGGGTATTTTAATTGCATTCAATTTATTTAGGGGTTTTTAAACATTGTGTTTTTACTTGTTTTTATCTATCAGTTCACCTCCTCCTTGTATATGTCGTATATATGTCTTGGTATATGTTTTGTTATATGTATGTCGATATATTTATTTCCTATGTTTTGTTGTACGCCGCCCCGAGTCCTTCGGGAGAGGGTGCGGCTAAGAAATAAATATTTATTATTTATTATTATTAGTTATGCAGTGTAATACTGGAATATAATTAAACATACACTGATCTTATATCAAATCTGACCCACATAGTTTTTTTAAAAAAATCAATAGGAGATAGGACATTAATTCTATTTCAAAGTGTGGACTTGAAATGTGCTTCCCTCATATGGATACTTCAGTAAGTATAACATCTAGCAATACTGGGAAATGTGTATATTGAGCCCCTGGATGTCATGGGGGAAAATGGCAATGAAGCATTAATAGCATCCCACCAAAGATTCAGTCTATTTTTGCAATTATACTTCGTCTATTTCCTATTCTATTTTACTTCTTTCTATAATCAAAGAATTACATCAAAAATTATTAAACTGGCATTTTACTGCCCTTGATTTGATTGTATTGTAGCTCTTTCCTTACTTTCTCCTAGGATACTGATATGAGGGATTATTTATAGTATGTACATTATTACAATTCAGTTGTGTAATTGTTATTCTTTTTCTTGTTTTGTCTTTGAAAGCCAGTTTGAAGTATAAACTTCATTAAAGAAGCTTCTCTGATTTTGAATTTATTGAATAATGAAAGCATAAAAACTATATACATAAATATAATTCTAATAATAATATGCCCAAGCATTGAAGATATGGTTGTGTTTTTGAACTTTATATTAACTCAAATAGAAGTGATCTAGTGTTGCCCTTATACAAAATTACTTGTAAAAACTTTTTAAAATTGTTTTGCTATACTATACCATTCAAACAAAAAAGCAAACAAAATAGAATTAAAACACCAAAAATTCTTAGATGTATATAATTTTGCATAAATATATATTACAAAATATGGCCAGTGAGAAATAATGAAGCATTTCTAAGTTCTGGAATTTTGTTCACAAAAAAAGTTGCATTACAAAAACCTTCACACCAATACTTTAGCTAGAGGACAGGAGCAAAGAGAAGTTAACTTCCACTCCTTGACACAGACTTGACAAAATCATTGCCAAGAATAGTAGTCAGATAAATTTAAACAAGCAAGAATAAGAGAGAAACTGAAGGCTTTCCAAATTAAAACCAAAGTGTGAGCTTTTATCACAGTTACTTCATTTCTGCACATTCATTTCTGTTTTCTTTTTGCCTTGAATAGCAGCATTGTGGTTGTTCCCTCCATTCTTTTACTGCCACTTGTCTGCCATTCTTCTGTCTCCACATATCTCTCATGATACTTGGCAATTCAATTTAGAGCCAAACCAGGGTAGGAAGAAATTGTTCCTAAATCAACATAAACACTATCAGTAATATTGCAGTTCTTTGTTTGGGAACTGTTTATTTTTTTTTCACATTAACATGGTTTCTCTGCTCCTCAGACTCAGGAATTGTTCACTCACAATTTCTATATGTGTTTGTGAGCTTGATAAAACCCTTTAATTCTGCTTTTTCCTTGGTAATATCACCAAATTGAAAGCGGTTTGAAAGAAAATATCTGGCAAAAGTTGTTCTCTCTTGACGGGGAAAGAGGGAAATGATTTGAAGAGACTCCAAACTTGCTGACAAATTGTGCATTTTAATATGGAAGAAGGTATCCAAACTTAGATACTTAGGAGTAATTGTTTCAGTTGTATTTAATAACAATTGGTCCTTACTTAACAACATCTCATTCAGTGACCCTTCAAAGTTATGATGGTACTGAATTAGGACAGTTATAACCAGTCCTTGTAATTGCAGTTGTTGCAATTTCCCCACAATAATGTAATTGTGATTTAGCATTTGGCAACCAGGTTACAATTATGACAGTCACAGAGTCTTGTCATGATTTGATTGCCATTAGCAACTTTTGCAACTCATTTGGAAACCAAGGACCCAGAGTATGGAGGAAGAATGGAGAGGCCAGTCAAGCACAGTAATCCCACGGTCATTGAACCAGTTTTTGGTGCTTTTGGCAAAAGTTGCTCTCATCAGAAAAGAGGACTTTGGACCACTGAGCAAGACTTTGGACTACTGTGCTTCATTAAGACCAGGGTCAACGCAGCCTTCTACCAGAAGATTTTGGAGCACTTCATGCTTCCTTCCACAGATGAGCTTTATGGGGATGCTGATTTCATTTTCCAGCTGCCCACACTGCCAAAGCACCAAAACCTGGTTCAATGACTGTGGGATTACTGTGCTTGATTGGCCAGCAAACCCGTCTGACCTGAACCCCATAGAGAATCTACAGGGCATTGCCAAGAGACATGAGACCGAACAATGCAGAAGAGCTGAAAGCTGCTATTGAAGCATCCTGGTCTTCCATAACATTTTAGCAGTGCCACAGGCTGATAGCTTCCATGCCACGCCGCATTGAGGCAGTAATTGCTGCAAAAGGGGCCCAAACCAAGTACTGAGTACATATGCATGCTTATACTTTTCAGAGGTCCAATATTGTTCTATGTACAATCCTTGTTTTATTGATTGCATGTAATATTCTAATTTTCTGAGATGGTGGATTTGGGGTTTTCATGAGCTGTACACCATAATCATCACAATTATGACAAATCACAGCTTGAATTATCTTGCTTTGCATGTAATGAGTCTTATCTCATCTATTAGTTTCACCTTTTAAGTTGCATTACTGAAATAAATGAACTTTTGCACGATATTCTAATTTTTTGAGTTTCACCTGTATACATAACTGGATCAATGGGGAAGAGAAGTCAGTATGTTGTGGAACATCAAAATTAGATCAGTCAGCAAATGGGACGTTAGATTTTCTTATTTGATCCAGCAAAGGCAAGCAATTAAATGGGGAAAGTGCAATGCACAACTTTTCCCAGTGGTGTCAGTTAGACCAGATCATGAAATGCAATTCCAGGGTGTAGAAATCCAATGCAACCCCCTGTGTAGATAGGGCGCAGTAAAGCTACAGTCAGTTTGGTCTGGGGGTTGAGGCACCAGGCTAGAAACCAGGAGTCTGTGAATTCTAGTCCTGCGTTATGCATAAAAACCAGGTGGGTTAATTTGGGTCAGTCACTTTCTCTCAGCCCAACCCAGCTCACAGGGTTGTTATCAAGGGGAAATAGGAGGATAAAGGAGTATTATCACCATCTTGAGCAAACTATAAAGTAAATAATAAAGGCAGGCTAAAACCCAACAAATGAATGAATAAAAAGTGGCAGTGGGCAGCTGGTGGTAAGACAAATAGGAAAAGGGTAGAAAGTAAAAGTACTGAAAAGTGTTTATTTGATGAAAGAGGAGACAGGATAAGAGGACAACCAGGATAATAGGCCTAGAAAGTATTTTTCCAACCCTCTCACAGCACATAACTTAGTTGTGCTTCTCAGCTAAACATCCCAGTCTACATAAGTCTCCGCAGTGAAGCAATTATGAAAAATATACTGTATGCTTCATGATGCTGGAAAAAGGTTTTTTTAAAATATATAAACACTTTAAAATATATCTTCAATCTATTTCTGTGCATTTTCAAGTTACTGATGCCCAGTTAGAAAAAAAAATACTCTTTGAGTAAAAAGAAATGACTCAGTGTTTGGGGAAATTTCAAACATGGAAAGCAAAAGCGTTAAGTGGTAGCTCAATCAGTAATAGACAGCTTTCATTTTATGCCAATTTTTTGTTAAATTTGCCCTGGAGTATGAGAAATTCATGTGTGAAATGGGTGAGGCAACAATTCCATTATTAAACTAAACATTATTATCTTTTTTTTTCTTTTTTTGCTTTTATGCATTGTATCAACATGACTGGGACTTCAGGCAAATGAAAGGTGAATAAAATCAAAGTTCTGCAAATCCCTTCTGGTAAAATCAGTAGACAGAATATTCAAATATATTAAATATTTCTGAATGCAATAAAATCTGACTATCGTATCTTTCTATTACTATTTATCTATCTATCATCTATCTATCATCTTCCAGCAACTGTTACATCTTTAAAATATATTTTAAAATATTCCAAGGGCTACTTTACATGCAATATTTAATAGGATTCTTTATTCATGGTTGTAGTGAGGAGGAGGATATATTAGCATTTTGCACAGCACATTTGGAAAGTATGGCATATAGGTAGCCCTCATTTAGCAACCATAATTGAGAGCAGCAGCTTGGTTACTTAGCAAAGCAATTGGTAAGTGAAACCACAATTGTGCTTATGATCTTACTTCCACTTTCCTTACCTTTACAGGCCTGCAAAGGTCACAAATGCAAAGATTGGTTTATTCTGATCTTTACATTCCATCAAAGTAGACGGTCAATTCTGAGATGCTTCTCCCTTCCCATTCCTGCTTTGGACTCAGATTTCTGTTGTCTAGACTGCAATTCTTCTTCCTGTTTTTCAAGGTTTTTCTCACAGCCAATTACAGAGATTGAGTTCTGCCACCTGTATGTGTTGATATTGGCCTCTCAGAAAACGATCTGTGACTGGGTACAGAAGTGATAAATGCCTCTTTATGGGAGGGGATGGTTCATACAGATTTCATCCTTCCAACCTTCCTTTTTTTAATTGAGAAGGTACTAGAGTTACTATTCCAAAGACCCATGGGGGAAAGAAATTATTTGGACCTATGACTATCAGGTTCCGCTTGGGATATAGCAACTGAGATGGCATTGATCATACTTCTGGATGACCCTTGGCAGACTCAGGATGAGATTCCTTCCTTTTTTTTTTTTCAAAGAATTTTATTGGTTTTTTTAACATTTATAGGGGAAAAGGTAAATGGAAAGGTATACAAGAGATTTCTTCCTTGATCTCTCAGTGGCTTTTGATATCACTGATTACAGCATCCTTTTGGATTGGTTGAGGTAGTTGGAATGGAGGACACTCAGTGTTCCTCAGTGGATCAGAATCTCATCAGATCCACACATGTAGAATTCAAGCTAACTAGGTTGTTTATTCTGCCTGTTGTACAGGAATCTCCACAAAGTGCTTGCCTTCTCCTGGAAAGAGATGAATAAGTCTCTATGGAGCTTAGGAGGGATTAATTCTGGAGTTCTTGTGGTTTATGCAAGGATTCAAGACTAATTCTCTGCTTGAGACTTCCTCCCTGCCTGCCTAGACATTTCCCAACCTCTCTTTCTCCAAGGCCGGTTCCAGTTGGTGTTTGCGGGAGGGAGTGGGGGTTGACACTTTATCTGCTGCTATTTGACATCTACATGAAACTACTAGTATCAAAAGTCACTGAATTATTTTATACATCAACAGGAGATTAAATATTATAAATACAGTGATGATTCTCAGGTGTACATCTTGACTTTTGGGCTGGCCAAGTGGTTTCCCAGTGCCTGGAAGCTGTGCGGCTGAGGATCGGGAAATTCTGGTTTCAGCTTAATTCTGACAAGACTTGAATGGCTGTGGGTTTTAGAGACTTTCTATCATTAACCCATCATATCATTAATATGGATTCTGAATGACAGGATACATAGGATAAGTGTTTAGTTTTCCTCAGAATTTTAAAACCATGCCAAAGGGTTATTTGAAAAAAAAGAATTAATGCTAGGATAAAATATGTCAGAATAATAAACTGTAATGTCAGCAGAAACTAATTGCACCTTCAAAATAATAATCCCCGAAATTACGACATGTCCTAATAATAAGACCATGCCATATTTTTTCCTGTGGGCAAAAATATACGCCCTCCCCCAGTAATAAGCCCCCTGGACAACCCCCCTCCAGCCACTCACCAACCTAGCAATATCCTGAAGGCGCAAAGCCGCAGGAGCCAGGGGGAGGTGGGCAAAGGCACTCACATTGCTTGACGCCTTTGAGATACTAGGTTGGTAGGTTGGTGGGTGGCGCTGTGCCCAGCTGGAGTGGAGGATTGCCTGGCAGCTACTCTCATGAGCAGCTGCCCGGCAACGCCCCTTTCCAGCCGGGGAGAGTGCCACTCACTGACCCAGTAATATCCTAAAGGCTCTAAGCTGCGTGGCGCTCTGCCTGGCTGGAAAGAGAGGTTGTGTGAGCACTTGTTCTACCTCCAGCTTGTGTGCCTCCCTGTCTCATCATGCCCAACTCTCCATGCAAGGCTGGGCCAGGGCACCACCGCAGCCCCGCTGTCACCACTGCTGCCCTTCTGCTGCTGCCACCCCTCTGCCACCGCCACGCTGTCACCGCCATCCTGCTGCCACTGCCACCATGCTCCGAGCATAACCGGTTTCCAAACTCCGGAGATCCACTGCCGAGTCTTCCGGCAGTGGCCACCCTGGGACTATGCTCTATGGTTGTGGGCTGGCTTTTGGAAGACTCTTCCTGCAGCCAGCCCACAACCATAGAGCATAGTCCCAGAGCAGCCTCTGCCAGAAGACTCGGCAGTGGATCTCCGGAGTTTGGAAGCCGGTTATGCTCGGAGCATGGCGGCAGCAGCAGTGGGGCAGCAGCAGGCCGGTGGCAGCAGTGCCCTGGCCCAGCCCTGCAGGGAGAGTTGGGCATGGTGAGGCAGGGCACGTGAGCTGGAGGCAGAAAGTGATTGCGCAACCTCTCTTTCCAGCCGGGCAGAGCGCCACGTGGCTTAGTGCCTTTGGGATATTACTGGGTTGGTGAGTGGTGCTCTGCCCAGCTGGAAAGGGGTGTTTCTGGGCGGCTGCTCATGAGCGTGGTCATCTCATGGCGGCTTTGTTGCGCTGCTGCAACAGCGCAACACAGCCTTTTGCCCCTGAGGCTGTGCCCAGCTCTTTAGGCGCCCGCTCGCAAGAGAGCAGCTACCAGGTAACCCCAAACCAATAAGCCCCCCCCCCGATAATAAGGCCCAAGCAAAGTGGGGGGGTCAAAAGAAAATAAGACCCTGTCTTATTTTCGGGGAAACACAGAAGTCAGCATAACATGTCTTGCCAGACTAATTTTATTTCATTTTTAACTCCATAACTTCCTTAACAGATTGTGAAAGTGCTTCGACCTAATGTGTACAGGAAAGAATGCTTCCGTTATAGAGTCAGACCAACATACAATGCACACCATATTATACTTCTGTATCTGGGCATGATTATTAAAGGAAGAGTCAGATAACCTGGAACATCTGCAAATAAGGACTACGAGAACTATGAGAGTACTAAAATATGGTGAGAAAATGAGCGGAAGGGGGGGAGAGGATCTGCTTCTATTCCAGATGTATATTGGGTCAGTGCTGAATTGGGATACCATATGCAACAGGAATACCAATAATTTTCTTGTCTGAATCCTTTAAAGCAAAACTAAAGGAATCAAAATGTATTTTGTTTAATGTCTGATTATCAACTGGTAATTATTGGCAGCAGTTTGCAGCCATTTCTTTATCTGCACCCAAGTTAACACATCTTTCTTCCTTGTCTTATTTATTCCCTTTGAAACATTGTTGATAAATCTGACCTTGGTAACCACTGGCTCAGCGAATCTCAAATTATTCTTTCTGTGGGAGTTGAATTGGGTTAGAATGAGAAACTCGTGTCTCCAGTATTCGGCTACTGTTGTAATTTTCAGAGATAGAAAATGCAGCTTGGTATGGAATTTCAAATTGGCACCATATATAGGAATCTGTTAGATAACCTCTCCTTGGACAATTGATATTAAGACAAATTTATCAGGATTCTCTTTTGTTTTATTTTGTTTGTACCTATTCATAAATATCTTTCTTTAATAATTGCCAAATATGTTGTTTTTCAATTCTGCAGTGAAATATATTGTTTCCATACTAGAATAATAATCATTCTATAACCTCCTAGTCCATACCTTGAATTTTCTTCATTTTTAATAAATCAAGTTCTTCTTTCACATATGGATCACACCCTCTACCCTTTTTCAATCAATTTTTCTTCTTCTTCTGTACTTTGTGGGATGTAGATGGCATACCTTTTTTCTTTGAAGAGCAAGCACTGCCATAAGTCAGACGCTCTGAAAACATAGCAGATGTTAGGAGGTCCAGAGCAATCAGTAACCATTCTACATTATTATTGTATACAAGCATGTATATATTATGCTACATGAACTATCTTGGCTTCCTATTGTGGGGAGTTAGCATCTACCTCTCTGCTAGAAAAATGAAATATTCTAGGAAACATTAAAAAGGAAGAATATTATATTTTCCCGGATCAGAGGTAGGTTCCTACCGGTTCGGACCAGTTTGGCTGAACCGGTAGTGGTTTGCTGACCTAGGTCACGGGAACCGGCAGTGACCCAGGCCTGCCATGCCTTCGAACCGGTTCCCCAGTCAGCACGGCATGTTTTTTTAAATGTTCTGCGCATGCACAGACCTTGCTTTGTGCGTGCACCAAACTGGCAGTTATGCTGGCAGCAACCCACCCCTGCTCTGGGTGAGAAATGGAGAAACATGTTTTTAGACCGGAAGCAGACTCACTCTTAATAGCCACCACCCTCCTCAATAACCCACAGCAGATGTCCATACTTAAGAGATGAAGTGATAGCAAAGTCTATTCATAGGCAAATGCCCTCATGAAGAGCCAACAAAGGTAAGATTAGCCTTCTACCCATCTCACCACATGGCGCCTGGAAAGATTACATCACCCCGCAAGGCTCTACCAAGCCTGGGACTCAGGGCAGCCTACAGAGTTGCCCCTGCATGGCTCCATGGGAGTCTGACAACCAATCAGAATACAAGCTCAAATTCAAAAGCCCAGAGAGTATAAAACTCAGGCACTCACAGCATCTCTTCCCCTTTTTTCCCTTCACCCAACATCTTCAAGGCATGTGATCCCGTCCACCATTAAAACCATCTTTCCCAACAGCCACCATGTTTCCAGTGTCTTTTTCCCTACTTGGAACTGGGCCCAGAAGGATATTTCTTCCAACACTATCTTGCCAAGCATGCTAGAGCACACCTCTCAATCCAACCAGTTTTGGTTGGAAGGAAATGTCTAGTGAGTGCCATCTTACTCTTTGTCTCATCCAAAAGAGTGCCTGAAAGACTGCTTTTCACTGTATTGCAGTCTTACTCAGTGCGTTTGCCATCTTTCTCAAAAGAAAACAGGCTAAAATATAGGAGCCATCTGATGCTACAAGGCTGCCAAAACCTTCTCATGGAAGCCTGCCATTTCAACAATCATTCTTTTTTAAATGTTTTTAAAATATGAACAATTTTATGGATCTAATTCTGCCAGCGTTGAATACTTGAAAGTTTCCAGGTGAGAAAGTCAAACATGTTCAACTGGGGGGTGGGGGGACCTTGCAAAGGGGTGTCTTATAGTGTTTATTGCTTAATGCATTGTTGAGGGTTTTTCATTTTGAAAAGAAAAGCTGGGCATTATGAGAACCGCACCTGTTTAAATATTTTCTTTCATAGTAACAAAACAGAATAGTTGAATGTGACCTGGAGAACTGAAAATCTACTTATGCGCAGGTGGGGCATCTACCGGTAATCTGGGAGTGAAATTAGGCTGTTTTCAATGAAGTTGCAGTTCCCTAGTTTACAATCTGTGTGTTCTACTAAATTTCTTGGATGAGATTCCAAAGGCTCTATGTGTAAAATAAATTTCCCCAAGTAGGCTATTCTTCTAATTGCAGCCTTTCTTACATAGTAATATTCTCATCCAAGTTACACAATCCTCTGGTATCTCATTTGGATTCATATATGTTTTGTGCAATGGCATATATCTGTTCAGAAACAAAAACCGATTCTGTTTTGCTACTGCCTGACTTAATTAGATAAGTGGAACATATTGCTTCAATGTTTTTAACAGCTGCATCAGCTCCTAGTGCAATTCAAAAACTGATCTTGGCTAGTAAAGTTTAAGGCCACATTTAATGCCCAGATCCTTCAGGAACTACTTCATCTAAGTTCCACTATAATGGACATCAGGGGGGTCTCCAATCTGGGCAACTTTAAACCTGGCAGACTTCAACTCCCAGAATTCCCCAGCCAGCTGGCTGGGGAATTCTGGGAGTTGAAGTCCACCAGGCTTAAATTTGCCCAGGTTGGAGATCCCTGGTGCAGATTGAGGCAGGGAGAAAGAAAGCAATCATGGCATACAGCTTTACCTCTTCTGGACCCATTGGGCATACTGCATGCTCATTTTCTTTCAGAAATTGAATTGCTTTGCTTTTGATTTAGTATTTGTTCTTTGGTTTTGGTTTTATAAAACTTTATTTTTTGTGCCTTTGAATAAGCAACTGCCTGGACTAGCTCACTAGTTGAAAAGTAAGCATTATTCAATGAAAAGGCCCAAGATCATTCGTATGCAAATCACCTTCCTTGACTGCATTTTATTACTCTCTATTTATAACCCTCTGATAAAAAGAATTTTCTACAGCCATGTTTGTTTTAAAAGTTAGTTTTGATCTTATCTTTTTATAAGAATGCTTTGAGAATTCTTGTAAAGGGCACATAAAAATATTGCCAATTTCCTAAAAGACTTGCAATGAAAATGTAGTTTTGTGATTCCATTGGAAGGAGAATTGCAGTAAGTTTGTATATATCTGTTACAGGAGTATTATCAATAAATTTTTAAAAATGGTTTCTGTTGTAAGGAACAACATAAGATCTATCTATCTATCTATCTATCTATCTATCTATCTATCTGTCTATCTATCATCTATCTATCTATCTATCTATCTATCTATCTATCTATCTATCTATCTATCTATCTCTATCATCTAATCCAGGCTGTCAAACTCATGTCATTATGGCATCATCACATGACATGCTGGGACATATGCAATCTGTATGCATATAAGCTTTTGCAGTCTTAATAGATTCCAATCATTATCAGCTTGATTATATTTCAGGTAATAGAATAGAATAGAATAGAATAGAATAGAATAGAATAGACACAGATGTCATATTCATCGTATTTTTATATTGGTCTTTATTAAACAGAATCACAGCATGGCTTGTAGAACTAAATTATTTCCCAAACAGGAAAAATTAAGTACTAGAACTGTTCAGAAAAAAAATCAGCAGTAAACAATTATCACCTTCATTTTAACTTACAATCCACTTTCCTGAAGATCTGCTCACCAAAATGGGGGCCATTTTGCAGAAGCAGCATAGTTTTGAAGCCTACAAAACCGGCTAATGCCGAACATGTTGGCAGGAATAGCCAACACTCCAGAAGACAGGCTTAAGATACAGAAGGATCTTGACAAACTTGAACATTGGGCACTATCTAATAAAATGAAATTCAATGGTGAAAAGAGTAAGGTTCTACATTTAGGCAACAAAAACAGAATGCACAGGTACAGTATAGGTGGTACCGTGCTCAATAGTAGTAACTGTGAGAGGGATCTTGGAGTTCTAGTGGACAACCATTTAAATATGAGCCAGCAGTGTGCAGCAGCTGCCAAAAAAGCCAACACAGTTCTAGGCTGCATCAACAGAGGGATAGAATCAAGATCACGTGAAGTGTTAATACCACTTTATAATGCCTTGGTAAGGCCACACTTGGAATACTGCATTCAGTTCTGGTCGCCACGATGTAAAAAAGATGTGGAGACTCTAGAAAGAGTGCAGAGAAGAGCAACAAAGATGATTAGGGGACTGGAGACTAAAACATATGAAGAACGGTTGCAGGAACTAGGTATGTCTAGCTTAAGAGAAAGAAGGACTAGGGGAGACATGATAGCAGTGTTCCAATATCTCAGGGGTTGCCACAAAGAAGAGGGAGTCAAGCTATTCTCCAAGGCACCTGAGGGTAGTAGAAGAAGAAGCAATGGGTGGAAACTAATCAAGGAGAGAAGCAATTTAGAACTGAGGAGAAACTTCCTGACAGTTAGAACAATTAATCAGTGGAACAGCTTGCCTCCAGAAGTTGTGAATGCCCCAACACTGGAAGTCTTTAAGAAGATGTTGGATAGCCATTTGTCTGGAACGGTATAGGGTTTCCTGCCTAGGCAGGGGGTTGGACTAGAAGACCTCCAAGGTCCTTTCCAACTCTACTATTGTATTGTATTGTATTGTATTGTATTGTATTGTATTGTATTGTATTGTATTGTATTGTATTGTATTGTATTGTAAGATGGTAAAATCTCTTTCTCATCTTCTTCTTCCCAAGTGACCTGTGAGTAAAAGTTAACATACAAAAATCCTGGCTCTCACAGTTTTGTTTCAACAAACTCATAAAATCATTGTGATACAATTTACCTAACCTTTGCAACTGGAAAGAATATGTCTTGTCCTGAGTGTGGGGAAGAAAGATATAATAAGGAAAAGGAAAAGGGTTTTTAAGAGGACACTATCTCTATTAATCTTGGGTTTTGTGGTATGTTGGTTGAAGCTGCAATCTCATCCACATTTCCTGGGAGAACTCCTGAACTCAGAGGGAAGCTCTCATTGTGTTTTCAGAGCCACATTCAAAAACCAAAATTCCTGCGCTTTGATCTCTACTCCATGTGAGTTCAGGGGAGGGGGGGAATAGGCAAACACATTTTTCTCTGTACCTCAATTGACCCAAATCTATGATATTGGGGACAGTAATCCTGGCATTATCAACATCTGTCTGAGTCTTGGGAATCTCTTTATGGCGACTGTCTATCTTAAAAGAACCTCAGAAGCCTCCTTGCATATGTCAAGATTTATTGTGAAATCTCTGGATCCCAGCCAGAAGTTCTAGGAATCGTTGCAACAAATGTTCATATATCATTCCCATCACAACGTAAGATCTTTGCTATTTTTGTGTAATGTGTAATACTGCAGAACTTTTGTTTAATTATTAAAGTCCAAGTATGAGTTTATGAGCACAGCACTGACATTCGCGAGAACTATTAATAATGCAGAGAGCTACACACATTTCTAATAGGAAACAAAATATACACTAGTTTTAAAGAAAAGCCAAATGCTGGTTTAGACTCAAATAACAATCACATTTCTAGAGATTTAATGGAAATATTGTCGAGAGTTGGACGATCCTATGCAAAAATTCTACACCTTGCTGATAGCACTGCTATTGCTACAAATAGGTCTGGAGAAAAATCAATGCTTCAACCATTTCCCTTCAAAATAGATTTCAATGGGCTTATTATATTATGTGAACCTTTGTAGTGCAAAGATTGGGACATATGAATTCTTTGGGATTGTTTCTTTTACTATCACCTGTGTGATTACGATAATAAATCTTACTTTTTGATCTGTTCCAGCATCACCAAAGATTTTTTATGAAATCCACTAATACTCTTAATATTTTTTTTGAAATTTTTGGAATGTTTTGAATTATTTCTAATTTCCTTGTATATTCTACCTGCAACCACAATGCTATCTGGGCATTTCTTATGAAAATGAATGTGTTTCTTAATAAAATGTATGGGATAACAATCCTATCTTTTAATCAAAAAAGGGAGAGGTGTTCTTTTAATTTTGAAATACAGATAAAGAGCAGCTGAAGGTAGAGATGTTTAAATAGATCTGTGCGATATAATGACACAAATCTGTTGATGTCTTATCTCATGCTTTTAATGACTACTGTCCTTGGATAGGATGTCCCAAATGAATCTGGATTCTGACATGATAGTGTGTCAGACTTGTTATGTCCTCGACATACGACCTGACAGCCGGCAACAGCCAAGCCGCGCCTGATTGGCTAAGACGCGGCTTGGCTGAGCGCGAGCTGTTCAGGCTATTACTATTGGCTGCCCCACTTGACAGCTCCGTATAAATAGCTGTCAAGCGGGGAAAGTGCTGAAGTTGCCTTTACATAGTTCTGACTGCTGTCTGTTGTTAATAAAGCTGTTGAATTGCCTCAGACGTGTCTCGCCTCATCCCTTCGGCCAATCCTCTACAAGACCAGTGGTGGGTTCCTACCAGTTTGGACCGGTTTGGCCAAAGTGGTTTGGCGGCCTGGGTCACTTGAACTGGCAGCAATCCAGGCTTGCCACACCCCTGAACCAGTTCCCTGGTCAGCGCCGTCGGCACCACCCTCTTGTTTTTTCAGTTCTGTGCATGCGCAAAACAATTTTAATTGCACTGTGCATGCGCACATGAGCAAACCTACATTAGTGCCTGCCGGAACCACCTCTGTATCAGACCATTGGTTCTCCTTGCTTTTATGACCCCTTGAGAGCTATTTAGAGAAAAGGGGCTAGTTTGAAATATGTGAGTGTCCAGAATTCTGGTTTTTCCAGTAGACTTACCTGACAATTAAAAGTTTATTGAGATATATAGTTTTTGTGATTGATGCATATATATTCTGGTTCAGAAGAGGAGTGCTTATCTCAGACCTTTTGGCACTTCCCAAATCAGATATTTCTGGTTTATATTGCAATTCTTTACCCACCCCTTCCTTCTTTCCTGACTCTGTGCATATGGAATGCACACAAGTGACATGTTTCATGAAGATACAGGAAGGAAAAAGTGTGAGCACATTAAATGCTACCTTTGATTTATACTGTATACATGGGATCAATGAGCATTATATCCATTGCTAATGTTGCTTGGTGTTTACTGAACAATTAATTAGAATAGATTAAATCAGATTATATTAGTTGTGTCTAATTTTCAGAAAGAGGGATTTTTTTACTATTTTAGAAGAACAACAGCAAATGGAGGCCTGTATGCCCTAATTGTGAGCTTCCCATTTTAAATGCTTAGAACCACATATCCAAGAATCTCAAAGTATTACTGTCTAGCTACAAAGCAAATATGAAGACTTCAAGGACATTTTCTTTTACTCTTAGTGATGCTGATCCTTGTTTACATTTGTCTTGTTTTATTATAAGATTAGCAATGAAGATGCATTATTTTCATCAATAGGGAAGCATAAATGAGGACAGCTTAATCTTCCTTCCAACACACTGTTTGCCCATATTATATCATTTTGTTCATTTTGTTTGTGCAGCTGATGTCTAATATTTGAACAGACATCAGAAGTTAAAAAGAAGGGAACTTCAAAACTTTTTTTTTCTTAACTCTCTTATTACGAGAGAAAACATGCAGTTTAATGCACTGATTTTAATTTTTTATTTTCCCTAGGTTTGGATTCCATATACTGTCTAGAATTCTTATTTTGCATTCCTAATAGCTGTCTAAAATCTATTTATATATCACATGAGTTCTCACATGATGCCCAGAAAAACTAAACTCATAGTGCAGGAAACTAACCATTAACTTTTAATGTAAAAATAAATTCTTGCGTCTAACAAAGAGTGCATTTCCTGTTATGTTTAGTGCAGTATTTTAGTTGTGTGTTTTCAAATAATGGACTCGATACATATAAATCTTGATTAGAGAATTTCTAGCTCAGAGATGCAGCCCCAAACTTAGATAACATATTGTAAATATGTAAATAATTTTAATACAACAGAACAAGGAAAATATTAAGTGAGTAATTGATGAATAAATGTTATATTGAATTTTAAATATAAGTAAATATTAATTTATTAATATTTAAAAATATATTTTTTTAAAAAATCTAGGTCCCAGCCATTAATTTATGGAGTTTACTCTGTTGCAAGACATTGAGAGCCTAAGTATGGCCTTTCATCTGGATTTGTTTGTGATCTCCAAACACTAATACCCCTCATAAAATTGGAATCATGATGGACTAACAATGAGTTCCTGTGGGAATGCATGACTCCCTGCAAGAGTTGTCCTTGGAGTAACATTGGTGAAAAGTTATAGAGAAAGGGCTTATTTGCTCCAGTGCTAAAAATAACTTAATAGAGCTTAAGTTATAATGTGAGGAATCTACAGAGAGTCACTGTGTAATGCATGTAGGACACAATGGAAATTTGTACCAAGGTAGGAGACGCTTGGGGAAAATTCCTTTAGAGGCAATCACAAGGAGCTCATTTTTTTCAACCATTCTCTTCCCGTGATCTGGCTACACAGCTTTCTTTCTTTTTGCCTGCCATATCCAGGCAGCCTGCCTTAACTCTAAGAGAGACAGAAGATAAATGAGTCTACAAGAGTGAGCCTAAGAAAGGAAAGGAATTAAGGTGTTTGAAGCACCACCAGGCTTCAGGATCCTGAATCTGCCTTTGGTGTATCTCTCCAATGCTTGACTCACATTTACATTTCTTCACCAGCAGAAGAGTTTAGAGCAAGACTTAGATCTAGCAGAAGGCAGCATTTTGTCATTAGTCTATCCAGCCTGGATTCACATTACTTTAATGGTTGCATATTATAAAGATGGTTGACTTGAAACATATTTGTTTGATTTTTCCTTTATTCTAAATGACCTGAAAGGTTATAAAATGTTTGTGACATTTTGTGGTCCTAATAAAACGGATCCCATTAGCCAGTTTTGTATACTTTTTCCTTGGGACCAACATAGCTGTGATTGCTTTTTTATTGGGCAAGGAGATTTCAGTCAAGATAATTAAAAGCAAACAGAGTGCAATTAAAGCCAGAGATAGATGACACAGAATAATCAGTCATGGGGGAAAGAGAGAGGGAGGAAAGTAACAGTCTTGGAGGCTAAAACAAAAAAACTCATTTAAATCCTCTTTGGTGGTCAAGACCTTCAGATGCCTTTAAAAAAACCCATCCCTGTTGTAGGAGTGAAAAAATAAATCCGCTGCTTCTGCTTTGGCTTGTCCATATCCCAATCTCCTGCAAACATTTGACAGGAGCCAGATTAAAGTAGTAGACCTCTTTTGAAATTAATCACCTAGCTTGCCTCATCTGTTGCTTTAATTCTTGGCCTATTAAAAATGGGGTTGTTTGCTGCCCTTGAATCCTTGTGCCCCAAACTGATTGTGTGTAATTTATATCTTAGAATCCAAACAAATGGATGGCCTTAACAAAGAAGCCTCATCCCCCTGGATGACCGGACCCAGTGATGTCCTTTGTTTTTCAGCAACCTCTTCTCCTGTTCTGAAATAGCTCTCTTGTTGATTTTCCAAAGGCAATTCCAAGCCTGTTGATTTACACAAGCTGGAAGGGAGATGGAGAGCAAAGAATGCTTTTCTTGGAGGGGGGGAAGGGTGAGCTGGAGAAAATGTGTTTCAATTCTGAAAATGAGAGACATACATTTCTTAAAGCTGTTAAAAAGTCCAGGCCTCCGAGGGTTTGAGTTCTACATCCTGTTCAATGTTCCCGTATTTATCCCTCAATAGTATTGCATAATGAAAAAGGAACAGTAATAAAACAGAACCAGACTAAGATGACTCCAGGGGAGATAGCTGTGTTAGTCTGTTGAAAAACAATAACAAGGAGTGTGTGTGACAGTTTAGAGACTAACACATTTAGTATAACATAAACTTTTATGGACTACACTTATTGCCTGTTGCCAGCACTTTTAAATAATGTGTTAATGGTGCCAAATACAGTAAATGATTTCCCAGTGCAATTCCATCTATGTCTATGGAGAAGTAAATCTGACTTGAGTTCCCTGGCTATTGATTACAATTTACCCTTCTATTTTTTAAAGCAGTTTTGTAACTGATTTATATCAAACCTCAACTAATCAAAGTTTGAGATTCAAATGACAATATTGCTTTTTCTTCATTTAGTTGCAGTCATTAACAGGAAATCTTTAGATGGATGGCCAGTTGGTGCATTTTGCATGTGAATTTATCTATCCCACACTTTTCTTTCCTTGTTGGCACAATTGGATTGGGATGTCACGAAGTAAACTTAAAAGTCTTGAATGGATGCAAATCAAAAAGGAGGTTTTTTTCAGATGAGGCTTTTCAGGTTATTTATGAGTTTTATGGGGGATGTGTCAGAGAATTATATCTTCCATATGTAAATCTCCTACACTCAAGTACTTCATTTTTTCTTATCTGAAAAAAGTTTTGTTAAGGACAAAAGGTGAAAGAACTATGTAGTATCTTTTAAGCACTCTTACTGAGATCTCTTCATCTGAAGCAACTACCATTTAATTTTCCATGGCATTATATATATACACACACACACACACACACACATTCGAACCCGTGATGTCTGTAGGAGATGGTAAAAAAGGAGCAAGATAGTGGTTGTGATAATATGATTGAAAGTCTACTCGTTGGTTGCCCATACTCCATGGACACCTCTGTTTTGATCCTAATATCTCCCAAGCCTTTTTTAAATAATATTTTTATTAAAGATTTAACTAGAATAGTAAAAAAAATCCAAAAGAAAAAGACAAAAATAAAAGGTCTTAGCAAAAAGTCCAAATGGAACCCTAAATGATCACTTCAATTAGCAAATATAAAACTCATCATTCAATATCTGAACTCTAAACTATGAGCAAATCCAATATGCAATGTCATTTCCAGTTCAAATGTCAGCAAGTCCAGAAAAAACCTCCCAAAATAACAACATATTCCATTTTAACCTTGATCACATAAGCCAACGTTATATTCCTTCCTTTTAAATAAAATTGTTTTGCTATTCAAATTTATTTGAATGATTATTAACCCTTTCCCCAAATTTCTTCAAAACAATTTTTAAACAATTTAACAAGCCTCTTTTATAAGTCCATTAGGAAAAAAATATTCCAACTACCATATTGAATTCACAATTTTATTTCCTTCTTAATTTTTAGAGCCTCGTCCATTTTTGGGGTTATATGCAGTAATAAATTCTTGTTCACATTATGCTCCATAATCATATCAGATAAATTTTATTCCACACCATTTTCTGTAACAGCATCTTCTTGGGTAATTGCTTTTTCTGGGAACAGGATGCCCATAAAAACACATGACTTAACTGACATTATTGAAGTCCCATTGTCATTCCTCAACAATATCTCTGAACACCATTATACGTTGCTTATCTTGTTATGTCTCCAACATTGAAAATGATTTTCCTGTACACAAAATTGCATTTATTCTTTAAAATTAATTCCAAAGTCTTAATATTCAAAAGCAAATATTCCAATGTTTCTGAACCTTAATCCATTTAAAACTTTCTATAGTCCAAACCTTGCCTTGCTTTTTGCTATTTATTTTGAATTTGTAAAACTTATAAAGATAGTTTCATTTTCTTATAATGAGGATTGAAAGCATTCATCTAGTGTGTCATTTTGAAGGCGACTAATTTATTTAAAGCAGTTAATAGGCAATTTATAAAGGTAATTAGAAAAGGACATGTGACCTTAGTATCTTTTGAATGGTCTGGCTGAGATTGGTGTAAGAACATCAAATTCTCTCATCTTCTGATTTTTTTCACCTTCTCGAGTCCATTGCCTAGCATTCTCGTGAGGAGTAAACTGTATGAAACACAATGCGGGCACTCTCATGTCCTCACTTTCTCCAGAGAGGGTTGAAGGACTAAACCATAACCTTAACCCTCATTGTTCCTAGCCTCAATTGTCTGGTCTGCTGTTTATGGAGCAGTCTTTAGTCCACTATTTCTTTCACAGAAGTCCCCTAATATCTTCCAACTCTTCACAATATCCCCAAATCCTGAAAGGAAAAGTTGAGAGCAGCTCTTTGACAAGGTTGGGGAAAGAAACATTGCAAAAACATACATGTCCTTGTCCTCTGCAGCTGGTAAGCTGCTGAATGTGTCAGCATTATTTTTCTGTATTCCAACTTTATTTCAAGATTGCTAGCCTTATTCTATAGACAAAATCTCTTCACCAAAAGACATTCAGAGAACGAATCTCCAGCAGTTTCCAGGACAAATTATTCCACAATATTGTTGCTACCAATTTAAGTTTATTGTACAACTTCGGGAAGGAAATGGTGTTGTTTAAATAGAAATATAGCACTGTGACTGGATGGTCTGTTTTCCTCTCTTTAGTGTTTTTTTTTTAAATCAGATTTGATCTAGAGTCAAATGATGCTTCAAATAGATCTGTACTTTTTAAAAGAAAGTAGATAACTTCCCTGCTCCGCTCTTCATCTGCATGACTTCTGTTTTAAAGATACATTTAGATGGATGTGATTTTATATCATTTATCTGTTTAGACATTTCTGATTTAGAACAATCACAGATGTACTACAGATTTGTGGTGCTATATTGTCAGGCATGAAAAACCAGGTCTACACATGAAGGTCCAATTAAATCAGTTAAATTGATTTATTGCTACGCAGAGGAAATGGTTAGCATCTTCTTGGAATTCGGGTGTGGGAGGTGGTGGGGCTTGAACTTGCTTGCGGATATGTAGGGATTCTAGATTGATCTCTCTTTTTCTCCAGGTTCTGCCACTCCTACATGTATTTATTGAAATGATCAAGAATGATTATTTTAATCAGTTTCCAAACATTTTTTTTTCTTTTCAGGTTGAAAAGAAATATTCAGGTTGAATATTCCTGAATACATCTTTCTTTGATTAGTTGTTATTGTTGTTTTTGTTGATTTTTAAAAAATGTGTTAGCTGCAGACAACTGAAAGGTTTTAAGACAAGAATAAGTGAAGGTTCTAAATATCCTCATGGATGCAGCTGATATCAAGAGCATCATCTTTTTTGCTGAACTATCATTTTTTAAGTAGCAAGTTGATGCCTTTATTTTTTGGCCAAATAAACATGAAAGTCCACTTAAAACTGTACAAAAAGAAAAAAATTCACCTTTCAATAATAAACAAACTATAGAAAACAAAGAATACTTGCTTGTTCATTCGTTTTTCATTCACTCATAAAAGTGCCATATTTCTTAAATAAAAGCCCAATATCTTCTTTCTGATCAGTCCAATTAAACCACAGTGGTACTGTCCTGGCATAAAATAAACAAGTACTTGTTCTAAAAAGAAGACAATGAAACATCTAACTTTCAGAGGGAGATATTTGATAGTTTCAAAAATAGTTTCCAGAATCATCATAGGGTAGATCTTATTCTTGATTTATAATTTTGTGCATGAGAATATGAAGGTGGAATATGACTTCAGTAAGATTTTTTTTATATATAACTGTGAAAGAACTCATAGAAAAAAGTACACCAGGGCCTTGATAATATGAAGCTTTAAAGTATTATCTCTCCATCTTTCCTGCTCTACACATAGAGGTAGAAGATTCATATTGAACTTAAGATGGCTTGAAGGATCATATTAAATGCTATCCCTCATATATTAGCCATATGTTGCATACAAGGAGAGCTAATGAGATTCTGCCTAGAGCAGGGGTGTCCAAACTTGGCAACTTTAAGACTTGTGGACTTCAACTCCCAGAATTCCCCAGCCAGCTCTGGCTGGGGAATTCTGGGAGTTGAAGTCCACAAGTCTTAAAGTTGCCAAGTTTGGACACCCCTGTCCTAGAGTAATGTACGTTTTCACATCAAAAAATAATGAGATCCAACCTAAAAGGAGAAATTTTGATTTCAGTCAGTGGCAAACTCTCTTCTCATTCTGGACAAGACCATTTTTTAAATAAAAAAAGGTCAGCTGTGTCCACAGTGAAAGGAAGGCAGTGAAAGGCAAAGAGGAATTTGGAATGATGACTTTTACAACACAAGCCTTTCCCCATACATGCCCCAGATGCATTGCAAAGAGGACACTGTAGTCCTAACACAGATATAATGGCCCTTTGGCTTCTTTTATATAAGAATTGGGCTCCGCAGTTGCAAATAAATGCCTAAAATCTCCTGTTTGATATAACATAGATATCTTAAGGGCCAAACTACAGTATATGCAAACTAAATGTATTTGAGACATGAAGAAATAAAACTCCATCTTTTTCTACCAGTTGTCATTCAATCCATTAAAAGAGAACTTGATTTTGGCTGTTTTGTAATTTAAAAAGTGGGGGAGAACAACAGAATATTACAAGGTGGGCAAGATCTGTGTGCTGTCTTTCAGCTTGCCTCCAGAAGTTGTGAATGCCCCAACACTGGAAGTCCTTAAGAAGATGTTGGATAGCTATTTGTCTGAAACGGTATAGGGTTTCCTGCCTAGGCAGGGGGTTGGACTAGAAGACCTCCAAGGTCCCTTCCAACTCTACTATTGTATTGTATTGTATTTCATGTATTGCCCTTTATAGTTCACACCAGTGGTGGGTTGCAGACCGTACGCCCTGGTACGGGCGTACCGGAGCCTGCCCGGAGCACTGGGTACCATTCTGGTATGGTGCTCCGAAGGGCCCACCGGCCTGCCTGAGCTCCTTACCTGTCCTTTAAGCATTTGGTGCTTTCGCACATGCACATGGCGCATATGGCACCTGCGTGCCGCTTGGTTGAGCAGCTGGACCACCACGGAGGCTTGCGGAAGCATTGCAGGCAGGTACGACGCATGCGCGAGCCACGCACATGTGCATGCATGCCACACGCATCCATGTGGGTGACGCCGGGGCCATTCCAACCGTACCGGTTGGAATGGAATCCGGAACCCACCACTGGTACGCACCTTCCCATATTTCTATTAAATCTGAAAAGAATATATTGTGAGACAACTATTTCCACATTGCAGATTGTTTTCAAATTATGAGCTGTAAGAAGCCAGAGAAACCCCAGAATAATGCAATGAAGGGAAACACAAAATAGTACAAAACAGTATCAACAACAAGCCCACCACCTCTCCAACTCTCAAGCTCAGAAAGATTGTCTAGAGAATTCAGAATAACAACACGTCAAGATATTAAGAATAAAATAGAAAAACAGAAGTTTCTGGCATGAAAGAAAGCGCAGAGAATTTTCAGGACAAGTTTTAGTGGAGATTTAGCTCCCTTCTGCTTCACTGAAGTGTATCTATGCACTGGAGACATTAAAGAGGACATTTTAAATCCATTTTAGAGCTGATGCTTTCACTGAGGAAAAAAAATCACCCCTTAGAGCCCATTCAACCAGAAACCTCAGTAAAGGACTTCTCTCTGTAGAGCTTACATTTTCCTCTCTGTCTGCTGAGTGTTTCTCAACCTCACAAACTTTGAGATGTATGGACAACAAATTCCCAAAATTCCTGGTGGAATTCTGGAAGTCTACACATCATAAAGTTCATGGGGTTGAAAAGCCTACAGCAGGGGTGTTCAAACTTGGGAACTTTAAGACTTGTGGACTTCAACTCCCAGAATTCCCCAGCCAGCCATGGCTGGCTGGGGAATTCTGGGAGTTGAAGTCCACAAGTCTTAAAGTTCCCAAGTTTGGACACCCCTGGCCTACAGTGATCCCAAGTCAGAGCTCATCTGATGTTTGAATTTTTCAATTTTCAAAGTAAAATGCAAACTCTATGCATTTTTTGAAGTTTAATTTATATATATAAATATTCTATAATGCAGTGATGGAGAACCTTTTTGGCACTGAGTGGAAACTGGAAGGTGTGTGCATGCGCCTGAAACCCAAAGACCAGCTGGCCTGTGTGCATGTGCGCCCCAGACAGCTGGTCTCCAGTACAATGACTGCGACCCACCACATGTTTACTGGACCCGTGTCCCTCCTGGCTTGTACTGGCATCCTGGGAGGTTACACGCGACTGGCTCCTGGGCCTAGTGAACGCTTCGTTGGGTGAGGGGTCCCTTCCAGCCGCCTTGAAAGAGGCGGTGGTGAGACCCTTGCTCAAGAAGCCTTCCCTGGACCCTACGGAGCTGGCCAATTATCATCCTGTCTCCAACCTTCCCTTTCTGGCGAAGGTTGTAGAGAGTGTGGTGGCTTATCAGTTTCCACGACATCTGGAGGAAAATGATTATCTAGACCCGCGCCAGTCCGGCTTCCGCCCTGGGCACAGCACGGAGACGGCCTTGGTCGCGTTGGTGGATGATCTCTGGAGGGCCAGAGATAGGGGTTGTTCCTCTATCCTGGTCCTATTAGACCTCTCGGCGGCTTTTGATACCATCGACCATGGTATCTTGTTGCGCCGACTGGAGGGGTTGGGGGTTGGGGGCACCGTTTTATGGTAGTTTGGCTCCTACCTTTCCGGCCAGGCGCAACGTGTGTTGACAGGGGAGCAGAGGTCGACTCTGTGCCCCCTTACCTCTGGGGTGCCACAGGGGTCGGTCCTCTCGCCGCTCCTGTTCAACACATATATGAAGCCGCTGGGTGAGATCATCCGTGGTTTCGGGGTGGGATACCATCTGTACGCTGATGATACTCAGCTGTACATTTCCACCCCGAACCACCCCAACGAGGCCGTCGAAATGATGTCCCGGTGTGTGGAAGCCGTACGGGTCTGGATGGATGACAACCGACTCAAGCTCAACCCCTCCAAGACGGAGTGGCTGTGGGTTCCGCCCCCCCCCCCGGTTCAACCAGTTAATTCCATCTCTGGCCATCGGGGGCGTTCAACTTGCCCCGGTGGAGCGGGCGCGCAATTTGGGCGTCCTCCTTGATGCTTGGCTGTCCATGGATGACCATGTGACAGCCGTGGCAAGGGGGGCGTTCCACCAGGTTCGCCTGGTGCGCCAATTGCGCCCCCTATTGGACCGGGATGCCTTGCGCACAGTCACTCATGCGCTGGTGACGTCTCGCCTGGACTACTGTAACGCTCTCTACATGGGGCTTCCCTTGAAATGCACTCGTAGACTACAGTTGGTCCAGAACGCGGCCGCGCGGGTAATTATGGGGAGTACAAGGTACTCCCATGTGACACCTTTCCCGCGCGAGCTGCACTAGCTCCCTGTGGTCTACCGGGTGCGTTTCAAGGTCTTGATAACGATCTTTAAAGCGCTCCATGGCTCAGGACCTAGCTACTTGCGGGATCGTATCCTGCCCCATACATCCCTGCGACCAATTCGCTCGCACAGAGAGGGACTCCTCCAGGTGCCGTCCACCAGACAATGTCGGGGGGCGGCGTCTAGGAGTAGAGCCTTCTCTTTTGCGGGCCCAGCCCTGTGGAATGACCTTCCCCCGGATATTAGGACTACCTCTGACCTCCGCGCCTTCCGGATAAAGCTCAAGACGCACCTATTTCAAGTAGCTGGCCTGGCTCAACCATAGTTCGTTCACACTGCTCCTGACGGGTTTTTTAATTTTTGTGACTTTTAGACTTTTATTTGGGGATTTTAAACTATGTTTTAACTGCCTTTTCTTATCTTCATACCTCCTCCATGTACACGTGTTCGTTTATTCTGTGTGTGTATTGTCCATATTGTTTTTATGTGTTTTATTGTACGCCGCCCCGAGTCCTTCGGGAGAGGGTGCGGCTAAGAAATAAATTTGTTATTATTATTATTATTATTATTATGCATGCATGCCAGCCAGCTGGTCTTCGCGTGTGCCGGAATAACAGAAATCAAAAGACCAGCTGGCCGGCACACGCATGCTTGGTTTTTGGCAGTTTTGGCTACTTTTTCTGGGCTGTTTTTTGGGGGGGGCGTTGGCCATTTTGGGGGCTGTTTTCTGGTGCTCTAACACCCGCAAAGACCAGCCAAGCAACCAGAAGAGCAGCTGGTGACAGCATCTGTGCCCACAGAGAGGGCTCTGCGTGCCATCTCTAGCACATGTGCCATAGGTTCGCCATCATGGCTATACTGAGTTAGCACTAAATGGATCCAAAGAATATTTGTTGGGAGAGAGGGTTGAATGGCACTGAGAACTTTTCAATGTATTTAAAGTAATACATATTATTCTTTTAAAATATATACTAGTATTTCATTAGTTTAAAATACCACTCTATATTTCAGAATTAGCCCAGAGCCCCAATTCAGGTTAAGACAATTGACACTTCTTCCACTTTGTTTCATATGCCTTCATATACCTACCTACACTTAGGATGGCAAAAAATAAAATGAGAAAATTTTCATTGATATCCATGGAGGGTTTGTGGGTTAAAATCCCTATTTCGAAATGCAAGGACAGTAATAGAGAAGAGGAAACTCTTCAACCTCATGTGTCTTGATTCACATTGTGAGCCCTATATTTGCTTCAGTGGTGGGTTCCTACTGGTTCAGCCCAGTTCGGCCGAACCGATAGTGGTTTGGCAGCCTGGGTCACTGGATCCGGCGGCGACCCAGGCCTGCCACACCCCCAAACTGTTTTCCCGGGCGGCTGCAGCAACGGTACCATCTTGGTTTTTGGTTCTGCACATGTGCAGAACAATTTTAATTGCACTGCGCATGCACGCACAGCACATACCAAGCACACAGTGCGCACAAAGCACGCACGCTCACAGCTCGCACACGAGCAAACCAGTTGTAGTGCCTGCCAAAACCAACCTCTGATTTGCTTGTGATATCTCTTGATTTATTGGGTGGTACAAGGATTTCAGTAGTGATGAAAGCTGAATTGAATCAAACCTGCACTAATTACAATTATCTTTTTAATCTCCTTTCCACCCAAAGCAAAGGCTCCGGTTAATTATTGGAAAGGCCAGTTGGTTGTTATGTTTTTAATGTAACACATACCATTGTTGCATTGTGGGTCTCTTCCAAGGATTTTATTAAAACAAAAACAAAACAAAAAAAAACCCTCAAGGGTTGCTGTTTTGTGGACGTCTCTTTGATATGTTCCAAAAGTAAAAGTCAACATGCATTTCTTTTAGAGATAGATGTGCTCAGTTAGCTTGGTTTTTAAAGTAAAATGTAGCATGAATTACACTATCTGCCTTTACAGAGAATCAACATAGTGAGTGAGGTTTTCAAATCAGAAACATTACTTGCATTAACCTTTGAAATAAATCCTCTGTTGTCTCCTGGCAGAATGGACTCAGGATTTGAAAACTGATCCAATTTTTTAAAATTTAATTTCCGCATTAATTAGTTGCAAGCAAAAAGGGAGATGATAAGGATATCTTTACTAACAGCAATGCTAGCTGTGCTAGAAGGACTTCTAGTGGCTACGGAAGTGAACTGCCCTTTGTTTTTGTTTTTGTTTTGCAATAAAGCAATGAGATTTATTGGCATACACAGAATAATCTGTTTCTATGAAAGGCAAATACATCCAGCTCAACTGGATCTCCCTACAGAACCTTGAACTGAATTGTGCTCAAATGAACAATGCTTCTCTTCAATAGGAAGAAAAAGTTGGCTTCTTTCCTTTTTCCAGCAATAAACACTATTGAAATGCCATCATTGCACACTTTGGTGCCATACTTAAAATATATGCAGCCAACATGGCTAATTTGAAAGCTGCTGGAAAGAATATCCATCTGGTTCAGTTCCAATCAGGAAGAAAGACACTGGAAACATGGGAGGCTGATTGGAAAGATGGTTTAATGATGAGCAGAATCACCAGCGTTTATGTTTCTGGTGCAGCTGACCAACTGGTTTGGTCAGTATGTGGATTTTTATACACATTTTTCTACAGCATTTTGTAATATAGAGGCTTGTTTTGTGTATTTCGTTGTTTGATTTTAATTAGTTTGTCTCGCGAATGAGTCTAAAGTGCTGGCTTCCTTGGATTTTTTAATCTTGCTTAACAAATGTGATTAATCCTAGTTGCTGGCTTCCTTGGGGTTTTAATCCTGTCTTGAATGGATTACCAAATCTGCATTTTTAAAAAGTGGCCTCCTCGGTATCTGCTGCTAAAGCTAAAAGCTAAAGAAGATTGTCCTAGCTGCTACATATATGGAGACTATCTAGGAATTCCAATTCTGTTGGCTAACATTAGGAAATCAGAAAAATATTTCAGAAGAAGGCAATGGCAAATCACCTAATGCCAGGGGTCCTTAACTGGGCTGCATGAGAGATGGGCAAGTGCATGCACATGAAGCTCCCCTCGCATGAGCAGAGAGTACTTGAGATCACACATAAAGCTCCATTCACTCATACAAGGGCCTGCCGTTTGTATGAAAGCCTGCCACTCACACGAATGGAGCTTTGCGTATGAGCACAAGCAATCCCTCACTCACACACCAAGCTCCATTTGCGTGAGTAGAGGATATGCATGCCTGCTGTTTGTGCAAATGGAGCTGTGCATTCTTGTGCACCTGCCACTCAAACGCCCTCCCCACTCACTGGACCAGACTGCCTTAAGGGGAGCAGTATCTTTTGTGATGTTAATATTATTCCTGTACCCTCAATCTGTATATGTAAATAACTCACTTTTTTATTAATACTTTAATATTCTCATTTCAAAGAAACAAAATCCAGGGTAAGGTTTGCATCATTTGCAGAATTTTCAATTAGGTGAAACATTAAAAATTGTTGGGTTTGTTTCTAATATATTTAGAGGATGAACAAATTGACGAACAAAGCCGTGTATAAATTGAATTTTTCCATGATGAATTCTGTCAAAATTCCATACATGGAACATGGAAGCTTCATTTGACTTTTTAAAATAGCATTTGATAGTCCTGGTTCAGAAAGCAGCAAATTTAGTTTGCGACAGTGATACCACCAAGATTGACATATATGCTATAAATCAGGGGTCTACTACGCCTGGGCTTTGGCCTACTACCAGGCCAGGGCCTATTCGGAATTGGGCCATGTGACTGGGTGGCCGAAGCACCTGTGCGTGCATGCACACAGCTGAACTTGCATGGGCCAGTGGGCAGTTGTGCATGTGTGCACCAGCCCGCCACTCGCGCACGGGCGCAGTTCTCCTCTCCCACCACAGCTAAGCTGCAAAGTCTGGGGACCACTGGTATAAACCTCAGAATCAGCCTGAATGTGGAATTCTGGGAGTAGCAATTCCAGGATGCCTGAGGAGACTCTACTGAGCACACCCTACTAATATACTTCTATAAGGAACTAGCTATACTGAGATCTCAGAAAGATAAAAAGAAGGGAAAGCAGCAGTCTGTTCCATGTAGAGTAAACTTGTATTATTTACTATTAAATAATAAAAAGGTAGTAGGCCAATGGAACTCAGTATACTACAGCTTGACTGCAGAAATCTACATGATTTCCTCTTGATCAGTGGTTCCCAACCTTTTTGGGGCCAGGTGGGCTAAGCATCTCTAAAATCCTGATGACACCCCCCCTTCCCAATGACATATAATTCTTACTTTACTCAAAAAGTGAATTCTACTCACGCGGAGAAAGCCTAGAAGGCCATTAACCTGGTTTAAACAAGGTTCAAATTGCGCTCATTAAAAATCAAATTGTCCCCCCCTTGTGGGGCATTGGAAACCACTGATCTAGATGGACACTAAGAGACCCAGAAACATTAAATTTTTGCTGCCATCTAATGGTCACCTATATATTTGCATACAAAACCTAGTATGCCTTTTTTACTCGAATGACTCAAAAGCACTGCCACAGAAACAGATTTAGCGGGTCATGATGTCTACCAGCTTACACTCTGCTTATGTATGACTAAAGGGATGTATGTTCCCTAATCTGCATTAATATAGCTCAAAATAACTTTCATAGCAGCATGAAACTTTGACCTATTTAAAGACAGCAAATTAAAGCGCATGAAGGAACACAAAGAGTAACAAAATACTTTTACAATATTTTCCCCTTGAATCTTAGATCCTCTCTGCTGCATTGTGCCTAAAATGTTCCCCCAGTCTATCAATAAAACATTAAGGAGCTATGAATTTATTTCTTATTTATCCTTAGAAGCAGCAGTAGGGTTGCTTTTGTTGACCAACCGATTTGGATGAAAATCTTTCACTCCTTAGAAGTTGATCTAGCCCTCCCGCTTCAATAATACAATACAATACAATACAATACAATACAATACAATACAATACAATACAATAGTAGAGTTGGAAGGGACCTTGGAGGCCTTCTAGTCTAACCCCCTGCCTAGGCAGGAAACCCTATACCGTTTCAGACAGATGGCTATCCAACATCTTCTTAAAGACTTCCAGTGTTGTGGCATTCACAACTTCTGGAGGCAAGCTGTTCCACTGATTAATTGTTCTAACTGTCAGGAAAATTCTCCTCAGTTCTAAGTTGCTTCTCTCCTTGATTAGTTTCCACCCATTGCTTCTTGTTCTACCCTCAGGTGCCTTGGAGAATAGTTTGACTCCCTCTTCTTTGTGGCAACCCCTGAGATATTGGAACACTGCTATCATGTCTCCCCTAGTCCTTCTTTCTCTTAAGCTAAACATACCCAGTTCCTGCAACCGTTCTCCATATGTTTTAGTCTCCAGTCCCCTAATCATCTTTGTTGCTCTTCTCTGCACTCTTTCTAGAGTCTCCACATCTTTTTTACATCGTGGCGACCAGAACTGAATGCAGTATTCCAAGTGTGGCCTTACCAAGGCATTATAAAGTGGTATTAACAATTCACGTGATCTTGATTCTATCCCTCTGTTGATGCAGCCTAGAACTGTGTTGGCTTTTTTGGCAGCTGCTGCACACTGCTGGCTCATATTTAAATGGTTGTCCACTAGAACTCCAAGATCCCTCTCACAGTTACTACTATTGAGCACAGTACCACCTATACTGTACCTATGCATTCCGTTTTTGTTGCCTAAATGTAGAACCTTACTCTTTTCACCATTGAATTTCATTTTATTAGAGAGTGCCCAATTTTCACATACAGATCCTTCTGTATCTTAAGCCTATCTTCTGGAGTGTTGGCTATTCCTGCCAGCTTGGTGTCATCTGCAAATTTGATGAGTTCCCCATTTATTCCCTCATCCAAATCATTGATGAAGATGTTGAAGAGTACTGGGCCCAAAACAGAGCCTTGGGATACTCCACTGCATACTTCCCTCCATGTAGATGCAGTTCCATTGAGAACTACACGTTGAGTGCGGTTGGTCAGCCAGTTACGAATCCATCTGGTGGTGATGCTGTCTAACCCACATTCTTCTACTTTATCCAGTAGTAGGTTATGGTAATAGGGGGGCGGTCTATAAATCAAATAAATAAATAAATAAATAAATAAATAAATAAATAAATAAATAAATAAATAAATAAATAAATAAATAAATAAATAAATAAATAAATAAATAAATAAATAAATAAATAAATAATAAGGAAGTCAGATTGTAATAAATCAAATGTAAATAAATCAAATGTAAATATTCAGTAAGTGCTGCTTTTCTACATTGTACTGGTCATTTGTGACTAATAAAAGAGTGGTGCGGTGGCCTAGAGGTGGAGCTCCCATCTCACAATCAGGAGGCTGTGAGTTTGATCCTAGGTAGAGGCAGCTATTTCTCTCTCTGGGCACAATGATAACTATATCTGCTGAAAAAACTCCGCATTGGTGACAGGAAGGGCATCTGGCCAGTAAACACTCTGCTAGCTTCGTTCAGTTGCCCAGACACCATCCCACAAGGGATTATGGGGTCATTAAAAGAAGATGATTTGTGACTATTAGAAGGTTTGAATTCCTGAGAATCCCATAACAGCCAAGGAAACAAACCAATGGATCATTGACTACATCAACCCAGAGTTCTCTTTGGAGACACAAATTACCAGACTCAAATTATCCTACTTTGGACTCTGGAACAAGTTCTAATGTTGGGAAAATCAGAATGAAAGAAAAGAGGACAACCAGCAGCAACATAAGATGAACTTAGTTACCATGGGGATAAGTACATCATTGGCAGATTTGGAAGAAATGAATAGGGATAGATGGTCATGGGGAAAAACTTATCTATGGCTGCTAAAAGTTGAAAAGGAGATGATAGCTTCTCTATATCTATACAAAAGAAAGTCAAGTTATTCTTTTTCTTCCTTCTTTACGTTTTTTTTTGCATTTTTATTTATTTATGTTTCATATTTTTAACTTCCATCCCCTATATTGCTTTCTGACTTTTTCTTTCTTTTTTATTCTTTTTCTTCTTGCCTGTTTACTTTTTACCCATTTTTTAATTCAATATTTTTTTTTAAAGAAAGAAAGAAAACAATTTGACGGGACATAAGCAATTAATTGAGAAAGCTTGTACAAGATTTGCAACATACACTCTAAATGGTAGGATGTAGACCCAAAGAAGGGGACCTGGTGGCTCAGTGGCTAAGACACTGAGCTTTTCAATCAGAAAGGTCGGCAGTTCGGTGGTTCGAATCCCTAGCGCAATGTAACAGGGTGAGCTCCAGTTACTTGTCCCAGCTTCTGCCAATCTAACAGTTCAAAAGCACGTAAAAATGCAAGTAGAAAAATAGGTACCACCTTGGTGGAAAGGTAACAGCATTCCATGCGCCTTCAGTGTTTAGTCATGCCGGCCACATGACCACAGAGGCATCTTTGGACAGCCCTGGCTCTTCGGCTTTGAAACAGAGATGAGCACCACCCCCTAGTGTTGGGAACAACTAACACATATGTGCGAGGGGAACCTTTACCTTTACCTTAGACCCAAAGAAACTACACAAATGAAAAAGAAAAATTCTAAGACAAATTTCTGTCTTGGCTAGTTACCATTTCTTCAAGGACTTCCTGGATCTTCTATTACTCTGCTTTACTTTGCCTGTAGTTCCTATTGATTGCTTTAAGGAATGAAGTTAGTCCTCTGTTTTTCCTAGCCCTGGTTCATAGCTTCTATAAAAGTTCTAACTATTCCCATGTGAAGGGCTTGTGAAAACTGATTCTGTGAATATAGGAAAAAGAACACTTTGTATGTATATATCAGTGGTGGGATCCTGCCGGTTTAACAAATAGTTTGGTGATTGCATGCACATTCACAGTTTTAAAAAAAACTTACCTTTCACGTTACTGCTAGGGAGTAACACAGCTGAGGCGTGGCAATCGACTCTGCTGCGTGAATCAGATGAGAAGATATAGGTCAGTAAAGCACAGGGGCAGGCAGGTGGGGCCACCTGATCGTCAGAGCGAACCGATTCGCTTCCAGCTGATTGTCGGAATTACTGGTTCAACCAAACTGGTCCAAACCAGTAGAATCCCACCCCTGGTATGTATGTATGTATGTATGTATGTATGTATGTATGTATGTATGTATCTTTGTATGTATGAGGGGTGGGTTCCTGCCAGTTCTAACCTCTTCTATAGAAGATGTTCCACAAATCTACAGTGCCGTTTAGAACCGGTTCGAGCTCCCTCCCCCCATCCGTCCGCACATCATAAAGATGAAGAGTGAAACAAGGAATTCTGGGAGTTGAAGTCCACAAGTCTTAAAGATGTCAAGTTTGAACACCCCTGGAGGTATTTTTTCTAAAGGGTTATGGGTGGAAGGGTCTTGTAACTTGACAGCTTTAAGACTTGCGTGCTTCAAATGCCAGAGTTTCTGAGCCAACATTTTGGTTGCTAAGCAAGAGCATTGTTAAGTCACCACATTTTACAAGTTGGCCACTCCCACCCAGTCACATGGCTGGCAAACCACTCCCACCCAGTCACATGACTGGCAAGCCACTCCCACAAAGCAGGCCACACCTACAGAAGAGGTTCTAAAAAAATTTGAAACCCACCATGTATGTATGTATGTATGTATGTAAAAATATTGGCCACTGAATGCCAATGTGTTGCATACAAAACTAGGGGGAAAGTAGTATAAAATCAAAAAGGCCCAGACAAAAATAATCCAATAAACACAAAATCAATAAATCAAAAGAAAAAAGAAAAAGAAAACGGGATCTAAATAATAAACATCAGGGTTGGACTTGGGACCAAAGTCAGGTTTTAATGTTCTAATTATGGGAAGCCCCCCCCCCAAATGAAATATTTTGGGGGATAATAAAAGAGGTAGAATATTACATTTTTCCAAAGGAGAAATGGAGAAAAAACTTAACAGAAGCAGAAAGCAGCCGTAACAGCCTCCAGCAGAGGCCTCAAGTCTTTAAAGATGGATATTTTGTGCCCATTAAGAAAGACTGGGCCAGCCTATTCACAAACAAAACACCTTCGCCTCCAGTTATGGGATTAAAATTTACATCCTTCTCCACCCAAATTCTAAGAACAGGACATGCCCTTTAGGACAGAATAGGATTAACCCACCACCATTAGAATTGCAAAAGACACAGAACTCACTACATTGCACAATCCCCAGCAGCATTTCAGAAACTGTAAAAATTCTTGCACTCATCAAAGCTAGTTTGTCAGCTGTCCCAGAAATACACTGTGGTTCTGCTCATCAATAAATGGACATACTTTGCTAAGCAGCTAGCTTCCATTTTATTTCCAGCATCTTTCCCAGATTGGAACTGAACCAGGTGGATTTTTCTCCCAACAAAACCCTAGGAGAGAGGCTGCAGTCCTCATCTTAGAGAGGATACTGCTCCAGAGAGCACTGGGGCTGCAACAGAGAAGAAGCTCATAGATAAGTTTTCAGCAGTCAGCAAATGCCATATACACAATACTTTGTCTTCCTTTTCAAGGCATAGGGCAGTGATGGTTAACCTTTTCGGCCCAAGTGCCGAAATTGGAGCTTGCGCACGCTGGAGCAGCAGAACCCAGAAGAGCAGCATGCGCCCACAGAGAAGGCGCTGTGTGCCACCTCTGGCACACGTGCCATAGGTTTGCCATCACGGCCATAGCGTATAAAGGGCTATAACTGTAAAGCGTTTCAACTGTCAATCAAAACCGAGATATATATAAATATTCTATTGATATGCCCATTGAAGTGCTGGAACTGATTTGTACCAATTTGTGAGAGCTGATTGTTAACATTTTCAGAAATTTTGTGAGTTGCCTGAGAGCATAACTAACCACCAATGCCCAGCATACAATCAAATCTTCGATAGCGAGTGATGCAGGAGGTCAGTAGCCAGCAGAGTGCGTTGTCAAATATTTATCAGTACACAACTAGATAGGGCCCAAAATGTATGGTATGTGAATTTAAAGCGCACAGGTACTTTCCTACATTTGAAATCTGGGCTTGCTGTGAAACTGTTGACTGACAACCTTCAGAAAGCTTCAATATATTAGATAAATTTGATTGCCTAACAATTATACAAAAGGTAGGAATAAGATTTCATAATATTCATAGAAGAAAAACTAGGGTGGTTATTTTTCCCACTGCCCTGGATGCTTTATCACCCCTATTATTTTCATTCCTCTAAACATGTCTTCATCCTACAAAGCTACAGTATAACTTTGCCATGTTGAATTAGGTCCAAAAGCAAGTTGGTGACTTCAAATGCCACTTCAAAGCTTCTCATCTTGATATATTTCCTTTCAGTGATTCTGGCCTTTAAAGGAGGGGGGGGGGGATTCCCAACCAAGGCAAAAACAAGGCCAGCACTTTTTGTTATTTTTGAGAGATCCAGATCCATGAAGAACAGGAGGCCAGGTATCTTTGCAGTATCCTCCTGTAGCTGATCTTCATTGGGAACAATTTGACACTGACTTTAAAAGGTAAAACAAACTCTACCATACAATTTTTTTTAAATTAACTAATAGTATCTATTATTAAAGACCAATCAGATCCTTTTTTGCACAAAGTGATGTTTTCAATATAGCTATTTTCACTGAAACCACTAGAGGACACCTGCCATCTATATTTTGCTTCTTTTAATCCCCTTTCTAGAAGCTCCAAGCTAATACCTACAAAAAAAAGCCCAGGGTTTTGTCTTGAAGCAGGATTACACAAATACATTTATGATTGACACTGAATTTCTTCAAACTATTTGAGGAACTGAAAACAGCATTTCTTTTTCTCATTGTTTCTTTTACAACAAGTTGTGTCATTAGAATAGTAAGGAAGGGCCAAAAATAGTATATTGTTTTCCTATCTCGGAGGAATGAGAACTACTTTAGAATAACACTTAGTTACTTTATACTTTTGCCTGAAAGTGTAGTATTATTTTAACCAGCACTAATTATTTCGTTCATGTGCAAAATTTTCTTTCATAAGTGCAACATTATAGGAAGCTCACTGGCATAATTCTTTAAGACATTCACAATTTCTGTTGTGATATCTATTAATTTCTTAGTATTAAAAAAATCAGCAGACTGGAAGAAAGATAGCCAAATTAATTTGGAGGAGCAGTGTATGCTTATCAATGTGTGCTCACGAAGCTCCCTTAAATGTTTGCAGTGGAAGAAGAGGAACTGTAGGAGGAGGAGGAATAATTATTTCCAGAGTTATTTCTTCTGGACCACAGGGAAGCACTGATACATACTTATACAACTAAAATGATACCATTCAGTATTTTGCTTGGAAATGTGCCCAGTTGTCCAGGAAAAAAGATAAATATTTGGTGTGGTGGGACTGTGAGTTTAAGTCCCACCTTAAGCACAACACGAGCTAGGAGACCTTTGGCCAGTCACTCCCTGTCAACCTTAGAAAGGAGGCAATGACAAATGGCTACTTAAAAATTTGCTCAGAAAATTGGCAGGACTTGTTGGGGCAGTTCCCAGAAGTCAACAATGACTCAAAGACACACACACACACACACACCAGTGGTGGCTTCCAGATTGCGTTCCAACCGGTAAGGTTGGAACGGCCCCGGCATCACCCACATGCAGGTGCGTGGCGCGTGCATGCATTGTAGCTTCAAATGACACTTCCGCAAGCCTCCGCAACACTCCAGCTGCTCAGTGGAGCGTCGTGCAGGCACTCTATGCACCATGTGCGTGCGCGGAAGCTCCAACATCTTTAAATCATGGTAAGGAGCGCGGGCGGGTGGGTGGGCCCTCCGGAGCACCGTACCGGAATGGTATCCGGTGCTCTGGGCAGGCTCCGATATACCACCTGAAGCCCACCACTGACACACCCACACTAAAAGGTGATTCAAACAGAGCATCCTAATGGCAGGAAATAATTTGATGAATTGGTTTTCAGGAAAAAATATTGGTGCTTGGTCATGTTTTCTATTTTGGCAGAATTTCAAACTAACATTGACTTATCTAGGCCTTACTTGAAGCCCCATTTTCCCTGAATCATAACACTTTTTGCTCACATATATCTTCATTGGTTAAAAAATGCAGTTTATCAAAGGGTATTTTTGTCAAAATATTCAACCACTTGAATTAACCACAACAGTTAAATTCAGTTCTTCTACCTATCAATGCCCAGGGTTTGATACAGGTAGTCATCGACTTACGACCACAATTGAGCTCAACATTTCTGTTGCTAAACAGTACAATTGTTAAGTAGGTTTTGTCCCATTTAATAACCTTTTTTAAAACCATAATTATTAAGTGAATCATCACAGTTAAGTTGGCAAGTGATGGTTAAGTATAGCTGGCTTCCACATTGATTTTGCTTATCAGAAGGCCACAAAAGGTGATCCCATGACCTCTGGACACTGCACAAGCATTGACAAGAACCCAAATTTTGTTCACTTTAAAAAATAAATAAATGTACAGACATTTCTAAATTCTGTTTTCATTTTGTCATTTTGGGGAATTGAGTGTAGATTCATGAGAAAAAAAATGAATTTCAACAACTGTAGAATCAGGCTGCAGCATAACAAAATTTACAAAAGTGAAGAGGGGTCTGAATGCACTGTAAGCTTTAGTTCTGGAAGTAGGTCACAAAGTAGATGTAGAAAAAGAAAATGTCCTTTATAATTTAAATGAAACACACTTCTGAAAGGTATTAATTTTACTTGGGAGGGAAGTGCCTGCTGCTGTTAATAAAAGCTCTCCTGCCAGGGAATAACATTCCCTTTGGATGATTGATCTTTAGGAAGATGACAGTAAGTGTAGAAAAGGTTTCCTTCTTCTTCCTAACAAATTTCACAATATGAAATATATGTAAATCTCTTCACTATTCTATTGTGACTTGTGGCTTTTCCAGATGTGAGTGGCATTGGGGGTTTTTTTTGAGGGGGGATTGCTGTTTGAATGTTTGTCAAATGTTTTGCTTGACCCTGTCATTGACAATTCAAAATGTTAGGAAAAGAATCTTCATGTTATGTTTGGCACGGGGTAAGAGGAAAATATGCTTTAGTTTTTCCATAAACATGTTATAGGTATACATAAGTTGGCCCCGATCAAAGGTGACAGCCTCTATGAAAGATTATCATTTTAAAAATCATTTTAAAACTCATCAATTCAGTAACAAATAATGCACTTTTCTGTGAAATAAAATAAAGTATCTTCTTCAGACAGCAAATTTAAAGAATTGAGTATCTTAGTTACCAATATTTCCAAGTTTCTCAGCCTTTAAATATCCATTTTAAAATGTCAGTAGGCCCCAGATAATTACTGTGATCTCCTATACAAACATCTCATTGTGCCAACAGAATCTCTCATTTACACAAAATGAACTGGATGGACTGATGATGTCATCTATTAGAGTACAACCCCATAGTTATGTCTTCCTTTTTTCTGACATTGCATGCCACAAAGATAACAAATTTTTTAAAAAATCTTAGTAATTTGGTTTAAAGTCAAATATTTCATCATGTATTCTTCTGGAGAGAGGAGGAGGAAGACAAGAAGAAAGAGATGTAGTTCATATTTGGAAATATACTCAATCAGGAAAAAAAATAGTGATGAGCTGAATTAGGAGATTAAATATTTGGTAATGGAGGGCTAGCACAAATAAGTATTCTGATTAGATTTTTGGTATATCAAAATATTGAAAATGGCAGTACTTACCGTGACAGGCAGAAATTTTGTGAGAATAGAATTCCGTTCCATTCCATTCTATTCTAACCTTTTAAAATTCCCTCTAAATTGGAAACAACAAAAGTCGTATAATTTCAGGCCCATCCAAACACAGCATCCTGAGTCCAGCCCTTGGGCCAGGAGGAATCACTACAGCTAATTACAAAAGCTAGATATGTGGTAGATAGTCCAGTTTTGAATTCAAATGAGTCCAAGGAATGTTCTAGCTAAAGTCAATCATACTGTGTTATTGAGGAAGGGTCATATTTAACTTTCTTCTGGAAATCAAACTAAAGCTTGATTTTCAGGGCTTGATTTTAATTAGACTGTATAATTATACTTCACTTTATCCTCGATACGGGAAGCTAATATAAAAAGTAAACATATTGCAATAGCATTATTGGCAGAGATGCAGATGTATGGTTCCCTGAGGATTTTGAGTTTCAGTTAATGGGGCTCAAAATGGCAATGCGTATGCTGCCTGTAGGAGTTTGGTATTGTCTTCCTCCCTGCAGTATTACTGTTTTAAGGCTTCTGTGCGAAGCTATTTTCAGCTTCATGATGAGATGATTATAATGTAAAAGTCATGCTGCGTGACCAACTTGCCAGGTGGTTCACTGTTCAGTTCTGTTCCTTATGAAAGGAACAAATGATGTGAGAAAAAACTTTAGATAAGCTTTAGATAACTAAGCAGGGAGTTCTGAACAACAGATTGAGCGATGGGCTTTTTTTTACACCAATGACTTCTATTCCATCCCAAGTATTTGTATTATTCATTGTTGAGCAGTCAATTTTTTTTTCTTTGAGCCATCACTGGATATTCAAAAATATCTTGTACATTTCCATTTTATTGATCCATTAACTTAACAATTTTACTGGACAGTCTTAAATTTTGAAGCAGACCATCAAACTTTCCTGCAAGCACTATGTCTTCCTGGGTTCTTAAATGCATAGAATTTATCTCTAAATCATTCATTGAAGCAAAATGTATGTTTTTCTTTTTACTAAAACAAAATTTGATTACAGCTTAAAACATGTCAAAAGCGTATCTGTTGAGTACAAAATAAATTCAACATGGTAGAGCGTTCATACAACCAACTAACACATTATTCTACCACAGCTTGAAAAGGAATTGCTTCTCTGGTCTGTTTGAGCTACAAGAAATAACAGAGCTGTCAATTCAGATAACTAAAATGACTTCTACATTTATAATCTTCCTAATCTGATAGTTGCTTAATGGTTCCTGTCATTTTAGCTATTTGTATGTCACCCAATTTATCACTTTAGGGTGACTTACAGTCTTAGCCAATAAACGTCCAAAATCAACATTAAATCATAATCAGCAGTGCTGATACTTAATCAAATTCCCATTTACTGCTCTTTCCCATGAGGCTCTGCAGAAAAGCATAATTTTGACTTCCCTCCTGAAGGATATTAAAGGAAAGCCTTTCATGATCTGGGGTGTGCAAGATATGTCACTGCAATGGGCTGTCACCGGAAAGGTAATCTGTCAGGTAATCTGTCAGTGTTTTAAGCCGTGGCCAACCTGTAATATCTACCCTGGCTTGATTTATATATATTGGGTGGGCAGACTATCTGGAAGCCATAGTTGTCATGATATCAAGGAGCCAAGCTGTAGTGGCCTTCATAGGCGATATTCTATCATCTATACACTGGATTTAAACAGGCAGCCAATGCAGTTCCTACACCATAGTATTACTCGGTTGTATCCATTTGTGATGGTCAGAAGGCAGGTAGCTGAATTCATGCCATCTCAATATTTCAGGTCATCTTCAAAGGCCACTCTATCTTGAGCACATCTCCTGGTTAGTAATAAATCAAGCAAGGGCATGATTCACGTACCATGTTTTTACTTAAGTTTATTTCTCATGTTTAAAAGGTACTTGTGAGCAGGCAACATGATATATCATTATCTTCTCTCACAAACTCTTAATATTTTTTGTATCAAGCATTTTATTGATATATTTTCTGAGGGAAGTTTATATAGGTTAAATGATATTCCCACTAGTCACTATGTCTTCAGTGTCTTATTAACAACTTTAGTAATTTGTGATTTAAATTCCATCTAGCCCTCATTGCTTTAGACGTGCGATAGACTATTTGCATTGTTGTTTTACTTCTGTATCGTATTTATTACCTGAAATTAAAGCCAGTCATGGTGTTTGAATCATGAGACACTGTTATCTCTTTCTTATAATGAAACTGTTTGTTAATAGTGGAGATAAATTAATGTGCCACATACGAGGTGGGAATATATCAAGAAGGACCCTCGTGTGCATCTTCCATGTAAGGTTCATCATTAGAATATACTAAAAAAAAAAAGCCTTAATCATCCATTTTATTAACTTAATTTATAATTTTAATGTACTCTATGCTTTATAATACTAATTCTGATGAAAAATAAAATGTGAATTTGCTTCAAATAATGTTAAATAAATTGTTAAATTATACTATTACATCACTATATTTTAAGATGTTCAAAAAGGAATATTCAATGACATTTGGTACTTCATTTAGAAGTGTCCATTAACCCTCCACACCTAACAAAAAAGTAGGGGCTTCAGGATTAATTGCATTATATTTTCCCAGTTATTAACAGATGTCTTTTAAAATAATCAGTTTTGGTGCATGATAAATTCTCATGCCCCCTCTTTTCCTATAGATAGAGCCCATATCCATTCGGGATATAAAGAATATTAAATATTGAGCATATTAAATTGGTGCCTGAGAAGTTGTGTATGATATTTTATCCTACTAATCTGATTGTGGTAACATTAATATCTTGTAAAATCAGCCACTAGATGGCTCCAATCTCCAGACCAGTGTTTCTCAATCTTGGTAAGGTGAAGATGTGTTCAACTCCAAGGATTCCCCCAGTAGCCATGCTGAGTTGAAGACCACACATTTTCAAATTGCCAATCTTAAGAACCACCGCTCCAGACATTCAAGAGTTAAGGGCCACTTGAAGAGTCTAGTTACCATCTTTGCACTATTATTTGATTTGGCCATGTAGCTAGACTTGGTTTGTTTAAATTATGGTGCACATTGTTCATGAAGTATGCAAAGGAACAATGGTGAACATTTGCAACATGAATGCTTATACAGTAATACCAGATTAGTATCATTAAAATTATATTACTCTTTCTCAGGACTTTGTACAAAATGGCACTGGGAACCTGCTGGAGTTCAAAAAAAAATGCAGTTGAACATGTTAGAGGATTAGGGTAGGGCTAACATTGGGAATTAAAAGCTTTTTAGATCTTCTGGCTGTGGGAGGAAATCTATGGTACACATTATCTGTGATTCTACAACTTTCTCAAAAAGAAGAATAGGCTGAACACAGAGGTACCATTTCAGAAGAAAAAAATGCTTTTTCAAAGGTACAAGGAACCAGATGTTTTTGTTTGCTTGTTTTTGTTTAATTTGGCACATGCACCAGCTGCCAGCTTTTGTTACCATCATGCATCACATCCAGAGCTGACATGAAATACAGTCCCAATGTGGTTAGACTCTGGAGCTTTCCATCAATAATAAATGATGTTGTACACTAAATAGATGCTGGCCATTGATGTTTCTTTCCTGCTTAATTCAGAAAACAGAACCTTTCACTGATTTAATGCATTAATGATATGTCACATTATATCTGTAACTTATCTATTTTTTTCTGTTTTAAGAAATGTTATTCTACTTTTTTCTGATAGGTTGTAGGTTATATTGAAGAGAATCAAATCTTCAAATAAAAATCCTTGTGTTTCAATCTCTACTGGTGCCTTGGTTCAATAATCTATTATTATTGTGCTTTATATATTTTATACATTACTGAAGGACAAAGATTTATTACACTGAGCACAGCGGGGTTAATTCACAGAACCACCCACTCATGAATGCTTTTTACAAAAATGTCACCAGCAGATGGTGGCATTTACACTGATGAGGATTTCATTGAGACCTTCTAATTTGGCATGTAATTAATGAGATTTACATGGCACGTCTCATTATGAAAGTACAGAATGTGTGAAGGCAAGTGCAAAAGAAGATGATACGTGAATGGACAGATCTAGCAGTGTGTGTGTGTGTGTGTGTGTGTGTGTGTGTGTGTGTGTTGAATAGGAAACAGGGCGAGGTACTATTTGATATGGGTGGCACCAGTAGCTATGAAGTTTGCTTTTTGGCATCCCGTATATGTGTCCACAAATAAGGACTTACATCTCTACTCACAAGGCAGGCATGAACTAGGCTGGAGACACAGCGAAGAACTATGTCTTTATGAATGATGTCCAATACAGATAGTTGGTAGTGACTAAAGAGGCTTGTATAAAGATTGCACCCCATGGTCTTTCAAATCCCACTCATGCTTTTCCAATGCTTCCGTCTACTTGATGGAGTCTTGGTCTTCCTTATCTCATAAGCTCTCATTGCTCATTTACATTCCTACTCAGAGAATTGTTGGCTGTTAGTGGAACTCTGGCAGCCCCATACTTTTTCCACCACCATCACCACCACCACACATGCTACTTAACTCCCTCAAAGCCCCTTTATTCCATTCCATTCCACTTTCTCAAATTCTCCTTCCATTCTCCTCCCTCATTAAATAATCCCTTTTCTTTTCTTGCCCTTCCAGAGGGGTGGTGGTGTTGAAAAACCTTCCAGTTTGCCCTTAAACAATGGCTCTCAAAGTCTTAATTAATGTTAAATGCCAAAGGGCACAGACCCCAGACATTTAGCAGTCAACTCAAGAAAAGAGAAGTAGATGAACTTTTCTAGTGAACAGCATCAAATAAAACATATTCCTAAAAGAGATCATTAGAAAAAGTCTGCCTTTCACAGATGAAACCTAAGTTTCTTTTGCAAACTGGAAAGTGTATGTTTATAGTTATTTTCAGCCAAATACATTGCAGAAGAACTAAGTGAGAATTCTAATTATCGCTCCCCATACCATTAGTTTTCTCAAATATTTATTCAAAGCATTTCTCAGTTTTCTTTTCCCTTACTCGTAACTGATATCCCATTTGTTTTGCACACTCCAGATAGTTAATAGATCAATCAAATATAATGAGATGACATAGCATAACTATAAACAGCTGGTTTGTAAAATGAAGTTCTCCACTGTTTTTCCTCTATTTTGGAAATGCCAGAAAAAGCTTGTAGAGCTCAAATCTGGAGCCTGTGCTGTCTCCCTGGGCCTTAGCTGTACAGAAGAAAATGATCTGTACTTGTTAAAGCTCTGTGTGTGTGTGTGTGTGTGTGTGTGTGTGTGTGTGTGCGTGCGTGTGTGTAGATTAACGCTATTGAAATTTATGCTGAATGACTGTAGTGGAATTTTATTTCTGCAAATGTGGCCATAAAGCCAAAATTAATAGCTTTTAACAAATGAAAATGCAGATAATTGCTGACAGTGGAATAATTTATTTCATCAGTGCCATGAACTTCCATTAACCTCTTTCACCCTTCATCCACCAAGGAAGGAAGGAAATGCTGCAGGCCACATACCTCTTTAGTTTAAAGTTCCCTACTATAACCATCTGTAGGTCATTTCTCTTTTCTCCATTCCCTTGTCCAGCACCTGTCTCACAGGCAAAGGAGCTATCTTTGAATTGACCCCGTGGAGGGAAATTTCCGATGCTAAATAATGAAAGGCATTAGAAAAAAGTGATGACATAAATAAGGTGTTGCAGACTGATGACAATTGAATTGACTTCTATTCATAAAATCAGTGCAGTTTTTTTCAGCATCAGAATTGGCTTAAAATTAATTCACTGGAACAATATTTAGCCAAATGTTGCTGAAGTGCTGTATCAGTCTTGTTTTCTAAGCATTCCCCTTCCATCCTTGTTCACAGGCAACTCAGAGTATAAAATTTGCATGTGAATAAAGAAGCAGGGGCTGTCCCTGTCACCCCATCCTTATAGTCTCTTAGCTGGCAAGGATGTGCACAATCAGAGATATTCTATATTTTAAAGTGATCTGTACAAGTGAGTAAGCGTTTAGTTTAGTTTAGTTTAGTTTAGTTTAGTTTAGTTTAGTTTAGTTTAGTTTAGTTCAGTTCAGTTCAGTTCAGTTTAGTTTAGTTTAGTGTCATTGGGCAATGATGTTATCCCTCTGGAGCACTGTCCTCTCTGCCACTGTGCAATTGGCAAACCATACACAGATGCAGTAAGTTAAAATACTCTCTATGGTGCAATGATAGAAGGTCACCAGCAGTTTTTCATTCAGTTGTTGTTTCCTGAGAAGTCTCAGGTAGTATAATATCTGCTGGGCCCTTTTGACCAGTGCTGCAATGTGAGCGCCCCAGGTAAGGTCCTCCTTTATGATAACACCCATAAACTTAAAACTGGCCATTTGCTCCACTCAGTCTCTATTGATAGGCTGGATGTCTGATCTATTCCTTCAATATCTGTGATCTGTGTGAAGAGGACACTCATAAAACAGGTTTCCCAATTAGATGAAAAATTCTACTCCAGCCAATAACCCACCCTTCCAATTTACTATTTCATATCTCATATGCATGAGAAAAGTGGATGGGGACATGAAAAAAAATGGAAAACTTGACATGCTGCGTGCTATTTTTTAAGTTTTTCTCAATCAATTACTTATTGTGGTTTCTCAGCAATCCAAAATCCATTTAACTGGAATGCTAAAACCAGTGAGATTTTCCTTTGAGAAGACTTGGACAGAATTAAGACATTTCTTCCGTGTACTTTTCATCTTTTATGTTTCAGACTAAGAACTTCTTGCTGTGTGTGGAATCTAAAGAATGACTCTAAGGAATTATTTTTATGAATGGTTCTTGGTGTGGTACATGAGGCAAAAGCCATTATTGCTTAACACTATGGAAACCCTTGGAAATAATGCATACCCTGCTTTACACAATGCATCAAAATTAATTACTGCCTACAACTATTTCATAGAATCATATTTAAAGCTTGGCTTTAAAGTTTCCTAAGCCACCAAGTGCTTGCAAAAACTATTGAGCAAGTACAAAACCTTCAAATTAATCAGAGCAAATTGGATTATTGCTTAAACTTTTTTTACAAGATATTCTGGTCCAGATCTTAAAGTTTTGAAATATTGAATTTCTGACTGTGGTATGTGGCTCAAGGTTGAATTCTCTGAATCTCCAATAAATTGTAAATCACTGGGAAATAGTGAAACTTACAAACTGGTTACAGGGGAGCCCCATACTAGTTATGGATTTATCAAAGTACTTATTGATTTATTTTGATTTGGCACTGCCCAACTCCAGAGCAATTCTAGGCAGTTCACATTATAATGAATAGAAAAACAAATGAGGACAAAGGGGAACTGCATTTTAAACTTCCATGCAGAGCCTTGCCAGTTAAGGGACTAAAAAGTTGGGTTGCTTTGTTTTGCCTGGATTGAAATTACACATGGCAGGTCTTTTATAAAGCTTTAAACCATTAATAAAAAATATCCTTGATGCAAATTATGGCATGGCAACAAGCTGAGGATCCTCTGTAGGTGATGGAAAATTTGATCAATTTGTTAAAGAGATGAAAGAGCTGCTAAATAATTTTTGAGACATGTTAAAAGGCTTGGAGGAAGATGAAGAGGCTACCATAACTTTGGAATGTGCTGGTTATAAAGTTTGCCCCAAAGAATGACTCAAACAAAAGGAACAATCCCAATGAACTGCTTAGCAAATGCTTCACAGTATTTATAGCTGTCAACTGAGATACTTTCATCAAGGCAAAAAAGAAAGATGTTTTATGTCCATTTGAGGGTAGGGCATCATTCTTGCAACGGTAACTCTTGCAAAATGAGTCCGTCAGGATCATAAATCCATTGAACACCTGCATAGATGCACTGATTGTCCTGATTAACACCTCTAAAAAAATTGAAGATGTGTTAGGAGAAGATTAAAGAAAAATAAGAGCTGTAGTAACTGATAATAATCTCAAAATGTTCAGAAGGAGTATCTTCCTTGTGCAATATTTTTGAGGAAAATAGTTTATGACAAACAATTCTGTGAAGTTATAATGGGGCTTTCTGTCTAGGTGCATAATTCTTGGATATGATTATAATGAGGAGCTTCAGTTATTTAAACAAAATTATTGCTCAACCATCCACTCCATGTTCTAAGTATGTCCAAGGCATCATAACCTTTGTTCTACTTTATCATCACTATCTATGGATTGCAAGCACATTCAGAAATCAGCTCCTCATTCAGCAATGGGCATAATAGACAGCATAATTAAGTTTGTGCTTATCCCCTGGGGCTGAAATACAGTTTCTCCAGGAATTACCAAGTGCCAGTAATGTGTCCTTGCCAATTTGCAGCCAGTGCTGTGTCTACTACAGCATATCACTATCCTGAGCCAGCTCTCAATAGTAGAAAGATGCTTAGTTTTCCAATGCAGTTATATTATCTCAAAATAAAGCTATAAAAATAACTTTAACATTTTAAAATGTGGAAACGACTCCTCCAATCAATTGTGAGCAGCCACCACAGCAATGATTTGAAAAATTCTACAGCAGTCCTTTGAAGCATATATACTCTGCTTCTATGCATACAGCAGCATCACCATTCAGTGTGTGTGATGGACTTCAACTGCACTTCCATCTTTTATTTCTTTATTTCTTTGTCAAATTTATTTGCTGCCTATCTCGCCATGGGGTACTCTACGTGGCCTACAGCAATAAAAATGAGGAAATGAAAAGAGTGTAAACTTTATCTTCCTAGGCTAAAAATCCATAATGTAGCCATGAAATAAAGATCTTTAACCTGGGGCAATAACATAGGAGAACTATGTTAGTCGAAGGTGGCAAAAATTCATGAGAAGTTTGGTAGAACCTTTTCTTACCGTAAAAATGTATTAAAAGGCATAAGTTTTCATGAATCCCAGTTCATTTCAATCAGTTGCATAGATTGGCTACAGCTCACAATAATTTAATAGTCAGAAAAGGTGCTATCCCTCAATTTGGGGGAGAAAGGCTATGACATCTAGACAAAATATTAAAGTGGGAAGATATTATAAAAACAGCAAAGGAATATGTTATAAAAGCTATAAACTTCTCAGAGTAACATGTTGCTGTGAAAGCTAGTGCACTAGAAGGCTGAACCACTTCAAACAAAGGTTGCCTTTTAATTGTGTGCTGGATAAAATTGTGGATGACATACAAGATTACAAGAAGAATAATTCAGAACAATATCAAATGAAACCGGACTGCTCACTAGAAACATTAATAATAAAGCAATGCCTAACTATTTTAGACACATAATGAGGGGCAAGAGCAGGGGTGGGTTCCTGCCAGTTCTAATCTCTGCTATAGAAGAGGTTCCACATCTACAGTGCCATTTAGAACCGGTTCCAGCTCCCTCCCCCTGCTCGTCCGCACATCATCAAGATGAAGAGCGAGAGGAGGAATTCTGGGAGTTGAAGTCCACAAGTCTTAAAGCTGTCAAGTTTGAACACCCCTGGGATTTTTTTTTCTAAAGGATTAGGGGTGCAAGGGTCTTGTAACTTGACATCTTTAAGACTTGCGTGCTTCAAATGCCAGAGTTTCTGAGCCAACATTTTGGTTGCTAAGCAAGAGTGTTAAGTGAGTTTCACCACGTTTTACAAGTTGGCCACGCACACCCAGTCATATGGCTGGCAAGCCACTCCCACCCAGTCACATGGCCAGCAAGCCACTCCCACAAAGTAGGCCATACCTACAGAAGAGGTTCTAAAAAAATTTGAAACCCACCACTGAGCAAGAGTCACTAGACTATGATGCTTGGAAAAATTGAGGGTGGTTGTACTACTGAAGGTATAGTAGCTAAATCACTGCTGAACATACAAAAAGGATCTTTCAAAAATTTTAAAAAGCATGTTACCAACAGAAAATCCTAGTTAAAACATATCCATCAAATCACAGTGTCAAATATGACTGAATAACTGAACAATACCAATGCAGTTTGTTGTTCGAACCTACACAACTGAGTTTATGTATAATAGAATAGCAGAGTTGGAAGGGACCTTAGAGGTCTTCTAGTCCAACCCCCTGCCCATTCAGGAGACTCTATACAATTTCTGACAAGTGGTTGTCCAATTAAAAAACTCCAATGATGGAGCATCCAAAACTTCTGAAGGCAAGCTGATCCATTATCTGATTGTTCTCACTGTCAGGAAATTTCTCCTTAGCTCTAGGTTGGATCTCTCCTTGATCCATTTGTATATTCAAATAAAATAATGCAGAGAGTATTCTTAAATACCGCACACAGAATAGCCCAAAGCACGCACTCTGCTAGAGAGAAGTTCCCTGTGCATGAACTCCAGCATGAGTCCGAAATCTCAGAAGACTAAATTTCTGGTCCCAGTGACCAACACAGATTGGATCCTGCAACATTATCCTGAGACACACATATTCACCTTCATTTGTAAGGGAATATTGCTGTATATGGACTGAATAAAATGTAAACCATGAAATTTGGCTTCTACATAAATCTTATATCAAATTTCTTTTGATTTAACATCATTTTGGTTTGCATCCTCGCTACTTCCAGTTCAGTTCCTCAACCCTGTCATCTCAAAACTATCTTCTTTCTTCATTTGTGTAAGAAGAACAGTTCTAAAGCCTACAAGCATACACACCCAGGTATGATGTTATTACGATGTTATGACATTACGATGTTATGTTGTGTTGGTTGTGTTATGTTCTGATGTGACATGACGTTGCATTATGCTACATTAATCTATTGGCCACCCAATTCCAGTGGATGCTGAATTGCAAGAAGCACTGTGAAAACTACTATCTCCCATTCATCCCTTGCCCCTTTTTCACATCTCCAATGTGTCACACAGACTAACAAATGTGAAGGGCATGAGGTAAAACAGGAGGCAGTAATCAGTAACTGAATGGAATGGCAGTGCTATCAGACTGGTGTTAGTCTGAGGTAGCCTGTGGAGAAAGCAAAATAATACAGTAATAATCAAGATAATATAGCCATCCACTAAAATAATGAAAATTTTAAACAGCGTGGCCACCCAAAACTTCTTGTCAAAGATGTTTTGGTGAAATAATTGATAACACACATCTGGTAGAACCCTTTTCTGGTTGAAATTGACTTTTTGGAACAGTGGTCCCTTCACAAACAGTTACCAGTACTTAGATACCAGCTGCTGTGTCTACGACTAGAAGAAGCAGGACAGCAGGAGTGAAAATGATGGGATATGGTCAGTTTCCTCATTCCTCATTTCCTTCTCAGCAGAAGACTAGTGCCAGGCTTAAGTTTTTAATTTATTTTCTTTCCCCTTTGTTAGGAGTGGGTATCAAGAAATTTTTCTGTGACAGGACCAATAATAGGATCCTGGAACAATGAATGTTGCTGTATATTCTCAGCATTTCTGAGCCAACAAAAATAATGGGTTATTTTCAAACTGTTTTTGAGAAATTGAGAAATTATATTCATTTGGGAAGATCTGTATTTTTTTACTTTACTGTGTTAAATCACAACTCAGGAGGAGATGACTTCGGGCAGCCGAAGGTGACGGACGTGTGTGTCCGCCTTCTCGCTGCTTCGATGGGCTCCCCTGAAGTCTAGGGGAGCACAGGGTGCCTTGGAGGGGCGCCCTGCCGTAGGGGCGGCTTGCTGGGACCCCCTGGAATGGCAGCGGCCGCAGGGGGGTCTCCAGCTTTGCCCCAGGAGCCGGAAAGCATAGGGAGCGCACGGAATGCCACCGCACACTTCGCCGAACGCAGCCTGGAAGGAAATGATCAATTCGAACGAAACAGCTGAAGTGCGGTGAGGTGAGGGGTTTCCCCAGGTCTTTTACTGTCTTTACTCTTTTGACTGTTCTGCAGGTTTTTTGGGGGGACTTTGTTTCAACCTCTGGAGGAGTTCAGATTGGGGGGGGGAATTTTCACCCCCCCTCGGAAAAGCGGCACTTGGAAAATCTCTCCCTTTTATGGGGGAGAGAGAAAGTTTAAAATCTACTTTCACTTCCCTTAAATAATGGGGGGGGGATTCTTTTTTGACCACAACTGCGAGAGAAAGGATGGCTGAACTGATTCTTCTCTAAACTATGTATGGGAACTTTGATTTTGTTGTTTCCTGACCACCTGTACTGGCTGAGCAAATATGGTCAACTTCCTCCTTCTTCTTTGTCTTTATAAATGAGACTCCTCCCTTGGAAAACTTTATGGCTTTCAACTAATTTCCACCCCAGAGATCTCCAGGAGCCTCTTCAAATACGTTTTTCCTCTGGATTTGGAATATTTTGACCTACCTATTTGCTCTAGTTTTGTATCAGACGATTTATTCTCCTTTGGACTTACTTGGTGATCCCTACTGGCTGTGCTCTCCCACAGACACCATTTTTTGGCATAGAACAATAACTATCTCTGAGCCTCATGATGGGTCCAAAGAAGTTACCGCCTGGTAAGACCTCATCGGCCCCAACATCTTCCACGTCCAGCCCCATTGCTCACCAGTCACAACTGGGATCTTTTTTACAACCTAAAGCCTCTGAAGAGAGTGTAAAAGACTTGTCTATTCATCAGATGCTTCAATCCATCTTAAAGGGACAGGACAAAATCAAAAAACAACTGCAGGACTTAAATGAACAGCTCAGAGAGACGGAACAGCAAACCATACGGAATGAACAGAGGATAGGTGTACTGGAGGAGGGTGCGGTTGGGATGAGAGACGAGATAAAGACAATCCAAAGGGGGAATGTAGAATTTGGAAATCATATGATAAAAATGGAATTTGAAAGGATGTCTTTTTTCCTTAGGTTCCAAAACTTGCCAGAAGTTGAGAATGAAGATCTTAAGGAGATTATGACCACAATAATAGCAGAATATATTAACAGAGATAAACAACAGCTTTGGTGGGATATTGACCTGATCTATAGGATTAATTCAGCCTATGCAAGAACACACAATGTTCCAAGGGAAGTTCATGTTAAATTTCTTAGAAAAACTACAAGAGATGAGGTTCTAGGAGCTCAAAGGGGAGGACCATTAAAATATAAGGGTAAAGAAATAACCATTCTTAAACAGATCCCAAAGAAAGTAAGAGATAACAGAAGGAAATATTCCTTCTTAGCAAAAAAAAATTATACAATAATGGGGTCTGGTTTAGGTGGTTGTTACCAGAAGGCATGTTGATTTTCTGGGAGGGCAGTAGAATTAGAATCAACACAGTTGTGGAAGCAGAGGCTTTCACTAAAAAACACAGTGCTCTCCTAGGTGAAATGGGGGATGTTACACAAGAAACAAAGGAGGGAGGGGCTGAAGCTCTGCCAGTGGACGGGGGGAGGATGTGACAACTAGAAGACTCAGATCACAAAAGTGATTTGAAACATTATTGCAATTGTTGTTACAATGTACCTTTATGAAAGTGATACAAAACAAAATGATTGAAACATACTGATGATTTTGTGTTAAACTCAAAACTGCTGATACCTATGTAAATGTTGATATTTTTCTATTTTTGTTTGTAAAAGTTGTGAGACCTGGGGGGGCTTCTCCCCCCCACACGATGTAGCTGTCAAAATGTTCTATAACCTTATAATCCCTTTTCCCTGTAAAAATTTTAAAATCAATAAAATTTGAACAATAAAAAAAAAATCACAACTCAGGAGAAGCTCCAGGTTGGCAAAAAACATAATAAATATTTCTGGATCAGTTTTAAATCATATCTAATGTAGAATACAACTTTCTGTATGTTGACACAGTTCCTTTCAGGAAGATCAGAAAGGAAATAGTAGACAATACAACCACAATGCCTTCACCTCTGTGTCTCATGTTCTCCTAGTTCAAATTCCTTTCAGTATCTTGTACTAAACTCTAGTTACCATATTTTTAGCATATAAGACACACTTTTTCCCCCCTAAAAGAGGGTGAAAATTTGGGTGTGTCTTATACACTGAATGTAGCTCTGACCACTCACCGCCCGCCACCCTTTGGCCTCAGCCTCTCAGCAATTTGCCTCCTTGCAGCAAACAGCAAACAGCAAACAGTCTGTTTCAGTTTCAGCTCCAGCACAGCCTGATTAGCACAAGCAGCTGATTGTTGGTTGGATCAGCCTCCCGACTATCACCTGTTACAGGCTGCAAGGATTGCCATTGCCTATTGCCGCCTCCATGCACCCCATTTTTCGCCCTCCGCATCCCATTTTTGGCCTCCACATGCCCCATTTTCTGGCATTCTGATCCCCGCTGCCTGGAAGGGGTGGAAAATGGGGCATAAGGAGGCAAAAATGGGGCGTGCAGAGACTGAAAAGGGAGTACGCAGAGGTGGCAATACGATATGGCAATCCCTGTGGTCTGAAACAGCTTATGGTCGGGAGGCCGATCCAACTGACAATCAGCTGCTTGTGCTAATCTGGCCGTGCTGAAACTGAAACGGGCTGTTTGCTGCAAGGAGGCAAATTGCTGGGAAGCAGAGGTAGAGGCAGATTTTTTTTTCCTTTCCAAAAGCTAGGTGCATCTTATACATGGAAGCATCTTATATTCCGAAAAATATGGTATATCCTATAGCAAGCCAAAAAAAAGAGTGGGGGGAATGAGGTATCAGAGAAAGAGTCACAAATGCATTGCCTCTTACTTTTACCAGACTTATAAAAATAACCTGGCAATTACTCTTAAATATTGAATTGGAGTTGAATTAATATGTCCAGGTATTCCTCATTTCAATACAAAAACTTGGAATAGTAACTTGCTCATTAAGCGAAGCAGTTGCTAAGTGAATCTGTAGCTGTGCTTACAATCTTACTTCATTTTTCCTTTTCTTGCAGACCTGTGAAGGTCATAGAAGTTGCAGAGCTACTTTTTCATCACCTTTGTAACTCCAAACTTCACTAAAATGAGTCATTTGCTAAACAAGGTGTACTTATTTAAAGACAATGATTACACATGCAAAAAATATAAACCAGGATATCTCTTTATCAACACATACAAACAGATATCACAAGGTCTACAATGATTTTATCTCCTTTTTCTTTGCATTTGTGCCTTTAGTTGTATTTAAGAACATGTTAAAGAAATGTTAAGGTTAGTTTGCCAACATATTGTCCTGTTTCCTAAAGCAAAAACTGCAATGGGCATCAGAGAAATATAGCTCATTAAGCAGCTGCTAGAATGAAGATAATGGGGGCAAAATTTGGTTGCCTTGTTTACTTCCATTCAATTATGTCCGATTCTCACAGCCTGCCTGGAGAAATCCCTACAATTTTCTTGGCAAGAACATTGTCATAAGTGGCTTGCCATTCCCTCCTTCCTAGGACTGAGAGAGGACTGACCCATAGTCATTCAGCTGATTTCATACCCAGGCAGGACTAGAACTCCTGGTTTCTAGCCTGATGTTTTAGTCACTACCCCAAACTGGCTCTCATGCCTTGTGGCTTATCATTTACATTAATGTTGCTGTGTGATTTAGACAAAAGTGTTAAACAAGAGACTTTCCCCCACCCCACCCCTTATGAGAAGTGAATTCAAATGTGTTTGATATCCACAGACAGTTGGGCAGCAGCTGGGGTTTCATTAAAAATCCCATGTATGACCCAGAGCGGCATTAACTTTGAAAGGTTTCCGGGAGCTGCAGGCAGCGGGAGCAGATGGAATAAATCATCATCTCCAGACAGTCAACAGGGGAACCTCAGGCCACATGCTTGAATTTTTTCTCAATGAACTGCATACAAGTGAAGCATTCAGTCCATGTGACTGCAGCTGCTCTGTCCTGAGGGAAGAGCGAGGCTTTTGATTGGGCAGGCACTTTCACAGGTTATTAACAGGTCATGCTGTGACATTAGTAGGCCGGAAACATCCCATCTCCCAGGAGGCTGAACAAAAGCAGGAGAGAGTTCCTGCTCATAATTCAACCACAGTTCAGTGCTTACAGATTACTCCACATAATCTGCTTGGCAACGACACAGGCTCACCAAGGTGCTGCTATCTGATTTCTTTCTTTCTGCTTCTTTCCATTAGGATTGCCAAGAAGGGCTCTTTTTACATTTGGTTTCTTATAAAGCTCAAAAGGAGGAGCGGCCATTTCTTTGGAACATTCCAGTATCAACTGCAGAGGCAAAGAGAATATCGAGGCCTCCTTTGAGCTGCTGTTCTCTATTCATAGTATCTTGTTCTCCATTTTTATCTTCAATTGCCCTGGCGCACATGAACCGTTGAACCAAATTCAACAATGGTACACTGACGTTTTATCTTTCTTTTGTTAAGCAAAAAATTATTGGTCAAAAAAAAAGTCCCGGCCCAAAGCAGCAGGGTCACAGTGCTTATTGTGCCCGTGTCACACTCTTATGCATGCCATTGTCGTGGTTTTGACTTGACTAGGAAAGGTTCTAAATTGCCATGAGGGTGTCACATGGAACAATACACTTAGATTTGATCAAGGAATTTTATGGCCTTCATTAAGAGTTCCAGTTAAATAGGCAGGCTGGCAGGCAGGCAAATAGGCAGATAGGCAGAAGATCGAAAGATGGAGAGAGAGAGGGAGAGGGAGAGGGAGAGAGAGAGAGAGAGAGTGGGGAAGGCAGAGAAAGAGGGGGAGAGGCATGGGGTTAGATGAACCAAACTAAGGCTGGTTTCTTCAGGTTTTTATGGCCAGGCTAAGACTAGATGAAACTGAGCCTACTTTAGCCTTCCCAATGTGATGGCATAAAGAAGACTCATGTCCTAATCAACATCTCGTCTCACAAATCAAAGCTTGCAAAGACTGTGCCTAGTTACACAAGGTTCATAACCTGGAGGAGGGGGCAGGAGGAGGTGAATGTAGCTCCAGCCTGTAGAAAGATTAATAATAAGAAACTTGATAGTTTCTAGAACAGTGGTTCTCAACCTGTCCAATGCCATGACCCTTTAATACAGTTCCACATGTTGTGATGACCCCCAACCATAAAATTGGTGTCTCAGTTCCTAAGATCATCAAAAATATGTGTTTTCTGATGGTCTTAGGTGACCCCTGTGAAAGGGTCGTTCAACCCCCAAAGGGGTCCCGACCCACAGGTTGCGAACCACTGTTCTAGACGTTTCAGGCTACAATTCCCATTTGCTCCAATTATTGAAAAGTAGTGAAAGTTGTAATAAAAAAGAACCACATAAGCTTATTTACCCCTGCTTTAGAAAAAGAATCTCAATAATAGCAATAATTTCCCTGTATTTTATTATGTAATTGAATGGATTCAGTAGCTGATCCAAAACCAACAAGCCTCCCATGTACAGAAGGAAAGAATGGTTTTTTATGCTAACTTTCCACATTTCTTGGTGTTCAGAATGTAGTGTTAAATCGTAATTTAAAATTCTTGTTACATCCATGAACATCATTATACGGAAAAATAAATTTACATTTTCTTAGGCACTAAAGCAGAACATGCGATTAGAAAACTGAACCCATGTTCTACTGCAATACAGACAAATCCTTTCCAAAGATCATACAGAACAACCTTCTGGAATGTGAAAATAAGCAGATGGGTTGGGAGTTCTTTTCCAGACTTCTGTTTAAACAGTAAAAAGAATGCCGGAGCTATAGAAGCAGTGACACAAATCAGCCATCTGTTGCAAAAGTTAGACTCCAAGGCATCCAATTCTACATTCTCTTAGAGAACAAAGACTAGCTCAGGCTATATAAGGCTGAACATGGGGAACTGCTGTTAGAAACATGTATCAAATAAATGTCTGCTTGGCAGAAAATATATACTTCGTATTCTGTCCTAAATGTTGGGGATCTATAAGGCTGCAGTTTGAAGGGAACAGTTCAACAAACTTGGCATATAAGTAAGGACCTCACACATATTATTTCATTAGCAACAAAACAGATTTTCTATATTCCCAATGGCAATTGAACAAACCCTTATTGCTGAGGATATTGTGAAACAAAAGTAGTGTTTCTGAAAACAAATCACCATGTGGAAAAGGAAAAGAAAGAGATCCAGTTGCATCGAATTTGAAAATTACTATCCTGTCCCTTTAAATTATTTCAACAATTCATATGCTGTCAATTGCATTTCCTGAATTTCAAAGAATGTCCAGGCTGATAGAATTTGGCCTAAATATATTTTAATGGCCCTACCTCCTTTCTGCTTTTACTGCTTATTTCTTCACCTAAGTTTGGTTGATTTACCTGCAAAGGTAAATGCTCTTTCCTTTTGCTTCGTCTGCTTATTCAATCAGGGAGAGTTGACAGAAAGGAGGAAATAGCAGACAAGAGGACTCACAAACTCCAGATTCCCTTTCCACAAATCTCTACCTCATAACTTTTCACTGCTTCTCACTTATGGTCCCTTTTTCTTTTTCTCATTCACCGCTATTTTAATGTCACAAATACACTTTTTTCTTTCTAATACTTTTTAAACAAACAAAAAAATATGGGTAAGCTATATATAACAAAGCTGCAGTCAAACCCAACATCTTGGCTCACCAATTGTTCATGCCTACTGATACCTACTTATTAGACATCTGAGATCAAGATTTAAAACAATAGCCCTGTGGGTCAATCGCCTCTATCCCCAGAGAAGAGCCCAAATGTCCTTTTTTAAAGTTTAAATGTTTAAAAAAATCATAACTTCCATTTTCCCACAGTAGATTTCTTTCCAATCTTTTGACCATCCACTTGCTTCTTCAGCATCACAGGCAGGGGCTCGTTATGCCTGGAGAATGTGCCCCCTTGCCCTGGTTTTTTTAAGCTTTCAGAGCCCTGGGGTGGGTTCTTAGAAGATTCTGTAACAACAATAACTCTTTGTCAGCACAGTGAGCAGGAAGGAAGGATGCATCGTGATCTCAGAGGGAACAAGCAAATGTCAGTCATAAAACATGGTGCAAAAAAAGAAAACATTGCCTAATTTTTTAAAAAAATCCCAGTTCTTGGTTAACTCTTCTATATAGCAGAGAAATAAAGGTAAGGGTAAAGGTTCCTTTCGCACATATGTGCTAGTCATTCCTGACTCTAAGGGGCGGTGCTCATCTCTGTTTCAAACCCGAAGGGCCAGCACTGTCTGAAGATGTCTCCGTGGTCATGTGGCTGGCATGATTTAAACGCTGAAGGCACACAGAATACTGTTACCGTCCCACCAAAGATGGTTCTTATTTGTCTACTTGCATTTTTTACATGCTTTCGAACTGCTAGGCTGGCAGAAGCTGGGCAAGTAACGGGAGCTCACTCCATTACGTGGCACTAGGGATTCGAACTGCTGAACTGCTGACTTTTCTGATCAACGTTCAGCATCTTAGCCACTGAGCCACCGCATCCCAGCAGAGAAACACAACAGCCAATATTCTATTTTAAGTAAAACAGAGCTAATTCAAGAAAAGACAGTTTGGTCTAGGAGAGCCAGTTAGTTTAGTGATTAAGGTACCTGACAGAAAGCCAGAGATTGTGAGTTATAGTCCCATCTTAGTTCTCAGGCCAATTCACCTCACAGGGTTGTTGTTGTGGGGAAAATAAAAGGAGGAAAGTGTGCTGCATATATTCGCTGCCTTGAGTTATTTGTAAGGTGGATCATAGATAGATAGATAGATAGATAGATAGATAGATAGATAGATAGATAGATAGATAGATGATAGATAGATAGATAGATAGATAGATAGAAAGATAGATAGATAGATAGATAGATAGATAGATAGATAGATAGATAGATAGATAGATAGATGATAGATAGATGATAGACAGACAGACAGACAGACAGACAGACAGACAGACAGACAGACAGATGATAGATAGATAGATAATGCCTAAAATAAAAAAGTCATGAAAAGAAGAGAAACCCCTATATTGACTAGGAGAGGAAAAAAGATCAGATTAAATAATAGTTTAGTTAGACATATTGTAGGCTGGTAAAATGATGGGTAGCTGGTGAAAGTTCTGTTTTCAAGAGCTTTTCATCCAATAGGACGTTTAAAATATCAGGAAAGAAATGAGGGGATAAAGGAAGGAAAACATGCAGTATTTATGTCTAATAGATGTAGGGACTTAGACAGAAACTGGATCCAAATACTGAACTAAGCCATAATGTGATTTATTTGATTTTGTATGAACACAGCTCTTGTTTCTTGTAACCATCATTTATAACTTAGCATGATGTAGGAAACCAACTATCCTGGGTTGTTAAGAAAAAGTTAACACAAACAAGGGCATGGCATATTGGAATTAGGTTGGATCAAGACATTTCCAAACTTAACTTGAAAGAATAAAAAAGCAAAAAGACCACGGGACCCCATTTTTTGAATTATTACCCAGCTGTTCAAGATGCTGTGTACTGGTACTGTTTACTTTTGCCTTTTAGCTGAACAGGTGGGCATACCCCAGAAGCAAAGCACTGTGTGGCAGCCATCCATCATTTTTATTTTCTAAGAATAACTCTGGTGTTTATGTTGGAATTGGAAGCATTTTTGAAACAAATATGATACTCAAGTGTGGTGTTTTCTCTGCAACATTCTACCTACCTTACTTTTAAGCTGAAACTATTTTTTACATGAAAGCTGGGTAGCATCCAGGAAAGACATAGTACATCAGGGCTCCTAAATATGTGAAGACTCAGGAAACACTGTGTAACAACAGAATGTAAAAAAGAAACAAATTTATCTTAGCCATTAATCATCATCTCATAAGCAAATCAGTACCATAAGATCTTGTGCTGAATTGCTTATGCATTTTTAAATATAACTGTTTGTAGAATGGTTCAATCTGTGGGTTATTCCTTCTTTTTATACCTGGTAGAACAGTTGCTTACAAACCTAAAAGAAATCACAGAAGATTATTGTAATATTCAGTTCTAAGCATCTACATGTAACAATAAGCCCCAGGAAATTTAGTCATTCATTCATCCACTGATTAAATGGTGTTGCTGGATTTGTTTATAAAGTACATTTCACATTCTCTAACCTTGTTACCCATCAAATCATCTATTTTAATTTTAAAGCCAAGCTGTAGTTTTGTTTTGTCATCAAATGCTAATAATGGTCCCTATTCTACCTATTGTTACAAATAAATGAGATTGTAATGCATTGCTGTACTTCTTTAAATATTTTCTGCATTTATTGGATATATCGGATAATGTTGTAAAGGAGTTAGCTCTCAGCCTCCATGGTGGGTGTACACATATTATATGGGTTCTTGCCATTTTAGTAGAATTTCTTTAAAACAGTCTTGCAACCATAATATGGCTTGAAGATTTGAAGCTGCTTTTGAATTATATACCAAATATTTAGAATACAATTTAATTTCAATAGCACTGAAAGCAATTCCAAGTGAGGATTAATACCAATATGCATGTATTGACTGATGGTGGAAGGAATTCATCATTCCTTTCCACATTGTTTTTTTTTCTTCCCCTTTCTAAAAATTCTGCTATTAGCTGCCAAGTGGCTTTATTATTGTTTATGGAGTGGTATACTGTACCATATATTAATTATTCTTCCCAAACTGATGTTCTGTTCTGTTTTAGTTATGGTATACAGGGATAAACTTACATAAAACAAGGTTTAATGAAATCCTGTTTTTTCTATTAAAATCAAAAACAAGACTGTTGAATGAGAAATAGATATTAGTATATGTAGATAAAGATAAATGCATTTGTACATTGATTTCTAGTTGATGGAAAAGTCTTCATAAAACTGAAGGAAATGTATTTTGCTTTTAATTTATAAAGTCTTAATATATTCTTCAAGAAACCTGACTTTTAGACAGAGAACTGAAAGATCTCCTAGACAAGGGGTTTCTCCTTCAAATTACAGTTCTTTTTCCCCTAAGGCAATATGCTAACAACACAAATGAAGATGAGCAGAAGTTATCAGTTAATAATGTATAGTGGATTTAAGAAGCTTAATCAGAAATGACATTCACCATGATTAATAGTTAGGAAATGCTCAAGGAATTGAAAGCTTTAAGGAGTTGCAATCTTATTATAATTCCATTTTAGAAATGAAGGGAAGTAGGGAGCTAATAAGTCTAAACCACTGATTATTAAGAATAACTACTGGAATAGCTAGAGTCAGTCTGACCTTGACTTTCTCAAAACAAAATAAAAACAAAAACCTCTATCACTCACAGCACACACACACACACACACACACACACACACACACATTCCATAAACTTGAAAAACCTGAAAGACTTCACTGTGAACTAACTCCATTTATATTCATATTTGGAACAAGCCAGCATATTTTGTTGCATCACCTTTGCTACACATTGGTTAGTACATGGAATCCGAGATCGACTGTTCCAAAACATTGGGCATTTCCCCACTCCTGTTCTAAAATGCTATCTAAATATACTTGAATCAATAGAAAATTAACTAGAATTTGCTGTCCTACATTGCAATGTCAGTTCTGCCTCTATTGCCTTGTTGCCAATGTCTGTTCTGCCTCTTACATTTGCCAACTTTAAGATGGGTGGATTTCAACTCCCAGAAGAGGAATAGCACTTAGATTTATATACTGCTTCACAGTGCTTTACAGCCCTCTCTAAGCAGTTTACAGAACCAGCATATTTCCCCCCAACAATCTGGGTCCTCATTTTATGTTAGGATTGAACTCCTGCAGTGAGCAGTGAGTTAGTTCTGCAGTCCTGCATTCTAACCACTGTGCCACCATGGCTCTCAATTCTCCAACCATCATGCTCTGTGCTCTATGTTGTGAATTACTGCTTGAATGGTGCTGCTCAGTTTATGCATGGATAAACACGTGATTATTGATTGAGTCCTTCAGATTTGCTTCCTCCCTCTTCTGCACTTCACTGTCCTGGAAAAAAAAAACAAGGTGTCAGTCAATCCTGGCTGCCAGAGGATTGGTATGAGAGGGCTGACTGCAAGATTTTGTCCATTGTCTCTAGGTCTCTACTTCGGCCCCTTTTCCTGCAATCATTTTAGCATAACCTGAGCTTAATTTTTTTTAATAAAAAAAATCCAAATTAAACTAAGCCACAAAAGTACTTTTTAAAGGATTTCTCTTTGTGTCCTTTCTTTTCTTTATGTAAGAAGAAGTGCTGGCTTTCAAATTTCTGCAGGTCATTCTACATTTTACTAAACTGGTAAAAGCCATCCATGGATCTAGAGCATGCCCACATTGTCGGAAACAATGGGAGAGAGCCAGTTCCTCAAATGATGATGCTTTAAATATTTATGCTGCCCAAATTCCAGTACCTTTAAGCAGTTTTCATATAGTTTAAAACAACAACAGCCAAGTCTTCAGGGCCCTAGCAAGGTAACTGCCATTCGGATATTGTGGGAACCTCATTTCAGAGGCAGGCACTGCTATGGAGAAAGTGTGCTTCTGAAGTCCCAATAGATGGCAATAATTAATTGAAGAAACATGTGGCACACCAATTCCTCCAGTTTGATTTGGCTGGGGAGACACTGTGGCAAATAGGCATTCCTTCAAGTACCCAGGCCCTGGGCCATGTAGGGTTTTATAAAAAACAACCACCACTTTGAATCACATCCCAAAACAACTGGCAACAACTACAGTTCATGAAGTCAAGGTGTTGCAAGAACATATTCTTGGATTTTGTCAGTTTAAGGAGGAAAACACTGTTCTATCATGAATGTGTGATGTAACAGGAAAGGTAATTTAAGCCTCATTCATGGACTGAAAACAACATGAAAGCAACATCAATGGAACATGGAATATCTGGCTTGAATATTTACAATATTCTTGGGGGGAAATACAGTGACGTGTAAATTAAAGGCTGCTTGCTCTATAAGTAAGGTCTCTTACATAAAGTCTGGTCTTCCTTCTGTGTCCTGGGGTACGATCTCAATAATTCAGCACAACAGAGATTTAAAGAGTTCCTAACTTAATTATTATTCTAACATTCAAATCCATCACTATTCTAGAGTGAGTTTCATTGGGGAACAGATCCCTAGCCAACCACACCAGAGCAAACCAGATTGTGGTAACCTTGTTCAGCCTTCCCAATCAGAGGTTGAGCGCAAATAGCAGTGCCATCTGTACATCAACATTCAATTGAATAGAAACTGAGATATAAATCAAATCTTCATCATGAATATGCTATTAAGCTAAGATTAATAAGCTATTAATCTTGTTTCCACTCAATAGCAAACTTCTCCTTCAGGTTCCTACTACAAAAGACTGTAGTTATCTAGCTACTGTTTGGTTATAACTTCCAGCACTCTTACTACTGGTTATGTTGCTTCTGTATTCGTTTGTTAAATGTATAGGTTGCGCAACTATATCTCAACTCTGGGTGATGTGCTTAGACTGTTGAAGTTGCAATTTAAACAACCTCAAGCATCATGGATTTTCTATCCCTGCCCTTTTTTCACTTCCCATTTTGTGAATAATCAGTGGCCTCTATACACACAGCCTTTTCCAAACTGAAATCCTGTTACTACACTTTTATTTATTAACTTTAAATGTTTTTCTGTTCCTGAATTTAGGCTTGAAACTTATGAAGTCTCCTAATAGCATGTTCACTGAATTATCTTGAAATATACATTGTTTTAAAACTCAAAGAAATTATAGGATGATGCCTGAGTTGTGTTGAACACTTTTTTTATTAGACTTTTGGTGAACCCGCTGACTCAAAGTGCTTGTTCAAAGATTCCTATAAATGTTTTCTTGACTCTATCATTGCAAAAGCAGTTTATCTTTCACAAAGAATTTGTGATTGCAAGCTAGAAGTAAGAAAATGTGTGACACTGGGAGAAAAGCTGAGCAATGGCAGCTTCTGATTGAAAACCGTTAATTGGAGTAAATATCTGATGCCTATTGAATGAACAAACACTGACCCAAATATGTAGCTATTCCAGAAAATTAAATATTTTCTGAACATTTATAATCATAACCAGCTTGTTGTAAGGACAGATGGATGAGGTCCTTGTTTGCATATCCATGGTCTCATCTGTACTGTAAATATGTCATTGTGACTTATTAAAAGAAAATCAGTGTTAGAATAAAATTTTGATTTTCTTCAAGAAGAACATAATTAAAACCAAATAGCTTTTTCTTTTCTCTCTTTAAAAAAAATCAATTGACATATATGAAGGACCTCAGAGGACACATGTAAATCATCAACTCCAATCCCATGCTCGGTTTAGGAATCCCATCCCACCAGATCCAGCAAAGAGGTCTTGTAATGGGATGCTATCAGCTAGAGAGCTACATTTAGTGGTGGTGGGCCTTTTTCATAGTGTGCCTACATTGTGGAATCTTCTCCCACCTGAGGTCAGGTTAGCCTTGTCCCTGTTGAGCTTCTGGCAGCCCTCAAGAGCTGCTTATGCCAGCAGGCCTGGGGAGCCCAGGAGATGGTTGAATTTCTGAGGTGGTTTCTTTATTATTAACACCCTTTTGTCTGTTATTTCCTTGTTTCATTTTTTTTAGTTTTTAACATTTTTATTATCATTAATAGTGATACTGGTTTTTATATATTTATTCATTGTTAGCTTTGTTGCACAGAACCAGGAATTGCTTTGGTGGCTGAATAAATGATTAGGTTAGGTTAGGTTAGGTTAGGATAGGATAGGATAGGATAGGATAGGATAGGATAGGATAGGATAGGATAGATAGATATAAGATAAACACAGACAGACCAATGAAAGAGAAAGAGATAAAATAATCCAAATAAAAGCATCCCCCACATGATGGCTGAATCCATCAAGTGAATGGTGAGCCCAGCATCTCTGACTACTGATCTCAGTGCCGAACTATTGTAATTATTGGGAAATGTTTTAAAACATTCTATTGGAACCTAGTTTTCTGCAATTTCTCTGGAATACAATGTTTCCATCTTACAGATTTGAAGATCATATCCAGCTACATAGTAAGATACCCACAGCAAACTGTTTGAAAACAGTTTTCTCAATATGCTTATTATCATAACTGTAAGTCAAATAGTTCTGCAAGAATTAGATGCATTTTCTTTAATTGGCAAGTATTTTGCACAGATAATTTGTTTTTGTTTTTAGTTCTGAGAGCATCTTCATTCTTTCTGCTTTGGTTGAAGCTGAAACATCTTTTCATATTTACACTTACATTTCAAGCGTCCTCAGCAGTTTTTCGGTTGTTTTTTTTTTTTTTTTTTTTTTTGCCAAGTACCTTGCTTGCAATCCTAAATGAACAGATGCCAAATGCTTAAAATTGTTTGTTTAGTTTAATATTTTGCTTCCATTTTAAGAAATGTTTTCCACTCCAAAACTATTTTTCTATCATTATTGTTTCATAGGCTTTGGCATTTTTTAGAAATATTTTGGTTGTGGTTTTTGAACTTGAATTATTATTGTGAGATGTGGGAGCTTCCTACGCTGGTTTTGGTTTTTTGTGTCTATTATTGTGTCTCTACTCCTCAGTCTACCTGATTGTCCCTGCTCCCTAATCTGGAAAAAATTTCCTGCAAGGAGTTTCCTCATGTTGTGTGAATTTGAATGTAATTCAGGAAAATCAAGCAGGCTATGAAGCATAAAACAAGATTGTGCAATTAAAAAAAAAAAGATCATCCACCTTCATTACTTGGTCATTTAATAAGTAAAACATTATTTTAATATTAAAGAGAAATGTACTTTTAAAAGCATTACAGTCCACTCCAGAATAATATGAAATCCCAGTGAAGGAATAAACAAACACATTTTTGCAATGTATTTTTCGATATTGATGAAGAAAAAAATATGTTCCTTCAGATAAGCCACTATTCTGGTCTACACTGATATCTTAAATAAGCTTCCCCCCTTATTTTTAAAATACAAGTGTAGAGAGAATATAAATAGCAAACAGGATATCCGGCATCACATTTGAAGTCATTGGAAGGGGATCCCCTGTTACATTCCAGATCTGGCATTTGCTGGGAATAGTCATCCCTTTAAGTGCCTGGCTTGGGTCTCTGAAGGACATGGCTCATAGCCAAAATGCCATCTATCAACTGGCACTACGAGAAAAGATCACTGCAGATGAGGAGAGAAAGGCCCCAAGTTAGAATACACAAAATTGATAGAGATCAATATAAGGCAGCTAGCTATTAAAGATGTACATATGCTGATTAATTTAAAAATAAATATTCCTAGGCCAATTGAAAGACGTGGTGCCCTTAGAGATCTAGCTGGGGTTGAGGAGACCAGAATCAGGATATGTCTGATGCTTGTCATTACTTACTCTCTCTCCAGATTTCTCCATTCACAACAGAAAGATAGAAGTCATACTAGGTATGGGAAGAGGTTTTAAGATATTATCTTAAAAAGAAGATATATGTCTGTAGAGTAACATCTGCTCTCCACTTTAGCTGTGGGGCTCTGAAGCTATACCTAGTAATCTAGCCCAAAATATACCTTTATGTATCGATGGTCTGATCACAAAGTTATTGCTATAGTTTTCAGGAAATTCCTGTTATAGTAATCAGGGGATTTTTTTTTTTAAAGCAAGGATTGTTTGCTTCTCGTAAGTGTTGGCAACATGACGTCCACAAACATCACAAAACACAAAAGAATGTGGACTTCCAAGAAGCTCCGCTATTTCAAATCCACCTTACTTGTTACACGAGACTGCTTAAATTGCATGAGGTTATATGAAAACACTAGAATCCCTCAAAGACTCATCAACATTTGATATTCCAAATGGAATTTCACTTTAGGAAACTTGTTGATGAGTTCTTGCAATATTCTCATATAATTTTTGCTGTTTCTTCTTGATACCCCAGTACAAGTTTATATATCTAATCCCTGGTTTGCAAAATAAAGTAGATTTTCTTTGTAGTTCAGGTGGTTCACTTTTCTCCTTGCACTTCAAGTGATAATTTTCTTGAAGCCAAGATATATACGTGCCATGTTCCAGTAAGCTACTGTATTTCTTGGAGGAATTACCTTAACTATTGAATGTTTCCATTGTTGAGAAGAAAATCATATCTTCAAATGTGTATATCTCCGTGAACCATAAATGCCTAATAATTAATCAACATAATTTCAGTTTTGCAACTAACATATTGATCCAATCCAGTTGGAATCTCTCCCTTTTAAATCCCATTGAAATTGTAAAGCCAGTTGGACAAAGGACAACTATGCTGCTCTTTGTAGTACAGGAACAATTTTCAGAAATCTATGTTCAACATGTGTAATATACATTTTGCTGTACAGTTAGCTCTGTATATTCATTCACTCTAGCTGGAACTGAAAGAACTAAATAATTCTATAGCCCATAAACTTTCCCAGTGTGTATTTAATTTAACTTCTTGAGCTTTATGTTTGGAGTAGAGTTGGTTTTATTGCTCTACTAGTCTAATTAGAAATAGACTAGTAAATTGCCTCTTGCTAATTATTTCTGACATTTATTATATAAGGCTGCTATGTGTCTCAGGGGATGTTTGAATAACATGTCTTTAAGCAGTGTCAGGCATTATAATATGAATTTCTGAATGATACTTTAAGGAGAGAGGCAGCTGTAGTGACTGAGCCATTACTACTGTAATTAATAGCATTTTCATTGTTAACAACGTGTCTGAATTTCCATTGGGAAATCCTTTCCTGAATCCTGACAGAAATCAGACTGATTAAGAGGCCATTCAGGAGCATATTCTTCAATCTTTTTATTCCAAAAACTCTATGCAGTTTTGATCTTTTCAGCTAATTTTACGCTAGTTTCTTTTCCTAAGTGACAATCTTAAACTATTTAGCTAAAAAAATTTAAATCAAACATTACATCTAGGCAGCTGAAAGTGTGAGAGGAGGATTGAGTGGGATAGGGAATAACTGGCATTTTAAGAATGTTTACACACACACACACACACACGTGTGTGTGTGTGTGTGTGTGTGTGTGTAAGATTTTGCAATTTGAAGATTTATATAGATTCAAATTCTTTCTTTCTAATTCACAAAATCTTGTATAGGAGATAGATTGATCTGGTGCCATTAAGTCAGTGTTGACTCTTAGCAACCACATAGATAGATTTTCTCCATTCCTGGATAGAAGATAATATATTTCTTGATAATTTTTCCCTATACGTCAGGATTTAAATAAGATTTTTAGACACATTCAATTATTTGAGTAGACATTTTGATATCCATCTCTCTGCTTGAAAGTCATCTGTACTCTATGGGCAGTACAGCTTTGTAAAGAAGTTTTTGTCACTATCTTATTTGAAAGGTTCGAGACGGACACTGTAATTTCTTCTGGCAAAATTGTGTGCTATTTTCTCCTCCGTCAGTTGTAAAGCTGACTTCTCAGCTTTATCACTATATATCTTCTGTACAATTTCACACCCCCTTCACTTCAATTACCATGTGTAGCTCTGGCACAGATGTCACCAGCTGAGCAGCAGACTGAATAACACCCACATGCCTGGTTAAGTTCTTCCTGTACAGAAAGAATTCATCTTCAAGTTTTAAATAGCTTTGGACCAAATGTATTTTCTCCTTTAATGGATAATGCAAGTGCTGAATTATTTCGTTTTTCAGTTGGTATTAGTAACAGATATATAAGGGAGTCTTTATTTTTTTAAAAAAAAAAGTTGTCATAACAGGGGGGAAAAAGCATTGTCCTTGTTCTAGCAAGATTTGTTCAAGAAAGCACTGTGTCCATGGATCAGGGATGGATTAGGCAGCCTAATTTACAGAACTAAGGGGAACTAAAGCAGGGGTGTTTGGGAAGGAAAGGGAATTTTTAAAAAAATCAAGGTGGAGATGGCCACACAGTAAACATGTCAGGCCTTTGATTATACAATTATGGCTTCCAAATTGACTGCTCATAGCATGAGGAGTTCTCTCCCTAAATTTGTTTGGAATCTGCCTTTGTGAATATTAAGACCTTTATAGCACATCATTCTGGGATAGTTATGACATTCCTTGAGGCATTATGGGCATGCTATTCGGTCTCAGTCTTTTCTTAAAATTAAAGATATCCTGAATCACTCCTCATGGGACTGAATCTCCACATTCTGCAGTCCTTATGACCATTATTTTTATACCTTCCAATCAGGGGTGAAATTCAGCAGGTTCTGGCAGGTTCTGAAAAACCGGTAGTGGAAATTTTGAGTAGTTTGGAGAACCAGCAAATACCACCTCTGGCTGGCCCCAGAGTTGGGTGGGAATGGAGATTTTGCAATATCCTTCCCCCAGGAGAAGGGAGGGAATGGAGATTTTGTAGTATCCTTCCCCTGGAGTGGGATGGGAATGGAAATTTTGCAGTATCCTTCCCTTGCCACGCTCACAGAACCTGTAGTAAAAAAAATTGAATTTCACCACTGCTTCCAATCCAGATTCCAGTCTGAATCCTGGAAGGACAGCTTCCAATGCTCAGCAAACTAATATTATATAAAGATTTTAAAGTGCCAAACAGGAACTTAGTCTCTTTTATACAGTATGCATGAAACAGAATATTCACTGAGAACAGACTAAAACAAAGACATCGAGAGGCCAAGAAATAAGATTAAAGGCCATGGAGATTATTAGCCTCTCAGCAACAATGCAACATTTTTGTAATTATGTTACATTAGTACAATGTATTAATATTTATTATTTTATTAATGCTGTAGTAATTCTAACTCAGTAAATACTAATTGTTTACATTAATTTATTGTGAACATTTTTTTCAAGCTATATCGATTATGGCTAGAGGAATTGGGATTACCTGAAATTGCAAAATGGAAGCATATTCAATTAGTATATCTCTTGATTACATAATTTAGCCCAGATGCATTAGCAGCACCTAAATCTTCTAAATTAATATTGGTACTGAAATGTGCATTAGATTATTCCAAGTCTACAGTATTTTGTAATAAACAATTAAAAGGCATTACAGCAGTGAATTGTAGTCATTTAGAAGAACACTGGAATACAGTTGAAGCAGTCAGTATTAATAAATCAGTTATTTATTCAGTAGCACTAATTGTGTTCCTTGTGAATTTAAATAAAAAATCATTTTCACGTGTATTAATACCACAAATATTTAAAAAGACCTGTCTATTAATTGTATTGTGTTTGGAATACAAAATAGAAATGTAGTCGTATGATATGGTTTTCTCCTATTATTGTCCCATTTTGTCTGGATAGTCATATGTTTATTAATACAGTAGCTGTATAAATATTTGTTAACATTCACGTTCCTTGCTAATCATGTAATCCCATAGTGGCACCATATAATGTGAGATTCTTAAAAAACTGAATTGTTTACTTATTTACAACAATATGCAATTCAACATTAGATAGTAGATAACATTGTGACATATTAAAGAACTTTGAACACAAAAAGTTTAGATTACTTGAAACAAGTGCCTCCAGTTTGCATTAGATTTTCTCAGTTGCATATTTACTGCAGTTGTATGAGTCCTGACATTGGTGTTACCTAAAGAATGCTGCCAAGCTACTTTTTTGTCATCAAGATGTATAGCATTGAATAATGTTGGTTATCTGACCTTGCTTACACCTGTTCTGCATTTTGCTTACCCCTCTGTGGGGTTCTCACATTGAAAAGGGAAAATAATTTTGATTGTATAATGTTATTCTCTATATAACAGAGAAGTCCCTAGAGTTCTTCTAGCATTATTTATACTGCTGTCCTCATGTCAGGTATCCAGCCATTAGCAAACAAGATTATTACATTTTGGTACCAATGTATAAAATAACACATGAATGTGGAAAAGCTTCTGCAAGCAACCAGCAAATCAAAATAAAACAAACTGTGTTTTGTTTAGAATGGAATTAGGTTTGCTCTATAAGAACAGCCCTATATTTGAAGCTTTCTATTTATCTATACTACTCCAAACACAGGGGCAAACAAACTAAAACCCAAAGACTGTATGGAAACTACACATCTTTTATCCCTGGATATCCTAGAGACCCAGTGCAGTATAGTAATTTAGGTATCAGGTTAGGAGTGTACAGATTAAGGTACTAATCAACTCTCAGCCATGGAAACTCAATAGATGATTTTAGATCAATTACTCTCTCTCTCAGTCACCCTACACCATTGGATTACAGTTCTCAGGGAAAATGTTATACATTACCTTGACCTAAATAAGAAGTATATAAATCTAATAAATAAATATTCTAGTAATTGCAACTGTTGCACAATTTCCTAACAACCTAAAAATTCAATGTAAGCCTTAACATATTTTAACATATTTTTGTTAAAATAATTATTGTACACCTAAAATGGAGAAAAATTTAGGTCTGGTCACTTTGTATTACATCCCCTGCTTTCTTTGGGGACCTTTGTGAAATTAATGGCTTCTAGGCATCAAAACTTAATTATTCCTGCCTTAACACTATTTTCCACTACTTTCTAAACTGGCACAAAATTCAGGAAATAAGATGGGAGGGAAGTAACAGCTAAATAAACCTGGCAACAACTAGAATGCTTCATCTTCTATTCTTGTAATAGGGAATGTTTTTCCAAGCTATCTTTCTTTGATCTTCTTTAATCTGTCACCATCTGTGATTGGCATCCTTTAGCATAGCAATTTGAGGTTGCAATCTCCTGGAGATTGTCTGCATTATACTCAGGTATAGTCTGTTATGTCTGATTATGAAAGAAGCTTCTTTTTTTTACTTCATGTATCTCTTGTCCAATTTCCTTTATTTTCCTTGTCTATTACTATCTTCAGAGTCTATATAAATGTCATTGTAATATTGCTTCTTGCCTCTTCCAATGTCTCTCTGAAATTCTTTGCTAATTTTCTTCCTAAGATTTTTTGCCTTTTTAAAGTTTTACTTCTCTTAATTTCTTGGCAATTTCTACCATTTGTTCTCATATCTAGTCTGCTTATTTCTGTTTTGTTGGTCTTTGGCAATCTTTTTTTTTCATATTCTTCCTTAACAATTTCTTTATTTAATTCCACGGTTCCTCTGATTCACCAGATCAAGATTTAAGACACAAACAATGAAATGGTTCAAAGTTGTTTCTGATGTTCTTCTTGAAAAAGGTGGACATGTGGAAACTGGTTGGCTTTGTTCTTCTGTTTTAGTTTAACTTGGAACTTGAACATGATAAGTTCATGACATTTTTCACAACTACAGGCAATTGAGGTCCCCCCTGCTTTATACCAGTAATATAATCAATTTGTCACTCTATACTCTGGTAATGTCCATGTATATAGATACCATTTTGGTTATTTGAAAACTGTCAGCCATGAATAAATCACTGGATTGGCAAAAAAGTGATAACTTATTCTTCTGCTATATTTCTGTTTGCTAGAGCATTGTATATATTTATTTACATGGTTTGCCATCTTGTCAGAGCAATTCTGGGTTTAGCACCACATAAATACACCACACAAAATACACATTAAAAACAACAAGTCCAACCAAGTCCAACCAAATCCAACTATATTTCTTCCTTACTGTTCCCAAATTTGGCATTCCACTCATCAACCACAAAAGCAGATCTTGCATTCATGTTCTTTTGATTTCTTGAACTTGACCATAAAATTCATCACCCGCTTTTTTTTTTTTTTTTTTTTGCAACAGTAATTGGAGCATAAATAATTATGCTCCAGTTACTCAAATAATTATCACTTTAAAGGATTGTCTTGGAAGTCCAATAGATAATATTTGGAGACTGACTGAATTATACTAAAGTACTCTCTATTATATCCTTCATGATTATGAAAGCAACATCATTGTTTCTTAACTTTTCATGTCCTGAGTAGTAAACAGTATAATCTTCTGACTGAAAGTGTCCCATTCCACTGTTTCAGTTCACAGATTCCTATCATAACAAACACTAGTTGATTCATTCCATCTTTCATTATGCTGAGCTTTCCCTTGTTTCATGTTTCCCTTGTAATTCTTTCTTTGCAACTTTGTATTTTCTTTTCCTGCATGACAAAATGAGCCACTAAATATCCCAAAGACTTTAATCCTAGCATTGTATAAAAATCATTTATACTACAAAATAACCTCAACGTTTCCTCAGTAGTATATTAAGTGCAATCTAATTTGAAGAGCACAGTTCAAATTGATTTGATATATGCCTTCTCCTACATAGTATGAAAATTACCATTGATACCAAAGTGATCTTCTGCCTCTAGTATCTTCCAATATTATCCAATATCTTCCAATATTGCTGATACTTGTTCCAATATTATCCAATATCTTTCAATATTGCTGATACTTGTTATAGTGTCTGCTTTCTTTAACTGGGTAGCTGAGCTGATAATCATATTTTGGGGGATCCTGCTGTAATTATGTACTCTTCATATATGTTCATCCCTCCCAGGAACATACCAAACCTTTGCCAGACCAATTCTCAAAATACAGCTCATCTGCCTGGAATCCACACTCTATATCGGACATTAATACAATTGAGCTGGTCCAGAAGTACTTCACGAGAAGAGTACTCCACTCCTCTACTCACAATAGAATTCCCTATGCCACCAGGCTCAAAATTTTGGGCTTGGACAATCTGGAACTGCGTCGCCTGCAGTACAATCTAAGCACAAAACACAAAATTGTCTGTTACAATGTCTTATTTGTCAACGATTTCATCAGCTTCAGCCTCAATAATACATGGGCAAACAATTGGTACAAACTCAATGTAAACCGTTCCAAACTCGATTGCAGAAAATATGACTTCAGCAACAGAATGGTCAATGCCTGGAATGTTCTACCTGACTACATTGTTACATCCTCAAACCCACACAGCTTCAACCTTAAACTGTCTGCCATGGACCTTACCCCATTCCTAAGAAGTCTATAAAGTCTATAACCCTACCATCCCTGTCCTACTGTCCCCATTTATTTATATTCATTTCTTTCATTCATGTCCATGTTTATATTTATACCTGCTATTTTGTATATGTTTGACAAACTAATAAATACAAAATATAAAACATCGCTTTGCCACAATGATGTGGCTTGATGCAGGAAGCATAATGAAATTAACCCAAATAAATGGCATAATACTTCAAACTCAGTTGTGATCATTGGCTCATGCGGAGGGTGGACTAGTAAATATGAACAAGGTCAGCAAGCTACTATCACTTAATTATAAATAAGTTTACAATTTAAGATTGGATTGAATTGAATCAAATTTAGCTTTGGTTCCATCTTTGTTTTTAGAAGTGCATCTGACCATCTGTAAAAACAGTTCTGCAGCCTTGGTTTAGGATTTTAACTAATGCTCAAGAGGTATTATTTTTGAATGTGCTAAATTATGCCCACTCGGTGTTCTCAATCTCTCAGGCATTAGAGTATCATATTCCTCTTAATTTCCCAGTACCATTTAAGGATTTTGCTTTCTTCATTTTATTACATTATTATTTTTAAAATGCTTTTTAAAATGGATTGGATTTTTCCTCAATTTTAGGCCAGTGTTTTGTTTTCTGATTTAAAGCAGTTCTTTGGGACTTAGCAGGGATTTTTCATATAACTTTACTACCTGATCATTTGTACTGGAGAAGCCAGTGATTGAACCTAGAATTCTCTGAAGGTAAAATGTGTTTTTATAGTGCTAAGAAACTATAATTCTGGGACTTTGACAGTCTGTGACTTATTGAAAGGTAGCCTATGAGCTTCATGACTGATCAAAGACTAAAATTAGTTTTCTTATGGTCCTTATCCAATACTCTTTTATTATCCCATTAGCATTTGGCTATCTCTAGAATAATCTGGATGCACAATAGACTCTTTATTTTTGTAAAAAAAATATCTTTGTCTCAGTACAACTTCCTTTCTTGCAACATCACCCACATGTCATTGTTTTGCTGCCAAACATTAAGTAACATTCCTAATACCAAGTTAAATAACCAAAATGTATGTACTGTTTCTTCTGCTCAGGCTATAAATTGGTTATATAATACAACTGGCTGTTTATTCTCTCTTTTTTCCCTTCCTGTGTTTTTGTCCTTTAGTCATGTCATGTCAAGAAGAGAAGGAGCAGAAGAGTGGGAAAAGAGTTCACCCTCATTTAACAACCAATTTAAAAATTAATAGCAACAACAAAAACATTCCAAGACTTTTTTTTTAATCCTTACTCAGTGAAGATAGAGATAGATCAATACAAATAACTGGGCATATGTATCATTTTCAAAGTGAAGTAAAGTTCAGGAGGAATTAATGACAATATATTGACTACTGGGTGCACAATTTAAAATTTGGATAGTCTATCAAGTTATGCTTGCACCACCTCTAGAAAAGCAGCTCAATCAAAACAGAGATGAAGGTGTAATCAAATTAGAATACAGATTGCTTAGGACTGTGTGTTGAGATAGTGACCACCATAGACAAGCTAACAACTATGTAAGGTCTCTTCTTTGACCATTCTTTTCACCTATCTTCTTCTTGTTTGTTTTGATTGATTTGGAAATTAATCTGCTGGTAGTCCTCAACTTTGAACCATTCATTTACTGACAATTTAAAGTTACCACGGCACTGAAAAAAGTGACTTAAGACCATTTTTCACACTTACAACTATGGAAGCATCTCCATGGTCATGTGACTCATATTTATGACAATTGTAATATCCTGGAGTCATGTGAACATTTTTTGTGATCTTCCAACAAGCAAAGTGAATGGGAAAGCCATGTTCACTTAACAACCATATTACTAACTTAACAACTGCAGGCATTCACTTAACAACTATGGCAAGAAAGGTCATAAAATGGGGCAAAACTCATTAACAAATATCTCACTTAACAACAGAAATTTTGGTTTCAGTTGTGGTTGTATGTTGAGGGCTACTTGTATTTTAGTTGCGATAGAAACAGGACTTGGGCATCTGATTAAGGAGCCAGTTTTTTCCTTCCTTTGTCCCAGGTGACAAAAATGCAAGCCATCCAAGTAGACCTAGATCAGTTTTGGTGAACCTTTTTGGCACCGAGTACCAAAATGGGAGTGCATGAATGGGGGAGCTCCAGTAACCAGAAGAGCAGCTCTATGGTGCCCATGCCCAACAGTGCTGGAAACCAGAAGAGCGCCAGGAAGTTGAGCTTCCAGTTTCCGGCATCCACATGCACACCAGTCACCTGGTCTTCCAGTTTCTGGCATGCATGCACATACAAAGACCAGCAATGGGCGATGGCTGGCATGCCCAGAGAAATGGCTCTGTGTGCCACTTCCAGCATGCGTGCCATCATGGGCCTAGATGCTGAACATATACTCACATTTAAGAAGAGTTACCTCTCCAGCTCTCTAATTTTGTCTCTCTGACACTTGCTTTCATTGTTAGGTAATAAGTATTTTCACTCCGTTCATAGAAATTCAAGAATCCTCCTATGAACACATTTCTTCTTCTTAACAAGTAGCTTATTCTTGACAGCTTGCACCTCCATTTGCTTCATATGAAGTCATTCTGCTGCCTGTACAGCTAATCTGTTGAACTGTAGCAAGCCTGTACAGGAAATAAAGAGGGGAAGAGGGCAGAAGTTAAAGAGAAATCTTAATTTTTACAGATGGCATTCAATTCAAATGTATTAGGGGTGGGGAATGATGGTCCCTTTATGCTGGTCAGGAATTCTGGGAGTTGAAGTCCATAGGTTGTAAAAGGGCCATCGTTCCCCACACCTGAAATATTCCCATTCAAATATACTAGTGTACATTACAGAGATATGGGCTGTTTCAGGAGCTCAACCAGTTGTCCTGTTTCTTTATAAGTATCTCAAGACTAAGTAAGGTTTATTTATGCGTCTATACAAGCTAAACAGCCTAGAAAAGTTAGAACTAGGTTTAAAAAGGGAGCGTAGATTACCACATAAGTCTACGCAGAGACCAAAATAAAATAGCAGCTTCTTTTTCAAGCTTAATTCCAACACATGCCCAGAATAGATTGACAGATCTATGATTTAAACATAAGCTAGATCAGTCATATTGTCTATCATCTTTACCCATCAATCAATGCCTTCTTAAGCCATGCTAACTCCTATTGAGGCCAAATGTTACAGATTCAGAATATCCGTGTGTGGCTGGATTTCCACTTGCCCTTAAATGTGGAACAAACATGGCCTGGCAATATGCTTTTTTCCCTGCCATGTCTCGATAATATTGCCTTCACCTTATACTCAGCTCATGAGTGAGACTGGATTGTCTTGTATTTAGACTTTAATTGGGAGTTTATTTAGGCTTTAGTTGGGGATTAATTGTCACATGTGACTAGTCTTTTCATTACCATATGAGAAGCTCTTGTTTCTAAAATTAATTATCTGATTTAGAAGAATGCCTCTTTTTGAGCATCTTTTTATACCTTTCCTATGTGTATTTTTCTAAAGGCATGGTGTGGGGATCACTTTTGCTTCTTTGATGCACATGGATCAGCAAATGTTTGGCTACTTTCAACTAAACTATGTCAGATTCCAAGCTGAGAAAATGAAATCAGAGCTTAGCTTAATTATATGATTTCAGTATAGGCTCTGGCTTATGTTTAAATCATAGTGACAGTTATGTTGCTCTAAACTTTTGTGTAGAGTTCATAGAAGTGCTGGGTAATTATAAAATCCATTATCACTTCTTGAGCAATGCAAGTTAAAAAGAAAACGCCATACAATCCCAGGCACATTTATCAGACTCTACAAATAGTTTAGCCTTGAATAGTCACAATAGGAGAGACTGCATATTGACTGGTAAAATTCAGAGATTTATTTTTCCAAATTGACCTAAAAATCTCCAGTTATTAAAAGGCTATTTCACATGTTGCCTAATCAAGGTGTACAATCCCTGATTGCTAATATATTGCTTAAGGTTTATTTTATATAGTTCTCTATATAATATAGTTCAGGGATGGGCTTCAAAAAATTTAGCAAAGGATTCTCGGCCTGGTTGCTGGGTGGGCGTGGTCATGGTGGGTGTGGCCTAGTTCACCTCCTGCACCATGATAGAGGGGGGAGTTTTTATCCTCCCCAGGCTCCTCGAGCCTCCAAGAGGACAACAATGGCCTCCCCAGGCTCCAGAGGCCCTCTGGAGGTCAGAAACAGCCCATTTCCGGCCTTCCCAAACTCCTGGTAGGCCTGTTTTTCACCCTCCCTGAGCCTCTGTGTACATCCTACACTTACCTGCATCCAAAATGGGCCGCGTATTGACTTCTGCAAAGGGAGGGGCAAGGTGGGCGGGGTCACCCAGGAGTGGGATTTGGGGGGTCTCCGAACTGCACAGAATCTTAGCTAGAGGTTCTCCCAAACTCCTGCGAACCCCCAGCAGCCCACCCCTGGTATAGTTCTATACTGACTACTGTATATACAATATACAAGTTGCCATTTATGCACACCATTGTCATAGCCAACAAATATATACAATGACTACTGTTATGTAGAGTATGTTCTCCACTCAATTTGCATTAACTGCTAAATATACCAACTGTAGAGACGATGTCCTTTCATTCAAGTATATTCCAGAATTAATTATGTGAGAGGGAAGGTGTTAAGAGAGCTTATTTATTTCAAGGTAACAAAGAGTCTGTCAAAATGAAGTGACCTTGTTCACTGACATTTAATGTTCCACTCTGTGCATTATTCACAAGATCCTTATACAATGGTGTTGCCTGCCAGTTGACCTGGAACTGACTCAGGACAATTACATTTGCAAAGAAAGTTGACATACTTGAACAGGACTGAATAAAAGTTCCTAGCAGGTTTACTTTTCCGGTAAGCAGCCCAGCCCAGCCCAGCTTAAGACTGACTGCTGAAGCTTTTCTGAGGAACATATAAAAAATAGGGTTGGGCAACATTTCTTCTGCACAAAGTTGCAGCCTTTTGGGAGCAATCTAACAGAGTAAGCAAATTCAGACAAACAAAAAGTGGGGGAACTACTTATTCTTTCTTTGTGACAACCCCTATTACATTTCTCTTTTTTTGACATTGCTTATCCCTCTTCCCTCTCCCTTTCTCTTTCCTTCACTACCTGGGAAGGAAGAGAAATAAAATTTGAAACCGGCTAGAATCCAGTAAACCATCAGTTCTAGTCTCACCTTAGGCATAAAGTCAGCTGGGCAACCTTGGGCCAGTCACTCTCCCTCTCTCAGTCCTAGGAGGGAAAACCAAGCATTATTCAGGGACTTGTCCAGGCAAGGAGTCAATTTTCACTCAAAGTCATATGCACATCTATGTGTGCGCACACAAATAGACACACAGAGGATAACCCTTAAATATTTCCCCCTCAGGGAGAACAGCAAGCATTCTCTTCCTTCTACACCTCAAATTGTGATCCAGAAAATCTTATGAGTTTCCCACTCCTTTCCCTAGCAACATAAATAAAATGACAATCAGAAATAGTTAACAATTGGCAGTCCTTTTACAAAACTCAAAATGTGCCCAAGGCAACTGCTTCATTTTGCCTGACAGTAGGTCTGGTGCAGGGCTGAGAGCTGCATGAAACTAGATCAAGGGCTCCTAATTGCACTAGAGCCTCAGGGTTTCCCACTTCTCTCTCAGAACCACATGCGCCTCCAACGCTTAGAACTTTCATTCTTCCTGTAGCTCTGGTGATTATGGCATGCAGCCTTTCAAAGCAAAATGATACTTATAGCTTTATGTAAATCACGGGTCAGCTGATTTCTATGTGACGAAGACAGCTTCATTTTAAAACCCATACAAACTGCATTTGCCACATTGATTTACATCTATTTTACTTCAGGAGTCTCATCTTTTAAAAAGTGGGCATGTCAAAGCAATGTTATATGTGCCCCATTCATTTCTGCTTTGCATCATTATTCTCAGGCAGTAATTGCCACACTAATGAATGCTAAGTTTGAAATTTTTAGGACTGCTTTGTTTGTCTTGGCTGCAGCATTCTTAATGTCTGGATGAACCAATAATATTCAACTTTCTTAAGCAAGTTAAAATATTTATGTGGCTATGTAAGTCTTTAGGTCATAACCACTATTCCTGAATGAAGATGAATTATATTGGTTAGTATTTAGTGTTCATTTGCTTTACTCATCCCAATCAATTATTTAGCCTCTGATAATTTTGAGATTGAGAAGTTATCATCAAAAGCATTTTTCCCCAACTTGTGCATGGATTATGATTTTTTCTGCTAGCTTCTGTGTCTCTTAAGGTGTCCAATTTAATTTTTATTAGCGCTTATAGACCGCCCCCTCTCCCAAAAGGGACTCGGGGCGGTGTACAGTCCATGTCAAAGAACACAATTAAAACAGTTAAAATTACTACATGGGGAATATATATATACAAATATAAAATGCATGGATGGATAAGAGGAGGATAAAAGATGTGCAGGACTGTATTGCTAATAAATAATTAAAATAAACAGACATTAAGATCCCAATACCCAATAAAATTAAGACTGTAGAATAATACCCTTAAAAACCAGTAAAATATAAATGCCAGGAGATAGGTGTTGAAATTATGCCAGGCCAGCCAGTCGAAACAGGTGAGTCTTTAGTTTCTGCCGGAAGGAGCGGAAGTCGGTGGTGGTTCTAATGTCGGGGGGGAGGTCATTCCAGAGGGTTGGGCCCATCACAGAGAAGGCCCTACTCCTTGGCGTCGCCCGCTGGCATTGCCTGACGGATGGCACCAGGAGAAGCCCCTCTCTGTGAGAGCGAATTGGCCGCAGGGATGTATGTGGGAGGACGCGATCCCACAGGTAACTGGGCCCTATGCCATGGAGCGCTTTAAAGATGGTGGTCAAAACCTTGAAACGCACCCGAAAGACCACAGGCAGCCAGTGCAGCTCACGCAGGAGCGGTGTCACATGGGAGTACCTGGTACTCCCCATGACCGCCCGCGCGGCTGCGTTCTGGACTAGCTGCAGTCTTCGGGCGCGTCCCAAGGGAAGCCCCATGTAGAGAGCGTTACAGTAGTCCAGGCGAGACGTCACCAGTGCATGAGTGACCGTGCGTAGGGCATCCCGGTCCAGGAGGGGGCGCAATTGGCGCACCAGGCGAACCTGGTGGAACGCCCCCCTTGCCACGGCTGCCACATGATCATCCATTGACAGCTGGGCATCTAGGAGGACGCCCAAATTGCGCGCCCGTTCCACAGGGGGCAGCTGCTCGCCCCCTATGGCCAGCGTTGGAATTAGCTGACTGAACTGAGGTGCCGGTAGCCACAGCCACTCAGTCTTGGAGGGGTTGAGTTTGAGTCTGTTGTCCCCCATCCAGACCCCGACAGCTTCCAAACACCGGGACATCACTTCGACAGCCTCACTGGGGTGGTTTGGGGTTGAAACGTACAGCTGAGTATCATCAGCGTAGAGGTGGTACTCAACCCCAAAACCACGAATGATCTCACCCAGCGGCTTCACATATGTGTTGAACAGGAGAGGCGAGAGGACCGACCCCTGTGGCACCCCACAAGTGAGTGACCTTAGGGTCGACCTCTGCCCCCCCGTCAACACACATTGCGACCGGTCGGAGAGGTAGGAGCCGAACCACCATAAAACGGTGCCTCCGACTCCCATCCCCTCCAGCCGGCACAATAGGATACCATGGTCGATGGTATCAAAAGCCGCTGAGAGATCTAATAGGACCAGGATAGAGGAGCAACCTCTATCTCTGGCCCTCCAGAGATCATCAACCAGCGCGACCAAGGCTGTCTCTGTGCTGTGTCCGGGTCGGAAGCCGGACTGGCGTGGGTCTAGATATTCGGATTCGTCAAGGTGTTGCGGAAATTGCTGCGCCACCACATTCTCGACAACCTTCGCTAAAAAAGGAAGGTTGGAGACTGGACGATAATTAGCCAGCTCCATTGGGTCCAGTGAAGGCCTCTTGAGTAAGGGCCTCACCAGCGCCTCTTACACATTGCAAACAAGAGTGACAAAGAAGAAAAATACATAATTAAAATGATAATAAAAGGATAGGCAGAAGTGCATACTCAAATGTGTATGTAGTAATAATATAATATAGTACTAATACAATGTAATATATAATTATAATGTTAAAATTAATTAAATACAATTTTATATTAATATTATAGTGATTTAATATTATAACTATCATAATAATAACATAATAAATGGTGATGGATTGGGAGAGGTTAATATCCAAGGAGACTCGCTATTGCCGCTATTACTTGTCATTGCACTGATTCCTCTGTCAAAAATAGCCATGGCTATCAAACAACAAAAACATCTATCCCTCCTCCTTTACATAGACCACAGGTGTCAAACTCGTGGCATCACAACATGTGACGTTTCACAATGTTTTCCCCTTCACAGAGCTGAAGTGGGCATGGCCTGTGCGTGATGCATCTGGCCGATGGGCCGCCAGTTAGACACCCCTGAGATAGATGAAGTTGTTTGGAAAAACACAATCTGAAATGGAATTGCTGCTTATCACTGCCCGTATATACAGCCAAGATATTGCAATGGAGTTTGGACCGGACAAATGTACTTACCATCAAATGCAGAAAAATAATGAAAACTGGGGGAATCAAGATGCCCTAGGGAAAGGGCATCTTGAGTCTGGATGAAGACAGTCACTACAAATACCCGAACATCCTTCAAACTCACAACATCAAACATATTGAAATCAGGAAAAGCGTTAGAAATTAATACATCAACAAAGTGATGATTTTCAAGTCCAAATTCAATGGAGTCAATACTATCAAGGCAATCAACACCTGAACAATTCCAGTCATTAAGTACACAGCTGGAACAATGGTCTGAATTCAATCAAAATTAAAAGCCCTGCATAGGAAGACGAGAAAAATAATGACAATGTATCATGTCCTTTATCCATGCAGCAATGTTGATGGACTCTATTTACCATGGAAAATAGGAAGGTGTGGAATGTTGCTTGTACATCAGAAAAAAGGAAGACTAGCTGAAGGATAGTGAAGAAGATGTATTGAAACTAGTATACCAGGAAAGTCTACTGAGTAATGGAGAAACAAAACTGGCCTACAAGAAAAACCATATGTGGTGGGAGTGCACGAAAGCTAGGGCTTTTTGGCACCAGATAAGAAAGCATTTGGAAGAGATGCTAAACCAAAGGATGGAGTTGAGGCCAGAATCATTTCTACTAGGGATCACAAAAGAAAAAATATGATAAAGCTGGACTATATTTAATGCTGCATATTTTAACAAGACTGGATTTTGCACAAAAATGGAAAAGTAAAGAGACTCCCTCGGGACAAGAAATAATAAATAAGATACTGATGTGTGCAGAAATGGACAGTCTGACTCTAGAGCTCAAAGACAAGGGTGAGACAGAATATCACAAAATCTGGGACAAATGGTACCAATGGCTAGAAATGAGGGAAAAAGGACGGGACAGAAAAACACTGACAAGTTAAGAATTGGAAAATATGGTATTAAGAATGTGTGATAGGTAGGAATTGGATATGTATTCATATGGTTAGCAATTATATAGAAGAAAGGACCAATGGACAGGTAATCGGACTGACTACACATACCTATGTAATGGATATAAAATGTAATTGTTGTAAGATCCAATCACTATATGGAAATGTTTAGAAATGTCGCACTATGTCCAATGTTTTTAATGTTTATCTAATAAAACACTTTAAAAAAAAACAAAGGAAGAACAGAGAAGAGGCAGGTAAGACAAAGCACTACATGGCCAGAACATTTTTAAAAAATAGCATGGAAAACAGATAATAACCCAGTTTGGCAATGGCAAAAAGTAGGAAAGTTTGAAGAAAGAGACAGAGGGGCTAATTCTGAATGCACAAGACCAAGCCATAGGAACAAAGGCATACAAAGTTATAATTGAGAAGACAACAATAGGCTCATTTTGAAAATCTTTGGTGATGGATCACCTACAACTCTGGAGGCAAGCTGCTCAACTGATTAATTGTTCTCAGTGTCAGTAAATTTATCCTTAATTTTAGGTTGGATTTCTCTCTGATGGTCTTTCATCTGTTATTTCTTGTCCTGCTTTGGAGAATAGGTTGACCCCTTCTTCTATGTGACAGCCCCTCAAATATTGGAGGACTACTAATATGATACCCCTATTCATTCTCTTTGTTAAACTAGTCATACTTAATTCCTGCAACTATTCATCATATTGTTTAGCCTGCAAACTTCTTATCATCTTCTCTGGATTCTTTCTAGGGTCTCAACATTGTTTCTGCATTGTGATAACCAGAACTGGAGGCAGTATTCCAACTGTGACCTCGCTTGGTACAGTATAGAGATATTATCAATTGTCATGATCTTGATGCTATCCCTCTGTTGATACATCCTAGAACCACATTGGCTTTTTTGGCAGCTTCAGCACACTGCTGGCTCATACTTAAGTGATGAGGTGTGCCCAATCCCTGGGCCACGAGCCACTATCGAGCCTTGAATCTTTGAGAAAATGAACCACAGAAGTGGTGGATGAATGTGCATGCATGCATCTCCACTCATACAAGTAGCATTCAAGTGATGTCTGCATGCTCCATTTGCGCAAATAGTAGGTGTGCATTCCTGCCACTCACAAGGAACCATCCCCTCTCACCCTCCACCAGTCCCCAAAGCCAAAAAGGTTGTGGAAATCTGCCCTCAGATACCCAAATCGAAACAGAACACAACACTTCATTTGGCCAAATGCAATTAGACATACAAGGAATTGCTTCTGACCACACAATGTATAAATCTTATTTTCAGGGAAACAGGGTAATAACAACAACCACATGTCAACCATCAGCTTCAGTCAAAGATATTTGTGATACATTTTTAAATATCCAGTTGACAGAATTTCATATTTAATGAATAAAAGAGACAACAACAACACAACACAAACAGAAATGGCAAAACAAACAAAAATATCAACTTTACCTTTCAATATGACACACATATGACGATATATAAAGTGCAAATTAAATTAAAATAGAATAAAACATATTTAAGGAAAAAAGGAAAGAAATAAACCTATAATAAATATAAAATCCAAGGAAAAATGTACAGATTACTTAAAACTCTTCTTCCTGGTATCTTGGATGGAGTTGGCAAAACTGCTGCATATCAGATGCTTTTTACTGAGATTCTAATGAAAAATGTATTTGATTTAAGGGACTGCTAATAGGTGCAATACACATGCCCATGTGAACTCTGAATCATCTTAGGCCCTTGAATCAAAATCATTGTACAGCTTTATGAGTTAACATTTCAATTTCTGGGTTTCACCTTCCACAGCAAGTAAATCTTAGACTTTTCAATTGACAGAGATTTCTCCACCAGGAAAAGAGCCTCCTGATATGTTAAAATGCATCTTAGAGCTGTGTATGCTTATTTTATTATTATTGACCATAGTTCCGTGGAAATTAATGTAACTTTTGTATTTGTTGAACTGACCCGTGGTGACTCATCCCATGGCGAGTTAACCATGGTGAAGTGTCACATGGTGAGTTGGCCATGGCGAGTTGACTGTGGTAAATTGGCTATGTTGATTTTCCCATTCCGGGCTGCACTGCAGCTTCAAGAAACTTTGGATAATAGAGATTATCTAGATTTTGTTCAATCAGGTTCAATCAGCCAGGGTAAGGATAAAGGTGGCATTGGTCATGCTCTTGGATGACCTCTATGAACTGCTTTGGTGGCCAATCTGGTTCTGGATGCTATTCAAAGTGCTGGTTGACACCTTTAAATTACTCCATGGCTTAGGATCAGGTTATTTGAGAGACCATCTCTCCCAGGTTGTTTCTACTTGTCCAATCAGATCCAGCTTTGCTTCCAATCCGAAAGAATACTGGTTGGTGGGGCCTAAAAACATGCCTTTTCTGCCATAGTGCCTGCTTTATGCTGGCTTTCTGTAAGTCTTATAGATTTGGACCTGATCCTGGGGCCACAAATATATTCAGGGATGCTGGGTTGGTTGTATTAATGTTCAGGGTTGTTGATTTTCAGCTGCATATATTTTCATGTTTATAATACTTGCTATTTTTATTTTATTGTAATTCTTTTAGCCCTCTCTAAATGTAACATTAAGTATTCAACCAGCAACAATTAAAATAATTTTATATCCATTAAGATACCCAGTTTCCCCCAAAATAATACTTCCCCGGATAATAAGCCCAATTGGGCTTTTGAGCCCATGCGCTAAAATAAGCCCTCCCCAAAAATAAACCCTGCCCCAAAATACACAGCAGCAGCCATGAGGTGACCACGCTTGCTGCCTCCTGCATCTCAAAAATAATAAGACCTCCCTGAAAATAAGACCAAGTTAAGATAAGATCCTGTCTTAAAATAAACTTAAAATTAACATAAATAAAAAGCAAGAGTTTGCTGTATAAGATGTCAGATGAAAACAAAAACTAAAAGAATGATTAGCATGTTTTATAATGTAATTTTCCTTGGTTGCATGCTTGAGCCAATTCCTGAACGCTGCAAAAATATCTATACTTCACACAGCTTATGAACGATCTGCATAATATATTAGCATAAATATATATCTATACTTACTGTTAGTCTGTACGTGTGTGTGTGTGTTTGTGTGTATGCATTTTAATATTTGGTCTGTTTAAGTTTAACCTGGTATAAAAGTAGATGGATAGATGCTACAGTACTGGCAACTGCATTCTTGAGAAATCATGAGTAAAACCAGAAGGGAAATTTATTTTCTATTACCTGCCAAGCTACCATTCAGAGAGAAGAATAAATATATGGACTTATACTCCAGCACATATTTTTAATGGAAGTACTCCTAAATGAACGGTATTGGATTCAAAAATATAATGTTGATGAGATGCAGTCATGCCTTGGAGGAAGGAAGAATTCTCCTGTCTGTGTTTTAATTATCATTGTTTGTTTCCAAGGGGAAATATGCTCTTAATCAGCTTCATTTAATTAGCTACACAGCAGACTAGTAGGCATTGCTTAATGGAACTGCCATTCCAAATTAACCAGATGTTCCCAAACCAAGAGAGATTGGTAAATAGCCAGAATGAGGACACATGTTAACAATTATCTTCATCGGAGCCAAATGAAAATACACCTTTAAGTTTTGGATTGATTCACTCATTAGCTCCAGGAACAAAAAGAAAATTAAAATGGAGAATATTCCAAACTATGACTCTTTAAAAGACAAGGCTTAAGAGGACAGGATGTATTGTTGTTGTTGTTTTTTCATTTCAGTACCTAAGTATCTCAGAGTTTCATATGGTTGTTTTTGTAGAGTTTTAAAGATACCGGTAATTGACAGTTCCTGTTTTTGGACAGTACATACGATCAAGTTATTGTGCTGGTTTCAGGTTGTGAAATATATTTCTGACTGTTTAGAATCAGTAGATGTTTGTCCATTGTATAAACTAAGAAGAAATCTACGTGGATTTAAAAGTTTTGTAGGTTGCAAATATTCTTTTTAATATATCCAGTCACAGCCCAAGATCCATTAACTATTCTCAAAGGTGCTTGTTTTTTATAATATTTGTTGATTTCTATATGTGTTTGAAAGTTTGTGGTTTACATAAAACCACAGAATGAGCTTCATAGCCAAACAAAAATTGGGATTTACATGTTCCCCATCCTAAGGAGCAATAGATTGATTTATAATGGAAACTAAAAAGTTTCCTGCTGATGTTTAGTTCCTATTTGAAAGACATAAGAATATTATTATCTAACTTCCTGATCAGTGGCATCCTGGTTTTCTGCAATTTTGTGCCAAAGAACATTTTGACATTGGAATATAAACTCAAAAATAGGCTTAATGCAGTTTAGCAAACACCCACTTGGAACAAGAAATAAGTAAGCAAACATGTTGGGCCTGCTCATGTATGTCACTATAGTAACAAAATTTGTTTTCTGTATTTATCTGCTAACAATAATCCTCTAGATCATTGCAGACCATATCAGATCTCCCATTTGTGGCTATTCCTATCATTTCAATGTATACATATGACAACTTTTAGCCTTACAAGTTTACAATAATAGAAAAGATCCAGTTAAATTTCTGGAAATACCTTCACGTTTTTCTTCTTTTTAGAGAAGCATTTTTTCTTCCCAAATAGGTTTCAAATTAAATAGTTTAGGAGGCTTTTTATTGTGAATATTTGTGCATAATAAAAAGAAAATGAGAAAACCATGATTTACATATTCAAAAAATGCATGTTATCTTATTTAAACAGGACTTGGCAAGTCTGAACTTGCCAAATATCCTATGTTATTTAAAAATATTCTTACTTAAAAGTATCTCATACACACAATTTTGAATCCACTTCTAGGGTCCACTTATTCCACCTGTAATGTTTTCTAGTACTTACCTAGTTTTAGTAGTGTGCTGTGGTGGAATGCACTATTGCAGGCTAATTCTGCTGACTGCCAGCAGTTCGAGTCTCACCAGCTCAAGGTTGACTCAGCCTTCCATCCTTCCGAGGTCAGTAAAATGAGACCCCAGATTTTTGGGGGCAATATGTTGACTCTGTAAACTGCTTAGAGAGTGCTAAAAAAAACCTATGAAGCAGTATATAAGCCTGTTATTACCATAGCTATTTGCATAGCTTTAATTGCCTCATAAACAAGCTTTATCTAATATTACTGATCTTTTTTCAGTAGTCACGTGGAGACATAATGTTCCAGCCAAGCACATAAGCTAAAACATTCTGAAAATACTAGTATATACTATGTTCCTAATCTTGTTTTTACTGCTTCAATTCATGTCCTGAATTCTAAACTCATTCAGCCTTAAATGCTGCCATTTCTAATAGCAGTGAACTACATGACACAACAGAAACTTAACAGGACCTTGTTATAATGCCATTATTCCAGTGCAAGAAGAAAATTCATAATCCATATAATGAACATGGCATTTTACATGCTGCTAGAGAATCTGTACACACCACACACACACACACACACACACACACACTTTAACTTTTTTGCCTTTGCGAGATTGGCTGCATGTGAGGATCAAAATGGCTACTCCCAGTTTGATATTTAAAACCTGCCAAACATCAAAACACAAAAAAGGAAACAGAAACAAAAACAAATCACCATTCCCCACTACCGCTTCTGATAACACCATGATATTAACCATTACAACTCTTGGATCTCCAGGCCAGGAAAAAAGCCAAAATAAGCCCCCAGTTAAAAAAAAAAAACAGTTAGCATTGTTCCTTCCTTGACTAAAGAATTGCTAATAAACGAATTGACAACCATCTGCCTGCCACAATCCTTGCTTAGGTGAGTCACATGCAGTCTACTGATTTTTAACTTAACCCAAAAGGGGGAAATAGGAATTCCTTGTGAAATATAACAGAAGCGAAGAAGGAAAAATGGAAAACTTAGACTCAGCCATTTGTGTTTGGACTTTATATAGTACCTGCCATTGTCCTGTGGAAAAGCGCAGCTGAAAAGCAAGAAGCCTAGGAGGATGTTTCATGACGTGACATTCATATTCTCATCTTGCAGTGACCTTTTACACAAAGCTTCTCAGCTCTCAAATGAAAACTGTAAGTTCCTATTCAGGTAAAAATCAAGATACAGCACAGAACCACAATCCCAAGGGTCTTAGCTAGAAGTTCCGAGAGAGAGAGACTCCTTTTGCGAAAGCATGGAAAATGTAATTTTTTAAAATGGATTTAAATATTTCAGGTTTATAAATGATAAGAAATGAAAACAAGAGAAAGCAGGGAGACAAAACAAGGTGATACATGCAACTTAAATATAAGAAATGGGGAAATACAATTGTTTTAAAAATAATCTGGAACTGGAACAAATGAAGTGGAAGGTGGAGAGTGAAAATGATAATGGTGAAGTTATCCAAAATGGGTCAGTTGTGTCAAAATGAGAAGAATAATTTTATTTGTGACATCCTCCCTCCAAGAAAACATAAATGAAGATGAACCACACTGATTTCTCGAAATATTTTCATGAAGTGGACTGGCAATAAGTCATTTATACAGTGAAACCTTTAATAGTATTGCACCCAGTGGTGTATTAACTATTAAGCAGACTAACACCAATATTTGTCAGTGCTTAGGGCTCCAGTTAGCCTTAATCCGCCACTGATTGCACCCATCTACCATTCACTTTTCAGTAAGACAGAAATGTAACTGAATTCAGCATGAAAGTTTTGAAATTATTTCAGACCCGAATTGTCTTTGTTGGAAGGATACAGAGAGTGAGAAAGAGAGAAAATGAGAGAGAGAGAAAATGAGAGGGGGGGAGATAAAAAGACCTTTAATGTGATGTTGAATTACTTATCAAAACTTTGAAAACTGTTAATCAGGGGTGTCAAACTCAAGGCCGGTCTGGATCCAGCTCATGGGGTGCTTGGATCTAGCCCGGGGGGGCCATCCTGGAAACAGTCAAGGACCGCCCCTCAGTGCTGCCTCTGCCAGTGAAAATGGAGTTCACAAGGGCTACATGTGGCCCTTCTGGGCTCCGTTTTTGGCTACAATGGCCTCCTGCAGCCCTGCCAGTGAAATTGCAATGCCCTCCCAGGCTCCATTTTCACTGGTAGAGGGCTCATCCCAATCACACCCACTTGGCCCCCTGAGATCAAACACAACCCTGATGCGGCTCTCACCCCTGCTGTTAATCAACAATTATAGGTATATCATGCAGCGGGTAGTGGCTAAAGCATGAGTTGTGGTGGCGCAGGGGTTAGAATGCAGAAGTGCAGGTTAATTCTGCTGACTGTCTGGAGTTTGATTCTCAATGGCTCATGGTTAACTCAGCCTTCCATTCTTTCGAGGTCAGTAAAATGAAGATTGTTGGGGAAAATATACTGACTCTGTAAACTGCTTAGAGAGTACTGTAATGCACTATAAAGTGGTATATAAGTAAGGTGACCAACCGTCCTCCTTTAGGGAGGACAGTCCTTCTTTTGTAAGTTCTGTCCTCCCTCGAAAAGTGTCCTCCTACATGTCCTCCTTTTCGATATTTGAAGACTAATCTGTTGCGCGTTATGTGACATATTTGTATTTGACATGACAATTCGTCAAGACTCGGTATAGTGCGGTATAAGACGCGATTATGAGATGCATGCGTTCCGCACGGGAGTCCCTGAGAGTGAGCGCCACGTGCAAGTGGTTTTGTTTACTTCTTACCGAAACACAACACAGCATGCAGTAGACTCACGGCACGTCGGCAATTGAATGACTCACAGTAATTATTTCTTTCTCAGTGAATATTCAATTATACAGAGGTAAGTACAATTCACGTTTTATTAAACAGTTTTTAATGGTGTTTTTTTTACTTCATAGCAAGTATATTGAACAGATATTGAATCTTGTGTTGAATTTTTATCTAAAGAAATGCTAGACATTAAAATAAACGACAATTGTCTCTTTGAAGAAATTAGAAGACTGAATGTATATTCAAATTCTGAAAAATTAATACAATGGGAAAATCAACATGTTGAAATTGATAAAAGATGGGTGGATATTTTCAGCCATTTCAAAAATGAACATATTCCATGTGAACATTTATTTATACTTGTTCAATTTACGTTGTGCTGCCCTGGAACTAATGCAGCAGTTGAAAGAGTTTTTTTCAATTGCCAATAATTTTTCGACAAGTGAGAAATCGAGATTGAATGTTGATACTCTAGCTTCAGCACTTGCTGTAAAATTCAATATGAAGGATATTTCTTGTTCAGATATTTCCAATATATTGTTAGAAGATGATACATTGACAAAAAATATTAATTCAATGGAAAAGTATTCATTTAAATAATAATTAGCAGGCATGTAAGCATAATTACAATATAAAATGTTACAAATGGTTTTTATTATGCATATATCATATTTTAGTGTATTATTGTTGCAATGAATAAAATATTTCTTTTATTTACGATATTTTTTTCCAATTTATCTGTCCTCCTTTTCATTGTAAAAAAGTTGGTCACCTTAATATAAGTCTAAGTGCTATTGCTATTGCTAAAAGAATTATGTTGGGAAATTGGAAAAGTTGCACTTTTAATATCAGCTACCCATTATTGGGTTTTTCTATTCCCCCCCCCTTTTTTTTGTTCATATTACAGTACATTTTCCAAGCATCCACTGAATTGATTGAAACCATGTTGGGATATTTTCAATATTCAAAAGTCCATCTTCTGTGAGGTCAACGTAGTTTTTTGGGGGAAACAGATAGAAACATATGGGCTACAAGTAAGTTGTCACCAATTTCTAGTTATAATCAATTTCACTGTACTTCTCATATCCTGTAAATTCTGCATATTATGTGAAGTGGGACTCACATATAGGAAGACCAAATGAAATTATAAATTTCCAACACCAGATTTCCACATTATTTGTGCTCTCCTAATGAGTATGTGGAACATATTAATGCTAGATTGCAGAACTACCAGTGATACACCAGGTAGAAAAAGTCTGTTATTTAAACATAATTTTAAGTTCATGCTTGCTGATTCATAATTTTCTACATGCATTATAAAATAAATTCTGCTAACTCACTTTGTTCTGACCTCATTCTTTGATAACAAAATACTGGGCTGTACTTGGAATACTGAGGATAATCAGATGTAGCAGATCAATAATTGATTGAATTCTACCATTCAGAACATTCTTCATCATCCTTAGAACTATTTTACTGATTTCTGATCCATTCCTTGGCTCAGTTGAAGATGCTGGGATTAATCCTTACAGAAGTGGATTAGATAATTTGGGATCAAGTATTTCCAAAAATGTCTTCTTTTCTTTCAATCTTTCTCAGAGGTCTTTGTCTAGTCTTTTCATAATCTAAGATAGGGAAGATGAAAACCTGTGATAGAAACTTTTTCTACCTAATTTCTAGGGGGACGGGGTGTTGCATGGCTCTGAATGCTTTGATCAGAGCAGTATCTCTCTAAGGTTTTGTGTGGCCTTAATGCCTCCATCAAGATCATTCAGTGAGGTCAGTGGGCCAATGGATGTAAGACAATTTATCAGTAGTTCACCAAAGATGTTTCTGCAAATAGCTTATTGCTGATCATTTGGTAAAATGATAAAAAGTAGGCAAATCCCACATTGCCTTCTGTTTCCATGGACACACAGCTTTCTAATTCTGCGTGGAAGTCATGAGTTGCTTTTGGGTGTTCTTTTTTGGAACAAAAAAAAAAAAAAAAACCTACCAACCTCATTAATTCTGTTCTAGGAGCTTCTTTACTTAATAGCTTGTGCAAATGTACTGAAATACTTTGGCACCAGAAAGGAAAGTACACAAAAATAGAAGAGAAAAAGAGTCTTCCAAATGCAGGAAAGCAGTTATAATGAATGGAAGACCTAAAGATTGTGAATCATCATTGTTACCTGAAGAGACTTTCAGAAATAGCTCTAGATGAGAACTACAGTTCCCCCCTCCCAACTAATAATATCTCCCCATTTAGGTTGCTTGGATCTCTCAGCCCAGAGATGGCAATTACATTGTGTGCAATAAACAACATGCTTCTTCCATGCAGCAAAATGCATTGTAAGGCATGAAATGATTTTTCTATGCATTTGGAGTAGAAAGTAATTTTGATGATCGCCATACAAGTATTGTCAATGTTTTCCTGTATAAAGTGTAATTGTAGTAGTATCTACCTCACTCTTCATCTTTGTTTTGTTGATGACAACTATTGTTTTTTACAGTGCTGAGGTTGCTTCCTTGTTTAGTGCTGCTAGTGACTTCCAGACCAGTTGAATTATATCCCTTCACAACCACCCCATCATCCCTTGTAGTGTATGATTAAACCTAGAATCCACTAAACCTGGTTTCTAGTTCGCAAACACCTTGACAATAATGATTCCTGTAGGATTTCTCCATCAGCCACAAATAACCTTCAAAATAATTCCATCTGGAGAGAAATATTTTATTGAATATAATGCACATGCATATGAATATGCAAAATAAAAAAAACATTCAGATTATTTGTAGTAGGAAAATTAGGAAACAAATTGGAATATAAATAAATTAGCTGATACCACGAGAAAAGTCACAATGTATCAGAAAAGGATAAGGTACTCAAATATCAAAGCACACATAAAGTTGACTCAGGAGCTAAAGAATCATATGAATTAGATTGTCTAAGATTGCATAGGTCTATTTGAGGTCAACAATAATCTTAGCATAGGTTGCTAATGGGAATAGTAGAATCTGATAAGAATGCTAAAATATTTAGGATCAGCTGGGTGTGTTTTTTCTTGTGCTTCTTTCCAATGCATTTTACCCCTAGCCATCCTCAATAATTGCTTTCAAGTGAAAATAGATACATTGCTAAATTCAGTTGCTAATCCCCAGATTAAAGTGCAATTGAGCTCTTATTCTTTGTCACCTGAATATTAATTGGGAGTGTCATAGCTTTACGTGAATAGCATCTATAAAAATTAAACTCTGCTGGAATTTTGTATCCAAGGGACAATCTATCTCCATTCTATCCCCCACCCCAATTGCCTATTCTTTGCTCATCTAATAAGACAACAAAGAAGGGTCCACAATAAATACAGTACTCATTTTCTGTATTTTTAATGCAAACAAAAGTTGCATTCCAAGCAAAGAATACAAGCTCCAAGTCATGTCTAAATGCCATAAATAGGGTTTGCAAAGACCACTGTTCTCCACTGCATTTTTTTTCTGACTGACAGGTCCCCTGTTTCTTAAATTATCTTCTTTCTTCTCCAGTTGTTTTCTTATAAAACTTTTTTTAAATGCTCACATTTAGGGCAATAATTCCTAAAAACGTTATTTTGGGGAGATTAAAAAGAAGATCCTGATTGATCCTACAGCAACAAATTATGTGCATTACAGCAGTTTAAAAGAGAAAAGACAATATTTATTTCCTACCACTGAGGTTGGTAGTGCTTTCACGCCCATTGATTAATGGGTGATCTGACTGCCTCGGGATCTTACAGGTTAGTAGTCAGCTGTCAAAAGCTGTCTGTGTATCATTGTGGAAATCCATGATTACTCACTATGATCTGGCTTCAGGAAAAGAAAGAGATTAGTTTTAGCATTAGCATGAAAAAACCTTCATCACAAACATCAGATCTGAAATTATGGCTTTTATTATCTATAAATATTTTTATGGCATCACAGGGCAACATTCCAAATATTTGGCTTTATCTGTAAATAAACATTTATCTTTTCTTGGAAGTGTAGTTTAGAATCCAGGATCTGGTTGACTAGATTTCTTGACTTGAACAGATAAACTGACGGTTGACTTACATGCTGCCTATCCAAAGTATTTTGTGTTGAAAAATATATATTTCCCTGCTGAATCAACACGTATCATTATTTAAAGTTTAGCTAATACAGTAATTGTATATTGCATTTTGCTCCTATGTTTAGAAAGGATGGCTGAAGTGAATCATAAATGAATCTTTTTTAAAAATTACCCCTGTTTTTTTTAAATAATTTCTTCTCTTCCCCCCCCCCCCCACCCCCTGAAGGCTTCAGGACATAGAGATGTAGTGAGCAAACATTTCAGTTTTTTAAAAAATGCTATTTTAATGGATTAAAAAGTGTAGTAAGAATCATAGAAACTTAATACAGCTTTTTGAAGTTATTTGTGGTATCAAGTTGAATATGTACACATGTTGCATGACCAGAGGGCCTTTACTCTGGCATGATATCATGCCCTCTCCTCAGCTGTCCCTCAAGACTGATATAGGAAGACCCTGCCTGGAGAGACAATGCCCCATGACTCTGGACACACAAAAACAACACAGGATGGTTTCTTCCAGTGCCTGTACTGTAAAGACATTCATACAAGTCTCACATCACCATTACTGCATAGAGAGCAAAGAACAATTCCACGTTTCCCTGCTGCTTTCAGATACCAGTCCTACTAAAGCATGCAATGTTGCCAGGTTGTGCATAGACTTCAAATCCATCAGACAACGACTGGAATCACAAACCAGTCTTAATCGCCACTTGGTTCACCATTCTAGAGTGCCAGCTATTGTGATAGATCATATTTTGCATTCATAAATTGATCCATCCTAGCCTATCTTTTCATTTGAGGTACCTAGTTAATTTTAGACAAATTCTAATCACTATTCTCTTAAAAAAAAAAACTAGCTTCCTCAGTTTCTCCAGCCATTTCAAAGCAGTTCCAATTTCTGAAGAAACAAAAAAGTCCCTATTCAAGCTTTAAATTTTCTGAACTGACATCAAGCAACATGATGAGTCAGGAAGCAAGAGATCAAGGAGAAAGAAGTAAGTAGAAGCAGAGATTAGAGTTCATTCTTAGAGAGTCAAAGAACAATATATTACCAGTAACTCTGCCTTTCTTCTCCCGTACTGTTGCACTGAACATTATACTTGACTATTCTCAAGATTAAAGCAATCAGCAGCTCCAATTCTGACGTCAGAAATGGTAATATCCCAAAACAAGGAATGGTGCATCTAAAGACAGTGTGCAGAGAAGAGCAACAAAGATAAGTGATCTCTAGGCTAACTACACAATGAATGATTGAGGGAGCTACCGGTAAGTACATCTAGTCTAATGAAAGAAGGGCTAGGGGTGACATGATAGCAGTCTTCCAATACTTGAATTGCTGCCACATTGAATAGGGAGTCGACCTATTCTCCACAGCAACTGAGGCCAGGAAAAGAAGTAACAGGTGGAATATCATTAAAGAGAGATCCAACTGAGAATGAGAACAATTAATCAGTGGAACGGCTTGCCTCTGGAAGTTGTGGGTGCTTCATCCCTGGAGGTTTTCAAGAAGAAACTGGACAGCCATTTGCATGAAATGGTATGTCTCCCGCTGGAGCAGGGAAGTAAGATTTCCAAGGTCCCTCCTAACCCTAATATTCTGTTTTCTATGTTCTAAATTCTCCAAATCATTTGAAAAAAAATAATTACTGTACAAAGATAAATTGTACTGTATGAAACAGCTGAGCAACAATCCTTCAGATTGTATATTTATTCCTACTGACACTGTGTCATATTTTCAGTACAAAAATAATTATCACATAAGAAAAAAAGTTACTAAAAAAGCTACCGTTAAAGCCCACTATCCTCAGTATTTTAATCTCTTCTTCACTTTATCCTCTTTTCTCTGTTCATCATCCTTCCAAAATTGTATGATGTACATGTAATATACTCCACTCATCTGATTAGATGATTTATCATTTAAAAACAAATATATGCAAAAAATAAAGCTGTTGTTCCCTTATCAACAATTGCTGATCATACAGAATGCATGCACCCTATCTGCCCCATACATCCCTGCGACCAATCCGCTCGCACAGAGAGGGACTTCTCCAGGTGCCGTCCACCAGACAGTGCCGGGGGGCGGCGCCTAGGAGTAGAGCCTTCTCTGTGGCAGGCCCAGCCCTGTGGAATGACCTCCGCCCGGATATTAGGAATACTTCTGACCTCCGCTCCTTTCGTGTAAAGCTCAAGACCCACCTATTTCAAGTAGCTGGCCTGGCTCAACTTTGATCCAACTATATCGCTCCTGACAGGTTTTTTATTTGGGGTATTTTAATTGTATTAAATTATTTAGGGGTTTTTAAACATTGTGTTTTTAATTGTTTTTTATTCATCAGCTCACCTCCTCCTTGTATATGTATATGTCTTGGTATACGTTTTTGTTATATGTATGTTTGTTTATATATTTATTTCCTATGTTTTATTGTACACCGCCCCGAGTCCTTCGGGAGAGGGTGCGGCTAAGAAATAAATATTTATTATTATTATTATTATTATTATTATTATTATTATTATTATTATTATTATTATTATTATTATTATTATTATTATTTGTGATAGTCTTAAGTAGACACTCAGTCTCTTTAAAAGTACTTATGTGCACAGCATGAAGTAATGAATAAATCAAGTGGATACTCTTAGACCTCTTTCTCTTTGACAAAATTTCACTTCCTTGAAGGAAGAATGAAATGAAAATGTGATGCAATAATTATTTCATCCTTTTGAGCTCTATATTTGCAAAGACAGTTTTAAAAAACTATGAAAGTCAGTTATTTCATAAACTAAGAAAAACAACACAATGGATTACAATCTCATTAAAATAATTGATATAAAATTGAAATGTTATGGGGTTAAATTTTCTGCAAATATGTAACTTTCATTTAAGTTTCTAAAGTTTCAGAAAATTCATATCTTATATTGTAAAATTGTATTGGTTTTTTACAAATGTTTTGGGGAAAAAGGTAAATAGGTATAGAAAATTTTGACAGCTACATCATGCGGAAGATAGAAATCCCCCCAAAATCTCACCATTTTTACAAATAAGAGAAAGAAAACATCAGAATTTGAATAAACATTGGCAGCTTTTTGTTTTTACATTCAATCATCAATATATTCAATCACTTTTGTATCCCTTCCAGGAATTACATTATAAATGTCAGTATGAATAAGCTAGGTGTTGGACCTAATATCATTCTGATTAAAAGAAATAAAATCCTGGGAACTTAAGCTTATCCAACTATATCATAAGCTTGCAGTGCTGTTTTACAATGAATGATCCAGATATTCATTCTGGTTGATAATGTTATTATCTTTCCTAACTTCTCAATTTCTTGTAAAATTTAAGAATGTCCATGTAGGGAAATAAAACCCAGGCTGGAGTTTCACAAATATTGATTTAAATAATGATTTATCACAGATATTATTTTAATTTCAAAACATGACAATTAATTGACAAAAATTCAAAACCTTGCATTCTTTATCAAACCTTTTCATATTTAAGTGGCATTTATTGAGGGAGACTGACCACTTAATTCTTGCCAAATGAATTCTTGTTGTCTCTAGAAGGTAATCAAAATCAGCCACTTTATATTTACTCTGTATGGAATCTGACAGAAATTACTTGGGGGGGAAAGCTAGAAATAGCTTCTGGGACATCAACAAGCAACAATCTATAGTTTAAAATAAAGACTTGCTTTTAATATGAATGTTATTGGCTCTGATTTCACCAGTGATGTTTTATTATTTAAGAAATTCATTAAGAGAGTTATTGTTTAACAAATTGAGACTAACCAGATGCCACTTTCAAAGGCATCTGTCCTAAATTATGGAAAGAAGGCACACGGCAAATTTGATATTCATATGAAAAGCAAGCTCCTATAGGGCCATTCTTTAGTAGGCCAATAGAAAGTAATTGAAAATAATAATAATTTTCTGATACCCCAAAAGAAGGAAATTTAGCTGGCATTTCCCCAGACCAAGACTCTTAAAATGTAGACTGTTTGCATTCAGTCAGTAATTGAGTTTTATAGGCCTGTGGAGACAAATAGTGCTAGACATTGGAACTTTGTGCTGCCTTCTGTTTGGCTATGCTGTATCCTCAGTTTTTGGAGTCAAAAGCTCTTTTAAACACTAGCAGTTAGGATAAAGTCCTCTAATCTTCTCCTTAGGCAAAATCACTTCTACTGAAGGATGAATTGACTATTTGTTCTTATTAAAGCCTACGGTTATTGCATTAAAGTTTAGAAGGATGGATAATGACTAAAAAAAAAGTTTATTGAATAGTAGAAGATGTAGAATGAGATTACTGAAACACTGAGTGTCAAAGTGTTTGATATTGCTAGTCTTGAAGAAAACTGGGATATTCACTCCTGCCTCCCCATTCATACAACTCAGTGAAATGACTGATGCAGTTGTCAAGATATTCATATTCCAAAAGTATTCATTTTTTATATTGGTTGGTTTCAAAATTGGATCACAAGAATGTGAAGCTTGATATGAAAACAACTACTTCATATGTTACATAAAGCTCAAGGGCCACACTAGATTTTGCATTCCAAAAATGGACAGAGATCAGGAATTTTAAAGCATAGAGAGTAGAAGGCATTATTTTCCTTAAGCTTCCAAATCCTACAAATATGCCCAAATATGGGAGGGAGCTCACTACTCCCCCTTTCTGTCATTCGGCTCATTACAGAAGACCATCCAGGCAGAAAACTTGATTGAGCCGAATGACAGAAAGGGGGGGTAGTGAGCTCCCTCCCATATTTGGGGATACCAGAGGTTGTAACACAAATACATACCTATTTCCCTGGCTTAGCTGATAAGGAGAAGAGCCTGTGGCTTAGTGGCTAATACAACTGCCTAATATGTAATACAGCCCTGGTTCGAATCCCAGTATAGGTATGGCTAGCTGATGAGAGCTAAATAGCTTGAAATAGATCTATACTAGTCTCCCTTTATTTATTTATCAGCACAAATACAACACAAATATAAAAAGGCAACATTAAAAATAAAAATATGGTTTTCTTCCTGGATGGTTTTCTGTAATGAGCCGAATGACAGAAAGGGGGAGTAGTGAGCTCTCTCCCATATTTGGGCATACCAGGGGTTGTAACACAAATACATACATACATACATACATACATACATACATACATACATGATTACACTCTTCATATTTTAGACTGTGCTTCTTTGTACCCATAGTAAGCAATATGCTTCCTTTAATTTACTTATTTACTTCCAAGTAAACACGCTTGAAATAGCACTGTAATCATTTTATTGCACATATGAAAATGATTCATTATGGAGGATTACTTTAAGGAGTCATGGGAACTATAGTTCAAGAGTACAATGTTGGAAAATAATGCAGTTTTTTTTAAATTTAATATAGTTTATCTTACCATGATTGATGTATGATGGCCAGATGAGTATCCTTTATGGTGGTTGCCCACTCTGTTGTTCAGATGCTAACTATTGATGGATCATTTCAAAGCTTCTTTCTTTTTGTGATGTTGCATCTTGAAACCTGAAAGAAAATGAATCTTTGAAGTACAACCAGGAGGCCTTAAAACTCTGAAAGAACAGCACATATGGCCAACCTAGTGAAGTGGGTGATTACTTTTGCAGTCCTTATACTTGTATTCTAAAAGTATTATTGACAATGGTTACTATTTGCCTAAAGTTGCAATGTGAACACAGGATTGTAACAAAGATTCGGATATTAAAATTAAAAAAAACAATGGAGAAGGGGAAAAAATACCCTCCCTGTACCTAATTCCATGCTTATGGGTTTCACTATCTTTAGACAAATTTCTAGAGGTGGGAAATGCTGCTTATTGCAGTGTCACAGAATACAATACTTGCCTGCCCACAAGTCTGTAGGTGGCAAATCACGTGGTAATTTGGGGAAAAGGGGAGATTTTTGTTTAAAAAATCCCTAGTTTCTCAAGTGCTCTTTTAAATATTGAGTTATATCAGTTGTTTCCAAGGAAACTCTGTGTCATTTCTGAAAACATCTTACCATTTAATTTTGCAGCTGGTTTTCAAGAGCTTTTTATTGGGGGGTGGAATCCTTACTATATTTGGATTTTATATTTTTAATCCAAGCCTCAGTTTCTTATAAAGGTAAGGAAAACTCTGTGAAAGAAAGCTATGACATTTTATTTTTCCTATTTTATACACTACCTGAAATTTTTGCAAAACGCTCCGTTCCACCGACTTCCGCTCCTTCTGACAAAAATTGAAGACTCACCTGTTCCGATTAGCTGGCCTGGCACAATCATAACTGTTACCTCCTGGCAGACTTATTTTTAACTGGTATTTTAGGGGAATTGCTTTTAAATTTAATTTATGGGATATTTTTAGGGGTTTTTAAAACTATATTTATATACTTTACTCAGTTGTACAGTTCTTTTAACCTTCTTTTTAACCTCCTCCATATCTATCTATCTATTTAATAATTTTAACTGTTCAACTATTTAATTATTTATATGATGCATTTCTTGTATGGACTGTACACCGCCCCGAGTCCCTTTTGGGAGAGGGGGTGGTTTATAAGCGCAAATAAAAGTAAAAGTAAAGTAAAGTTGTATCAGCATCCATACAGCACGCTAATTAATGATAACAATATGTTCTCCAACAAAAATAAACTGTTTTTCCGAACGTTGTAGAATAATCCATAACTAAAGTGTGGAAATCTGGATGGCACAATAGAAACAAGACATTAAAAGAACATTTACTTCAATGATTTTTAATGGCCAGAGTAAAATGAATAAACAGTTTAGTACAGTGATGGTTAACCTTTTCCGGACCGAGTGCCCAAAGCGTGTGTGTGAATGCACGTGTGTGTGCCTGAATCCCCAAACTGTGCGTGCAGCTCCCACACATGTGTGTGTGGCCATCCCACACATACTCTGCTCCCGTGCATGTGCACTCCCTGCACATGTGTGTGTGCCCCCCTGCACATCTGTCTTCACAAATGCATGCATGGGGCCCCACATGTGCCCCACACTCCATGCGTGCATGCAAGCCCCCCTCATGCTGCATGCAAGCTCCCCTCATGCTGCATGCAAGCCCCCCTCATGCTGCATGCACCCCTGCATGATGCATGCGCCTCCGCATGCATGGCAGAGATCCAGCGACCAGCTGGCTGGCGGAAGGCAAATGCCCATGCCCAGTGGAGGTGGACTATGGGGATGATTCACATGCCTAAAAAGAGGGTGCTGTGTACCACAAGTGGCACACATGCCATTGGTTTGCCGTCACAGGTTTAATACAATGATTAAGCAAGTAAAAGAATGTCATGTCCTCGTGTTGACATTGCACTTCCCAGAATTCCTCGGTCTTGGCCAATACTATTTGGGAAGTTGGGGGATGCAGTTGAAAGATATTAGGGTAAAACTTGCTACTCTACTCCAAACCAACATTCGATCCCCCTTGTTTCTTCCATGGTTAGTATATCACTTGCTAAATTATTCTTTCTTATATAGCATTTGTTGAGTGTATTTGTTGTATTCTGATTCTATGCCAGGGGTGTCCAAACTTGAGAACTTTAAGACTTGTGGACTTCAACTCCCAGAATTCCCCAGCCAGCCATTCAAAAGATATGCCTATTCCTGACCTGGAATGCGCCTTCAACAAAGCTCTGAGGAATGCATAGAACAGGGGTGTCCAAACTTGAGAACTTTAAGACTTGTGGACTTCAACTCCCAGAATTCCCCAGCCAGCCATTCAAAAGATATGCCTATTCCTGACCTGGAATGCGCCTTCAACAAAGCTCTGAGGAATGCATAGAACAGGGGTGTCCAAACTTGAGAACTTTAAGACTTGTGGACTTCAACTCCCAGAATTCCCCAGCCGGCTGGGGAATTCTGGGAGTTGAAGTCCACAAGTCTTAAAGTTCTCAAGTTTGGACACCCCTGTTCTATGCATTCCTCAGAGCTTTGTTGAAGGCGCATTCCAGGTCAGGAATAGGCATATCTTTTGAATTTGTCTTTTAAGCATGCAAAATTTAAAAGTATTGGGGCAATCTTATGACTCCATAACTCTTCTATGGTGACACAACTCTTGACAGTTCCGGTAGTTATAAAGTCGGTCTACTTTATAAAGGCACAGAATTGGCAAAGGAAAATGGGTGCTCATTAAAACACTTGAAAGAGGGGAACTAATTAGTGATATAAAATATAGTTCTAAGAGCATCCAAAATTCTCATTAAATTCCCCTCCCCCCTTTTTTTTGTTTTGGCCGACACAAAACAAATTTCTTTCAGGATCCTGAACTGCCTTGTTATTCCTATTGAGACCTATTGCTTTTGGGGGGGGGGTTGTGAGGGGTTTCCTAACGTTTTCTTATAATGCCCTCATTTGTGTTTAACAGTCAGACACTGGGATTCTGGGAAGTGAATACATTTGTTCTCTTTCAGTAGTGGACTTTCTGTATGTTAAATGCAATAACAGATGGTTAACAGATGGATTTGAAGACCACTGTAGTATTTAGGCTAACTTCTTGATCTTTGCTTTTATTTTATTTCTCTTTCACTTTTTATATATTATATATTAGATGTTGGGTCAATTTGATTATTAGATAGTAACTTCCTGATCTGAAATATATATTTATATATTCTTCGCATTCGCTAAATTATTATCAGTTTCTTAACAGCCTGAAGAAAATGGTTGGAAAGTGGAGTCAACTCTTACATTTTGTATTAACTGTATTCTTTCCATATCTTCACACACGGGGGGGGGGGGGGGGATAGCTGAAAGGAAAACAGGATTATGTCTTTAACAGATTTCAATGGATTTCATGCTCTTGACACCATGAGCAAGGTCTTCACCCCAATCTCCAGTTGAAAATAAGCAGACCTCCCACATAGTATTTGCCTGCATACATGTGGTCATTAGATCTTTAAAATTGACAAGTTGGGGAATTTATTAGTAGAACTTGGCCAGCTGGAGAATCCTTTGTCTTTCTTCTTGTGGACCTGGCAGAGTTGCAGAATAGATTACAATTATTTCCCTTCCCAAATATAGATCTGCAATTTATACTTATCATGCTTAGGAGGGATTAGTCTTTCTCCCTTCCCAACATACCCAACATTTCCTTATTATACATATAATGAATTATGGGAACATATGTTCGGCACATGGAAACTTTAGAGATGCCTGCTGTACACAAAGACTTAATGTACAGATTTCCTCTTGCAGGATTCTCTAAAAGATTAAAATTCTGATGGTTACAAAGATAGGTTCCCATACATTCAGGTTCAAAATTATCCTTTAATGTAATGGACAGCTCCAGCCTAAAGATGGCAATTAAAGCCCAGAAGAGGCAATAGGGATTTTTCCTTTTGGAGTTACAGACAGAAATATAATTTCCAGTTCAGTCAGGACCCAGACTGGATCCTGCAACATTACCCTGGGACACATATATTTGCCTTCATCCTCATTTCATCCACGATAAATGGTTGTCTGACCTTCATTGGAAAACCTTCAGTGACAGAACACTGACAGTTTCAAGAGATAGGCTGCTCCACTGCTTAACAGCACTCATGGTCAGGAAATTACTTTTTAAAGGGTCACTTTTTTTGGACTTAGCAATTGCCTCTTAAATAGAATAATAGAGTTGGAAGGGACCTTGAAGGTCTTCTAGTCCAACCCCCTGTTTAGGCAGGAAACCCTACACCACTTCAGACAAATGGTTATCCAACATATTCTTAAAAAGGTCCAGTGTTGGAGCATTCACAACTTCTGGAGGCAAGTTGTTCCATTGATTAATTGTTCTAACTGTCAGGAAATTTCTCCTTAGTTCTAAGTTGCTTTTCTCCTTGATTAGTTTGCACCCATTGCTTCTTGCCCTACCCTCAGGTTCTTTGGAGAAAAGTTTGACTCCCTCTTCTTTGTGGCAACTCCTGAGATATCAGAACACTGCTATCATGTCACCTTAGTCCTTCTTTTAGTTAAACTAGACATACTCTGCAACCATTCTTCATATGTTTTAGCTTACAGTCCTCTAATCCTCTTTGTTGCTCTTCTCTGCACTCTTTCTAGAGTCTCCTCATCTTTTTTACATCGAGGCGACCAAACCTGAATGCAGTATTCCAAGAGTTGCCTTACCAAGGCATTATAAAGAGGTATTAACATTTCACATGATCTTGATTCTATCCTTCTGCTTATGCAGCCTAGAACTGTGAAGGTAAAATGTAATAAAGATACACCCGTTGAGAGAAAGTTTATACATTGTGTGTATTAAAACATTCCATTACTCTAAGCTAAGCATTGATGAATGAAATATCTTATTTCTAAGATGTAAGTAAATGCATTTCTTAAATGTAAACCTGTCATATTGCATTGTAAACAAAGTACTGGAAGATCCACAGATTTTCTTCTTATGAATATGTTTTCTATCTCTTTTATAATATTAGAGCTGTTCCAAATATACTAGTTGCAGGAAAAGATTATTCCTGGGATCACATTAATATGTGTTGTACACATATATAGAAATAATGCAGTCATTGTGAAAATCTGAAAAGAGATATATGCATATTTGGCTGAAGTTGCAGTCCTACCTTTAATTAGGAGAACCAATAGCACATATGGTCCTTCTTTGGGCACATGCTTATTGCTTCCTTATGGAGTTTTGTCCTCAGCTATAATCATATTTTTCAGTAGCCAAGTATTCATGCTTATAGGATTTATATGCCATTCATGTCCCTCCCTTCAGTTTAGGTGTATTTATGCACAAGCAAATGTCTCTGTACAGCTTCTATTAAATACATTAGGACACAAAAAGATATGAGTTTGCTTTGGCTTACACCAGAATAATGGTTTCAGATGGGGGTTTGGATAGAGTAAATGCAAGGCACTTTGTTATTTCAGGAAAAACAAGAAAATTCAAGTTCCAAAGTATGAACTTTTCTGAGACAGAAATATGTATGCTTGATGTTCTTTCAGGATGCTCTGTAGCAGGGACGTGCAGTCAGGGGAGGCAGGGGAGGCAGAGCCTCACCACTCTCATCATGAAGAGAAAAAAAAAAGGGAAAGGGGAAAAGGCACACATGGTCCGATCCCCTGCCTTCCTGAAGGGGACCGCGGAGTGCGTTCTGCCGGCTTGCGCTCTGCGATCCCCTTCATGTTGACTCAAGAAGGTGGGGAATGGGACCATGTGTGCAGGAGGCTGAGGCAGCCACAGCCTCCTGCATACGCGTGGCTCGCGCTCCACGGTCCCCTTCATGTTGACTCAGGAAGGCGGGGAATGGGAGGCAGCCTCAGCCTCCTGCACACGTGGTCCCATTCCCCGCCTTTCTGATGACGTCATCAGCCTCACCAGTCATAAACCTCACCGCACGTCACTGCTCTGTAGGTTATGGATATAGGACCAATGCAAGAATTTAACATCTTCGTTCTAGAGCCGTGATGGCGAACCTATGGCATGTGTGCCCAAAGTAGCACACGAAGCCATGTCTCCCAGCACATGCCACCTTGTCTGTTTGTCTTTCAGGTTTCTGGTATGCAGGCACACATGATGATCACATGTCCTTTGCATGTGGGTCAGTTCCAAAAACCAGTGTGTGCATGCATGCCAGCCAGCTGATTGTTAGATGCACATGTTGCACCAAAACCCGGAAGTTCAGCTGTTCCGGAGTATGAGTCCTTCGTGCGCACGGCAGTGCTGAAAACCAGCCTGCACATGCGCACCAGCCAGCTGATTGTCGGGCGTGCATGCGTGCCAGAAACCCGGAAGACAAACAGGCAAGGCCACGCGTGCCAGGTGCATGAGCATTAGAACCTGGACATTTGGCTTTTCCAAAGCGTGGCCCCGACTAGCATGCACGCAGACGATATTTCTGTGCAAGCTTTTTGGCACTCGGTGCTGAAAAGGTTCTCCATCACTGTTCTAGAGAAATGATTTTTTTTTCTTTTTAAAAACACAGAACATGCAAAAATTATATTCTCCCCTGTTTTCTAGCTTCCTTTTGTAAATGGCATGGGCAGTAAGTAGACTTCAAAAAGACACCTTATGATGTAATTCTGTACCTAACCTTTAATTAAAAATACAGCGTCTTTGGATTGTGGGATGGGGAATAGGAGGTGCAGAGTGGGAAAGGCATCTGGGAGTACAAAGCATAGCAGCCTTGTAATTAAAGTGTGTGTGTGTGTGTGTGTGTGTGTGCATGTGTGTGTGTGTGTCATTAAAGGCAAAACTGATATGGACTCTTTACCCCAAAGGTGTAAAAAAAGTGGTGGGCCTCTCTGCTGAATGATTATAATTGCAATAACTGTTTAATTCATCAATGTCTTTGAAGGGGGAGCTGTCGCCTCCTAACCCCCATTGTTCTTTCTTCTCTTACATTTTCAAGATCAATTGAATATTACACTACATAACTGGGGGTAATTGCAACAGTCTGAAACTGATGAACTATAAAACAAAGTTGTACTGTGTTTGTATAACATCTGTATATTTTGAATTATCTGTGTTGTACTTCTTCCTTTACTTCCTTCCTTTTCTTTTATTTTATCCAATGTGGTTGGTGTGTGTGTGTGTGTTCTAAGCTTTAAAGCACAGCAACAAAATTGATATAAATGCACCAGGATAAGCTTTCCATGATGTGATAAAACAACAACAACATAACCCCTCTCTCTGCTTTTGATTTTGTTCCTATCAGTTGCAAATCCACTGTGACGTAAAGGGCTATTGTAAGTTCTGACGTGCATGAAAGTAGAAATTACCTTGCAAGTCAGGATTCTCATTACTGTGTATTTTACTATTTTTATAATTTCCCAATTTAGTTTTGCCTGTTCCAGGCAACTTGTTCCATTTTCCAGAATCCTGCAGAGTAGGTTAAACAGTAAATGGATAGTTCCTGAGCTGTATGTCTCAGGTAAACATTTAAACCTGACTCTCCTCACTTCTATTCTTATCCTTTTTGGCTCAGTCCTTTTCTGTGCCCAATAAAAGAATACCTTAGTCATCTCCACCTGCAAACAATAAGAGCAAATAATGTAGAACATTCTTCTTATTAAAAATGTTCTGAAAGTCAAACATAACTACATCCCACCAGCTTCCTTGAAAGTATCTTGACTTTCTCTCTACCACTCCAGAATAGGTTGGGTGAACCTACACAGTTTCTTGAAGATCTGTTGAATAGAAAGCTTTCATTGAGATGGATTGTTTGTGAAATGTGAGGGACATATTGAAGTGCACTGTCCTTAAAAAAGAGTGGGGAGGGGGGAGAGAAGACAAGCATCCTACTTGCTGAATGGAAGAGACTCAAATTATGCTCAGCTGGTTTAGTTCACACTGTGACCCTGCCTGGCTTCCTGCTATTCAGATGTGTTACTTCCTTTTTTCCAGTAATGGCCTGTGGCACTCAGCCAGGGAACATTATTAATTTCAGAAGTGGCCTGACAGCAAAACCACAGCAAAAACGAGAGGAAGTAGCAGGGAGGCCATCTGTTGGTTTCGGCAGAACAGTAGGAGCTGAGCTCCATAGGCTCCAATGAGGAAAGCAGATTAATAATCCACAGTGAGGAAACTGTGCTAAATTTATCCACAGAGCATATTTAAAAAAAAGAAGAAGAAGAGTGAGTTGCAGCTGGACAGGAAATTGCTGGAGCAGCTTTTGCATTTCTTTTTTGCTTTGAATGACACGGGACAGAGACAGCAAAGGAAACCCTTGGTCTTAGGTTACATTCAGGGTTCTTCCAGAGTGATGACTACAGATCCAAAGGCATTGTGTGATTTCACATTTGTGGAAAGAAAAGGAAGAACAAAAAGGCTTAAAGTAGATGCCCATTCTTGTTGCTTGGTTCTATACATTAACCTGGGGGGGGGGGGCCTTTGTGTCCAAACATTAAAGCAAGGTATTCTGCAACTCCTTTTATTTAGCTTTGCTTGTGAAATAAACCCACCCCACCAGTGATGCTTTAGATGCTTTTTTCTATTCAGTTTCAGGCAGCTCAACTATCATTTTTCGTTCAGCAAAATTTGGGGCTGAAATAAACAGGAAGTTCTGGTGCAAAACTTTTTCACGGTTTTAGTTTTGGTTGACTTTCATCACTAGAAAGGGAAGCGATTTAATTGAAGAATCTTGCTGTTAACACATTGGTTACACATGGTCTGCTTTCTTCCTCTGTGTTTTAAATTTTACTGCCCAGCTTTTGCTACATCATCAATTTACTGCTTGGTCCCAATGGTATGTAAATGTTTTGTCTAAGATACTGAACAAATTTATATGAAATGAAGTTGTATCCCATGGAAAGCAAAGAGTTTCACAGAATCCCTCAATTAAACATCCTGTTTGTAAAGCCAGTCAGATGCTTAGAAAGCCTTAAAGTAGCATTTGAAGAATGGTCATGTCGAGTATTATTTGACATTAAAATTCTAAAGAAAGATTATATAATAATCATAGCTGATAACTATTTTCCCACATCCATTAATTTATCTCCATCTTTTATGCCATTAATTGTTTGCCTCATTTTATGAGAGCAAATCCTACATGCTGGTATATTCTATTAAAAAAAAACACCTTGTCTTGTTTAATTGGTTGCAACTTCCTAAAAATCAGCTGCAGTAATAATGAATAATACTTTATTATGCTTATGTGCTACCCAATTCCTAGTGAAAGAGTTTTCACTAATTACAAAAAATATTTGAAACAAGAAAACAACACAAAGTTAAAAAATGAGTAAAGATGGCAGAGAGTGCACATCCAGATGGTACTAAAATAAAAAAAAAGAATACAAGGATTCAATACTACTCACCAAAAGCCTTGGTGAAGATCACTGCCTCATGTGTTCAGCATTGAGCCAAAAGATATAGTTAGGTATCATCAATATTCAGATGATACTGAACCCAAACAGTGCATGGCCTCACCCAGCAGTTTCATATAGAATTTGAAATGATGGGGAGAGAGAACAGAACCTTTCAGCAACCCACAAAGGCCTGGAGAACTATCTTTCCCCCACTTACCAACACTGAAGAAGCTGACCCCAGAGAAAAAAACAAGAACCACTGTAAAATGGTGCCCCCAAATCCCCAATACACAGATCTGGTTTAGGATATCATGGTCAACCAACTGAAATGAAATTGAAAACCAAGAGATCAAGGAGCACAAGGATGGACCACCACTGTCATCTGGGCTCTACTACAGATCAGCAAGTAAAACCAAAGCTGTGTCATTAAAATGTAAATGACTCGAGACTTCAGCAGTCTGAAATACCCCAAAGTACCTCACCTGCATTGTTGTTAAAAACAGCACAGGCACTTTGCAGGCAGATCTTATCAAATGAAGTATTACGGCTGGTGGAAGATAGTCCCTACTCAGTTTGCACCAGATGTGGTATTTGAAAGAGTGACTTCCTCATCTGCAGCTTAAGAGTTTTGAGCTAACAAAGAATGTTAGCATACTGGGAAAGGTTTATTTGAAAGAGAATTTTGTACTGTGGTATGCAAAGATATTGAATTGACAGGGTCAGATTAAATTAAAATATTAGCTAAAATAAAGTTGGAGTCCTAGTTTTAATAGAGATGCTGTGAGGATGCATAATACCAACTTTGCATTCAATTTATTTGAAAGCAAAAGAATTCAGTAATAAGCTGATGCTGCAGATACCTTGTAAATAAAATGTGATAAACAGGAATAAAATCTCCCCTAAATAAATGGGAGAAAAGGAAGCAACCCTTCCCCCAAATAAAATATGCCAAAATTAGGGAAATATGTACAGCTTTTGGTAATTATTACAATGCTTGGTATATGAATTCACTATTGGAGCATGGCCTTCATTTCCAGTGAAGGATTTCCCAAGACCATCTCCATCACTGTTTAACAACTCTTCCCATTAGGATTTTTTAATTATCCAACCAACATCTATTTCTTTGTTAATTACAACTTATTTCTTCCTTTTGTACACAACAACTTTCCAGATACTTGACACCAAGGAGTAGGGCCTTCTCTGTGATGGGCCCAACCCTCTGGAATGACCTCCCCCCTGACATTAGAACCACTTCTGACCTCCGCTCCTTCCGGCAAAAATTGAAGACTCACCTGTTCCGATTAGCAGGCCTGGCATAATTACAACTGTCCCTCCTGGCAAATGTATTATTATCTGGTTATTTTAGGGTTTTTTAATCTGTTGTGTCTGTTTTAGGGATTTTAAAAAAATTATATTTATTCAGCTTTGTACAGTTCTTTTAATTGCATTTTAACCTCCTCCAAACTGTACATATTTAATTTTTTATTGTATTTTTGTGATATTCTCTATGGACTGTACACCGCCCCGAGTCCCTTCTGGGAGAGGGGGCGGTCTAGAAGCACAAATAAATTGAAATTGAATTGAAATTGATAACAGTCATGCGTCTACTCTTTTCCAAACTAATGATGTCCAGTCACCTTTATTGAGTTTCTCCAAGCCCATCATCTTCACTGCTCTCATCTGGACATACTCTAATTTGCCATCTTCTTAAAAATGAATATTCTGGATGTGGTCTAATCAACACTGGATAAAAAGATTGATGACTTCATTTGACCCAAGACTTATGTTAACTGAGCCCAAGGCTGCATTTACTTTAATTGCATCATGATTGTTTAACATTCAGTTTCTGAGTCATTAAAATACCCAGATCTTTTTCTTCTAATTGTATTGTTAGAATTGGCCTTAACAAGGCATACTTCAGGGAAGGTAACTCACTAAACAGTAGTCTTAGGGGCAAGAAACACTGATTATTTTCAAAAGAATTATCTTTCAAAGTATGTACTCTGCCCAAATATAAGGATGTAGACTCCTACCTGAACTTGCACTGAGCACACATCCCAATGAAAATAATGCAATAAAGACTGACACGCTAGTCAACCCTGCATCTCCATCAAATGAAGCGCTTAAAAATGTAGCTGTGCCCAGAACTTATTTTCTGATTCAGTCTGAAATATTTTTTAGAACTAAAATATATGCAAACCTTAATTCTTCTTTTTGTAGATTACAAGATGGTTCTGGCCTTTGGGGTCACTTATGAACATTCTTACATAATACATAAAACAACCCGGTTTCTCAATAACCAAAATAAGTCATTTATTAATAATTTAAATTCTTACATACTGAGAATAATAACATCTCGACTTCATACTAGCAAATTTGAGGTTTTCTCTTGCTGACAATCATGTGCAGGATCTTCTTGTATTTACACAGGTACACAATATTCACACACCCTTCCAGTTTTCTACAAAAATAAATGCGAGATATTGCATTTGAGGTGAAGCTCCCTGAAGTGTTTGTACACAGGTAATGCACTGTTTAGCATTTATTATATATATATATATATATATATATATATATATATATATATATATATATATATATATATATATATATATAAAATCTCCTTCCATTTTAAGAAATGATTTTCCATTTTTAAAGTATGCAACTGGGATTATTTATAAAGGTAAGGCTCCTGCCCCCAAAAATCATGAGACCAGTTTGACCACACACATACACACACTCCAAAATAAAAATTATGTAACTGTAAAACAGACTATTCATTCACAAAATTGAATAAACAAACCCAAAGGGGTCAACATTCATTTATAACCAAGAAAGTTTGCCTAATTCTACAATAAAATTAAGCATGCTGCAGATGATGTGTCATTTGTGCTCCAAAAGAACTTATCACTGGAGAATGTAGAGAATACATTTCAAGCATTCCTCTTGCAACTTTCATTTCAGTCATCTGAGATTGAAAACATTTACATTGATCAAGCTGAGTATATCAAAGGTCTTTGCAAACAGATATTCCAAAATACATTGAACTGAAATCGCTCTTTGGCTCCCCTAAATCAGTATTAATAATAATTTAAAAAATCAAGTCTTCACTGAAGACAAAATATATTATAAATGCACATAATACATTTCTCCCAGTGTCCCACACACATGGGTATGTACTTATAGTGTTCATTCTTGCCCATCTTTGTTTGGAAAGCCTACATTTTAAGTCATTGCTTAAGTGTCTTTTGTGCATGGAGCACAATGCATTGTCCCACTTGAAGCAGTATCTGTCTTTTTTCCTGCTGGGAAAACCCAGCAAAATCCCTCATTTTCCAACAGCAGATTCCAAATATTGTAACCTTTGTTGTGTTGAATCAGAGACAGGTACTGCCCAAACCCAGGGCCCACAAAAGAATTGCAGTTCTCTTTAGCTGTCAAGAGAGAAGCATTGTGGAATGCTCACAATACCCAGTGTTGGAAGAATTGGTGATCGGTTGGGCCTCACGTAGATTGCAAAGAGTCCACCTGGAAGACGTTTTGATTGGAAGGAGTGGTAAAATATAGTTGCTGGGTGGGTATGCGATTATCACAGGGGCTATTCAGCCCCAGAGTCCTTTCAAAGTCTAGCAACTGTCCCATGAAATTAAAGTTGGGGGAGATATTCGATTTCTTCATTTTGACTATATCATAAGCATCATTCATGGATAAGTTGAGTTTTTGCATAAGATATGCAACTGTCACGGTGACCGAGCGACTGATCCCTGCCAGGCAATGAACAAGCACCCCACAATTTTTCCCACGAGCTTCATCTGTTGGGGAAAAAAAGACAGACAAGAGACTATTAAGTCATACATTTGTTTCCGGTTTCATATAACTGAGTACCTGATGTGAGATGAGACATCAGTGAATTGCTGTTGCAATTTATTAAAAACTTCCTGTACATTCTCATGCCTGGGTTTGAATAATATTTTAATACTTGGGTTTTCCATTCCCAAAAGCCAAATACATCAAGGAAATAACAGATTTCAAACAGATCGTTCTAGATCTTCCTATTCAATAAAGCATAAATATTCTCTGATGTTAAAGGCAAATGTTGAAATTACATGGTTCCATCTTTACTGGTCTGTATAAAACTCAACCTATATGTGCACAACTAAAATGTGCATTACTCTGTGCATAGACTGAACTACTTTCTTGCAATGAAAGTAGCTCAATCTATGCACATAGAAAAATAGTTATGATCTATTTTTGCCTAAATGTCTGATCTACCCATCTTTTAAAACTAAGGTTCAATTAAAGAATATCTTTTAACTTTTTAGAATAATCCCAATAACTGTTCGTTTGAAATAGAATACTAAAGGAAGATCCTTGTAATTTGGCTGGTTATATTTACTGGCTGCCTGCAAGAATTCTTTGTAAAATCACATTCTAGATAGAATTGGAAAAGGAAGCAGAAATATTTTATAGAAATCATTTGTTGTAGAAACTTGGTCAGATACAGGGGTTTAGATTGCATTTCGCTGATAAAATGAAATAAAATTTCAATAGGAAGGAAAAAATGATTCCTTCTCCAAACTCCTATGTATTTCATTTGGGTTTGTTTTCGAAGGTCTATTAAATGGTTTTACAAGGGTAGTGCACTGCAGCTGAACAAGGAAAGTATTCAGCTGTTTTTAAAAGGGGGGGGGGAGATACCCAGAAGTCACAGGGGACAACCCATTAAGAGAAACAGGATGTCAACATGGCTAGAAAATGGATTCCTTTGTCATAAGAAATGCATTATAATGCCTGGAGATTTGCAGCTCCCACCCCACAAATTCTTCTTACTGAGCTCAAATTACCTACATTCTTCTTATTACTACTACAGTTCCATCAGATTACAATACAGTATTCATTGACAAACAAGGGCCTGGCAAAATGGAAGAAGTCCAGCGTAATTGGATCATTTTGCAAAGAGTAGAGGAAAAAAACAAGTATTTATGTCTAGTGCTACTTGGGAGTATATCTGATACTGTATTGTTTAAGAGCTAGTATTCTCAAGAAAAGGTATGTTTGAATATATTTTAAGAAATTTACTAAACCAGGATTGCTTAGGTAATGTCTACAAACACTACATCCATGATGGGGGCAGATCCAAATTATAGTAATTATTTGAATTGAGACTGATTTCATGATTTTAAAAAATGCTGACTCTTGTGTAAATTTTGAATTTGATGAGATTCACTTCAATCAGAAGCATCTAGAAGTTTTGAATTTAACATTTGATGGCACATATTTCTAAGATAACATACATAAGATTGAAATCACAGACAAAAATATTTGGTCTAATGAAATTAAGCAATCAAACTAAATTAAGATTAAAAAGTATAACTGCCTGGACTATTTCTAGTTTCTGGTACTGTTCTGCCTCAAAGTGTTGCTCGCTTGAAAACAAAAAGCACAAAATGCGGTCTTGATGGAAATCATTCTTAAAAAGCATTTATTAAAACCTAAAACTGTGACAGCAAAAATAAAGACACCCACCCCCCCCACACACACACCCTAGAATATCTCTTTTCCTTATCCATTTTCACAACAAGATAAATAACTAAAGCATCAACTGTACACTGTACATTGAAATTATGCCAGCAGAAATGGGTTAGGAGACATCTCTTGTGATCTGAAACATTTGTGAAAAAAATGCATATACAGCGGGGTCTTTGGAGAAGGCTTGCTGCTAAGTAACATAGAAGTGCTACAAAAGATAGTTAGGAACTATTTTTCAACCTTACCTATAAAAGAGATTGCTTCAGGAAAGAACTGGGATAGGTTTTGGCTCCAATGATCAGAGATAGGGATCTGCTTGTACTTAAACTCGCCAGCATTTTCGAAGAGGTTGGGCAGGTTGGGGGTGACATTCAATATGTACTTAATGCCAAACTCTTCAAGAACATCCAGGTTAGTAGAATCCTTGGCGCAGCCCAAGTAGAGGTATGGCAAGATTTCCACAGGGAAGGAAGGCTGGTTGTTAGACAAAGGGCTGCCATCAGAGTCGGTGGCACTGTTAGGATCTCGGTCAATATCAGATTCCACATCTGAAGATGAGTCAGAGCTGATTCGGAGACCGCCCAACCCTAAGACTGGCAAAGGCGGAGAATTGCTGCTACAAGAACTGTCTAGATTAGTTTCGCAATGCAAGGCATACTCTGCCTGAAATCTGCAGAAACCCCCTGGGAAGAAAACAAAAAGAAAGGGTTGGAATTAAAAACACTTCCCATTGGAGCTGCTGTAAACTACTAGAGCCAGACGTCCAAGGACACTTTATGGTTTAAAAACATTAGAAAACTGAAAAGGCACTGTAAAAAAAAAAAAGCCCAGGAGATATTGGTGAAGGCTTTGAAATATTTCTCTTCTGTAGAGTTTAGTGGAATAGAACTAAGCATAAACATAGCTATAGTGTCCCTTAGTATAATGAAATCTAGGTAACTGGATTCTAGGCCATCCACCATAACAGCTGATCCAACAGCCGCAGCACATCAACTATTAACTCAGACCTTTAAGCCTTTAAAGAACACATAGTAAATTTCCAATCGCTTAAACATTCAGATGCTTTTATCAGAGCTCTTACATATGCCTCCCCTGTTAAGCAGGCATGCTAAAAAATGCAAACCCTACAAATCTTCCCTATGGCTTCAGCTCCCCACATCTTAATAACCTTCAAATAGCAAAGCTTATGCCACTACAACCAGCAGGAAACCGTAGCATGCAAAGGGATCAAGAACTGTAGCCATCACTGATCCGGAAACTGGATTACAGGATCTGTAAAGTACCTCTTTGGATGGTATCAGGTTAGGGATGCCAAAGAGCCACTCACTGGCTTTTCAAACAAAGATGCAGTAGGAACAATTGGCTGTTTCTTAAGGGCACCCTTTGCTTGAAACGATTTTCTTACCCTACAGAGCCTATAAATAGCATCCTTAATGGAAACAGCAGGAAGCTCCTTTGAAATAATATTTCCGATGAAGAAGGGCATTAATGGCTTAGGGAGGAGGAATTTTAGGAAGCAATGCATATTATTCCGCTTCAGAGCTAAACTTGATTTGAGCCTGGACTATTCCTGAGGAAAGAAGGTGAAAATGCTGTTTGAGGATTCCCCCTCCCCCCCCCTCCGCCCAGAGCGGGCTCTTTCTCTTTGGAAGGGGCAGGCACTAGGCGTTTGACGCCAGAGGCAGGCACTTGCTACGTCGCTTTTCTGGAATCGGGATTTTCCCTGCGAGGGGAATCCTTAACGAAGAGTAGAGTTCCTTTCACTAGAAGGGGCACGTTCCCTTCATCCTCGGACAACGGAGGCGGCAGCCTGCCCAAGAACTAGTTCAAAGGATTGAAAACATGAGCGGCGGGGGGGGGGGGAGGGTTTGCAGACTCAGAGCCTACAAGAGATTTTAATCTCTTTACAACTCCGGTGCCATCTGGCAGCTCTGCGCTTCGGGCCACGCAGGGCAAAGGCGCCGGGCGGCCAGATGCCGGAGGCTGGTGCTAAAGGAATCAGGGCAAAACGAAGGGGGGGGAGAGAGACCCCGCGGCTCTGGGTGCAGAAAGGGGAAAAAACCCGCGGGAGAAGAGCGGAATCGACCTGGTTAACCCCTCACCTTCCAGGTAGAAGGCCTTACAGCCGTCGTCTTTCAGGCGCTTGAGGAGCAGCCCCAGCACCGAGTCGCCCACCGTGTTCTCGTTCCAGTCGCTGCTGCTCTCGTCGTAGAGGACCACGGTGTCGGTTCCGCAGCGGCGGGCGAACTTTTCGCGCTCTTCCTCGCCCCGGGCGAAGAGGGCGCGCAGCGGCAGGTTGCCCTTCTGCAGCCGGCGCAGCATAATCCCCGGCAGGGCCACGTTGATGGCCGACTCGATGTGCGAGGACTCGTAGAGCTCCTGCGGGCGACAGTCCATCAGCAGCAGCCGCTCGTTGCCCAGCTCCAACTGCTCGTTGAGCCACGCCACCGTCTTGCAGATTGCCATGTCCGACGCGAGAGAGGCTACCGGCGAGCGAAGCGTATCTAGCATGAGGAAGGACTCGGGCAGGCCAGGCGGCAGGGGCAGCTACGCAAAGCGCCCCTATCCGAAGAGCCACGGCGACCGGCGGGATGGAGCAGGGGGGGGGGCGCGGAGCCGTCGGTCCGAACTCGGCCCGTTGCTCGCTTTTTCCGGCTTAGCCTCCGGGTGAGGGTCTCTCCGAGTCGCTTTGCACGTTGCAAACCGAAGCGCTGCTCTCGTCTTGGGAGAGCTGTTCTCTGGAGCGTTGCCGGGGACTCCCTTAGTTTAGATACATTAGCATCGCCCTTTTCTTCCTGCAATTACGTGTGCAGAAGCGCTTTTTTTTTTTTGCAAAGCCCAAGCAAATGCATTAAAGGCAGGTCGAGCGATTTAGCTAGACCCGAGGCTGACCCCTGGGGTTGTTACTGCTCTAGCTATACCGCTCCCATGTGCAGCTTTTCACGGCCCCGGGCTCCTATTTCTTTTCTCATCTCCTGCTTTTTCTGCCTCCAGCCACCACCTCCTGCTTCTCTCCCTCTCTTTCTTTCTTTGCCTCCTATTTTCCTTCCTTCCTTCCTTTCAAGTCCTCTTGTGATCAATGTCCCTTTTAATCAACCCTGCACACTATCGCCCCTCTTTCAGCGCCAGGCAATTCCTCAATGGATACAAACATGGAACGTCTCAATGGATACATTCTCTCGCTCGACCAATCAGCGCTTGCGGAAGGGGCGGTTGCCGTGGAAACGGGCCGGCTGGAACAGGTTGTGTTGATGAATTGTTAATGAGTTTGTCATTCACAAAAACGGAAAGGAATTTCCGCTCCGGATAAGCCGAGTGCAAACAAGCAGCAACAGCAGCTCAGCGGGAGGAAGGAAGAAAGGTGCGGGCGGGGGGAGGACGGGGGGAGAGAGGAAGGCAAAGCCACTAGAGTCGCGCGTCTGGGGCTCGAGTTTCCTTCTGTTGAAGCTCAAGCAGAGCAGCCCAGCGATTATACAACAAATGGTCCAATTACAGGAAGAACAAAAGGCTCTCCATGTTTCCCCTACACAAACGCGCTTGTTAAGGGCACTTCACAGCCGGGTGTTTCATCCTGCAACTCGACTTGCGTTGGTCGTAGACCCCTTTCCGCTTTAAAATAATTTTTCCAGTTTTCCTTATTCCCTCTTCCTTCTCTCTCTCTCTCTCTCCTTCTTTGTGCCTTACTTTTTAAAAAAAGATAAGATTCCTGGTAGCTTTTCTTTGAACCTTTCATAGATAAAGAACCCTTGAAAAAATTCGCGTGGGTTTCCCCACCCCCCCTTAAGAAACCCAGCCAGCACACTTCCGGCTGTTTCCCAACGAGCCAAGGAATTTGAAAGAACTAACAGCGCCGCTGACCTTAAAAAGTCAGGAAAAGGGAAAGCGCGCTGCTGCTCCTATTCTGTCCTCCGGGCAAACATATTAATCGTGGCAGAAGGGACTGGCTTGTCATTCCAGCCAAGCGTGGGCCGGAGTTAATGTGTAGTGTAAAAGAGAAAGTCGTTTGGCATTTCCTAGGATGGCTGCTGGCGCTGTATTGTCCATTGTTCCCATAGTCTGAAATCTTATGGGAGATTTCCCCGCTCGGGCGCGCGCTTTCCTTGCCGTTCTTGGCTTTGGAAGGGGTAATTCCCACGCATTCATCTCCCTTTACTGCCTGATGCCCGGTTCGTTATTCGAAAAGCCCTTAAGGACAAGGAAGTTAGTTCGGCCGTCAACAGGCATAGGCATGACCCGCGTTAAAATCCTGCCGCATCCGCTGTGGCTTCGATTTGCAGTCGGGGGCCAAGCTTGGTTGGAGCCCGGTGTGTCTACAAATGTTTACTCGAAAGTAGGTCTTGCTGCATTTGGTAGGCCCGGCTTTCAAGGCGTCCCCCCTCCCCCCCGCAAAAAAGTAGGAGCATCTATGAAATAGCTGGTTTGTAAGGTGGCGACGAGGATATAAAGTTCTTCAAAAACTTTAGGCAGGAGGTACCCCGTAAAGTTTGCGGAAAGAATGCAAAGTTTTCTCCATGCAATCTCATCACGAAACCAGCCTGTTGCAAAATTATCGAGGCTAGGGGTGGGAAGGATAGGTACCGTAGTGCAGTGCAGAGAGGATTTTGTAGCCAAATCCAGAGCCGCAATTTATAAAGAAAAGTGGGTGGGTGGGTGGGGAGGAGAAGAACAGAGAGCCAACAGCGACAATCCTAGCTTTATGCATTGAAAGCCAATACCCTCCACAGAATTCCCAAATTCACTTGCCCCTTTTCATAAATTAGCTCTGGCTCTGTCCTTCCCTCTAAGAAGGAAACTCTTTATTGTGTGAGTGTGTGGTGGAGGGGAGAGAGAAGGCTCCTGTATGATCCCCAGAAGATGTCTTGCTGTTAATATGGTACCACTTCTACCCTAAAAAGCAAATCCAGAATCTTGCATTATCTGTGCCCAAATCCCTCTTATCTGTAGAATTTTCAAAATAGTTAGCATTTGACAATATAAAAAGACACTTTTAAGGATGATGGCTGAAGACTTTTTTTTTTTTTTTGCAAATTCATGTCACTTGTATCTATCTTGATACAAGCATTAGGTAAACAATCCCAGTAGGTAGCTGCCCTTAGTCTGTCTCAGCTGTCTCTGGTGGGACCTGGTTGACACTTGATGAGAGACCAAAAGGAAATGTAGATGTAGACGTAGGTAGACTGGAAAGTCATTGCAGTATTCTAAAGCTTCTGAGAAAAAAAAGTAGAAAAATGTCCATATAATCCACTGTTTTTTGACCTTGCCAATTTTAAGATGTGTAGACTTCAACGCCCAGAATTTCCCAGCCAACATGCTGACTGGGGAACTCTGGGAATTGAGGTCTACACATCTTAAAGTTGCCAAGATTGAGAAATACGGATGAACTCACCATCTCAATTCAAGGAAGACTCTAAGTTGTTATAGGTAAGAGGCCTGGATCTTTTTATCCCACTAATATATCCCTAAATTCTTATCTGGGGCTAGTCAAACATATTTATATCTGACTAGCTGCATATAATGCAGAGCTGCCTTCTATTTATTTCCATTTCCAAATACTGAAGCACATTTATCTATTTCCATTTTAATGCTAAATGAACCCAGGCTGAATTCAGACATAGGCAGTATAATATTCCTCCCACAAGCAATATAGAACATGTGAGAGCCAAAGTTATATCATAGTGGAAACCAAAGAATCTCCTTAGAAACGGGGGAAGAAGGAGAAAGGAGAATGTATTGTCAAGATCTATCCATAATATATCTTCTGGCAACTGATGCTTGTCTAATGACAGTGAATTCACTGCATGGCCAGGGATTGTCTGAAGGATACAAACCTCACTGGGATTTGATTGGACATTTAGTAGTAATAGATAAATAGAAGTAATAGATAAAATGAACTTTATTTTGAAATATGGTATGATCAAGGAACTAGGAAAGGAAGGTATTGTGGTGCTATCAGCTTATTAGACTCTTTGTCATGCTGCATGTGAGTTACATATGTAAGTCACTTCTTATGAAATGGGCAGCCATATAAATGTGATCAATAATTTATCCAATAATTACAAAGCTTTCAATAAGTAGCTGGCCCCTCCAAGGAAAGAATCATCACATTGATGAGAAGGGTGGCATATAAAATTTAAATAAATAAATAATGAAACAAGAATTGGTTTGTTTATGCTTTCTGTGATATTGTCTCCCAGTTTGGTGATATGTTGGAATGCATTTCCTATAATTTTCAATTTATATGATGACTACAGTTTCAATTATGGAACTGTACTCCAACTTACTGAGAGAGCATTTAGTTGAAGAAGACTGTTGTAAAATGCTTCATCTATTTATCAGTGTTCTTGGAGTTCTCTTTTGGCATGAGAAAGAAATTGAACAAGCATAGCTGGAGTCCAGCTCTTCACTTTTACTCATGTAGAAATCCCATTCCAGCAATTCCCCAGGCTCCTTTCCCTTGTCTGTATCATGTGCTATTCCAGAGCAAAATAGCTGAGAAAATATAAGTTCATTGGTGGTACTAAAAAAAAAACCACTCCCCTTTCAAGAAACTGTTTATCTTATTTAGGGAAAACTTTGCCATTGTCCTTCAAACACATTCCCCATAGCTTGTTGGATGGTAGAGCTTCAAGGTAACAAAACTCCTGTCTTTCTACCTTCTAGTGTCCAACTCAGAAGAAGCAACAGGACAACTCTGTTCTCTTTGGAAAGAAAGAAGGGAAATATGGGTAGTTTTCTTGGAAGGGCCACATAAATATTGGAAAGCTTTGTAGGCTTTATTGGATAATCTTGCATGCCAGATTAACCTCACTGACTGGAGGTTAACCATGAGTGCTCTGTGCAGCCAACCAAAATAGTCTCATGATTAAAACAGTTACAGTGGTTTGCAAAACTCAGTCATGCAGTTCAGTTCTTTATTGTGATTAATCCTCTGTCAAGTGAAGGTGGACAAGGAGGGAGTCACAATATATAGACTTCATATACTGTGGGACGTATTCATGAAAACTGCATGCTGGTTCCAGTTGCAACAGCTTTTTGAAGCAGTCACTTTTTTACTTTGGTAAGGCTGTAAGGATTGTTACAGGTGACAAAGCCCACATATATACTATTAAAGATCTGAGGATAAAAAGTGACTGGTTAAAATGACTGCAATCTTATGCTTTTTTAATGATCATGTTGGAACTGAGCAAAAAAGAGATTGTTGCTGCCCCCATCTGTACTCAGTTGTGTCGGTTCCCATCCCTTTCATCTTTACATAGTGGAGTTGTTGATTGAAGCTTAGGTTCGGTTATCAAAATTAGATTGGCTCTAATTAATATTTTTAGCACTGGCTTTGCAAATGTAACAACAATCTAATTGCTCTTTACTGCCTTACAATGATGCTATGTGTTCTGAGTAAGGCATAAGGCAGAGTTAAATAAATAGTTGGTGCTATATAAAATAAAAAAAGTTGGTGCTAAATAAATAGTTGGTGCTACAGTTGATGCTATATTTTGACAGACAGTCCTTAATGTGTTTTGTGAGGCCCATTCACAAAATTCTGTGATTCCAGTTCAGACATAGAGGCATGTATTTATTTAATTTATAGTCCACACAACTCCATGACTGCCACGTGGAAAACAATGGCATTCTCGGTTCCATTTTTCTATCTTCCCCATACCATGCAAGGGTGTACTTTCTTCCAGTTGATTACAATGTTCAGAAGTGTCTAAAAGCTTGCTTACCATTTTGTAACATTTTGGATAGTTTTGATTAATATCATCCCCACGTTGTGGATTGTGGACTTTTCCTCCAAGAATATTCAGCTTTTTGGCTTACTAAATACCCAGCCTTTTGCACAGTCAAGAATCTGAAGATAATACAGTTCTTTGCCATTATAAAACAGTGTTCTCTCTCTTTTAATACACTTGTTTTCTTCAAGGTTTCCAGGCTCCCTTTGTCTCAAACCTCTCTAGGTAGTTGCTATGATTATCCCTAAGGACTGAAATCGCTGGAGGATAGATCAAGAGCCTTTTTGTAATCGGGAAAAAAAGTAAACAACAATAAAAAGCATTTATTAATATATTTATTTAAAAATCCATCCGGAAAGAGAAAAAAATGTCATAATAGTGATTCCATAGTTTTCACTTTAGGGATATGCTTAAGTAGAGGCATCACATGTACATTTTATATAACAATGAAAAAAATGAAATTTGATTTATGACACTGATAGGATAGTTTATAGAAAGTAATGATATAACTTTAGAGAGATAAGTTAAAACATATTTTTATTAATAGTTGCTGTGAAGAATATCCCAAGCTCCTTCTTTACGTATACAATATCTTTTTTCTTTTTTCAATGTACATTTTGCTTTTTCTTTGATTTCTGTCTTTTTCGTTTTCCCCCATTACTTGATATTGGTTTATATTTTTATTTTCTTGTGTAAAAGTTTCAATAAAAATTATACAGAAAAAAATGTTTCCTGCAAATGGGACATTGCTGCCTCAGGCAATTTGAATAAATGCTATCCATGCTTCCATTTTTCATGGAAGTTTTCTGGGGGGATTTGAAAGTTATTTTGTACAATTCAAATGCAGAATCATAAGCCCTGCGTAGCTACAGAAATGAAACTGAGAGATAATAATATAGATTAGTACAAAGCTTGGAAGTATATGTAGAACTGTCCCTCTCTAGTTTATTGGACAAGATATACAATATGGACATGGTTTTATAATAGACCATCTAGTCATGTGTGACTCTAGGGGGCAGTGCTCATCTCCGTTTCTTAGTTAAGGGAGCAGTGTTCAATTTTTTTTTACTACTGTTTCTGTGGGGTGTGGCACGGTAGGCATGACATGGCTTGGTGGGCATGGCAGGGGAAGGATACTGTAAAATCTCCATTCCCTCCCCACTCCAAGGGAAGGTTACTGCAAAATCCTCATTCCCTCCCAATCAGCTAGGACTTGGGAGGCAAAAATAGATGGGTGCGGGGCCAGTCAGAGGTGGTATTTACTGGTTCTCCGAACTATTCAAAGTTTCCACTACCGATTCTCCAGAACTGGTCAGAACAAGCTGAATACCACCTCCACAAGGGAGCCAGCATTGTCTGAAGACCATTTCTGTGGTCATTTGGCCAACATGACGATATGCCGAGCTGTACAGAAAGCTGCTACCTTCCCAAAGTTACCCAAAGGTACCCTATTTAAATAGGTACCCTATTTATCTTCTTGCATTTGCATGCTTTCGAACTGCTAGGTGGACAGAAGCTGGGGCAAGGACAGGAGCTTACCCTGTCATGTGGTGCTCGGATCTCAAACTCAGGCTGTCAGTTTTCCTGACGAGCCCCTAGATTTATCCTATGCCCATACTGTACTTTAAAATCTGCTGATGAACTTTTCCCATTACTTTACTTAGATTTTGATTAGGGCTACTTGTTTTGCTTTTGACAAGTGGCATTTGCAACTAGTTTTTAGATAGAATTTCTAAGGGGTTATTATTTAATTGCTTGCTCTAAAGTTTTCACATTCTCTGCACAGCAGAGCAGTAAGCCAGATTTGATTGAACATAAATGGGTAAAGAAGGAACATTTCTTCTTGCAAAAGCTTTGTCCGATATTTCAGAAAGTGGTAACTATGCATATCAGCTTACTCCCCCATAGGATTTTCCACATATGTGAAAATTCTGCAGCAGTTCCAACTGGGAGCTAATCTTTGGGCAAATGTGTGCATATTTAAAATTTCCAAAATTCAGACTCTCTTTACATGCTAACTTGGCATGGCACTATGTCACTTAGTTCCCATCTTACCCTCCTGGGCAGTTAAGGGAGATTTGTTATGGCCTAAGTTATGGTGCAACTCCAATTGTCAGATATCTGTTGAATAACTCCCAACACTGGAGTTCTGCTGGGTTTGATGGAAGATCATTTTTCCATTTGTGGAAATCTTCCTTTCCCTGCATACATTTGAGGTTCTGACTAGATATCAAGTGAATTTGAATTGAATTTGAATTTATTAGATTTGTTAGCTGCTCCCTCTCCACAAAGGGACTCGGGGCGGCGTACAATAAATAAAAACACATATTATACAATTAAAACATTTCACGGAGGAGGTGTCAAAATCGCATAGTACAATACACAGGAATAGTCATAATAAAATTAAAATTAAAATACCCCAATATAAAATTACAAATTTAAAAGATTGCCAGGAGGATAAAGATGGAACTATAATTGAGCCAGGCCGGCTAGTTGAAAAAGGTGGGTCTTGAGTTTTGAACGGAAGGAGCGGAGGTTGGTAGTAATCCTAATGTCGGGGGGGAGGTCATTCCAGAGGGCTGGGCCCATCACAGAGAAGGCCCTGCTCCTGGGCGCCGCCCTCTGGCACTGCTTAGTGGACGGCACCCGGAGAAGTCCCTCTCTGTGAGAGTGAATTGGTCGTAAGTGCAACTTTAACTGAATGTAATTAACCTTTCTAGTCACTCTTCTAAATTTCATAATCCTGATTGCCTCCCCACCTTACTGGATTCGTTTTTTCTTACTTGCCATGTTTGTCGGTCTCTGAGCTCTACCAAACCACTGTGTTTTTCAGTCCTCGACCATAGAGATTGTATCTTCCATGGTTGCAGTGTTAAGAAAAGACTAGTTGTAAAACTATAGTATTGTGCTTTCAGTGGGATGTTTTATGCCCAAAGAAGGACTTTTTACCTCACAGTAGCAACTTTAATTTTACTGTATATAAAGTGGCCAAACTGTACATTATTCAACATAGAACAACCTTTCTGTTACTCTAGAAACAGCTTAGCTTGGGGAGAAAAGGGCAGGCACTTAAATGAATGACATTGGTTGCCACTTTCCTATTAGGAAGGACTAGGGAGAACATTTATTATACCATTGTGTTTCCTGCCTATTTTAGTGTAGAGATGGGTTCAACATGGTAGAATTATAGATTTAAAATTGTATATTTACACATATTGGACTATTTATATATTTTTATAATGAAATTACTTCCCAAATAGATAGAAATATTTCCTATTAATAGTCTTTTATACACACAGTGATAAAATTAGTCTGCATTTCTGGCAATTTCAAATTGAATCCACCTTCTGGTGTTTTTTTAAAGATACTTGTTCAAATGGAAGGCCAATAAAATGTTAGTTTATAACCACAGTGAGCCCTCAGCAAAATATTATCTCAGCCTCTTTAAAAGACCAGGAGAGACTGAGAAAGAGAAGATTACATTTCATTTTCCTCCTGGTTTCTCTCTCACACACAACAGCACATCTTGTGTCATTGATAAATCCAATTTTTTTTCTTTTGTTCTGTTTTTGTACTTTTGCCAATCTTGTTTTTTTTTTTTCCAAGCCAGCAAAAAATGTACTGTGTGGGAGCTAGTGCAAGTTACCAGCATAAACAATGGCAGACACAATGTAAACATTATAAATAAAGAACATTATGCTGAAAATGCATTGCAAGGTTTTATTGCTTCTTCTTGTTAATTTCCATGTATCACAATACAACTATTCAGAGAAAATCATGAGGCAGTGGCATAGAGTTTTAATAAACACTAGTTTTTCCTGTTTCATTTTCAGTCACATGTCAAAGTGGAACTACCTGGTTTCCTGTCTGGTTATCAGGAAACAATTCTTGTATGTTTTTAAAGATGCTATGTCCTTTGGCATTCATTATCTGTACTATAAAACGTAAAATCTGTAAAAGAAACTTAAATGTATCCTTTGCACTTTATACTGTAAAAAAGCAGAGCTTGCTAAGAACATATACTGTACTGAAGTATGCCTGCAAACAAGATTTTTATTACTTGGGTGTACATACACGGCAGTACTCCTTATCTAAATCTAGTTAGGTTTGGAAATCAACAACCACCGTTTCAAGTGTGATTTCTTACCAAAAATAAACCACAATTTCCTCAGAAGGGTTTGCATAAACCACGATAGCTTTAGATATGTTTAATACCATTTGTGGAATCATATTAATTCTTTATTAAAAGGGCATTAGTTGAGAATCAAGGAGCACCATAGAGTTAGAGCAAACCCATTTGGCATCAGGAATTTAGAGTACACCAAAGACCTATTTCCATTGCTTGGGCTGAGTTCATTATAGCTCATCGCATCACTCATTATTGCTGTGACTAAGCACGGATGTAACACTTCCAGAAGTTTGCCTAAATAGAGACAAATAAGAGAAAGAGAGAAGGTATAATTTGCAAAGTGTGATACCAGCAATCCAACTAGGTGAATTAGACAAAGAAATCAACTCCAACCCTATGATAGGTATAGTAAATATATATTTTCCCCCTGCTTATATTTTTCAGTAACTCTACTTTTGCTTACCTTTAATCCTGTTTTTACCAGTTCACTGTTTTGCCTTTTCTTTTATTTATTTTTCTTTCTGTTGATGTTTAATAAGTAAATATTAATCTGTAGCTTTGCTAGCTGAACTGATTTGAGTTATGTGCTTGCTCTGATCTCAATATAAGGATTAACCAGAAGTATGCTGAATGCAAACCAAACTGGAAATGACCCAGAGTAGTATTCCAATAAGCACTTGGTGTGAATGTGAATACTTGTTTCACCTTGATCTTACTTGTATCTCATTTACAGATATATTCATTTAATAAAATGTATATTTATATTACCCATCAAACATGGTTTCAGGATGATTTACATAACATGATTTCCAATATTTGTTATGTAAATGTATCAGTATATCTGACTTAAAACACAATCCTGCCAATGTTTTATATAATATTGTCAGTCTGACCATATGAAAGAATTTGCAGGAATAGCTACTGTTTCATAAAATGTTGCAGTCCACATCTTGAGTGTTGTATCAATTTCTAACTGCAGTCATTTAAAAAAAGCTATCTGAAGAATTGGAAGGGGAAGGAAAGTGTATGAACAACAAAGCTTGGAAGGCTGAAAAAACTCATCCTGGATATGTTTAACCTAGGCAAAAAAAGAAAGAAAGATAAAAGAGGGTCTTACGTGCAACATTCAGGAGAGCTTGGGTGGGTTTGCTGCTCCTTTAGAAGCAAGGATTACACCTCCTGAGAAGATAGATTATGATTGAACATTAGTGGATACCTCATGCATTCATTCACAGGTATTATTTATTTTTCCTACAGATGATTTTCCTTATTTAATTTGATTATGTGCCATCAAGTAATTTTCCACTTCTAGCAACTGCCTAGATTTTCTTCCTGAAGCTCTATCCCTAACCTGTTCTTTCAGGTCTCCCAAAGGTGAATGCATCACCACTGAAAAATGAGCCAACCCACCTTGCTGTTAATAGTTCTTTTAATCCAGCTCAATCTGACTATATCTACCAAGTGTCTTTTTGCCATCTCAATATTGTAGCTTTAAAAAACTAGAAAGTGGATATTGCTTTTGGATAAGCTGTGGAAAGTGTTATGAGATATCATCAGGCTGTAGTTTTCTATATGAAGACCTTGAGTCTATGTACTTGAAACTGTGCATAGTTCATGAAAGAGTAAAGCATGATGTGGCCAGGTTCTTGTACTGCAAAATTTCTAGGGTTCCATTACAATGTAGAGTATTGTTTAGGTAATTATGTGAACAGAAAGAACTTCAGGTTTTGCAGCGGTTGAATAAAATACACAGGCACTAGAAATCTAAAGTAGAAGCTTCACACATTACTGTAAATGTGTGCACTAATATGCTGAACCATAAGCCAAGTTTTACAAGCCATGGCTGGTTTTATGGATCATGCAAAACAAAACTAAGTAAATTTCGGTATGACTTACAACAGGATGTAAACTCAGCACTGTTTTGTAATGCAAAGAATATATTTATTAAATTTTGGGCGAAAATTTTTCTCTTCCTTGTAGAGCAAAAGTAACTCATGTATTCCACCCTAGTCTTTTATTACATTCTATTTTTCAATAAAGAGGAAGAACTTTACCTAAGAGATCTCTATACATTTTTGGTGGATAAGGCTTCAAGAGGTACAAGGGAATGGAAACAGCCCTTTCATTCCATTTTGGCAGAATTGTTTAAATTGTTTTTAATAAAACTAGGTGCCTGCAGTCCATATGTACCTATTTTGCTTCTTATTTTGATAAGCTGTGCAGGAAATCTTTATTCTGCAGCTTATCATAGATTTTGTTGGTATATACCCAGGTGCTTTGGGGGCCAGACAAATGGATCTGCCTGCAATCAATAGCTGACAAGCTAAACAGTGGAAGGTACTTTCATGTTCCCTGTTGAAGAGAATGAGCCATAGATACTTTGAGAATTTGTTCATATATATAATTTATATTGCCAATCATCTAAGAGCTGTAACTCTTAAGTAGTGAATAGAAGATTAAATCCAAAAGACAATCAACACAATTTATAAAAATAAACAATCAAAAAGTCAGTATAACACATGTCCAGGATGTAAAATAATTTAACTTGTTTTTATTGGATTATTGTTTTTAATTGTTGTGAGCCACTATGAGTCACTTAGATGAGATGGGCAGCCATACAGTTCAAATATCAAATCAAATATATTTAAGGGCAGTTATACAAATCAAATATAATGCCTTGAAAAAGGTTGAGAGGGTTAGTGCCATCTGAATCACTAAGCTTCTGTTGTTCCATAAGGTATGCACCGCAACAATTAATAACTCAAGATGACATCCCTTAAAAGATGTGATCTGGAATTTATCTATCAAACTAATTCCACGGGACAAGTCAAACAATTGAAGATAGATGTTCTCCCAAATGATTTAGCCCTATTCTGTGTACAGCTTAATTACATTGATATCAGGTAGTCCTCCACCTACAATAGTGCATTTACTGACCAGTCAAGGTGACAACAGCACTTAAAAAACTGACTTATGACTGTTTTTCACACTTATGACCATTGCAGCATCCCCTTGGTCATGTGATCAAAATTTGGATGCTTGGCAACTGGTCCATATTCAAGACAGTTGCAGTGTCCCAGGATCATGTGATCATGCAAACAAGCAAAGTCAATGCGGAAGCCAGATTCACTTAACATTAACTTAACAACTGTAACGATTCACTTAACGCCTGTGACAAGAAAGGTCATAAAATGGAGCAAAACTCACTTTAAAAATATTTCATTTAGCAACGTAAATTTTGGACTGAATTGTGGTCATAAATCGAGGATTATCTGTATTATAAATTGCACTTTCCACATTGTTAAATACCCAGTACTGTCCCTGCCGCTGCATTCTGGTCATCTCATAGCTTCTGAACACTCTTCAAAAGTACCTTCATGTAGGGTAAAGGATAGTCTTCCATACAGGAAATTATTAATGCAAGAGTTATGAAGAATAGGGGTTTTTTTTAATACAGAAAAGGGCACAATTGGCTCACAAATGGAACTTGTGCAAAGGTTCTCCTGATGGCAACTGCCATCTGCTGTCTGAGCAGGAGTTGTTGAGTCAAGAGGATACCCTCTCCCTCCTCCCACCAACAGCACACCAGCTCTGTCTGGGTAAGTGCTAAAACTTCAGCACTTAAAAGTAAAAATAAAAAATGTCTGGATACAGGGGGAACCAGCCCCCCCCCCAGCCACTTGTTCTTGTCACAATTGAGCTGAAGCCTGTTTTCTCCCAGCCTTAACCCATAGTCTCCAGACAATGGGAAAGCATCTGGCAATGATATTTGGTTGACATGGGACAACCAAATATAAAGTTGGTTATCATCAGCATATCATGCCAATGGATGTGTGCACCCAGGGGTCAGAGGTAGGTTCCTACCGGTTTGGCCTGGTTCGGCCGAGTAGGTAGTAACCTGGCCTGCAATGCCCCCAAAGTGGTTCTATCGGCGGCACCTATGGCACCGCCATCTTGTCTTTTGCTTCTGCGCATATGCGGTAACATTTTTTACTACTGCGTATGCAGACATAGCGCGCATCAAGCATGTGTGCAAAGACGTACCTAAGCGAACCAGCAATAGCAGAAGCTGGAACCCACCTCTGCCAGGGTTGAATGCAGATGTTAATATGTTTTCAAGAACCTTTTTAAAAAGATATTGCTCAGTTTAATAATGTGTAGAGGTGGGGCTTTTTGGTGTGTGTGTGTGTTTCCTTTCAAGAGTCCAGAAGTATCTTTATTAGTGAGAGAAATCCGATCAGGAAGTCAATTTGTAATTGTTAGAAATGAGAAAGAATATTTGGCAGTTGACAGCATAGTCATAATGTCATTCATTCTTGGCTGGCCCATAGCAAGTCACCAGCTGTGCCAATTTATACTCATTGAAAGTTGGCAATATGCACATACTGTCGCACACATTATAAGACAACATTCATGACTTTTCCATTTCCTGGTGACACTCAATTGATATTACTAATTCCCCCCTTCCCTCAATATTCAGAACCTAGAGGGAGAGGCATTAGCCTTTTGTCATATATGCTGGAAGAATAACTGGCTTATACAAATACAATAGCAGAGTTGGAAGATACCTTGGAGGTCTTCTAGTCCAACCCCCTGCCTAGTGAGGAAACCCTATACCAGTGATGGCGAACCTTTTTTGGCTCACGTGCCACAAGTGGGGGGGAGCACAGGGGGGTCGAGTGCGGGCGTGCCACACCCATAATGCAACGCGTGACCCCCCCAGTGCCCATGTGCGCACAACGCGCGACCCCCCCATTTTTACATGTTTTTTTCGCCCTCCCCAGGCTCCAGAGGCTTTATAGGAGCCTGGGGAAGGCGAAAAGAGCCTCCCCTGATCCCCCGGAGGCCCTCCGGAGGCTTCAGGGACGGTCCGGAGGCTTCCCTGAAGCCTTCGGAGCGCTTAAAACCACCCTCCGAGCAAACCGGAAGTGACTTCTGGGTTGCTCGGAGGGTGGTTTTAAGCGCCCCAAAGGCATCAGGGAAGCCTCGGACGGTCCCTGAAGCCTTCGGAGCGCTTAAAACCACCCTCCGAGCAAACCAGAAGTGACTTCCGGGTTGCTCGGAGGGTGGTTTTAAGCGCCCCAAAGGCATCAGGGAAGCCTCGGACGGTCCCTGAAGCCTTCGGAGTGCTTAAAACCACCCTCCGAGCACACCGGAAGTGACTTCCGGGTTGTTCGGAGGGTCGTTTTAAGCGCTCCGAAGGCATGAGGGAAGCCTCGGATGGTCCCTGAAGCCTTCAGAACGCTTAAAACGACCCTCCGAGCAACCCGGAAGTCACTTCCGGTTTGCTCGGAGGGTGATTTTAAGCGTTCCGTGAAGCCTCCGGGGGGCGAGGCTCTTTTCGCCCTCCCCAGGCTCCTATAAAGCCTCTGGAGCCTGGGGAAGGCGAAAAATAGCTTTTAAAAAGGTGCGCTGACCAGGCCAGCTGACAGGGCAGCGCCTCGCGTGCCCTGATAAATGGCTCTGCGTGCCACTTGTGGCACGCGTGCCATAGGTTCGCCATCCTGGCCCTATACCATTTCAGATAAATGGCTATCCAACATCTTCTTAAAGACTTCCAGTGTTTGGAGCATTCACAACTTCTGGAGGCAAGCTGTTCCACTGATTAATTGTTCTGTCAGGATGTCCTGGTGCTTTGAACTCATCAGGAGTAGACAGATACTCACTTACCATTTTCTTTTTATGGCTAAATGTGATATGTAAAGTCAACCACAGATTCCCTAAGGTATCTTGCAATATAGATAGTAGACATTCCTTCTACAGCAGTATAACTATTGTCGTGACCAGTCATGCTCCAAAAAATTTCTTGTTGACTTTATAATCCAAATATCTTTTAATGTTACATACCCGTGATGGCGAACTTATGGCATGGGTGCCAGAAGTGGCATGCAGAGTTCTCTCTGTGGGCACGTGAGCCGTTGCCATCTGTTCTTCTGGTTTCCGGCGCACGCGTGCACACTGGCCAGCCATTTTTTGTGTGCGCTAGAGCACCAGAAATCCGAAGACAAGCTGGCTGGTGCACATGCACGGCACCTGGTGCGCATTCCTGTTTGAGCATTTGATGCCGAAAAGATCCGTCATCACTGTTATGTACATTTAGTGGCTTCCTCTTGTTAGATCATTAAGGTTGCCATACTTCTATTAAAGTTTACCATACATCTTAAAAGTCGAATGTGCTAAAACTCATTCAGCGAGAGAAACCTATTGTGTAGAATGGAATGATTGTTGAAGGGGCAGTCACATCATTTTTACAAAATATTAATTCATAAGCTGCTGAAAATATTTAAAAATGATCACTCCCAATAAGACAGGAACTTTGAAAACAGGATGGTTTGCCTGAAAAGACACTCCAAGATCCCAATAGGATTTGAGGGGAAAAAACAAGACAGGGGTCTCTCTGAGCTTTAAAGGGAAAATATCCACTGGGTAATAAAATGGCATGTATGGTAAACAGGAAAAGAACTCTTAACCGAGTGAGAGTCCTTGAAGGTGAAAAGGCTGTAAAGAGATAAGGAAATGGGGGGGGGGGGGGAATGCTTCTATTGATTGTTCTGTCAAAACCTGGCAAAGTAAATCTTGTTGAGAGACATCTGTACTTTTCAGCCTAATGGCATTTGTGTTCAGTGAAAGCTAACTCAGATCTACTAGAGACAAATGAGGAAATCCATAGTTCTAATTGGTTCCTGTATGTGAAATGTGAACATTTGTTCAATCCAAAGAATCTGGAATGTAAACCATCATTTTGCATGCAGAAAATCCTAGATTCAATGTTGTTGCTTTCTAGTATGACCAGGAAAAATTACTCTTGATATGGAATTGAGGCAGAAAATGATCAAATTCTATTGCTAAATAGCTGGGTGTTTTGTAGTAGATTGCTATGGGCATTCCAAAACATTTTAATTTTTTTTTTAAAAACCCATTTGTTTCAGGTTATTTTAGACATGCTCAGTAGTTACACCACTATTTCCCCACATTTAAAAAATATTAGCATAAATGGGATGCAGTGACAAGGTCTATTAATCTAGTAATTTGGCCCCATATTGAGACCCTGAATAGATAAGAAATCATTTTTTCATTCCCAAACACTTTTCTACAAAATCGTTTTTAGCTAGTAAATAGTAACCAGGGCCTATAATATTGCCCTTTGAAAATTGGCTTCAGCCGTCAATTTTCTGATTTATGATATCGCTAGTGGAACGCTTGCCTGACTGCGCAAAGCAAACTCCTCTTGTACAATTTGTAAGTCCTTTTTTTGGCAAAATACCCAAAATACCCTTTTCAAACCATTCAATTTGTGTGCATTCTGAAACTCAAGAATAATTTGCTCAAACAGGTTAACATGAAACTAATTTAATTAGCCTGATTTTATTAATTTTATTTAGAATTTTGTGTGTATGCTTGACTCCTCCAGTTATTTTTCTATTTTCTTCTTTTCAAGAAACTCCATTTAGATGCTGTAGTGAATGTCCTTCAGAGGTGAACAAAAGGTGGTTTTGTCCTCTGATCACCAGTTGTTGCTGTTTTTGAAATCCTGTCTATTTGTTTTTACAAGGAAGAACTTGGAAGTATGAAAGTTTATGTATTTATTTATGGCTGCCTATCTAATATAAAGACCCAGAAATAAATAAAAAACTAAAATAAAAACAAAACTATCCATCTCCCATCTCCCCCTAGATACCAGACCAAACAACCTCCCAGCTCAACTATCATCCTAGTCCAATGCTTGGGAGAGCCAATTCTTTTTTTTTTTAAACAAAGTTTATTGGTTTTTTTAGAAATTTACAGGGAAAAAGGTAGTGGAAAAAGTATACAAATTTTGGCAGTTGCGAAGTGCGGTAGGTGCCCCCTCCCTCCATACTCATAATATACATCTAAGCCAAAATCATTAATACATAGTAGTATATAGTCAGCATGTTAATTCAATTGGTAATTTCGATCAATTTATGTCAAAAAGATTTTCTTGTTCATTTTTGTGATCTGAGCTTTCTTGGTATTGCCCCATCTCCCCCCGCCGACAGAGCTCCGGCCCCTCCCGTGTACTGCGTGTCTGTTGTAGGATCATCTGATTTTTCTAGGTGTGCTTTGTTTTTTTCCATAAAGGCCTGCTCCTCTATGGGTGTATTAATTCTAACTCTTGTCTCCTCCCAGAATATTAACATACCTTCAGGCATCAACCATCTGAACCACACCCCCTTCTGGTATAATTTATTCGCTAATTGCGAATAATTTTTTCTTTTTCCCCTCACTTTCTTGGGAATCTGCTTCAGAATGGTTATTTCCCTATCTTGGTATGTCAAGGCTTGCCCCCTTTGTGCACTCAGAATTTTATCTCTTGTACTTTTTCTGAGAAATTTAATGTGTACCTCCGTGGGTACATTGTGTGTTCTGGCATAAGCTGAGTTCACTCTATAAACCAGGTCTATCTCCCACCCCATCTGTTGTTTTTCTTTCTGGATGTATTCAGCCAAAATACTTGTCATGATGTCCCTTATGTTTTCATCATCTGTCTCCATCACGTTTTGGAATCTAAGGTAGAAGGACATTCTCTCAAACTCTATTTTCATCTGCTGGGTATCAAGTTCTTTGTTTCCCTTCTGCACCCCTTCCACCCCCTCCCTCATCTCAGCCGTCCCACCCTCCAAAAGATCCAGTCTCTGTGAGTTCTTATTAATTTGAGCCTGATTCTCTTTAATTTCTTCTTTCATCTCCTTTAGTTGTTTCTTTATTTCCTCTTGTCCCTGTAAAAGTTGCTGAAACATTTGTTGAAACTCCGTCTCAGTACTTTTAGGTTGCATCAGAGCTGTTATCGTTGATTGTGTACTAGGACTGGAGGTTGCAGATGTCGGGGCAGAGGTAGCAAAGCCAGGCTTTCCAGGAGGTGGTCTTTTAGGAGACATTGTTTGTGGAATAAAGAGTTCAGTCAGTGTAGAGGATGGTCAGTCAGAGTGGCAGAGCAGCCAGAGGAGTCCAGGGGGCAGAGGGTCCAGGCAGAAGAGAGTTTCTCTAATCACCCTGGCAATAGAGCAAAGTTTTTCACTCCAGGGAGTTCAAAAGGTAGCAGTCAACAAGAGATTTGTCTGAGTAGCACGGAGACAAAGACCGGAAGCCTGAGGTTTTAAAGGTGGAGTCAGGTTTCACAGTTCATAAAGACAACGGAAGTGTGCCATCTTGCCCTGCCAGCTTCGGGTTTAGAGGCATAACAAAGTTTTCAAAGTTCAAAGATCCCAAAGTTCCCAGATCATCAATATATTATGGGATTAAGTCCGAGAAAAAAACACTTTTAGCAAGGGCGTGACATCATTGGTTGGCTCTCCCCCCTCCTCCTTCCCCTGGGGCTGAGAGCAAAATTGTTCCAAGCCGCCTGTCCGGGGGGGGGGAAATCCCCCTCCCTCCAGCCGCGCCTCTCCAAATCAGCCGAAAGGAAAAGTTTTAAGCTGCTGGCAATTTCTCCACATTTGTAAAGGGAATGGAAAGGAGTCTGCGCCTCACCGCACCGCAGCCGCTTCCTTCTTCTTGTTCATTCTCCGCACAGCCTCGCAGCGAAGACGCCGGAGCGTCTCCCCATCGTGCTCCCCAGTGCCTGGAGCGAGGCGGGGGGCCCCCCACCGGCCGCCGCCAATCCCGGGGATCTCCCGTGGTGCCGCCCCTCCGGCAGGAGCCTCTACGGGGCGTCCTGTGCCCCCCAAGGAGTGGGGAGCCCACCGGGGAAGCGCGGGGCGAGCAAGGCTTGCCCGTCGCCGTCAGCCGCCGGAACCCGGGAGAGCCAATTCTTCATGACTTTCTAGAAGCCTCAAAGGATAGGGAGTCATTGGATGTTAAGTGGGAGGCCATTCCAAAGAGCTGGAATGGCATCTGAGGATGCCTACCATAACATACAGTAGTAAGAGAGGCAGATATTCTCAGAGAGGGGCAATCCGACATATTTTATAAAACAGTATTGAATATTGTACATTTAAAATTTGCATTTAGAGTTATAGAAGTCTCTAACTCAGTGGGCCCCAATCCTCTGGGCACCAGGGACTGGTTCCATAGAGAGAGAGGTTTTCCGCAGACCCGAGGGAGCATGATTTTGTGTGCTGCCTGCAGCCCAGATGGGGCATTGCTTGTTTGTGCGGCCCAGTTTCTGGCATGCCATGGACCAGGGGTTGGGAACCCCTGCTTTAACTCATATGAGTGTATATAAAAATAATAAATAATTAATAGATTCTGTATAAATGAAAAACTCTCCATCATTGGCCTGAATTCCAGGAATATTATGTTTGTTCCAAAAAAATAAGCCAGTAACTTTCCATCTTTCTCTCCTGATTGCTAATATTTCTGGTTATTTCCTGCATATTAGGAAACATTCCAATTGTTCCCTGGGCAGTAGCACCAATTTCAACTTTGCTGCTGTAAATGCTTGATATGATTCATTTATGGGTCTCTGGCATGTAACAAAAATAAATCTTAAACTTTATTTTTCAACTATGAAAGATGAGAGTCTCTGAGCCTCTTTTATTGTTAAGATGAGAGCACTAATAGATTTCCAAAAGAATGCCTTAAATGTGTCCCAGAGGACTGATGTATTGGCAGAACCTTGATTTGTTTATTTTTTTTTTAAAGGATAAATTTTCTTTTTAATAACAAGAACATAATACCTTAGAATAATAAGAGAATCTCTTAGAAGAGGAATATTCAGACACCAACTAGAATTGGCTTACAATGTTATGAGAGTTAATGGGAGTATGGTTGGAGATTGCAATGGGATTTTATTAAAGAGCCAATAACTTGATCCACACCAGGCAGAGGATTTTTTTTTAAAAATCTAAAACTATTTTGATGTCTATGTGAAAAATTGCTAATGGTCTATTAACATAAAGTGCAATATATATATATGTTCATAATATCTTCCAATTTCAACAAAACCTTTTAAAATGCTTTTATCTGAGAACCTTGAATTAACAATCTTGAAATTTGCAGCACCAATTTTATACTAATAGTTTGCAAATTAGTTTAGAGAAACAGCAAGGAAAAATATTTTTATTTTTAGTGGGCCCATAAGAACCAGAGCAAAAAGGTCTAGCGGTCAGTTAACGGTTGTAATTTTTCCATCTTCTTGTTGATTTGTCTTTAAGATCTAAATCCATTTTCATTCCAACTACTTTAAATATACACAGACAAAATATTTTTCAATACCATTTTCTTGTGAGATTTCTGGTAAGTAGCAATGCAGATGGTTTTCAGTACAACATATACAGTAGTGGTAGGCAGGGGGGAAAATCTGCAACTTCCCTTCCCAGTCATTATTCAAAAAATGAAGATAATTTCAGAGAGCTTCACATAAGGAATGGCTTGTATTCTTGCACTGATGTCATTGCAAGCTAGCCAAGAGATGCATATGGATATCCTCTCATATCTTTTCCCTAGTTCTCTGTGGCCTCCCACAGTTAACTTATAGACTATAACACTTTACAACATTGTTTTTTTGAGCAGTGGAGTGAGATTTTCTTTTTCTTCTACAGCAGAGGAAGAACCAGAGCTACTTAAAAGGGGAAAATTCTATTGAGTTCATTTCAGTTGTCACTCTGAATATTAAACAAAGTGTTATAGTGACTTTTTCTGCAAATAGCAAGTAGTCATTTGACATTTATTTAAAGAAATTTAGAGAACATCCAGATCAAAACAGTCACATTGACTCAAGGGAAGATAAACTATCCACAACAGGAAAAATGTTTTTTAATGGGTTAAATTAAAATTACAACTCCTCTTTCCTTTGAGCTAAAAACACTACAGTAAAAATTTATTAATTTTCTCTAGAGTCCATGGAGTGGTTTAGTTATCAATTATCTGGGCTACTAAATAGGAGAACCATTATCTTAAACAAGTTTGCTCAAAAATAGCCCCCAGCGATTAAAGTAGATAGACTGAAATACATTAAGAATTCATTAGAATAATCCTACCCTTCTCACCTTAATGTTTTTAAAAGATGGCTGTTATGATTCTGGTTGTTTGCTTCTTATATGTTTCTAGCCTTACAATATCTTTCTCAAAATGGGACAGCTATGCACAATCCCCAAAAGAGTAAATGCTAGACCAATGTCTATTCTTGTACATTTGATATTATTCACTTAAACCATAAACAGAATTACCAGTTACATATTTATGGCTGCTATTTCTTTAAAAATGCAGCTTGCTTTATGACCTGTAACATTTTTAAGGGTATAATTTGTCCCAAGATTTTAGTTCTTTCATTTGAATTTTTTAAAAGCAATTTTCTATGAAGCACTGATTCAGATACTTTCACTTTGAACTACGTAATGCCAGCACCACTTTCTAAACAAATATCCTTATTTAATTATCAGGCATATTAGTTCTAATATGTTTTCCTTCATTACTGTACATTTATGTGTGCATGATTGCCTCTCCAAATGTTGAACTAAATTGTGTTGTTCAGTATAAGTCAGTAGTTAGGATTCTGAAATCTCAAAGGATGTATATTTGCTATTTTGATAAGGAAACATTCCTCTTTCTTGTTCTAGCAATACTTGATATGGGTAGGTGTGTACATATATAAGGACAATGCTGTTTACATCACAGAAAAGTAGCAGAATAGACATGCCATAAAGAATTCTTTGGGGAGAAACTGTGGGGGAGGAGAATGTGTGTCATCATAATAAGATTTTTCTCAATGCCCCTTTGCTACTGACCAAGAAAATGGTAATGAGAGGCTTCTTTTTCAGCAGGAAAACATTTTTTTCCATATACGAAGGACTTGTTGAAACGGTTGTATCTTTGTGGGCCAAGTTCATTTCTCATGTGGTGGCTTGTAGTCACTCTGTCTGGGGCAACAGACAATTAACAATGGTTAATATTTGAAAGGTACAATGTGTTCTGTGTAACCAGGCTGCTCATTTCCTTTTCCTAATAGCTTGATTGCTCTTGCGGGTTTCTGAAGATTTTTATTTACCTAATTAGATCACAAGAAACAATGTCATTAATATTCAAACTCTGACACATTTTGCAAGTAGAAACAAAAGTTAAGCCTTAGTAACCTATTAACTGTTCACTTTTTAAAGGTCAAAGTACTTGATTTGAGCATCACAGGAGCATTGCATCTTTGACTTCTAAAAAATTTAGACAAATGCACAGCTCAGGGTTACAGACACGCATGTACCCATTAGCACTTTACAAAATACTCCATTCTAATACTTTCAAACAATAAGCTTTGTCCAAAGAGCAATTCCCTAATCTTCTCCTGTAACAATTTTTAATTGTCCTGAAAATCTTTGAGCAGATTGTGTGTGTGTGTGTGTACAGAGTGGAACTCGGAAGATTGTGTCTACTATTAATAAAGATGGTTAAGTTATTTATCAAGGCTTGCTGTTTTCAAATATTTAAGGATAACCTAAATGTAATTTATTAGAAAACCACAACTTTTAATTTATTTGTACTTTAGGCTTTGGATATTTGGTGATGAAGCCAGTTTGCAGGAGATGATTCTTTTGGATTTTTTGAATGGCGCTCTTTTAAGATGCAAAATAGGCTCATTGAAAATTATTAGAACTTAAAAAACCAGGTTGAAAAAAACCACACAACTAAAAGTCAGCTGCTTTACTGCCAGCATAATATGAGATATATCATCAAAAAGAAAAAAAAATATTATCTATTCCTGGTATATTTGTTTATTTTCAGGTAAGACCTGCAAAATCACTAGAATTTATAACACATATAGTATTTTACATTAATCAATAAACTGTATGAGTTTTGATTGATTGATTCATCAATTAAATCAATTAAGTTCTCATGAGACAAAATAGCACGAAAGAAAAAACATACTCGATTCCACCAGACATAAATTTTGAAAAGGCATTGCCCATTCCTTTACATGTAGCAGTATGATAACTATTGTTACAAAATGAAGCCCTATAAATAGCAGTCCATGAGAGGAAATAATTAAACCCATGAGCTTTTAAATAATTAAAGTAATTGTTTTTGTAGGGCTTTAATGCCAGCAACAAATTACTTTTATGATTTTTTAAGGAACAAATAAGCAAAACCAAATTATAATTATTCTAGAAACTTTTAGATTGAGTTAATTTAGAGTTGGTGAAATATTTATTAAAAAAATTATACATGGTTCTTTATGTTTAAAGTTCTTGCCTGTCTATGGTGATTGAAGGATTAGTTAATAAATCAACATTCTTTATAAGTGTCCCTGTGTACAATAAGGAAAAGAAAAAAATAATACTACTACTTCAGTAGACCAGACTATGAAATTTTAAACAAATAAGGTTTTAAGAATTAAATGACAAAAATAATCTTGCTTATATATTTTAGAAGATTCTTGCTGATTAAAATACATTCTCCTAATTGGTACCCTTTTAAGAACAACATAAAAGCATCAGAGTTTCCGATGAGCAACTGTGGCAAACTGACATCCCTCTAGAACAGGGGTCACCAACCTTTCGGACCTCGGGGACCACTAGATTCATAATTTTAAATCCTGCGGAACACTAATAGGATCTGCCTAATGACTGGCTAGGTGGGTCATGTGACTGGGTGGGTGTGGCCAACTTGATGTCACTCACATTTAGGGATGCCTCACCAGCCTCTACTCACCCTTCGTCTGCTAGCCACTCCTTGCCTCCCTGCCTGGACTCCTTAGGGGCCCAACAGGAAGCAGTTGTTGGAGCTAAGCAGCCACCACGAGAAAGAGTTGGCAAAACAGCTCAGTTCAAATTGGATCTGACCGAGAAGGAGGCCCAGTAGAAGCACCTCACTGAGGACTACAAGCAGAGGTTTTCCAAGCAGAGGGAAGACCTGTGGGAGTGCAAGGCCAGATACTGCTGCCTGGAGGCTCAGTGGGCTGAGATGGTAGTCCAGTTGCAGACCATGATGCAGTCCCACTGGAACAAGTGGCTCTTTGCCACCAGTGGCACTTCCCTCCAGCCTTCACTCAAAGTCCTGCACCAGGAGGCTGAAGCAGACCTCAAGTCAAAATTTCTGCCCCCCCCTCTGACCCACACAAAAAGACCTCAAAGGGGGAGACTCTCTGCAGCAACACAAATGTTCATTGCAAATATGAACCAGAGGCTATAGTTTGAGGACACCAGAGTTAGTGCAATAAAAAAAATGCAAATAATTTTTTGGCGGACCACCAAAGTTTTCTTGTGGACCATGGACCTCTAGTTGGTGACTGCTGTTCTAGAATAGGGCTGTCAAACTCGTGGCCCACGGGCCGGATGCATCACACGCTAGCCACGCCCATGCCTGGTTTACTGAAGAGGAAGAAAGTCCAAATACATCATGTGACGATGCTGTGACAACATGAGTTTGATAAGAATCACAAAAAGTTCAGAAACTTGCTCTGCTCATTAAAGATTGCCAATTTTATTACAGAATAACATTTTCATACAGGTTATTGGAAGAGAGGCAGTGGTTTTGCTAAATTGTATCATGTTATAGTCTAAACCTTATATATGAAGCCCCTGAAACCTTACATATTACCCTCCAGAAGTTATCACCAAAAAGAAAATGGATATGTATACAAGGGTAACTTTATTAAATATACGATAGCTTATACATACTCTCTATAGCTAATTCTGTGGCGGCCTGGAACCATGCAGTCAGTCTAGGTGGCAACCCTCTGTAGATGCAGGCCCGGCATAGTGTTCGGTCAAGACCGGCCTTGAAGTAATGCACCACCAACCTCTCTGGCCACATCCTCACTTTGCCGGCCAGACACTGGAACTCTATGATATATTCAGCTACTGGCTTCCCCCGTTGTCTTACAGCCAGCAATTCCACTTCCGTCTGCTGGATCCTGGTGGTATCTTTGAACCTTTCCTGCAGTGGCATCAGGAATAGCCCAATGTCCCAGAGTTAGACAGCATGATTCCCATACAAATCAATCACCCAGTTGGCAGTCTCTCTGTCCATCACTGCCATCACCATGTCCCACTGCGACATATACATATGGCCGTTGATCCATATGATGTAACACCTGGCCTAAGAAGACGGCCACTCTTCCCTGGCTACTGTCAAAAGTAGCCTGTATTGCCGGTGGGCCCCAGTATCGCATCACTCCGGGCCCATAACCAGCTAGAGACCCCTTTGGGTAAGGAGAGGGTGGGGTGAATAGCTCTCTTGTGCTGCTCGTCTCCCGCAGGTATCCCAGACAGCTTGGGGTATCCCTAGTCTGGGCTGCTGATCTCCCCCTTGGGCACCATACCTGGACTGGTTGCCCTCAACTGTCCAATGATTTCCCCTGCCTGTCAGGGTCCCTGAAACATGGACCCTGACAGGCAGGGGAAATCATTGGACAGTCCATGTTCCAGGGACCCTGCCACAATATCTCTCCAACCACTGCCATGTCCATTATCTCAGAAGCCCACTGCCCCAAACATTCTCTGCAGCATCTGTAGGACTTGGCTGCCCACCATGGTGGAGTAACTCCAATCGTTGTCTGAGCTGCACCCATCATACCATTGGGCAAAATGGGTTCCAGAAGGGGGAGCATGGGGTGGAAAGCCTCTGTGGTCCTGAGCCACAGGTAAGCCCAGACACCAATCCCCTGTCATTCCTGCATGGGCCTGCCCCACATTGGCTTCTAGAGGTTCTGCTGTAGGCTTCCATGCCACCAAGGTCCTTAGACCTTACATCCAATGGTGCCTCTCCTGCTGGTCCTGACACAGCCTTCAGCACAGTTGTATCAGTTGCCACAGCAGACTCCTCCAAGTCCACAGCCTCCAACTGTACCTTCAGCCATGGTGTGAGCTCTGGTGTAAGCTCTGGTGGGAGCTCTGACAAAACTGTTATGTTCCAAAGGGTTAATGAAACCAGCCAAACACGGAGACAGTTTGAAAATGCAGTTTATCTTCTTCCTCCAGCCCGAACTGACCAACAAAGCACTAAGGCAATGAATAAATTGTCAGAGCTGACACCCGGTGCTCCCCAACACCTTTTATACTTACTTGGTAATTAGGCTAAACTCCACCAACCCCACACACACCCATCACCTCATGACCCAGAGTGAAAACCACCCGGCAATCAATCATGGATTGTTCGCAGTCAGTTATCAATTCTGGAATGTTCTCAGTGGAAACCTCCCTGCAGTCAATCATGAAGAGCTTTGTAGAGTTCTCAGCTGGACTGCTTGTGGAGGAGGGAAATCTCTATCTGGTAAGCATGAGTCTTGGCAGCTGGCCCAGTTGTCCTCCCCCCGAATGGCAGCCAGAGTTGACACTAAAACTATATAAAACATTGTTTTTTCCTAATGTTATGCATATTATTCAAATAGTACATATGGTCCTTGACTCAAAATATGTATATAACTGGCCTACACTAGATTGTACTTGGACTTTGAAGATGGAGGTTTAATATGAAAAAAATATGAAGAAACTCCATATTATATTACAGGAAGAAGTGATAACATTTAGAGCCCAATAGCCACTTTACAAAATCCACTACTAAATAAGAGGAAAAGGCATTTTTCTTGCTTTGCATTAGCCACATTATAAAGTGTTTTTATTAAATAATGGAACAAGCTTTTTTTCTTGTTTTGCACTCTAGTGAGCAAATGGTTTTGACAACATTATGCAAAATTTGCAGTTCACTGAGCGGATAATATTGCAACCAGATGTTGATATTACAGATTAAGCTATTGTTGGCTACAGCTCAATGTAGACAATAATAGCTTAGTCTGTAATATTGGTGCAATTCTGAATGGTGGTCATTTTGCTAATCTGAGAGTTTATAACTACCTTCCATTCCAAGTACAAATGTGGTAAAATGTACGCTCATGTACTACAACAAACTTTCACTGCAGCGTAATCAAACACATCAGTGCGATCTTTAAAATGAAAGAGAGGGAGGAATACATGTTTGTTTTTTCTACCAGTCATGAATTCAGCCACATGGCCTAGGACAGAAATCGAAGACAAACAGACAGGAATGTACTGCATACCTTTTATTAGCAGTCAGCTGGACTTTAGGAATAAAGTTATGTTTTTGAAGACTGCCTATTCCTAACTACATGCAAGGCTTCAAAAAAACAAAAATGAAACTTTGTATAGTTTTATGTTTATATTACAAATGCATAACTATGAAAATAGAAAATGTTCATATCCAAAAAGAAAATATCCAAAAGACATGTCCAGCAAGGTTAATCAGTTGTGAAGAAATCATTGTCCTCCACTAATTGGTACGATCCAAAGACTAGTAGGATGGTCCAACGTAAATTGAAAGCACTCATATGTGGGATTTGTAAATGATGTTCAACATTTAGATGAAATGTTAAGAACAGATCACCCTACAGAAACATTTTATAATTTCCTGGTTCCTTTTTTTAAAAAAAATTTAAAAAGGAGAATTTTAAGCAGTTCAAAAAAAAAAAAAAGCAATGAACAGAAACTGGACATAAATTAGGAGACATTTTATATCTGCCTCATTTTCCCATCCTGTCTCTTTAAACTTTAAGTAAGCCTGATGATAATATATAGATATAGATATATTGGAAAATATGTCCCACCCTTTTGCAAGACAATCCCTGCAAAGGCTTTCAATGCCATAAATATACTACTTGCAGCAGTCTGTCCCTTTTTGCTGCCTCAAAGAGGATGACAGCTTTAATGTTTTGACAGCAAAGTGAGGAACAAAAGTGAACATGAAACAGCAGGCAGTGGCATATAGCTCAGTTGGAGCTTACTTATTTAAAAAAACCCAGCTTACAGATGCTTTAGCACTTTTTTGAACTCTGGAACTTTTTGTGATGCAAATGCTCTCTGAGATAATTGTCTTGTGCTAACATGCTCTACTATGTTGTTTAATGATTCATCTTGCCACAGATCTTGATACTCAATACAGGTGAAACAATAAACACAGTAAAGCTTATCATCAAGAGGCTGGAAAAGCTTCAGTAGAAATCTGGTAGCATTAATAGAAGCATCAAGCAGTTTCTGAGCTTTTTTGTTTTCTCTGTTCTATCTTTTTAAAAAGAAAGGGATTTCATAGGGATTTGCGAAGCAACTGTAACTAGTTAACTTTCCTTTGCGAAATAAAAGCACGAAATATGATCCAGTTATTTTTTCCCCTCTTGTCTGAAATTATTTATATAGCCAGTTTGAATGGATCAGGCAGTAAAAGACGTGTAAGCTGCTGATACTTCCTATGGCAGCCAAGGAAATTTTGGTTGGTGTGAAGTAGTATGTAGAAACAGACAGCAGACTTGAAGAGGGTTATATTTTTAAAACCAAGGAAAAATAAGATTCTGATAAGAAATGACCGTTGACTTACCTGAACAGTCATTCTCTGGGCGCTGCGGGAGAGTCCAAGCATGGGTTAAATTCAGTCTATTCGCCCAAGGACTGTGTTGATTTTCTTAGCCACGCTTCCTCTCCTCATTGAGGACTAGTTCAAAAATGAAGGTGTTGGTCTGTGATGGACGTGTGTACGGTGTATCCTCCGGACTTGTCAACAATGTCTGTTCCACGCAGCCTGATGCGATCTAGTAGAGAGGAAATAAACCCCAGAGCGGGGTTGGATCTTCCGCAGCACCCAGTGAACGACCGTTCAGGTAAGCCAATGGTCATTCTCCTGTGCGTTGCTTGGAGAGTCCAAGCATGGGACATACCCAAGCTATGAAGTCCCAGGGAGGGAAACAGAAACGTCCAGGATGCATGGAGTCGCCACAACCTGCTGTAACACCCTCCTCCCAAAAGAAGCTGTGGCTGCAGCATAGGAGTCAATGCGATAGTGTTCAATGAATAAGATTGGGGCCGACCATGTGGCCACCCTACACTTTTCCTCCACGGGCGCCTGCGTCGTCCACGCGGCCGTGGTGGTGGCACTCCTCGTAGAATGAGCCGTGATTCTAGGTGGTACTGCCCTGCCCTGCTGCTGGTAGGCCAACTTAATACAAGCCCTCAGCCAGCGACCTATAGTAGAAGGGGAGACTTTCCGTCCCATGGTGCCTGGCTGAAAGGAAATGAAGAGTGTTTTGGAGCAGTGAAAACCCTGTGTCCTCTTGATGTATCTGCGAACCATCCTCTGAACATCTAGCTTGTGCCAGGTTCGTTCCTTGGGGCAGAAGTTCTGTGAAACATTGAGTTAATTTTTGGCAGAAAGGCCAGATCTAAACGGAGAGTGATATGGTCAGCATGAAAGATAGACTAATCCTCTCGGATCGAGAGAGCCGCCAGCTCCGACACCCTCTTTGCCGACGTAATAGCAATAAGAAAAAATGTTTTCAAAGTCAGATGCCAAAGACCGATGGCACGTATCGGCTTGAATGGAGTCTTGGTCAGGGCCCTGAGAACAAGGGGGAGGACCCATGTGGGGAACCTGTGAACAGTGGACGGATGTAGGTTGGAAGTCCCCTTGAGGAAGCTTTTCACCTGAGGGTGCTGCCCCAAGGACACTGAAGAATGTCTAGTTAAGATGGTCGACAGGGCAGCAACTTGACGGCGAAGGGTGTTGGGGAACAAGCCCTTGTCCAACCCCTCCTGTAAGAATTCTAGCAACTGCGGAATGGTAGCTGAGACTGCGATGATGTCGTGAGTCCGGCACCAGGTAGCGAAGGCAGCCCAGCATCATAAATCCGAGTCATGGAGGATCGACACAATGTCTGTATGGTACAAATGACTTTGTCAGAAAGATTGTCTTTCCTCAGGAGTTCCCCCTCAAGTGCCAGATGGCCAACTGGAGCCAGCTGGGATCCGGATGCACTATGGCCCCCTGGCTGAGGGAGAGTAACTCCTGAGGTATCCTCCATGGTCTGCGAATGGAGAGGCTGACAAGGTCCGCGTACCAGGATCTCCTGGGCCAATGAGGTGCGACAAGGAGAACTCTGCTTCCTCTGCTGAATCTTCTGGATGACCTGCAGAATGAGAGGCAGCGGTGGAAAGGTGTACAAGAAGCCTCTTGGCCAGTGGCAGCACAGGGTGTCAGTCCCTTCTGCTTGCGGAGTGGCGTACCTTGAAAAGAACCTCAGGAGTTGGGAGTTGGCTGGACTGGCAAACAGATCGATCACCGGTAGGCTGAACTTGACTGTGAGCTGATGGAAGGTTGCCGGATGAAGACGCCATTCTGTGTTGTTGATGGTTGTCCGGCTCAGCCAGTCCCCCCTCACATTGTCCACTCCCGAGATGTGGTTCGCTCGTAAGGAGGCCAGATGACGTTTGGCCCACCTCCCTAGTGTCTCCGCTTCCGCCATGAGGACCTTGGACCTGGTGCCCCCCTGGTGGTTTATGTGGGCCTTCGTTGCTATGTTGTCTATAAGCAACACATGGTGACCCACAATGTCTCTCCAAAAGTGGTGCAAGGCTAGCCTGGCCACCCATAACTCTAACAAGTTTATGCTCTGTGCTGCCTCTCTCTGTGACCACTTGCCTTGAGTCATTTGCTCCTGAAAGTGAGCGCCCCATCCTTGGAGACTCGCGTCGGTCGTGACTACCAGCCAGTCTGGCTCTCTGAAGAGACAACCCTTTGGCATTGCTCGCAATTCCCACCACCGAAGGAACTGTTTCACCTTCACGGGTAGCTTGACATACCTGGGAGAGTTGCTGGCCTTCGCCCTCTGGTTGGGAAGGAGGAACTACTGTAATTCGGGTGCGTGCAGACGTGCCCAGGGAACTATGTTTATGCAAGAAACCATGAGTCCCAGAAGTTGAGACAGTGACACGATGGATGCAAGTTGGTTCACTCTCGCGGTCCGTGCGCGGGTTGTGAGGTTGAGTTTGTGGTCCGGTGACAGGAACACTCAGCAACAGTCTGAGTCTATCAGAGCACCGAGATGCAAGATGCAGGTGGACGGTGTTAGCTGACTCTTCTCCCGGTTCACCAAGAACCCGTGATGTTTGTAGAGTAGAGATGGTGAGTTGGACATCTCTGATGGCTTGGTTGGTGGACGCTGATTGAATCAAGATGTCATCCAGGTAGCAGAGTAGACATATTGGATGGGAACGCAGTGGGCCTCTACAACCGCAAGTATCTTTTTGAAAGTCCTCGGTGCGGCCAATAGGCCGAATGGCAGCGCCCTGTACTGATAGTGTCTGCCGTCGTAGTGGAACCTGAGGAACTTCCTGTGAGACCTGCGGATGGGGATGTGCAGGTATGCTTCCTTCAGGTCTATAGAGGTCAACCTGTCCCCTTGTCTGATGCAAATAAGAATTGTCTGCAAGGATTGCATCTTGAAACGCTTGTAGGCCAGATGTCGATTTAGAGCTTTGAGGTCCAAAATGGCCCTCCACCCTCCAGAGCTTTTGAGAACAAGGAATAGAATGGAGTAGAACCCCTTCTTTTCTTGTTCTACGGGAACTGGCTCTATGGCGTTTATCTGTAGGAGATGTTGAATCTCCGCCTGCATGCGTTCCCTCTTGGGAAGGGATATAGGGATGGGACACCAGACAAAGGTCCTTGGGAGAAGGGATAGGAACTCTAGAGTCAGATCGTTCCTGACCATGTTGAGGACCCATGCGTCCATGGAGATCAACTCTGATAGGGCGGCGTATAGTTGGAGATGACTGCCTATGGGAGGATCCCGTTGGTGGTCACTTGGATCGGCGGTAGGAGTGGTTGTTGGAACCGTCATGAAAGGGACACCAAAAGGACTGCTGCTGCTTTCGCCCCTTGTCCCTGAAGTTTGTTCTATCCTGTCCACGGTCACTGGGGGTAGGATCTCTGATAAGAGCTACCTGCACCTGAGGAGTCAGTCCCCCGAAAGGGTTGCTTTCGAAAAAAAGAACAACCCTTCCTATCTGCGTTCTTAGTGGTGGAAGGAAGTACCTTCCTCTTATCCTTGGTTGCAATTAGGAATTTGTCCAAGGGCTCCCCAAATAATTGGCCACCTTTGAATGGGGCGGAAGCCAACTTCCATTTTGATTTCATGTCTGCCTGCCAGTGATGGAGCTACAGCAGACGGCGTGAAGTCACGTTGGAGGCTAATGCCCAGGAGGCAAATTTGGCCGCATTGAGTGAAGCGTCAGCTGTGTACTTGCTGCAATGATTTTATTAAGGTCATGCCTCCATCTGGAGCCTGCCGAGGGGAGATTAGATCTCAATTGCCTCAGTCACAGCAGCAAAGCTCTGGTGAAAAACGACGCTGAGGTGGAAGCCCTGATAGACTAGGCAACCGCCTGGTGGGTCTTGTGGCAGTCTTTCTCTGCCTTTTTGTCCTCGGCTTTGAGACCCTCAAGGAGCTCAGCCGGAAGGACAGAATTAGGAGATATGATTGGGGTATCCATCTGTGGAAGTTGCAATAAATCTTCTAAATTGCTTTCCACAGAGTAAAGATTTTTATCAACCCCTCTAGGGTTAGTCCAGGAACCCGGTTGCACCCACTGGCGCTGAACCACATTGACAAACAGGTCTGGCACTGAAACTAGTTCCTGTGCTTGAGTGTTCTCCTTAAAAAGTCCCTCCTTCGGATCCTGGGATCCAGAGGGGGCAGGGGTCCCTTGGGTAGTAGTGCCCAATTGAGTAGAAGCTTTAGCCTTATGTAATATTGACTTAAATATAGAAGGCTGGAATAAGCCAGTGAAGGCAGGCTTATCAGGAGGAGGATTCTCATCCTCTGAAAATTCCTGATCCTCTATATTGTCCCCCTCTAGGGCGGATTCCTCCATGGCAATGGAGGTGCCTGGAGAAGGAGGACCCTGTACCTGATCCCCTTGGGCAGGTTTCTGGGCAGTCTTGGCAGAGGAATCTCTGGAGGTATGGAGCTTCTTATGAATACCAGCCTCGATGCCTCTCTCAATGGCCTGTTCAATGACCTTTTACATCTTAGAGGATAAGTTGGAACCCTGATCCTCAAGAGACCTTGATGTCTCTGACCCTCCCCTGCCAGCCTGCCGTGAGGAAACCAGATCCTCCTCAACAATTGAGCAGGCAAATGGACATATTTCTTCCTGGATGGAAGAAGACTCTGGATATCCCAGGGAAGCTGCAGGCGAAGAAGCCTGAAATCCCTCATCCACTACTGGAGGAGAATTTTCCCCCCTTGGAGAGTCCTGGGGAAAAACCTCCTGAGCCTGGGGTAAGGGACTAGAATCCCTGGATGGCTGGCCAGAGGAAAGGGACAGTCTTCGGGCCCTTTAAAAAGGCCTTTTCTAGACCCCTTTTGCCTGCAGGCCTCAGCCTTGGATAAGGCCTTGCCACCTTTGGGGTTAGGAATCCCCTTCCCTTTGGTGCCCTTATTGCCCTCCTCCACTTTAGGGGGGTCTGACCTACTGCGTTTTGACAAGGGGTCTGGAAGCTCCTCTGGTGCCCTCTTGCCTCTCTCAGCCATGGTGTCTTCAGCTGGTGTCTTCAACGATGTAAGCAGTAGTCCTGGCACCGGCGTGAGTTGACAGGTGCTGTGCGCCTCGCAGATGTGTCCTCCGGACAGGGTATGACCCGAGGGCCAAAACTCTCCTAAGCTGCCCTTTTAAAGTCTTCTTGGGGAAGGAAGCCTTGCTTGAGCCCCGAACGAAGGCTAAGAACTCCCCCGCGGCGATCTGCTGGCTAGGAGGGAAAAACGTGGCAAGCAATAATGGCTGGAATTCAAAGCGTGCGAAAACGGCTTCAAAAATTGCCGCCGCGCTTCTTCGGGCGATAAGGGAGCTGTCAGACGCAATCCAGAACCTCCAACGAGGTCTCCAGGTGAAAAGAAGGAAAACTGATAGCTGGGGGGGAAAGGAAGCCTCCTGCCGCCCCTGCGCTCACCAGCAGCTGCTGCACAAGCGCCCCGACGAACCAAAGCTCTGCCAGCTATGAGGAGCCAAGAAGCCCCGAAGTCCTCCCAGCAATACACTCAAACGAAGCTTTAAAAGGGAACTTTTTTTCCTTACTACACCTAAGACAAAAATAAGAAAATCACTAACTAACTAAGGAGAGTCCCAGTCTATTCACCCAAAAACTGAGGAACTCCCCCAAAACGCATCCGAACTGGGCTGGACTGAGTTTTTGAACTAGTCCTCAATGAGGAGAGGAGGCGTGGCTAAGAAAATAAACTCAGTCCTTAGATTTAGATTAGATTTATTAGATTTATAGACCGCCCCCTCTCCCCAAAGGGACTTGGGGCGGTGTACAGACATCTCAATAAAAAACTGTATACAAAAATAAATACCCTTAAATTCCCATAAAATCGAATTAAACAATAGGCTGTACAAAGTGATAAAAATTAAAAACAACCTAAAAACCCACTCCTAAAAATTTAAAATACAGACTTGAGGGACTAAACTGCGATTAAAATGCGATTAGGCCAGACCAGCTAAATTGAACAGGTGGGTTTTGAGCTTCTTACGGAAGGAGCGGAGATCGGTGGTTATTTTGATATCGGGGGGGAGGTCATTCCAGAGGGTCGGGCCCATCACAGAGAAGGCCCTGCTCCTGGGCGTCGCCCGCTGGCACTGCCTAGTGGACGGCACCCGGAGGAGTCCCTCCCTGTGAGAGCGGATCGGCCGAAGGGATGTATTCACCTTGGGTGAATAGACTGAATTTAATCCATGCTTGGACTCTCCAGCAGTGCACAGGAGAATAACAGTGTTTGGAAGGAAAGGAGCATGAATTACATAGAGCTTTTTTAGGCTTTCTAAGGAAACTCTGCTCTTCCTAAATTAAAAAGAACAGAAATGACTATCTTAAACTGTTTATATACTATTGTTTCCCAAAAGAGCCATTGGGAAGAGGAGCTACATAAAGTGATTTCTATAATGAGTATGGGCAAATTCATGAGGATGCCCCAAGGGCTGGAGAGCAAACCAAGAAACAAATCATGAATTTGCCACCTGGAAAATATGCTTTGTGATTGCTCATAGGAAGTTGTTCCTACCTATCTGTGCATCCATAAAGCATCTTTTCACACTGGAAAATCTACTGTTAGATTTCTTTGGATTATTGGCTACTGTAGACTTCCCATCTATCCAGTTTCATTTTGCATTATTTTCCTTGAAAATGTGAATACATTTTGGCAATGCGTAACTTTCCATACCACAAGCATTTTCTGGGACTATTCCTAAAATCTCCATTTAAATTTTATATAATAATCTTATTGAAAAAGATTATAATATTGGAGGATAATGGGGTCTATTATCAGGGGTGTCAAACTCAATTTCATTGAGAGCTGCATCAGGATTGGGTTTGACATCAGGGGGCTGGAGTGGGCGTGGCCAGCTCGATGTCATTCATGTCGGTGGCCAAGCGCTAAGGCAGGACTTCCCTCAGACCCTCCCTCACTCTCATTATAATCTCCTTCCTTCCTTCCCTTTTCTTTCCCTCTTCGTTCTCCTTTCTTCTTCCTTCCCTCTTTTTTCCCCTTCTTTGCTCTTTTCCCATCTTTCTTTTTCTTGTTCTTTCCTCTTTCTCTTTCCCGACCCTTCTTGCTTGTTCAAATGCAAAAGGGGAAACATTACTCCTTTTGTTTTGTTTTTAGTTTGCTTTGCTAGCCCTCTCCCAGCAAAAACGGAGCGGGGTGGGGTCCGTGCAGGATGCCGTTATGGCTGAAAATGTAGCTAAGGGGGCTGCACGCCCCCCCCCCAGCTCCATTTTCACTGACAGAGGGCTGCAGGAGCCATTGTGGTCAAAACCGGCCTGGGAGGGCTGCGTACAGCCCTCCATAGTTTTGTTTTCGCTGGCGGGCTGTTCCTTTGCTGTTTCCAGGGCAGCCCCGTGGGCCAGTTCTAAGCACCCTGGCTGAATCCAGCCAGCAGGCCTTGTCCTGGATCAATGAATTCCTTGATCCTATCCTGTTTATTCCACCTTTCCCTCAATCTTTTATTCTAGTCTGGGCATGTTTAGTTTTTCAAAAGCTTTGTAGGAAATCCTTTTTCTTCCTAGTTCTTGAAACTTTTTAAAGTCCAACAAGTTGCATTACTTTTGTTCCTATCCTGAATATGGCAATCTCATATTTTTCATGAGTTAAGGAATGTTAGTTTTCTATAAATAGGAAATATCATCAATTAGGCAAGATATAGCTTTTGTACAGATGCAGAATTACATGCAGAGTTTTGGGCTATGCTAATTATGTCAAGGGACACGACAGTTCAGTGGCTAAGACACTGAGCTTGTCGATCAGAAGGTCAGCAGTTCTGCGTTTGAATCCTTACTGCCGCATAATGGAGTGAGCTTGCCCCAGCTTCTGCCAACTTAGCAGTTCGAAAGCAGGTAAAAAATGCAAGTAGAAAAATAGGGACCACTTTGGTGGGAAGGTAACAGGGCTCTGTGCGCCTTTGGCATTTAGCCAAGCCAGCCACAAAGACGTCTTTGGACAGCACTATCACTTTGGCTTAGAAACTGAGATGACCACTGGCCCTAGAGCCGGAAACAACTAGCACACATGTGGGGGGAACCTTTACCTTTTAACTATGTCAAGAATAATTAACTATCGGAACACAGAGGATACTGGATACTCCAAAAAAAAGCAATATATATATACATATATATATAAATATTTTAATAAAATATATTCAATATTTTAGCAATGATCTGTTAAAAAAATCTTACAAGCAAAATCTTACAGGCACTTTTTATTTGTGGCATGTATGTCATTAAAGTACTACCACCTTTTACTTCACTTCCCTGAGAATAGATTAATAAGTATTCACCAGCATTTATGTTGTTTCTTCTCCCACTCTGACCGAATGTAATAGTTTCCCTTGGTTCTGTAAGCATTCTTTTAATTTATCTTCAGTTAAAGTCAGGCGCTGTTCCAAGATTGAAACTGTCTGTTAGGAGGAGAAAATAATGAATGCTATTAGAGGCTTGCTAAATGTATATTATGTTATTCATTTTTAATCCATTCAATAAGTTAGAATTGCAGCAATTGATCAAATAATCTTAAGTTTACTAAATAGATTCGGAAGTCTAAAATATTACTTCCCTAAAAACTCTTTATTATCAAATCATAAATTTGGATACCCGCAATACAGAAATGTAATGCCTCATATTCTTATAATTAAAAAAAATACCAGAGAGGAACAATAAAATTTGGCATGTCATCTGTATACTGGTATGGCAGGATCTCTATATAGCAGTAGGATATGTGGCATATATAGTCAAATGTAAATTATAATTACCGAAAGGCAAGTGAACTATCTTCTTCTATCTTAGACAGTCCTGAAAGTGAAATTTTTGAAAAGCTAATTCTCTCCACCTTAAATTGAGAACCAAATAATAACAATTGGTGCTATATAGCATTAGATACACCAACCGGGGATTTTCAAGATTCTCCTACTACTTGCAAGAACAGCATGTAATATGATTTCTGGGCTCCAGTTTGAAGAATGGGCAATTCACCCTCTCTATATGCACTTGGAAGAGTTATCCATTAAGGCATGGAGCTCTATGAATCGAACATAGGAATATAATTCTTTGAAATATTTATATGAAGCTTTATATCTTTTTTTAAATAAACAACATATCTTTTCAACATGTCATTGAAATCCATATCTAAATAATTGGCTAGGATGCAAATTCCTTAAAAATGGTTTTGTAGGAAAGACATTATTGAAAAGTTTAATCCATTAATGTCTTACATTCCACCAATAAGTCTGTTAAAGAACCTGGGTCACATCGTGACAGAGATTAAAAAGTACTTTCTTCTAGGAAGACTACTTATATGTTTATACACTTTATTTTGTTACATTTGTCATTTATAGTAAGTTTCTTCCAACAATCAGAATCAAAAATAGAGAGATAACTATATAAGCTTTTCTATCTGAGACACCGAGCCATGGACAGAATATATTTAGAGTTATGCTTCTCTTTCTCTCATATGAATTAGTGTCCCAATCCCCAAAGGGGAAGTGATAACAATATATACGTGAATTCTCTCATACAGTACTGTGGCGAAAACATATCTTGAATATAAACAGTAACTTTTCTTATGATTAATTATTCTTGGAATCCTGACACTTTTACAACTATTGTGTAAATCTTCAGTTGATGTAATGATAGTGTCTGGGACTCTTAGTGGGGATTTTTGCTCTCTCCATCCATTGTCAGTGTAGCTGCTTTTGCAGATAAATGACTAAACTTTAACACACGCTCAAAATAGGCTCTTTGGAGAAAAAGTAATATGCAGACAAAAATCACATCAAAATATAAAAAAAGATAACACAATCACATTCAAAAAGATTCCTTCACATAATAAGACGCTTGACTGTGTCTATCACCCACTTAACCAAACTCCATTTGCTATACTCAACGTTTAAATGGATGGTTGGATACGTTGCAAGCCCAGACAGACTACTGCCTTAATGTTTAGCAGGTTGCCTTAAATTGCATCGAGGAATAAGGGCACTCCAGTCAGAATTGCTGCTCAGGAATACAATTAACTGAGATACCTAACATTCTTGATCCCATTCTGGTCTCATCCATTACCAGCAAGTCAGTTAAGTTAGAAATAAGAAATACTCTCTGTAGTGCTTTCTCATTTATGAATGAAACAAAGGCAACCTTGAGTCTCAACCTCCGGGAAAGAGAGGCACTTCTGGTGGGAATCACATCTTGGCCTAGCTTCCAAACAATGTCGATTATTTCTCAATATCACTGGTTACTCAACATAACTGACAGAAACAAGGGAAACACAATTGTTGGTTTACTGGCTGTCCCAAAATTCCATGGGCCCATGACATGCAATAGTGACTGTAGGATAGTGACTGTAGGATGGAAACGTTGCCTTTCCTAGTTCATCCTTCTCTGCCTTTTTCTGGTAAGAAAGTGCTCCCTCTTGCAGAACAAACATTATCAATGTGACAGCCTGTTCTCCTTTTGTCATGCATTCTACCATAGTTCAAACTTAGTTATCTTTCTGATCCTGTAGATAAACTGGTTTTATTCTAGGTTATTAGAAGAATTAGGACATTTTCTTTCTCTACCCCTTGTAGCAGCAATCCTTTTCCAGTGGTCAGTATATCACCAGTAACACATATGCCACTAGATGAGAAACACTCGCTTAAATTGTACGTGGATGTTATTTACATTCTATTACAATTTGGAAAAAGATTGTATATACCTTCATGTGACAATGAGGATCACATAAGACAACTTTAAAAATTGTCTAAGTCACCTTTCATACGAAGCTGCTCAATTTGGAAGCATTTAATTTATTATTTACTGTAAAGAGAGGGCTAAGAAATTGAAGGTTCCCTCAGATCTGAAGCTGATGATTTTATCTACAGATGTAATATACACCATTCTTGAAAATTTTGAAAAATAGGGTAGAACTTGTAAAACAAAGTAAAAATGTTGAATGACACATTTCCAGTCTGGATAAAAACCATGTTTGAGGCCCCTTCCCACATGGGCCAACTTTATTTGTTAAATGTAAAATATAAAAGGAAATTTAAACTATTTAATAAGAGTTCAATTTCAAAACAGAACTCTAATATAGAGGTGCAGGAATACTCACAAGTGTCAGAACATCTAATTGTTCCACAATGTGTTCCAAGGCATTAGTCAGTAAGGGTGAAATGCCCACAGATTCATCCATGGTTCTTGGTTCAGCCACAGTGCGCATCATTTCCCCTTTCAAATTTCTTTTTAACGTTGCTGGAGAAGGTAACATGGAAGGATGCTGGGCGTTTTCATTGTTCATCCCATTTTGTTGCATAGATGGATTTGTTCTCAACTAGATTTATAGAAGAAAACAGAAAGCATATTTGTGATATCTTCAGCTTCATACGAAAATGGGTATCCATTTTCTCCTATTAACAAACACATCTAATAACAGGTGTTATTTCAACTACTACTTTTCTACTTCTGATTTTGGATAAACATTAGATTGATCTCAATCTTCTATTTTGTTTGTCTCGTTTTTTCAACTGACATTATTTTTGTTTTCTAACTGATACGTGACCTGGCATCGGATGATCCATAGAACTAGTTTGGCAATGTGTTTCCCCATAGCAGGGATCGAAATCTGTGGCTGTTGGCAGTTTGTTCATCTATAACACTGGAAGCATTGTCAATGGTGAGGAATGCTTCAAAAGAACATTTACTCAAAGAGTCTTGCTCTCATAGAATTCCTTACTCCTTCCCCAAGCAATTTTCGAATCTGAAAAGTCTATTCAGAAAATTACAACACAGCCTTGAGTGGTATGTATGGAGCATATGCTGTTTTAAAAAAATAATAGTCATGTTTAAAAACTTCACTGGGCATGTCCAAACTTTCTGTACCTCAACAATAGTTTAACAGTATTCATGGGTGATGGAACCTGTAGGTGCCATTTTACCACTATCGCCTTTTGATGTATGCAGAGGAAGATTAAAGACATAAAATTTAGCTTCTGTAAGTTAAATGATAAAATCTCTTTTTTTAAAAAAACAAACCCTAGCAGGAAATTATTGCTATCATCTAACTCACTATTTAAAGAGAACAAAGTACATTGTTGTCTATTAACAAAGGCCACCTTTGTTAAATACACTGAGCTGTGTTTACATAAATACATGCAAAGCTATGCATAAAATAATTGGCATTCCATGAGAGCAACTGTTTACACTTACAGAATAGGAATGGTGAGGTATCTTTGAAGCCCAAATTTATAGAGAAAGGAATGACGTAATCTAGAAAATCTTGCAGGTAAAACAAGATGACCCAACTGATAATCAAGTGCTTAATTATATTAAATACTGCTATAGTTCAAAGAGAAAACAGCCTCAACTTTAAAATTTACCAGCCTGTATAACAACACATTTATGAATTTATTTGAAAATGTTACATTTCCCCCAAAAAATTTGTACTGCATTATACAAATGAAATGACAATCTTTGGCCATATTTTTCATAGTAATACATCGAAGACAGTTTTATCATTTCATGAAGAGATATATTTTATCTTGATATTTACGTACATGGTAATGACAGTCTTAAGTGCATAAGGGCTCTGACCATCCTATTTTAAACTACATGTTTTTCAATGACATGATCATTGCAAACCCTATCTATAAAGTTTTGTTTATCATGAGATAATTCTATTATTGTACAAGAAGTGAAACTCTAGAACCTGTTCAATTAATTATGCTTTCTGTCAGGACATTTTTCCTAGGTTCCAGATTGGATCCCTCTTTAACGAGCTTCCATGTATTGCTTCTTGCCTTCAGGTGTTTTGGAGTACAAGTCCTCTCAATGACTATGACTCTCCACTGAACTGCATCTTGTTAGATAGGGTCCAATGTTCAAGTCTGTCAAGATCCTTCTGAAACATGTCTACCTTCCAAAGTGTTGGCAATTCTCCCAGGTTTGGTATCATCTACAAATTTGATGAGTTCCCCTTTTATTCCCTTATCTGGAAGGTTTATTAAGATATTGAGGAACACTGGGCCTAAGAGAGAACCTTGAGGTACACAACTACATGCTTCCATCTAGTTGAGGACTACTTTCTGAATGCAGCTGGTCAGCCAGCTGTGAATCCATCTGTCTATCCCACATTGTCCTGTATTACCCATGCTGACTTCTAGTGATCACTTTATTTCTAAGTGCTCACAAATGTGCTTTTCGGTTATCTTTTCAAGGATTTCTCCAGGTGTTGAAGGTCAAGTTGATTGGCCTGTAGTTTCCTGGATGTACTTCCCCCGCCCCCTTCTTGTAGATTGGAATCATATCACCATTTTTCCAGTCCTCTGGCAGTCCCCCTATGTTCCAGGAGCTCTGAAAGAGTTTGTTCAATGGTTCAGAGATCACATCTGCCAGCTGTTTCAGTACCCTAGGATGTAAACCATCTGGTCCTGGCAATTTGAATTCATCTAAAGTGTAAAGTTTTTAAACCAATTTCTTACCTACTTTGATCTGCATACCTGTTCTGTCTCCCACTGTGCTGCTTTTAATGGGCTGGATTAATATTTTCCTTTTGCGTAAAGACAGTTGCAAAGAAGGAAATAATAAACCTAAAAGAAAGAACCTAAGTTCTCAATTACAGCTTTTGCACATCTTCTTTGTAAATTAGCTTTATTTATTTCTTGCTTGCTAAGGGTGACAGTCAATTTAAATTTAGTAAAATGATGGCATCAAATAACAGCTACTTCTTTAACACACCCAAGAACTGCTTTATTTGAAGTAAAATTTATTTTTACCTTTGCAAATATTACAGGCTCTGCTTTTTTATATTAAGCAGATGTTTTCCATGATCATTTCATAACTAACAATTCTTTTTATATGACCATGTCAGTTGAATAAGATGTTATTTTCACCTTTCAGTAAAACAGTCTGGTTAAAGAAAAAAATAACACATTCAGAGTCTAAAATTGTCAAAGGTTCTAGAGTTTCAAGGTGAGAAATTCCTTATCTGGCAGTCAATTCTAAATATAAATGCTGCAGGAAGGCAGAAGAGCAGGCAGAGAAAGAAGGAAGGGAGACTTATAGGCACTTTCATAAAGTAGAAATATTCTTGTGGAAAGCATAGCTGCTAAAAATAGCAATACTAGCTGTAAAGAGAGAGTAAAGAAATAAGTATTTGAATCCAATCTGTGAATGCAAATGATTAAGTTTAAGAAATTCTTACTAAAATAGTCCCACCTTTACAAGCAAAATGAAAACTGTGTGTTTAACATTTATTTTTCAGACTATATTGTATATACACGAAACATTGCAGGTCTTACAGTAAAGCAAATTTACAAAGATGCAGAGTTCTGTAATATCCATACCAGACTGGTTCTCTAGCAAAAATATTGTATTTTTATTTATTTCTCGAATCTACACAGCCACCCATCTCACAAAACAAGTGACTCTAGGCAGTGCACAACTAAGCTAAAAAACAATAATGAGTAAATATTATTATTAAAAAGTATTAAAACTATAAAAGCACAGTTAAAAAGGAAACAATAGGCAAAGGGCACCTAGTATTAATGGAGCCACTTCAGCAGTTCCCTGGAATTGTCAGGTCTGATGGCACAATACCATTACCCAAAATAATTTATTATTAAGTTAATTATTTTTTATCCCACCTTTATTTTATAAATAATTCAAGGTGGCGAACATATCTAGTATTCCTTCCTTCTATTTTCCCCACAGCAGCAACCCTGTGAGGTGAGTTAGCCTTCAAAATCTCAAATCAAGTTTCAAAATCTCACCAATACCATTGTAACTTTTTTTTTTCTTGCCGTAGAAGTTTCCTGGCTATTCAAGAATGGACTTGACTGTTATAATAAGTGATAAACTATACTCAAACTGAGATAAAGGAGATACTGGCCATAACAAACCAAAAGACATCACATAACATTGGGCATAAATCTGACCAATTTTTTAAAATTATTATTAAATATTTTTGGAATATGTTGAATTACTGCTGGGGAGAGGAAGGGAAATGGATTAAAGTGCAGTGTTCTTATCAAAATGAAAGGAAACCTAGTTGAAGTGTACACTCACTTCCCCCAAAATACTCAGGAAAAAAAAAATCAAGGGTGAGTAATCCAAACCCACTTGCCATTGTCTCCCCTCAGCACTGCTGAAATTTTGAACCAAAATGCTCAGTCTTTCATGATACTATTTTTGTTTGTTTGGTTAAAAAAAAAAAGGAGGGGATATTTTTATCCTAAATCCCTCCAACTGGTGGGAGAAGTAGGTAGTGGCTTCTAATCCTGAAAAAGCTGCCTATCCCTGACAACAGGAGTGGGAATATTTAGAATAGCTTTTTGTACTCTGACCAATGAAAGAGAATCTGAAATAATGGCCATGCTTATACTCTACCTAGTATTGAAGCATTTCAGCATTATCAGATTATTTTTAAGACCATCCTAATCTAGACAATGCACAAAAAGGAGAGCTGTCAATACTCAACATGCATGCAAATAAACCGGCAATCTTATGATATTTACTAAAAATAAGTATTACTGATTTCAATGGGATTTACTTCTAAATGTGGTGTATAACTTACATTCCAGTCTTTCTAGCTTGTTCACTATCAAGTGGAAAAAATTGTTTCATATTTAAAACAAATCTTTAAATGATAAAACGTTTCCCCCAAATAAGGAATACATGGGCTATTTTTTTTAGTTTTTCAAAGAAAACTTTTGACAAAAGCAATGGAGCAACTGTCTGCTCAACATAATTGCCTATTTAGCTTGAGTTACATGAAGTTACTTTATTAGTTTTCCATTTAACATCTACAACCACTATCTTGAAAGTAGAAATGAAGCATATGGTATGTATGCAACAACATTGAACTAAAATATTCTGGAAAAAAAAAGTCCATGTATAGTGTCCAATAACAACAATGTGTGATTTCTTTGATGTAAGGCCCACAAACTAACAAAAATCTCAGAATAAATAAGTATAGTTTATTAATATAGCTGGCAGGACAAGCTATGCATATGAACAGGGAGCAAACTTCATATGCACGTTGATATTACCTCATTGGGTAATGAAACGCCTGCAAGCAAACAATCAAGATCAAAAAACACCAAGAACTTTGTGCTTCAATTCCAAACTACATATATTCTCTTCTTTTGATAAAATTTCTTTGAAAAAAAAAGTTCTCCTAAAGCTGCAAGATTACTTCCATTTTTCTCATATTGGACTATTAACATTGGGGGAAAAATCTGGGACTATTATACATAACTTTGGAAAACACCTATTCAGCAATAACTCTGAAAGAGTTTTAATAAACTAAGGACAAAAGTTGCAATTCAAATTATAATTTATCAATATGGCTTCCCTTACTAACCTCAACAGTAAGTGTGTTAAAATAGTGCAGTCAAGCGAAGTTCTCTGATATATGGACTTTAGAAAATAGTACAAACAAGTATTACAGTAACACACACACACACACACACACAACTTGTAAATGACTGTGATTTCAATTTCTTCCATGAGTTTAAAGAATTCCTACCAAATCTGCTTGATAGAATAAAAATCAATCAAAACCAACCAACCAGTCAAATAGATCTCTGCCACATTCAAGTTTAAAACTGGGCAGTTACAGATTTACAGAACTATAGATAGCCTGCTTCATTATACTTATGAACTGGGAAAGGTATTTAGATCAGTACTAAATCATCTTGTAGGTCAGCAGGAAACTCATTACGATCAGCCTGTCCAAGTAACAGAAGCACTTTCTAAGAGTGCTAAAATAATTATTTCCTGTGTGAAAGGCTTGCAGGTGCATCTGCATCCTTGGGGTTTAGCTTTCAGAGAGTTGCTTTTTTTTTCTACAGGAAGGCGGAATTGTTTTGTCAGTGGAAGTGTGGACTGAAGAATTTTACACATGCCTCAGAATCAGTTGTGATAATGATACCTCGTCCTTAGATTACAAGATACATTAGGGGGTGGGGGGAAGAGAGGACATAAAAATGGAAAAGAAGAAAATGATGGATACAGGTCATAGTTCATAAGAATAGCAGTGGGAAGGAGATAGGGAGAGAAAGGGGAAAGGAGGGAGGAAGAGAAAGAGAGGAAAGGAGAAAAAGGGAGAGAGAAGGGGAGGAGAGGGAGGAAGAGAGAGACAACTGAACTTTACTTATGAAAAGGTGTTAATTATGTCAATGGAAGAGATAGGAAACTGCATTAGTGATATATAGTATATGTCAATGCTTTGATTTGTACTAAAATGTTTCGCTTACAGAAGTTATAATCACAAATATGCAAGTTAAAAGTGTGGAAAATGTAATGTACATGTGGATGACTCTGCATGAGTTGTATTGGGAAAAATAAAAAATATATAATAATTAAAAAAAGAAAATGATTCCCCAAAGAGGTAAAAGGCTACATTTTGCTAGAGTTATTCTTTGCTTCCAATCTGTTGAGGAAGGGGATTGGACTCCATTGTTTATTTCCCTTTCCATCCCCTTGGTTCTTTAGTGAAAATTATAACCCAGGAACATATAGATCTGTTAAAATGTTCCCATTATCACTTTCCATACTGTGAATCCCTAGGTATCATGCAATAATCTCATCAAATAATTCAAGCAAATGTTGGTCCTTTCTTAATTATACCAATGCAAACAATGTGCCGACAATGACTTTGTAAAACGAAACTTTATTTAATTGATCATCTCATCATGCTTCAGGATCCTAAAGGTGTTTTTTCAAGAGGCAACTGGACTTTCTGTTTTTTCTTTGAAGACACTTCTTGGATGAGAAGCAAAACATCTTCAAAGAAAAACCAGAAAGTCCAGTTGCCTCTTGAAAAGACACCTTTGGGATTCTGAAGCATGATGAGATGATCAATTAAATAAAGTTTCGTTTTACAAAGTCATTGTCAACACATTGTTTGCATTGGTGTAATTAAGAAAGGACCAATGACTGGATGACTGAGAATCTCCCTGTAAACATCAAGCTCCAGAATCCTTGCTTTGCTGCAGAGTAAAGAGCAACATCCTGGTTTATTTGCACAGAGAAGGCAGGCAAGAAGTTGGTAGGGTTTATTTATTCACTTAGCAAAACCTTAAGCCAGATGTGAACACACACATATTGTAAATATTCTGATTTTCAGAGCAGAAATGGCAGAAGCAGAAAAATCAAAGAAGAAATGTAGACAATATAGTGTGGAATATCAGAAGTATGGATTTATATCAGCACCATCAAACCAGCAGCTGCCACGGTGCCTACTATGTGAAAAAGTATTTTCTAATGAGGCAATGAAGCCTTCCAGACTGAATGAACATTTGAAGAAGGCACATACTGACAAGGCAGACAAGAACCTAACTTTTTCAATCACTTCGTGACAACTTGCAAAACGCCCAACACTGTCACACATGTTTTACAATGCTTCCCAACAAAACACTGATGGTTTGCATGCATCATACAACGTTTCATTGCTGATTGCTAAGTTTGGAAAGCCACATACTATAGGTGAAGAACTCATCCTAAAAGCCATTAGTGAAATTCTGAGTACTGTTTTGCATAAGTCATCACATGATATAATTAAGACAATTCCTCTCAGCAACAATTCAGTGCAAAGGTGCATAGATGAAATGGCTGAGAATGTGGAAGATGTATTGTGCAACATACTATGGACACAGACTTTGCATTACAGCTGGATGAATCAACTTTGCCAGGCAATGAATCTTTGCTTCTTGCTTATTGCGCTTTATTAAAAATGAAAATTTGACTCAAGAGTTGTTATTTGCGAGGCAACTAAAAACAGATACTAAAGGGAAGTCAGTATTTCATGTTATTGAGCAGTTTTTCAAAGACAAGGATATTCCACGTACCAACATACTAGCTTGTGCAACTGATGGAGCACCATCAATGACTGGTCGCTACCGTGGGTGCGTTGCTTACTTGAAAAAAGCCGTGCCAAATGTCTTTACCATTCAATGTGTCATTCATCACCAACATCTGGTTGCAAAAAACCTCAGTGACTGCTTGCACAAGTCATTACTGCAGTTAACAAAATTAAAGTACATGCTCTCAATGATCGACTATTCAGAGAGCTGTGTTGAGAATGATGAAGATTTTGATCGTTTGCTGCTTCATACAGAAGTTCGTTGGCTATCAAAAGGCAGCTGCTTTTGCAATCTTTTTGACACTTGTGGAGTTTTTTGAAGACAAGAATGCTTTGCTCAGTGTTGAACTCAAAGAGGTCAGGCATGACATTGCTTATTTATCAGAACTATTTGCAAAGTTCAATGAAGTGAATTTGCAGTTGCAAGGAAATGAGGTCAATCTTATTAAGGCCAAATCTGTCATCTCTACGTTTATTTCAAAGTTAACTCTATTCAAGTGTAATATAGGCTGTCGCGAGCTATACCAATTTCCGAGCTTGTCTGAGTTAGAAGAGAAAGGTGAGATATAAGATGATGATCTTCAAGTTTTTTGTGACCATTTGGACATGCTGCATCAAGATATGTCTGAGCGATATCAGGATCTTCTTTTGATAGAAATTCCAGATTGAGTGATAAATCCATTTTCAGATACTGAGGAAGATGGGGTAGTGGAGGAACAACTCATAGAGCTGCAAAATGACATTGAGCTGAAGCCAAAGTTTAAGAGTTTTGGTTACAGAAAGAAATTTCTGATCACTATCCTGAACTATGGACAGTGGTTAAGAAGCTCCTTGTTGCATTTCCAACATCATATTTGGTAGAACATGGCTTCAGTGTGGTCATCCAACTTCTCTCCAAGCAAAGAAATCGACTCCGGATTACTGAACATGGTTATTTAAGAGTCTGGCTAAGTGACTTAAAACCAGACATTGGGAAACTGGCATCACTTCATCAAGCCCATCCATCACATTAAGAATTTACTGAACAGTGGCGGTTAACGGGCAAGCAATCAGCGGCGGCGATCCCTGCCACCTAGAACAGCTGATTGATGGTATCCCCCGCCACAATATTTGCTCTATAAGTTGCACAGACATTTCCACCCACTTTTTTGGGGGGGGGGGGGGGGAGAAGTGCATCTTATAGTACAAAAATACGGTATACCAATACATTTAAAAATATAAATATCAGACGGTATGGAGGAAATATTTAGTAAATATTTATGTCCAAATATATAACTAGCAGTTAATAAATCATTTGTCTGACAAATAATTTTGAAACAAAATTTTCAGTGAAAAATGTAGTGAAAGAAAAATTCCACAAATGCTATTTCTAGAAGCATTTATGGAGGGAAAAGTAGATATTCTTAACATTTGTTCTAAGATGCACAACAATAGAAGTCAAGGTAAATTAACATAAAGAATTTATGAAAATAGGACAGCTGTACATTATTTATTCAAAAGACTCCTAAACTACGAGCAAAATTTAAAATAGAACATTGTGCAATACTAGAAATATTTAAACTGTAATGTCCAAAAACAATGTACTGATTTTTCTAGAGAAGTGTCTATACAATAAAGTTCACTGTGCAGGACCCACAATTGTATGAAGAACCTCTAACCAATTTTTTCTTACAACTAACTCCAGTACCGAACAACCATTCTTCCAAAGTTAGGCAGACTGTATTTATTTGAATTTGTGTGATTAACTCTTATTAAGCCTCTAGATTCCATTCCACTTCCAGGTTAAGCAAAACAGTCACTAAATAAAAATCGTAGCACTGTAGGTATGGCTGCGAGTGTATTTATTATTTATTTCAATTTTCCATACTCAAATTTCTTTTATCCTTTATGGACATTTTAAACAATATTTTGTACATTCTACTTCAAATATCTCTTTAATTCTAACATATTTTTGCCTAAAACACTAATAATTTATTACATTAATTATTATATTATAGAGTCCTTTCAACTCTTATTCTGTTATTGCCTTTAAATCTTTGCATGTTGTTATGGCAATTTAAAGCTTTACAATATTTTTAAGCTTTGGCTTAATACTGTGTGCATAGTTTTATATGCACTAAATAGTGCCTAAATAGAAACAGAAAATGTTAAATAGAAACTCAATGTATGAAAAGTTGGTTTATTATATAAGTAGAAAATAAGCAAAATATTGCATTACAAAAAAAACAACAACAGACTATCAAATTTTACACTTACATTACCTGTAAACATTAAATTAATTGGATATAAATCTTTTCAAAGATCCTTCTTTTTACCTCTGGCATAGCTGGTTGTTGGCTGTGGATTGTCTCGATGTTCCATTCTTTTGAATAGGGAGAGTGATGGGGAGGGAAATGGAGTTGAGGAAGGAGTAACTTTCTTTAAAAAAAACTCTCACTAAATTTGATTTGCCTGGTTTTTTTTCCTTTTGTCTTCATATATTTCACAATTGACACTTTAAGATTTCATGTATTTTCTGGTGTACCTTTTCCAAAACATTCTACATTTGGATCCATACCAATTCTTCTTTCAATGAAATCTTTGTTTGAAAGCTCTCATTCAGTCTAGGCTATCATCCTGAAATTGAGATCATTTTTTTTCACATCTTTCAGTATCAACCTCTAAAATCAAGAGATTTTATCAGTATAATTTTTTTATTTCATCCATATTTTTGTTTTGGCCAAATCCTTCAATTTTATTTACAAGACCAACATTTCTTCCCAAAAATCTTGCATTATATCATGCTAAAATCCTTCCATGCTGGTTCTATGACTTGGCATATGAAACAATTCATAAATCAATCTTCGAAGAGGACTTGTGTCATTCAAGCTTTCCAGTGTGTGGTTTCTTATGTTTTCAGACACATGGGGATTACCAGATTTGTAAATCAAAAAACTTGAACTGGTAGCTTTTCTCTCCAATAGAAAAGTTACTCCAGCCTCAAATGCTTTACATCCAGGCATTGGTCTGGCCTCTTTGCGTATGAAGGTCCACTCTGGCGATTTCCCCCCCAGTATAACTGGTTTTGTCTAAATTGAATGTTTGTTCAGGCAAATAGCTCCCTTCCACTATGGATGAACTTGATGTTCCTCCACAAAATGTTTGGCAGTTTCTTTGTCCAAGTTTGCATCTTAACCTCTTGTGTTGTAATGGTGAGTGGGAAAAGACCTTGGGAAATGGGGCAAATAAGGCTTAAAGGAGATAGAGGGGAGCTGTACTTTCAGACTTGCAAGATTCTGTTAATGCAGTTTTACCATAAAGTAGAAGAAGCTTATTTGGTCATGTTTCCTGTCTGGTCTACCTGCTAAGGCTGACATGTATATTTGTTGTGGTAATTAAATCTTTGCAGACACTAAATAAACCAGCCATGATCGACTGTGAATGTTTCCATGCACTCGTCATTTGCTTGTTCCTTTGGTGTTCTGAAAATACTGCTTGCCTTAGCCTGAATGATAAGATGCCCAACTGGCATCCTCTTTTGCATCTGATTTTCAAATCAAAGTATATAGAGTTTTTTCATTTCCTGAATGAGGCCATTTTGCTGTCTTACATGTGTTATAATTGCTTTCATTCCTGATAAATCTTTTCATCAGCTCTCTGATCCTATCCTTATCCTTCAAAATAGCAGAGATAGTGGAATGGGCCAGATCTTCTTCTCATGCTATAATAGTCACCCATAATCTTCAGCTTTAAATTGAAACTATAATACAATTTAAATTATAAAGTTGAACCTACAATCTTCATTTTCAATTTTGAGATCAATGGTTTGGCTTTGCTTTTTGACACTTTTTTTCAGCTGAACTATCGTTTTTTTCTCTTTGAAGACATCTTAATATGAGGTATTAATGGGCATAAATGATAAGATAAGCAAAAATAACCACAGGATATACATGATACTAACTGTAAGAGAGACAGAAATTTTGCAAAGGTCATAAATGCACACAATAGATACAAAATATTTTTTTTAACCATCGTATTTGTGAAGGTTGCTAATCAACTTAGTTGCTAACTGAAGAATAGCTGTAATTTATTCATTCAAATCCGAAAAAAAACCACATTGTTTTAGATCATGGAGCGCTTCACTTCCTGCTAAATTTTACCACAACCACTTAGGTGCTTTTAAACTAACACATACCAGTGATTAAAACTCGTATTTTCATTATCAGTAGCAGAAGAAATGTTACTCTGCGTGTAGGCACATTTCTATGTAACTGGAGTGGGAATGTCTTTTCAGCCTGTCTCCTGCTATAATTCTCAGATTCCTTATGTACTTCTGATAGACTATGAGATACCTTTACATCTGAGGTTTACTGAGAAATAAAACAGAATCACAATATTGGCATATAAAAACTTATGACTTCAAAAAAAGTGCTTTTTGGTTGTTATAAATAACTCCTAAAACTTAATTCAGGATTCTCTCATAATTTTATTTCAATTAAGAAAGGAAATTGTCATACACAGAGGCCGTACATACATATTAGCTTTCTAAATCTTAACTTGTACTGAATTGGTGTAACTTGAAACTTACCTGCCATGATGGAGGAAAAGTAGGCGATGAAGCAATATTTACAACAGGAGGATCTAATATTTGCATATTTGTTACATCAAAGTTGGGATTTATCTGTTGAAAAATAGATTTGCTATTATTCTGTTATTAAAAAATAAATATTGAATGTTTAAAATATACATGAGATATTTAAATATTTAAGATAAAATATTCAGGATATATTTAGGAAAGAAATCATACTCACTTTCTTTACTTTTTTCTTACAGTTTGTATTATATCAAGTTTATTTTGCTTTTTCCTCAAGAGTAAGGGTGACATTTGTTTAATGTCATATTCTCTGATGAGTCAATTGGCTATCTCATTATATTTGGATTTCAATTATCTTTATATCTTCTGGAAATTCTCAGTTAAAACATGCGAAGGCTTTAGTTTAACTATTCCTTTCTTAAATAAATTGGTAATTTTAAAAACTGCCTAACAGTGGTTAAAGGAGATATTTATAATGTCAATGTAATATAAAGCCTTGTCGCATTGCATTGACAAAACCCTAAAACAAGAGCTGTTCTCTAGGAGACCCTAGAAAATGGTTCAGGAATTCTATAAAAAGAAGTGGACACTGTGCTGCATGTAGAGCAGAAGTAAAATTTTATGAAGCATGTCCAAATTATTGAGGTAAAAACATTGCCCCTACTACCCTTATAAAAGAATAATGAATATTGCTAAAATTCACTAAAATACATCTAAAACACAAATGGCTTCAAAATACAATAAAATACAATAGTAGAGTTGGAAGGGACCTTGGAGGTCTTCTAGTCCAACCCCCTGCCTAGGCAGGAAACCCTATACCGTTTCAGACAAATAGCTATCCAACATCTTCTTAAAGACTTCCAGTGTTGGGGCATTCACAGCTTCTGGAGGCAAGCTGTTCCACTGATTAATTGTTCTAACTCTCAGGAAATTTCTCCTCAGTTCTAAGTTGCTTCTCTCCTTGATTCGTTTCCACCCATTGCTTCTTGTTCTACCCTCAGGTCCCTTGGAGAATAGTTTGACTCCCTCTTCTTTGTGGCAACTCCTGAGATATTGGAACACTGCTATCATGTCTCCCCTAGTCCTTCTTTCTCTTAGGCTAAACATACCCAGTTCCTGCAACCGTTCTTCATATGTTTTAGTCTCCAGTCCCCTAATCATCTTTGTTGCTCTTCTTTGCACTCTTTCTAGAGTCTCCACATCTTTTTTACATCGTCGACACCATGATAAAAAAATAGTCGACACCATGACATAAAAAATCTCTTACAGCTATTTGGACACATTCAACCATCGTTTCAATTGGGAAACTGACCATGTTTAACCAAGCTAAATTCAAAGAATACTATGGAAGCCTAGAATTCAGATGAATCAGCCATCACTGAACACATAGAAACAAACCATATTTCTGCTCCATTGAAAAGAGACAATAAAAAGGCTAGGAAAGAAACAAAAACCAAAAAAATCCTCTCCAGCAACCAATGCCCAGATAAACAGGGATTAAGATAAAGACTTCCTCTTTTCAGTTGTGTCCGACCTCCCCCCCATACCGACTTATTTTGACCATCTACAGCACCTTAACCCCTACTGGAATTTTGATAATAACTTATTCGAGGTTAGACTTGCTCCGCCTGCGGGAGGCCCCTCTCTCGCAGGTTTGGCCCTTGGCTCTTTCAAGGGCCTGCCTCGAGGACGGGTTCGTGGACCCCGAGAGGTGCAGGAACCGGAAGCTAAGGGGATTTTTAGTAAAATGTTTTTTATCTTTTTTAGGGGGTTCCAGGGTGGGGGGGAGGGCTAATCAGACCGGGAGGAGAGCCAGCGCCGGACAGACAGGTGAGTCCAGGAAGGACGGGGATGCGGTGGAGGGGGGGAAAATAAAGGTCACTCGAGCAGAGGGTTGTCCTATTACAACGGTCGTGGGGAGGAGGGGATGCGAGGACAGGATAAGATCCCAAGGTCGGTTGGGAGACCGTGGCTGCTGGTTACGCCCGGTCGTTTGTACCAACCCCTGCAGTCTAGGTGGACAGGTGCTACAGAGCCAGGGCCTGCGGCTGATGCTTTGCAACGCAAGGTCTGTTACCAACAAGGCCCCCCTCATTAATGAGTTGATCTCAGAGGGGGAGCTAGACCTTGCAGGGATAACGGAGACCTGGTTGGGCCACGAGGGTGGTTTACCCCTCGTGGAAATGTGCCCACCAGGTTTCCGGGCATTCCATCAGCCCCGGGCCCTGGGTAAGGGTGGTGGGGTGGCGGTGGTTATTCGGGAATGTTTAGAGCCGAGGGAGTTCACTGTCCCTCAGATACCCGGGTGTGAGTCCCTTGGTGAGAACTGGGGCCCAGGGAGGCAGTGGGGCTTGCTGATTGTATACTTGGCTCCTCGCTATGCATCAGCAGCCCTGCCCGAGCTCCTCGAGCTAATCTCAGCGACGGCAGTTGAGACTCCCAGACTTTTGGTCATGGGGGACTTCAACTTGCCATCAACGGGAGCGGCTTCCGAGGTGGTTCGGGAGTTCATGGCTTCCATGACGGCCATGGACCTGACCCAATTAGTGCAGGGCCCCACTCACGAAGGGGGCCACACACTGGACCTCATTTTTGTATCTGAACAGTGGACGAGTGATCTGGGAATAGGGGACTTAGTCATCACACCCCTGTCATGGTCAGACCACTCATCCCTCCGGCTGGACTTCCCTGGCGCTATCCCCCACCGCAAGGAGGCGGAACCAGACTCTACAAGCTGGTACCGCCCCAGGCACCTGATGGAATCGGATAGATTCCAGACGGAGCTTGGGCCAATACCTGTAGCCTTGTCCCGCTCCCGCTCCGAGGACCTAGTGACTGCCTGGAATAGGGCGACGACTGGGGCCTTGGACTGGGTTGCGCCTTTGCGACCTCTCCTGCGGCATCGACCCACCCGGGCTCCTTGGTTTACTGAGGAGCTAAGGGTGATGAAGCGCCACAGGAGACGTCTAGAGAGCAGGTGGAGGTCCTCACGCTCCGAATCTGACCGAACACAGGTAAGAGCCTATTTGCGGACTTACCTTGTGGCAATAAGAGCGGCCAAGCGTAGACATTGTGCTGCCCTTATTGCGTCCGCGGATAACCGCCCTGCCGCCCTGTTTCGGGTGACCCGCTCCCTTTTATCGCAGGGGACGCGGGAGACACCCTTACAGGGAAGAGCAGAGGAGTTTGGGGAATATCTTCAGGACAAAATCGATCAGATCCGGAGCGGATGGACCTCCGTCAGTGGACCAGACGAGCCGTCAACAGCGAGTCTGGAGAGACCATTCTGGGAGGAGTTTGACTCTGTTGCCCCCGAGGATCTGGACAGGTTGCGTGGATGGCTGCGACCCACCACATGTTTAATGGACCCGTGCCCCTCCTGGCTGGTACTGGCAGCCTGGGAGGTGACACGAGGCTGGCTTCTGGGCCTGGTGAACGCCTCATTGGGTGAGGGATACTTACCAACCGCCTTGAAAGAGGCGGTGGTGAGACCCTTGCTCAAGAGACCTTCGCTCGACCCAATGGAGCTAGCTAATTACCGTCCAGTCTCCAACCTCCCCTTTTTGGCGAAGGTTGTTGAGAATGTGGTGGCGCAGCAGTTTCCACGACACCTGGACGAATCCGACTATCTGGACCCACGCCAGTCCGGCTTCCGACCCGGGCACAGCACTGAGACAGCCTTGGTCGCGTTGGTTGATGATCTCTGGAGGGCCAGAGATAGGGGTTGTTCCTCTATCCTGGTCCTATTAGACCTCTCGGCGGCTTTTGATACCATCGACCATGGTATCCTATTGCGCCGGTTGGAGGGGATGGGAGTCGGAGGCACCGTTTTGCGGTGGTTTGGCTCCTACCTCTCCGACCGGAAGCAATGTGTGTTGACAGGGAGGCAGAGGTCGTCCCTGAGGCCACTCACTTGTGGGGTGCCACAGGGGTCGGTCCTCTCGCCTCTCCTGTTCAACGCATATGTGAAGCCGCTGGGTGAGATCATCCGTGGTTTTGGGGTTGAGTACCACCTGTACGCTGATGACACTCAGCTGTACATTTCAACCCCAAACCACCCCAACGAGGCTGTCGAAGTGATGTCCCGGTGTTTGGAAGCCGTCGGGGTCTGGATGGGGGACAACAGACTCAAGCTCAACCCCTCCAAGACCGAGTGGCTGTGGGTACCGGCACCTCGGTTCAGCCAGCTGACACCATCGCTGGCCATAGGGGGCGAACAACTGTCCCCTGTGGAGCGGGTGCGCAATTTGGGAGTCCTCCTTGATGCCCGGCTGTCAATGGAGGACCATGTGGCAGCCGTGGCAAGGGGGGCGTTCCACCAGGTTCGCCTGGTGCGCCAATTGCGCTCCCTACTGGACCGGAGTGCCCTGCGCACGGTCACTCATGCGCTGGTGACGTCTCGCCTCGACTACTGCAATGCCCTCTACATGGGGCTTCCCTTGGGACGCATCCGGAGACTGCAGCTAGTTCAGAACGCAGCCGCGCGGATTATCATGGGGAGTACACGTTACTCCCACGTAACACCTCTCCTGCGCGAGCTGCACTGGCTACCTGTGGCCTTTCGGGTGCGTTTCAAGGTATTGATTACCATCTTTAAAGCGCTCCATGGCATAGGACCTAGTTATCTGCAGGATCGCATCCTACCACACACGTCCCTGCGACCTATCCGCTCACAGGGAGGGACTGCTCCTGGTGCCGTCTGCTAGGCAATGCCAGCGGGCGACACCTAGGAATAGGTCCTTCTCTGTGATGGGCCCAACCCTCTGGAATGACCTCCCCCCCGACATTCGAACTACCACCGACCTCCGTTCCTTCCGTCAAAAGTTAAAGACTCACCTATTTCAATCAGCTGGCCTGGCACTCTCTTAGTTTTATCTCCCGGGGATTTATTTTAATGGGGTTTGGGTTTTTAATTGGGGATGTTTTTTAGGGTTTTAGAATATATTTATTTCTTGTACAGCCTATCTCCTCCATCCAAATGTATTTAAGTGTTTTATGATTGTATTTTTACCTGCATTGACTGTACACCGCCCCGAGTCCCTTCTTGGGAGAGGGGGCGGTCTAGAAATCCAATAAATAAATAAATAAATAAATAAATAAATCTTATCTTATTTCCATTGCTTTGCCAAGGGAGCCAGCGTCGCCAGAAGACAGTTTCATGGTATGTAGCCAGCATGATTATACGCCATATGATTATATGCCAAGGTGCATGAAATGCTGTTACCTTCTGACCTATTTATCGCATTTGTATACTTTTGAACGGCTAGGTGGGCAGGAGCTGGGACAAGTAATGGGAGCTCACTTCATCACATGGCACTCAGCTCTCGAACGCAGGTTGTCACCTTTAACTGAGCCATCACACTCCTAAACATCTACTGTGGTACTTTTTAATTTTTTTTAACTTTGATGCATTGGACTGTAGCTGAAGCTTGATAAGTAGATTCCAGCAGACAATGAAACAGCAATGGTTTCATGAAGAACTTTTAAAAAACAATGTAAATTCAATTGGCATAGAAACTACTGTAAGTGGAATCTATTGCAATAGTTGCTAAATATTTGCTAAATAGATTAAAATAGACTCTCACCTTTCCTACAGAGCACAGATGTTTTTTGTATGAGCTGAAGTTTCCAATCTGTGTATGTTTAATATCTCCTAATCTAAAATACTTCAACTTTCTTTTCTGTGTGATCATATCAAATATAATACCATGGGAGCATTATATAAACAATGTAACTGAAAAGGTCAATCCCTATAAAATGTTCTTTATCGCCACATTTATTGTTCTTATTGTATCAAAGCTACTTACCCGTTTCCCCCCCCCAAAATAAGACCCAACCCGAAAATAAACCCTAGCATGATTTTTCAGGATGCTTGTAATATAAGCCTTATTTTCGGGGCAACACAGTAATATAAAACAGCACTTTCTATATTTAAAAATGCACTGATCCTAAAACAAATCCCGTTAGGATGGTTCCCATTCAACAGAATATTCTTAAACATTAGTGCCATCTAGTGTGTTAAAGCTATAATAAGCTAGTAATATAAAATACTATGTAAAACCTGTACATGTACATTATATATGGGATTCACATTGACATTATATGAACTATATTATCTGTTACTCCATAGTTAAGTCTCTATTCTATTCTCTATTCCATTCCATGTGGCTATGCTGAGAGATGGCCTTTTAGAGTGCACACGAAGTGTTTCAAGGTCAATGGCATAATATCCCCCTCAAAGAGATATTTGGCACCTTTCAAATCCAGTGGCACGTCATGCTTGATCATTGCAGGACTTGGAGGGGCATGAGTTTAATTCACAGGTGGCAGAAATCATGGTATAGAAGACTCTGTCTTTTTAAAGTTTCACAGACTCAAATGAATTGCAAATGGACGCTTGATGTTGCTCAGCCAACACTGCTCTGTCAAATTGCCATTCAAACAATAGCAGTTATAAGCAACTTTATCTACAAGGAAATTCACAAAATCATTTTGTCCCTTCCCATAAAAGGGTCATGTCACTCTGAACAGAATCATAGTTCCCATGAACAGAACCATGGGAACCATGGTAGGGATGCACATACACATTAAACACACATAAATGTCTACTGCTTTTATTGTCACTGAATGTGCTCAAGTTCATACTCATACTAGAATCTAGTTGTCCTTTTTTCTGCCATTCCTATTGGCTTGCCTATTTAGAATATGGTTGCCTGTGTATTAATGGTAATTAGGAAGAAGTGAGAGAAAGGAAGGCTTTGAGGCTTTAAAGTCAGAGTTGTTCCCATTATTCACCACCCTATCATCTCAATAAAAAACTACTGAACTTTAAAATTGGCAGCCTACCCTCCACCCCCAACATAACTCTACAACTGTGCTCTATAACCAACAGTGAAAGTCCTTCAAAAAAAGATGTAGAGAAAAGAATCGAACTAATGAGAAATGCTACATTCGCTGAGTATAAAATGCCCAGTTTTAGGAGAAAGAATAAAAACTGTGGATGGTAGAGAAGAAAATGAATGAAAAACTCTGGAAAAACATGATCAAAAGTTCAGTCAGTATTACTGAAGAAATATCTATACTGAAAAATTGGAGATCCCAGTTGTACCCAATAATTTATTAAAAGCCATAATAGTTTACCTCAACTGCCTGGGATTTTGCAACATGGTGATGAGGTGACCGAGGGTAAATATCCAGAAGGTGAGGTGGATCATCACTATGTAATCTTTTCATGTGCTTTTCAAGAACTTTCTTATATTCAGATGAATCAAAATTTGTCTTCCAGAGCAGCACCTGTAAGGAATTTATTAATGTTTCATGAGTGCAGCCTTTTCATTAGGTAATGAAGCATTTAACTTAATATCCAGTTTATAATAAAGCAATAAGGCACACAGTGTAGTATATAATTAAAGAGAAAATTTGCTGACAATAATGGATCAGACAATAATTTTATAATTAACACATGAAAAATATATTCTTCTAAATTTGATAATAAAATATGTATTTAGTGAACTTATTAAGAAGAGTGATATTTAGTTAAGAATGTAACTATTTTAACAAACCTGTGTATCTGTGCCACCAGAAGCGAATGTCTCTCCATCTTTTGAAAAAGCTACAGAAAGCACAGGACCCTAATTTTTTAAAAAGGACAGAGGGAAAGAAGATAAATATATGTTTTAAAGGCTAATGGTTTTGTTTTAGTACCCTCTCCCTTCTTTTTATTTAATCATTCCTAAATTGTTAATAAACAAGTAATATATTAGTAATCATTAAACATGTTTAGGTGATGAAATGGACTACATTAATTGGCATATTATGGATGCAATATTTGTTCAAATGATATTTTAATTGATTGTGCTATTAAATTATTTTTGACTTCTAGGAACCACAAATAGAGTTGGGTCTTTGTATGTGTCCAAATTAGGATAATTTGATATAGCTTCTGTATAATTGACATAGGTTTTCATTACAGTAACTTTATCAAAGAAATTATTTTTTATGATGAAATTAAAAGCAAGTCCCAAAATAAAAATTATACCTCATGCCCATGAAGTGTGTATAAGAGCCTTCCTTCTATAAGATCCATAATCTTAAGAGTTCCATCATTAGATGCTGTTATGAGAAAGTTGCCAGAAGGATGGAAAGATGTGTAATTAACACTTCCCCTGTGAACTGATTTAAATAAAAGTAGTTCAGCCATTGATAGAAAGAAGAAAACTTCCAAAACAAAAACAACACATAACATCACTGACCAATAACACAAACCTAACTAAATTACTGAGAAGAATAACAATGAAGTTTATCACAAGGATATGGTGCACAGGGTTCTATCCTATGATTGATATTTTTAAAATGCAATTCTAATAAGTATCAGTTTTAGATTTTAATTAGCTTTTACACCATTATCTCTATCATTCTCCTTCAATGTTATTTTTACAGGTGTGCAAAATGCTATTATTTTGTACTGCTCTGTAACATTTCCCTTACATTTAAATAAGCAGACTTAAATACTAGTTCATTATTACTCCTCACTAGTCAGTTATTTTAATATTTACATTCCAGATCATTTGATAGATTCTGATTTTGAAAAAAGACAAATGTATTCCATTATATGCTGCTGCTCTTTATTGTACACATTGCAGGATTCCAAGAAAAAACAGAAGTATAAACATCCCATCAACATTTAAGAACAGAGGTACAAACCTGAGCCCCAGATTGCACACCAATCTGAAACATAGCTATTTAAGCAATCTTCTGTTTATGCCTAGCAGAACTTTAGAATCCAGGATATAAGGAATTAGGCTTGGAATAGTCACTAAGTGTTACAAAATTCTTGCACAATTAATCAGTCCCCAGTCAAATGTCCCCAGTGACATACACTTGTACTTTTTTTTTCTGCTAAGCATTTAAGCCACTTCCTAGACCAAGGCAGGTTATAAAAAATAAGAATTCACTTAATATTTATTAAAAAAATAACTAGAGAAAATTGAAAAATAAAGTGAGAAATGGAGAAGGCTGCCAATAAAACTTCAAAGTTTGGAAAAGAGAAGTCAACATAATTTCCAAAAGAGAAAAAAAAACCTATACGAAAGCAGGTACTGTTGTGATTGTAAGACAAATATGAAGGTTTCTGATCCATGTGAAATGATTCAACCCCCAAGCATTTGCGACCTCATTAACTGAAAGATACACACACCACATCCTTTTAGAAATTTAGATAAAGAATAGGCAATGTACACAGTAAAGTAAAAGTAGCTAGATACTGGGTGAAAATGATTACGTTATAATGCAGTTCTTGATTTTAAACACTAAAAGTGAATCTATTCAAATATGTTCATTGGATTTCTTAAAAAAAGATTTTAATGCATTCAGGGCAGTGATAAGAGTAATTCCATGGCAGAAGAAACTAAAAAAAAAAGGGGGGGGGGGAAGAGAGAGCTAAAAATAGGTGGGAGTTCCGAAAAAAGAAGATATAAAAGCACAACTACAATAGAAGACCTGGAGAGGGGATAAAAAACTTTGTATCTAAAGATTTAAATGTTCTTCCAACTTTGATTTCATTGTATACATAGGATACAAAGTGTTTTATTAAACTTGTTTCACAACAGAGCTGCAGTATCTTTGAAATTTAGGATCCATCAGAAAAAAACCAGGACAGGTTAAAATGAGTAATCACTATTTTGAAGAAAAGAGAGAATATTTGCAAGGAAGGACAATTTCTTGTATAATAAAAATGACATGTAAATGGAGATGTTTCAACTTTAGAAAGAATGGGACCTTTGCCCCCAAAGGGAAAGATTACCAATTCAAGAGAATTTGTCTTTCAATACTAAACTTATAAGACTAATGTTCAGAATGTCTGTAACCAATAAATACAAAAACAATACATGAAAAACTGAATGTTTTATTAAGTCATTACCTCTTTGTTCTAGGTTGAAGGCAGAATATGAATATTTGACTAAAGGTATGTGATTCTACTGCCATCTTGTGGTTTTAAATACACTAATATTCAGTTTTAATGAGATGTACTATAGCATAATTTATCTTTAAATCTACAAAATATCACACCTTAATTGGAAATTTTCTAAAGCAATCACCAGCAATACAAAGACTAAACAGCATTTCTGACTGTAAAAACAACATATGATGGTGTTGATATTAGTTAGCTATTTTTAACATTTCTATTTTCTTTCTAAGGTGGAAACTGTATGACAATTGAGCAGAGAATGAACATTTCATTTGGGATATGGATTAATGACAAATTTAAGTAATATCTATGAAGTATCTATATTCAACTGAATTTTATCCCAATTCAAACAATTTTTTTAATTTCCAATGTGTATAGATTTTGATCACAGAAAGTATATAGAATACCAATAGTATTCTAATTATTAAAATAGTCTAAACTGGATAGACATGTCCCAACTAATTGTTTCCATTACAAAAAGAAGCAGTATCTAGACCTGTGATGGCGAACCTATGGCACGCCTGCCACAGTTGGCACATGGAGCCCTCTCTGTGGGCACGCAAGCCATTGTCCAGCACGCACGCCTTCCGCCGGCCAGCTAATTTTCAGGTTTGCCCTGCAGGAGAGAGATGCATACCTTTCTCCTCACTTTCTGCAGCCCGTGCCTTCCCAGATCTCTGGAGATTCTCCCCCCCCCCAGCACTGTTTTGAGACGTGAGGCTTTCCCCCCCCATCGCTGTCTTGAGTTGTGAGGCTTCCCCCCCCCCCAGTACTGTTTTGAGATGTGAGGCTTTTCCTCCCCCCCCAGCAGTGTTTTGGGATGTAAGGCAAAAAGGGGGGGGGGTTGCGCACGAATCCGTGGGGCGAGTACGGGAGGTGAGGGGAGTGGGGGGGTTTCACACACGGATGTGTAGGGGGGTGGGGTGCATTGGAGGGACATTGCATTATGGATGTGGGCACGCTTTTGGCACCCAAGGAAAAAAAGGTTAGCCATCACTGATCTAGACTATGATCTTAGTTTAAGATTTATCTACACCCACAACCATACACATTTGTATAGCAGTTTTTCAGAGCATTTTATAAGAAAGTAGTTTTATGTAAAATCATTGCAATAAAATCAGCAATGCTTAAGAATAAATACAAACACAAAACAAAATTCTTTTAAAAAATAGCAAACCAAAATAATACATAAACTGAAGTATAGTCTTACACTGGAGTAATTGTTAATACATGTCTACAAGAACTAGTGTGCCTTCTATTGTTTTCTATGGGAGAATTAAATACTTTTCATGAGAGAGTTCCATATGAGTTCCTATTATTAACACCTTACCACTTGATATGATGACACTAAATCAGCAGGAAAATAGTTCCCAACAGAACTTAATACACAAATTGGAAATAGTTAGGGAAATAATTCTTTTATGCATCTGGTGCTTCACAGACAAATGTCAATATATTAAAATGGGTTCAGAAAGTTACAGACAACCAGTGGAATATTTTCAGGAACACTATTATATAGTCAAGTGGTTACCTTATGAACTAGGTCCTTGAAATTGTTGCTGTTTGTTATACAATTGGCTGTTAGGTATATAATGTATATTATCTAGCTTTGAAACAACAACCTATACTTTTAATTTATACATACTTATAAAACACAAACATATATAATTGAATATACCACTTTTAAAATACTATTGGCATTTACATAGTATTTTCATATTCTCAAAAATGCTTGATTTGTACTTTGGAATAGATTCCCATTTTATTAGAGTGTGCTGGTATAACATATGAGCAGGGGAAGAAATAAGTTTTAAAACAGTAATTTTAGCAGAGATAAAATTATAATTAGAATATTTAGCAATATAACATCTATTTCTATCTTAGATTTTACTTGTAACGATTAAGATCTATACTATGGGTATTTGTTCTGCAGTTAAACAAAAGAGAGGCACATCAAGTTGTGCTGCATAAACATTTACCTTTATACCGCTGCAGCAATCTGTTTATTCGAATGTCCCAAAACTTCACTGTGTGATCAGAACCAGCAGAAACTATACATGTACCATCAGGATTAAAATCTACATAGTTTGCAAACCTATAAAAAAAATTAAAAATAATTATTGTTATTGTAAAGGAATCAGGTCATCTATTTATTTCAATGAATTCCTAAGGTGTCTTTGCCACACAAGCAGTACATTCTGTTTCCCCAATATTTGCATAAAATAAGTCATCCTAAGATATGCCAATATCTTTATGATTAAGTAATATATCAATTTGGATCCCTCTTGCCAAATTCTCTCCATCTTGCCTGTAAAAGAGAGCAATCAGGTATCAAAAGAGATATCCCTTTATATGTGGTCAACTTGTAGATATTTACTAAATGGAAGTAATAACGTAGCTAGAACGTGCTCTGAAGCCTAGGTCCTTCTAGATATTTTGAATTACAATTCCTATCATCCTTAAATGGAGAATGGTTAAGAAAGAATCTCAAGATAAGTGAAGCTGCACGAGAGCCTCCTGAATATTATAATGCTATCTTAGCACTAAATACCAGCACAAAACAAATTGTATTTCTGAAAAGTTGATCATCAAAATGACCTCTTTTTAAAAACTTAAATTATAGAAAAATAAAATCACAGGATCTTTGGTTGTCTTTTAGTCCAACCTCCTGCCCAAGACTGTAACCACTATACCATTCTGGATAAATGGTTGTCCCATTTTTTTCTTGAAAACCTGCAGCAATGGGACACCCACAATCCTGAGAGCAGACAAGTTGTTCCATTGATTAATTATTCTCACTGTTAGGAACATTCCCCTTAGTTTCAGGATGAATCTCCCTTTAATAAGCATCTATCCATTGCTTCTTGTCCTGCCCTCAGTGCTATGAAGAATAAATTAACCCTCTCTTTCCTATCATGGTGTGACAGCTCTTCAAGTATTAGAAGACAACTATCATGTCATCCCAAGCATTCTCTTCGTTAAACTAAATATACCTAGTTCCCTTAGCTGTTCATCATACAATTTGGTCTTCAGACCTTTTATCATCTTTGTTGTTCTTCTGTATACTGTTTCTAGGGTCTCAGCATCTTTTTTATACTGTGGTGACCAGAAGTGGATGCAGTATTCCAAGTGTGGCCTCACTAGTGCAGTATAGAGTGGTATATCTTTCTGAATCTTGAGCTGATCTTGCAAAGTGTTAGAAATTCCCTCCAGCTTGGTGTTAGCTGCAAATTTGCAAACTATATTGTGTGTGCATATGTATGCTGCAGAACAATTTCAATTCAAGGACTCAAGGACTCAAGGAGTATCAGATGTTTTATCAGCCATAACCAAGAAAGAAAACCTGAGCCAGACTGTAAGAGAATATGGCCACTGCATTTTTCACTGTTTCCTTACACATACTTCCATATATTTAAGAGCAACATTAGAGATTCTCTCTCTGTCTTTCTGTCTCACACACACAGAATTAAAAATACTTTAAGCAATAATGTTCACATATATGGAAAAATGTTCTATTACAATGTACTTCTAATTTCAAGCCTCTGAATGGGCAGGAGAAAGGAGGAGGAATGGATATGTCTTGTCTTGTCCAGCACTAAATAATCTTTGCTTATGCTTATTAAGGAATACAGTGAATTCAAAGGTAGTTGAGGTATTCAATTAAAAAAAAAAGGATTTGCTGTTACAGGAAGTCCTGGTCACAAGTTGGAGAAATTGAGTAACAAGATAGCCTTAAGACAATCAAAATAAAAGGAACCAGAGGTTTATTTTTTGTGAGTCACAACAGAATTTTAATATAATACCTGCTGATATAACTATAATTATCAATAAAATATTTTCCTTTGTTTTTAAATAAATATGACTCACCCATCATAATCTATTATATTATTAATACATATCTTGTTTCTTATATCCCAGATTTTAACAGTTTTATCTTCACTGCAAGATACTATTAATCTTCCATCTGGTGAATATCTAGAAAGGAAAAAAAAATAAAGGGAGGGGTAAAGATCTATATATTTACAAATAATATTTATGTAATCTGCAGTTATAAAATTGGTGATAATAAAGGAGTTCATATTCAACTGGTTCAACAGGTTCTGCTTTGTGAGCTGCACTGGTTATCAGTCTGCTTCAGGGGCCAATTCAAAGTGCTTGTTTTGATTTTCAAAGCCTAGCATGTAGCAAGATTATCTGAGGGATCACCTCTGCCTGATTACATCTCCCTGTCTGATCAAGTCTGGCAGGAGAAGCATGCTTCAGATCCCACCTGCCAAAGAGTTCCATCTGACAACCTGGGAGGAAAGCCTAGGAACATCATCCCTCCTGAGATTAGGTAATCTCATGGCCTTTCCAGAAAATCCTTAAAATGTGATGGTTTTAACAAGCCTGGGGATTCCCTGATAATAGGAAGTTACGCCCGTTGACTGTACTATGTGTGATATTCTCATTGTTGTGGTTTGTTTTTATCATTTTAAATTATTTTTACAGTATGTTTTTGATTTTATGTTACTCGTATGGGTGGCCATATATATCTATGTAATAAATAAATAAATACATACACTTTTTGCTCGCATTACCTGTTTTCTTTTGGGACAACTTCAAATATTCAATATATGACGAGTAAAAGAACATACCTATTTGTGAGTTTGCATCCAACCTTTTTCCCATGTTAGAATTCAGGGCACTGATTACAGGACTCCCAGACAATCTCCCACAGAGCCCTTTCTAGGTGTCATCCTATTAGCTTTAGCAGGGATGCTGCATCCATACCTTCACAATATATTTTGAAGTCATTGAGAAAAGCAATTATCTTTAGGAAGGTAATGAATTAAAAAAATACTTACTTTGCACAACGCACCCAGTGTGTATGCTGGGATAAAGAGTGCAAAAGATGCTGGCTGCAAATGCTCCACACTTTCACTGACTTGTCATTAGATGCAGTGACTAGAAACTGACTGTCATTTGAGAAGTTCACACTGCGGACTGGGGCAGTATGGCCCTTTAATGATGTAGATTCACCATGGCTATAAAGAAATAATAATAAAAAATTTAGCGGAAACTAATCATAAGCGTTTAAAATAATACAGATTCTAGCCTCAATCTATCTAGTTTAAACTGATGTATGGCCAAATGAAAGACCTCTATTTCATGTCTGATATGGTATGTTTCTGTGAACAATCATAGAAGTCTTTCAAAAGAATGTAATTAATAATATTAATGTTGTAACAGTTGTTTTAAGATGAGAACAAGAGTAGGTATGGCCCAACAAAATCTATTGCTAAAAACATACAGGTAGTTGTGAACCTATAACCACAATGGTGCATGGAATTTCAGTTATAAGTAACTGCTGTTGTAAATTGAGGCACCACATGACTGGATTAGATTTTGTGACCATTTTTACAATGGTTGTAAAATGAGTCGGTGTAGTCACTAAGTGAATCATGTGATTGTTAAGCAAATCCAGTATATCTAATAGGTGGGGTTTTTTGCCATTTTCTGCAAGAGAACAGCAAAAATCATTACAAAACAGTCATATGACCACAGGACATTGCAATCTGTTGTAAATGCGAGCCAGTTGACAAGCATCCAAAATTCTCATTTTGCCATATTCTCCCTTCCCTATAGTCATATGATCTCTCATATGACTATAGGGAAGGGAGAATATGGCAGCCTTAACGTTGAGGATGGGTTATAAGTAGCTTTTTAAAAGCCTTTTGTAACTTTGGTCATTAAGTGAAGACTACCTCTATTTCCTCTCTTCTAAGAAAGATTAAAGTACTTATTTGTTATTCCAGAATGACCCTCAATAATTTCTTAGCAATTTTTAAATATTCCTTTCCAAATACGCTACCAAACTTTGGCAATATGGATTTCTGCAATTTTGAGGAATGAAAATGTTTTTTTTTTTTAAAAAATGTGTATCACAAGCATCAACTCTATTGGAAAAATGACCTCAAAATTTCAAAAAATACAAGTCTGGGCCATGAGAATTTCATCATCTTATCTGCTAAAATCCTAACCTCACAAATATTAAACAATCTCCCCTGTACTAAAGCCTCATGCCTGATGACTTATTGAGGATATTTTATCACTTCTTGATCCAGAAATTTACATAAAATAGACAGCTAGGGAAGATATTTTCCAGAATCACTTTAGGAGTTTCTTCTTTAAATTAGCTTTTAGATGATTTAGCGTTCTCCTATTAGACAAAGTTAAAAAAAAATGTTCTAAGTCACTTTAATGTAAAATAAGTATAACAGAGAAATAAAGGGAACCAATGCCACTTACATGCAAGGAATCCATAGTCTGGCGGTTCGGTCTTCAGAAGCGGATGCCAACAGGTATCCATCTGGTGAAAACTGTACACTAGTTACGGGTTCTAAATGACCCACAAATCTGAAGGCTTTTGTATTTGGCCTCAAATTCCATATCATGAGAAATCTGTCCAGAGAAGAGGTGGCTGAAAAGAAAGAATTATAAAGCTATAGAACAAAAAGTGAACTGATGTAGAAATATGACATAATATCAGCACATCAATTGTTATTTTTCCACTTAGTCTACTTATTTCCACACTGAGAATGGACTGTCTTCCCGGAAACTACTAGATTCTTAAATGATCTTGCCTAGAAACATCCCACATTATTTTTTAGGGTATAAAGTCCTTCCATTATTTATAATACTTTTGATTTTGTTATTATTTTTAGCATACACAATATATTTAGTTATTAGTTATAAGGCCTCACAAAGGAACAGCAGCTGTCTCTACTGGGGACACCTTATCAGTAGCATGGGGGGAAAGATAGCAAAAGTGACTGGGGCCATCGGGGGAGTTGCAGGAGTAGGTTGTGAGTGAAGGAGGGCCAAAAGGTCAAATGGGGGAAATAATTAAGAATGGGGAGTGGAGGCATGTATAGCAGAGGAAAAGCATGAGGTCTTCGCTTAGTGACTGCAACTGGGTTTAGGACGTTTAGACACGGACGCTTGGCCACGCCTCCTTCACACCCAGTCACCTGCCTCCAGTTCATTTACAGCCAGCTTTCCTTCTCCGTTGGTTCTCCCCCGGCCATTCCTCATGTTTGAACAAATGGGAAGGGATAAAAGACCAGGGGCTCATGGCAAGGGCCCCTGGTCCTTTGTCCCTTCCCATTTGCTCAAACACCATTTGACCCGGGTCTGTGCAACCCCTCCAGCCCTCCGGCAATGCTAGGAGCAGCACCAGCCTTGCTATTCGCCTGTGTGACCTCCCAGCCCCCCTTGCTCCTTTTCCCCTCTTTCGTTGGAACTGAGTTGCGAGCCAAGCTGTCTTTTTGTAGCCCCCTTGACAATCCCTCTGTCAGTGTTCTGATGATGCCCTAATTAAATCATGAGCCTTGAGCCAAGCTTCAAAATAAATTTTTTAGGAGCCTCATGTCGGCACATTCCAAGTGAAGCCAACTCTGACCTCACTTAATTCACGTCCCGGCTCCTGTTTCCCCCTCCCCCACAATGTGTGTCATTACTCACATTCCCCAATGATGCAATTTCGTGGGTTGTAGTGTTTCTCCCTCTAGCCACTGTGGGTATCCTGGAGGTGGCCTTGACATAGAGATGGCTGTAATGTGCTTTTGTTTTGATTGAATTGCGATTCCCTCGCTGCAGCTGTGGTTCCCAATCCCCCTGCCTATGGCAACTCGAGAGCAGGTCAGGAATGCTTTGTGAGTTGACATCCTCCCTTTCCTGTTCCCAAAATACTCTCGCCTATCTCCCCTCCCCTGTGGCCCTGGTGCCTGTTACTTCAGTCCTGGTGAGTTCTTGCAGAGCAGCTGCAGTATTTTTTTTAAAAAAAATCTTGTATTGCACACTGCCCCATAGCACCATTGCTTTTGCCTGCCACCCAATTGGCTGGGGGCTATTTGTCCAATGAAGCCAAAAGCCCGAGTCAAATGGTGTTTGAGCAAATGGGCACGGATGAAGGGCCGGGATGAAGGGCCAGGGGCCCATTGGCCATGGAGGGTCAGTGGAGGAGGACAGCTGGCTGTAAATGGGCTGAGGCAGGAGGCAAAGGAGGCACAGTTAAGGGTCCATGCCTAAATGTCCCATTCTGCTGCAACTAGGACTACTGTAACTGCTGTTGCTAAGCATTGTGGTCACATATTTTGCCGAATGTTTGTTTGCTTAGTGATGGAACCCCTGGTTCCAATCAGAGTCATTAAACAAAGACTACCTGTAATATTTTTATACTGAAAAGAAATATAATAGTGAAAACAGAAATTGTGTAATCAGTGTCTGTCTGTCTATAGACAGGTGTCTATCATCTGTCTTGTTGAATTTCCATTGGCAAATACCAAATGATTAAAATCTTGGGCCCATTACTTTCTCTTCCACCTAGGAAATAGGTAATGACAAACCACTTCTAAAAACTCAGAAAATTGCAGGGACTTGTCCAAGCACTCTCTGAGAATCAGACATGAATGTTTATAGGAAAACAACTTTTACTATCTGTGGAAAACGTATGCATCTGTCCATGTAAGACCTACTTCTTATATCCTTTTAATTGATTCTATTGACAACTATACCATTACAGGGCAAGATTTTACCTATACATTTCCATAACAGTTTTCACTGTAGAAGATATTCTGCTATGTTAAGCAACATTAATATAGTTCAATAGGTTTCTTCTAGAACCTATTTAACTCTATTAAGCCTACCTTCAATACCAAAGAGTTGGATACTACTTACAGATTAGAGTAATAATCTGTGGCAGCATAACTCTTACCCTGGAGTTATAATTGTCCTAAAGTATGGAGTTCAGCAAGTAGCCTAGTTACATTTGTTTTTAATCTATAGAGAGGACACTATGACTATGAAATCACACAATTAACATTTTCAGATATGCTTCAGGTGGACTTACCAAGCACTTTAGTATTTGGACTGAAAGCAACACAAGTGACTGCATCTTTGTGGCCTTTAAAATGTCGAATCAAAACAGGATCTTCCTATAGTAGAGAAATATGTACAAATATGTATATTTATTTGTATAATAGTTAACTCTAAGGTGGATTTTTATATTTTTACATTTGCTGTTTTTATATTTGTTTTATTCATCTCTTATATGCTACCCAGACTTTTTGTCAAATGGGCAGTTCAACAAATTTCATAAAGAACTATTATTTAAATACTAATTTGATACAATAATATGTTGCCACAAAGTAGTACATGGAGATACTGCAATTCATTTTTTTTGTTATATACCATTTAATGAGAACAATAGAATCCAGATGAGTAACTAGCATCTTTTGCTTTTGTTCACTGTAAAAAACTGGGGACCAAGAAAAGCGGGACCTTGAATGCTGGCCAAATACCTAGCATCTCTCCCTTTCCCAAGGTTGGGGAAGGATTTCTTTCAGATATATCAGATTTCTTTCAGATATATCATACTGTATTATTATCAGTGCTCCCACTGACGAGAGAAGATATATTGAACTCCCTCGATATGAAGGTGATTGCCCTTGCTGTTTGATGGCAATTGAAACACATGCTTGTGTATTAGCATATTTTATTTTCCATAGCTCCTCCTGTCTTTATTGTGTGCTGGGAGTGTATGTGAAGAGTTATATTTCCCAGCAGGGTCACCTAAGGGATGAAGGTCATTCAGCTGCCCAATTAAAGCAAGTAGGTACTTATATTGGACAGCTGCAAAATAAGAATACATTGGAGACAGATGGACACTGTAGTGACAATAGCAAAAGCATCCATTCATACAGTGCAGAACAAAGTAATGGCAAACCACTCCTTTATTTTACCAAGATAGAATAGAAATGAATATGAATAAAAATATAGGAATAGAAAATAAAATGATTAATAACATAGAGCAGGATAATGGATCTCTTAGCCTAGAGGGCACTCAGCACTCCTTACTAAGGGATAGCTGAAGATCTTTTGGAGTATAGTTAGTCCTCAACTTATGCCCACAATTGAGTCAATTTTTTTTTGCTAAATGAGACATTTGTTAAATGAGTTTTGTCCCATTTTACAACCTTTCTTGTTATCATTGTTAAGTGAATCACTGAGTTAGGTTAGTAACATGGTTGTTCAGCAAATCTGGCTTCCCCATTGACTTTGCTTATCAGAAGGTTGCAAAAGATAATCGCATGACCCCAGGGCACTGAATTTTGATCACATGACCATTGGGATGCTGCAACTATCTTAAGTGTGAAAACAGTCATAAGTCTGTTGTAGTTTCAAACAGTCATTGAACTAACTGTTGTAAGTTGAGGACTACCTGTACTAACAGTGTCAAAAATATGGTTAAATTAAAAACTTTTAGACATCCTTCTAGTTGTTGATGTAATCATACAGGAAAAGACACTCCAAAGCTGCAAAGACAGAATTATAGTAAGTGCATGGAAGGTAAGGAGCACGAAAAGAGGAAAGCTCAACACACTGGAAGTTGAAATGAAACAACTAGAAACAACTACAAATTAACATTTTAGAGATCGGCAAATTGAGAGGGGCTGCAATTGAGCACTTTTAATCAAAAGATAACATTGTTTACTACTCAGGTTATAAAAAAAAAGGATGGAATTGCATTTTTATCTTTGGGAAGGATATTGGCTAAAATGCAATCAATGATCAGATATTTATCAATTAAATATCAAAATAACATTTCTATACTGCACTGTCTGGACAGACGAAAAGAAGTGAACTTCATCATCTGCATTAACGGGAAATAAAACATGACTTCTATTTAAAGGACGAGCAACTACTATTTTTTTCCTTCTTCATCAGATGATATAGAAAACTGGACTGAGTAAACATAGCCCTAGCATCACACAGGCAAGGATGACAGGTGAGGGAGGGAGGGAGTAATATGCAACTTTTTTTTTATGACCAACCCTACATGTGGAATTGCCAAGAAAGAAAAAGAAACAAGCCGAGGCATTTGTCACTAAGCCATCTCACAATTCCTTTTGTTATGGTAGCTACGGCAGTTGATCAGGGAGACAAAATTGCAGCTGTTGATTTGTTTTGATTGCAAGTGGCAGAGGTGATAGAAAAAACTGATTAGGATCCTGTTCTGTGCAGTTGCTTTTCCTCTATTGCAGCGCAAAAATAAAATTTAACACCCCCCCTAAAAATTTGCAAAATTTAATGGTCACAGCTATACAGGTTTTCCTGACAAACATGTTAATAGAATTTGACAGTGTTTTTCTATGATAGATAGATAGATATAGATGATAGATAGATAGATAGATAGATAGATAGATAGATAGATAGATAGATAGATAGATAGATAGATAATTTATTTATTTATTTATTTACTGGTAATCTCTGCAGTTTTTTCCATTCAAATATCCAAACTTGATATCCCTTTGGAATTGCTGGTGCTTTCCAAGCTTGGCTGTTTGCTTGCTGACATTTCATTAACCCGACTTCAAGCAAAGCACAACGAGGGTCAGAGAGCACCAAGGTTTCCACGGTCCAAGCAGAAACGGCATCTATTCTCTTCTACTGGACATCCTTTAGCTTCCCAGCCCATAGACTGGCAACCAAAAATAAGATTAAAATCAGCCTGTTTGATCACTTCTCCAAACCAAGCAGCTTTTTTCCCCCTTCGCGACAATTATTTTAAATCCCCTTTTAAAAAGTACATATCAAAAATAAAAAAAACACCCTTTAGTCCTTTATAGTTTATCTGTACGGCTTTCTTTCCCCCTTCCCCCCCCAAAAAACCGTTTTTCAGAGATGCTGGGACTGAGAATTCAGGAGTTACATCATGTCTTCAAACTTGGCAACTTGAAGACTTGTGGACTTCAACTCCTAGAATTCTCCAGCCAGCATAGCTGGCTGGAGAATTCTGGGAGTTGAAGTCCACAAGTCTTCAAGTTGCCAAGTTTGGGGAGCCCTGGGTTACACTATTCAGTGCAACGGCACCCAGGCGACGAAGCACTTCTCGGCTGTGTCAGCGCTACAGCCCCCGTTCACCAAATCACGATTTCATCCAATTCCAGATCCCGAGTTCGTATGAAACACTGAACAAAAAAGAAAAGAAAGCAAGCGCCCTCCCCGCTCGCCCAGGCTACGAAAGCAGTTCATGGGTTGATTTGAGATTCAGGGCACCGCGAAAGCAGCACAACCGTCAATTACCAGCCGTCGGCTGGGCCAAACATGTGAGGAAACAGCGAAAGCGAAAGGAAACAATCGTCCCTTCCCGCCGCTTGCGAAACGAGCAGCCCCCACCCTCAGCTCCAATGACCGGCCCTACCAGAGCGGACGCCATCGGAACCCCAGACGAAGGAGGGGGGGTGGGTGCTTTTCTTTCCTTGCGCCGCTTCCACAGCCCATCAAATCGCCCGCGCTCTAGGCCGGATCAATCGAGCCCCGATTTTGCCGCCTGCGCTGGAGACGGCGAGAACTCCTCGGAAAAGGAGACGAGTCCTCCGTCGCCTCTCCCGGAGAAGGAAAAAACGAGGCAGGCGCTGGCAGGGGGAGGAAGGGGTTACGCTTCTTTCAAAGCCGAGCTCGGACATCCACGCCATCGGTACTCGACTCTCCTCAATACGGCCCTTCGGCAAGTGATGTCGGAGTTAGGCCTGTTGCTTAGAGACAAGCGCGCGCGCGTGTGTATATATAGAGAGATGATAGATAGATATCCAGCAGAACTCGCCAGTGATTGGTGGAAGAGCGGAAGGGTTTCGCCCAGAAAGGCGGGGCTGCGCTAAGAAAATTGAACTCTCGCTTTGAGTAGTAGTTTTTCGCTTGAAACTGAGCGGGAGGGATTTTGCTATATATCAGAGGTCTTCAAACCTGGCAACTTTAAGACTTGTTGGACTTCAACTCCCAGATTCAATTCTGGAACTTGAAATCCACAAGTCTTAAAGTTGCCAAGTTTGGGGAGCCCCGTTATATCCAATAGTCACTTTCTTCAAGTGGAGTATCTTGAAGCTATCACCCAAATGGTTCCTAAGACAGCCCATGTTGTTACTGTGAATTATGGTTTGTCCCTGTCCTCTTCCACAATGTCTTTTCGACTTTCTAGTCTAATTTTGGATTGTCTAGCGGTCTCCAGCCCAAGTCCTAATGGAGGCAAGTGCTGCTTAGCAGTATCACTGCTGGATTTCTTCATGCTGAGGAGAAAGGGCTTAATTTCTCTCAACCTGTTCCAGAGCCTGCAAATCATAGAATGAGAACTATAACAAACACAATTTAGGTACAGGTGCTTCCTCGGTGATGAGGGTTCTTGGTGCTCTCTGAGCTTGGTTATTTACTTGCAGACATTTCATTAACCAAACTAGGTAACATCAGTGCTGGCATTGTTTACCGTTAGCTTGTTGGCAGTTCCCTTCCCACCAACAACACCCAGATGAGCATAGATTAACTCCAAGATTAACAGACCAACGGTTAGAAGTAAACAATACCCCAAACTGCCCAACCAAAGAACTTCCAAGATCACAGGGCAAGCCACTAGAATAAAATAAAGAGTAAACTCCTCCTCATTAGCATTGATGATCTACTTCATATCATTCACAGAAAAACCTATCATAAAACCTGCAAATTACAGTTCAAAAAGTACCTTGGGGGAGTAATTGAATTTTTTCCCTCTAAGCCTTCAGGATATTTTGAAAAGGTACCACCTAAACAGACTGGTTAATTTGTATAATTTGAAAGCAAGAAATAAGGTATAGGAGTGTAGCTCGACTATGATGTTTTGACATAATTCGCACTTACTTGGTTTTTGATGCATATGGAACATTTGTGTGAGCAAAGCAGGACACTCTACGATTTATATTGTAAAACTCTTAGGCAGAAATTGAGAAGAAACAACTTGCTTGGCAAATATCGGTTGTTGAGCTTTAAGAAATAAATTATTCTGATATATTCTGATATGTAACATAAGATGGATGAAAAGTTATTAACATTCTACTATGTTAGTAGAAGTATTAAAATTTTATAGAGAAAAGTGTACACTTTTTCAGACTATGAAAATTAAAGGTTGATGCAATCAAGACAGAATCACCCTTTTCGCTAACACTGGATACATCAATTGTTTGACTTCTTAGGAAAGTTATCTTGACTACTATTGCAACAGTTAAGCTTAGTGAAGTCTAAAAGATACCAGGGCTAATGTTGCATTGACTTAATGGAAGGAGTGTTTAAAACATTTCTATAGCCAACCATATTAACTCTGGGAGACTCCCAACAAACAGCTAAAGCATCAGTAAATAAAGCATAAATACATTAAATGTATTTAAACTATACGTACATATTAAATGAACTGCTTAACTTTATCTGCAGCAAATTTGTGTTCAAACTAAAATGGGTAGGAACCAGGGGTGGATTTCTGCCAGCGTTACTGCCGGTTCGATGCACGTGCAATTTGCACACCAGTTGTCTGTAAATAGGTCTGCACATTAAAAATGTCAAAAAAACATGCAGTGATCGGGGAACCAGTTTGGGGTTGTGGCAAACTTGCTGCCCCTACCGGTTCAGCGACCCAGTTGCAATTTTCACTACCGGTTCACCTGAACTGGTAGCAACCCACCTCTGGTAGGAACTAAAGGCTATAGCATAGTACACTGGAGAGTCTCATGCAGTATTTTCCAAATCACAATACTAAGCTAGTCTCTTATCTTAGCTGTTAAATAAATGCAGTTGAACTATTAAACATTTCTATCCTGTACACACATGCTTTTATTTTCCTCTTCCATTATTACCCGATCTTATAATAGTCTCCAAATAATTTTGTCATACTTTTGTGTGAATAAATATAGCAATAAAATCAACAGTAAACAGGCCAGAAAGCTACAAAATAAAATAAAAAACGTGTTTACATAAAGTATTTAATAGTATCACAATGAATCATGAGAATAATTGAATCTGGAACATTATTTATGGATCTGTTCCAGTGTCAATGGGGACTGAATATTTTTCATACACATTGTATTTAAACTTCACTGTAATGTTCTTTAATTTCACATCCTAAAAGCAGTTACATTTGGAATGCTCAGTACCTTCAATGACTCCTGTGGGAAAAATGAGATGAGCTGCAAGCAGGTAAGATCAAATTGGAAGTAGTCAAGCCAAGAGTAATTCACAATGGAATGAGATCAGTTGGGTTCTAGAGGTGTAGGAACCCAATCTACCAGGAAAAGGAACTTTGAAATCAAATCTGAATGAAGACAATGACAAACTATTTCTGATACACTTAAGTATTTAGGTATAGAAGAGTAATACACTTTCACAAGTAGATCTGAATGCATACAGGAAATTTGTTCACGTGTGGAGTTAGTCTTGAAAGATGAGGACTTGTTTTCTCATGGACATAGGGTGCAGACCATGAGAAGAATGAATTAAAACTTGAAATTATCAAAGCAGAAATGAAGAGTATTATATTGGATAATATAGGATTTTTGTTTTTATTTTATTACTGTAAGAGTAAAATCAAGAAAAAAACAAAGATAAACAAAAGGAACTTAATTTTAAATATATAATTTTGATCACACAAGATAGTATTGATCTATCTTTTCATAATTCAGATCATGAACACAAAATGACGACATACTGGTGATCTAGGGTTGTGCTGTAACTATCTTTCCAACACTGAACATTTTTCACCATATTTGCCAAATATATAATTCTTTATAGAAGAATAAATACTCTTGCTGGCAGTATTTATGGCAACATCTCTTGATATCTTAATTTGGACCATTTTCAGTTTCAGATAAATCTATATTATTAGAACTGATAGTTAAAACACACACCCCACACACAATATTTATAAATACTTGTTAGTGATAAATCAATATAATTGATAAAATCAATTTAATACACACTGTCACATTTTAAAGAAAGAATAGAACAAAGAATTGGCAACTCCCACTTTGTCTAAACAGTAGGAACTGGCATGTCTGTATCAGAAACATCAATAGATCTTATATAGATTAGTCAACAAAAATAGTACAGTATTGTATTGTTATATCCAGGTATGAGTAAATCACTATGTTGTTGTAGTCACAATGTAAATAATCTTTCATAAATTGTTAGGAAACTGGTTGGTGTCCTAAAATCATATTCTGGAAAAAGTCATTCTAAACAATCTGATTTTGACAGGATTTAATATTTTTAGATGCCCCTATTCTGTTGAATTACATACCTAGTAATGGAAATTGATTAGACAATGAAAATGGATCGTTGCACCCTTCTTATTAATAAGAAATTCACTGGAAAAATAAATGTATGGTCCCAATTGTTCAGTGGATTAAAAATTCCAATTTAAGAACAAACTACTCATAGAGGACTGTAATGGAATATGATTGTGTGTCATCAAATTATTGTCAACTCTTGGTGATCACAGGGACATTTTCCTGCATGAGTTAATTTCTTTACATATATTTTTTTCCATGGAAATGGAATACAGGCAATCCTTGTCAGCGTCTACCTCTTACAACCATTCAGAGTTACAATAGTGATGGGAAAGTATTTACCACCTTTGCAGGTCTGTAAAGCAAAGGAAAGCTGACGTAAGCTCACAAGTACAATAATGATTTACTTTTCCTGCAGCTAGGCGGGAGGGGCTACAGCTGGGTTTAGTCACAGCCTGATTGGTCCAGAGACTGAGGGAATTTTCTTAAAGACACCATCCTTCCCTACTGGCTCCCAGTTTTCTCTCAGTCTCTGGTCCAAGCACTAGTTTTGGCTTCTTGAGGTACTGATAGTTATTATATTTAATTCGATTAATTGGGTATTCTAAATTCTTAATATTATCAGACTGCTGGCCATCGAGTCTGCTAGTCAGTCTCATAAGGAGGCAGGGCTCCTGGTCCTTGCCTCTGGGCCTGAGGGGGCTTTGCCCAACTCCTGGGTGTGCATGGGTGACGGGCTCCCATTGCAACCGAGATTCCTAGAGGCTCCAGGGTGAACTATTGGCATCAGGTAGGATTGCAGGGGCCGCACCTGCAGTTGTGAACCGTGCCGCTGGGATTGTCTTGCCGCGACTTAAAGTCCGCCGCGGTCTTAACAGCCTTGCCGTGGCTGAGAAAGTTTTGTCGCGTCGCCCTAGCCTCACTGCGTTTTTAAACAACCGCAGCTTCAAAGACTTGCAGCATTTCCTGAGGCTCGGAAGCCTCCGTAGCGAAGGCAATCAAAGAGGGGAGCAGAGCGAATGGCCTTGGCTCGCCGGGAGGCCATCACCTCAGAGCCATTTCACCAGGCAGCCGCCATTTCTGTCCGCCATGAGGTGCGGTGGCCATTTTGGAGCGACCTCGTGGCAGTGGCAGATATTTACAACTGAAGCCTGCATCGCAGCCACACATCAAGGCCGGCAGGACTCTATTCAGTCCACATCGTGGCCAGATATCGAGGCTGGGAGGATCCGATTTGACTCCACCTGAGAATCAGACATGTGAGTGAGACATGGTCTCTACAAGTACTGGGTCAGCACAGGCCTCTGAAGGGAGCATTGATGATGGGAGAGAGGAAGTCCAGGGCAGGCTGCGAACCAGGGCAGTGGCTTCTAGGCCATCTGAGGATCAACGCCCCTCTAGAACTACAGTGAGGGATGAACTTCGAAGACAAAAGGAGAAGCGAGTGGCCAGAGCTGAGAAACAGTCTCACCCTGTTAGGCCCACATCTCCAGACAGATCCAAGTCTCCTGTGAGGCCCATTCTTCAGCCCTCTCCCTTCCCATCTAGGTGATTCAGTGCTTTCTCTCCCTCCGTTTCCCCAGCTAGACTTTGCAGGCAGATGACCTCACCTCCCCCCCCATCTCCCCTAGATCATTTAGGGATGGGCGTGGTGAACCTTCGGAAAAGGGATCTGGGGATTATCTACCCTCCTCTCATCTAGCTCCCCAGGGTCCAGCTCCCATGCGACCCTCAGAGGATGATCTGGAGGATTTGGAACTTCTGCCTGAGAGCATCAGGAGGCTCATCTCCTCTGCAATCTCTAGAGGCATTGCCTCAGGATTAGTCCAAAGGGACCTTTCCTCCCAAATGGTGTCTAGATCTCATTCTGACAATAGACATCACAGGTCCCCTTCTTCGTCCCAGGGCCAGGGTCAGCCTAGGGCCCATTCTCCATCGGTGGTCAGCGAGGCCTCAGCACTGGGGGAGGGTACTCATCCAGAATTAGGCTTCCCAGAAAATGAGGATACTATTCCTCCAAACTCTCAGGCCTTTCCAGGCCTCTTTACACCACCAGCCTTCAGGCCCCTCTTACATAAGGCCAAGAAGACTACTCAGATTGGCACTGGGGCCCCGCCAGTGTCTTAACACAGGGACCCAAATCTAGCTATGTTTATCAATCCCAATACAGATAAGAAGGAGGTTCCAGCCCCTCCTCTCTTCCTGGAGGTGGTTCAGAACCAGTGGGCCTGACCGTCCTCCTTGCCCAACCCTGGGAGTAATGACCGCCGCTTCTACAATATGGAGTAGGCTTTTTCCAAGGTCCTTCAATTGCCAACCGTAGATCCCCCTATTGCACTCCTGGCCAATGTCTCCACTGTCGTTTCCGGTGATGTGGCGGATAAATTGAAGCCCGAGGATAAACGAGCGGAGCTCACCTTACGCAAAAATTTTACTGCTTCCGCCTGGGCGATAAAAACAGCGGCCACATCTTCCTATTTTAACTGAACAACCATCATGTGGCTTCACCAGCTACAGGATCGCATGCCGTGTCCATCAAGAACTGGCCAAAATTATAACGGCCACACAATGCCACTCTAGATTCCATCAAGTTTGCATCCAGGGCGCTGTGCACGTCAGTCATGTCTAGACGTCTCTTGTGGCTTCACAATTGGCAAATAGACAACAAGTCCAAATGGGGATTGGCTGCAGCTCCTTTCACCGGTCCCAATCTTTTCGGGGAATCTCTTGACCCGATCCTTGTGGAGAACAAGGATAAGAGAAAGGTTCTCCCTTCTAATCCCAAGAAGCAGGACTCTCATCCCTCTTCTTACAGGAGACCTTCTTCATATCGGCCTCCCGAACCCGACTTCTGGCAGCAGCACTACACTCCTTACAGGTATGACTGGTAGAGTCATTGATCATTCTACCAGGATAGGAGTAGATTTCAGAGACAGTCCAAGCATCCATTTCTTGTAGGGGGGGGGCATCCTTTCCGCAAAGGGAAATAACTCCAACCTGAGTCAACCGATAGGCGGCCGCCTGGCATCCTTCGCGGATCAGTGGGATCAGATAACGTCAGACGCTTGGGTCAGGTCCATGATCAGGTACGGCCTCCGGTTGGAATTTCTCTCCCTTCCCCTGATGCTCTTCAGGACCCTTTCCCCATCTCGGGATCTGGAACGCCGCTGTCTCATGAGCCTAGCCATCCAACATCTGATAGATATCAGGGTGGTAGAACCTGTTCCAAAGGAGGAGTACGGGTTAGGCCTGTACTCCAACCTATTCGTGGTCCCAAAGAGCGCGGGGGGATGGAGGGCAATACTGGATCTGAAGCGCCTGAACTCTTACCTGGTCTACAGGCGCTTCAAGATGGCCTCCCTCAGGTCTATCTTCCTGGGGATTCGGCAGGGCGACTTCATGGCCTCAATAGATTTAACGGAAGCGTATCTACACATCCCCATACTGCCAGTGCATCGCAGATTCCCCCGCTTCTCCCACAACGGATGTCACTTCCAATACAGGGCGCTCCCATTCAGTCTAGCCTCTGCCCTGCACACATTCACAAAGATCCTAGCAGCTCTGGCGGCTCACCTGCATTCCCATCTGGTAAGACTCAATTGTTACCTGGACGATGTGCTCCTCCTAGCCCAATCCCGCACGCAGGATGTCCACGACCTGAAACTGACCATCCAAACTCTTCATTCCCTGGGGTTTTCCGTCAACTTCCCCAAAAGTCATCTCTGTCCCTCGACAAGAATCCAACACCTAGGAACAGTGATAGACTCTGTAGCCATCACGGTTGTTCGGCTCTCTCCGGATCATCTCCAATCCTTGGCACACCATGTTCGCGCAAATCGGTCAGTTTCTATCCTGACCTTGGCCCGCCTCCTGGGCAAGATGGTGTAGTGCATAGGAATAGTTCCCTGGGTGCGTCTCCACTCTTGGACACTTCAATGGCTGCTCATCCCCTACCAACGTCATTGCATGAGCAACTCCTTGCAACTGCCTCCGGAACTCTACTGGTCTCTGAGGTGGTGGATATCTCCGGCCCTACTTCACGGTTTTGACATTTGGGAACCAGATTGCATTACTGTCACAATGAACGTGAGCCTTTACGGCTGGGGGGGGGCCTTGATGGAATCCAGACTGGCACAGGGTCGTTGGACGAAATCGGACCTTCGCCACAATATCAACTGGCTGGAGCTGAAGGCAGTCCGCCTTGCTCTCTTGCAATTTTGAGACTCAATTGCCAACCAACATGTCCTTCTCTTGATGGACAATGTAGCCACGAAGGCGCACATAAACCGCCAAAGGGGGGACTCACTCCAAATGTCTCTGGCTGGAAGCTCAGAAGCTTGGATTCTGGCGGAGAAGATCCTGGCCTCAATAAGATCAGATCACATCTCGGGCATTGCCAATCATCAGGCCGACTGGCTGAGTCAAGCGACAGTCGATCGCGGCGAGTGGCAGCTGCTTCCAGAGCTCTTCCACAAGATTTGCCACTGCTTTGGCAACCCATTGGTGGACTTGTTTGCAAGCCCAACCAATGCCCAACTGCCCTGGTTCTTCTCCTGCTTCCCAGCATGCAATGCAGAAGGGGCGGACATGCTCAGAAGTCCATGGCCACAGGGCCTCCTTTATGCCTTTCTTCCTCTCCCTCTGATCCAGGGGACCCTGAGGAAGGTAATGATAGAGAGGGCACACATCATCCTAGTAGCCCCATATTGGCCGAGGCAGCCTTGGTTTGCAGACCTCCTTCAGCTGTCCATCTCTCCTCTGTGGAGCATTCCTCAGGAGGAGATCGCCCTATGCCAGGGGGTCCTCTTTCATCTGGAGCTCCAGTGGCTCCAACTGACCGCCTGGCACTTAAGCGGCGCCTCCTGAGGGAGGCACATCTCTTGTCCAAGGTTATCTCCACCATCGAAGCAGCCAGGCGACCGTCAACCACACGGATATATAATTCCACGTGGTCGGCGTTCGCCTCCTGATGCAAGAGAGTCAATCTCTCTCCAGCTCATGCCTCAGTGGTCCAGGTCCTTGAGTTCCTTCAACACGGCCTAGATCTCGGCATTTCCCATAACACCCTACGTAGGCAGGTGGCTACCCTCTCCTCGTTCTGGCAGGGGATGGTCGTTTTTCTTTGTCCCAGGTTCCCTTAGTAAAGTGGTTTCTCAGAGGGGCGGCAAACTTGCGTCCCCCTCCGATCCATCGTTTTACGACGTGGGACCTCTCTACCATGCTCAGGGCCCTCACGGGCGCTCCCTTCAAACCACTTAGGACAGTTCACCTCAGATTCTTCATCTTAAAGGTAGCCTTTCTCGTCGCCTTTACCTCGGCTCGACACATATCAAAGTTGGGAGTATTGTCATCCAAGGACGACCTTTGCCAATTCCACCAAGACATGGTCATCCTTAGATTAGATCCAATCTTCATCCTGAAGGTCAACTCCGTTTCATAGGTCGCAGGAAATCATACTCCCTAACATCTGCCCCTCTCCTTCACATGAGAGGGAACACCTGTGGCACTGGCTGGAAGTACGGTGCGCTTTGCGCATCTACCTTAGACGCAGATCCTCCTTCCGCTGGTCAGAGGCACTCTTTCTATCCTTTCAGCCCAGCACAATGGGTGCTAGAGTTTCATCTATCACCATTGGTAGATGGTTGAGACAGCCCATTAGAAAGGCGTACTTAGCCTCAGGGAAGACTCCTCCCCAAGGGATCACGGCCCATTCCACCCGGTGCCACTACCATGGCCGCGAGGGGCACTAGGGCTCCCCAGGAGGACATTTGCAGGGCGGCCACTTGGGCCTCCCCAACGCCCTTTATCCACCACTATCGTTTGGACTATTTTGCCTTCGTGGACGCGTCTTTCGGGCATCAAGTTCTTCAGCAGGTGGTGACCTCCCCTCTCCCGGGGTCTTCATTCCACCCTGGGACTTAGCTTGGGTATGTTTCAACTGTAGCCCCTCCCCCTGAGCTGCAGGAAAAAGAACGTTGGTCCTTACCTGAAGGTTTCTTTTCTGCAATGAAGGCAGGAGGAGCTACATCCCGCCCTAGTAAGATCAGTTAGGCCCGGCGAGGGGCGGTCGTGGGGTATTTATGTATGTCTCCAGTTATTTTGCCTTACATAAGATTTACAGCTTCTCCATCGACCTCGAGGAAACTGGGAGTCAGTAGGGAAGGATGGTGTCTTTAAGAAAATCCCCTCAATCTCTGGACCAATCAGGCTGTGACTAAACCCAGCTGTAGCCCCTCTCGCCTTCACTGCAGAAAAGAAACGTTCAGGTAAGGACCAACGTTCTTTTTAACATCTGCTCATGTAACAATCAAGTTGCTGCTCCTAGTTGTGGTCACTAAATGAGTACTGGTGTAGAATATGGTAGTCTTGTTAATCCTGTATTAAATATGGTAATATTTTATTAAAACTATTATATAAAACTGTATATAAATAAATGCGATGCCCTTATATATTGTTTTGCTTGTTTTAAACTTTTTACTATACTATTTCTTTTAATTTCTATTTCTTTTTAATTAAAGGCATTTTTTAAAAAAATATATACATTCCAAGTCTTTGTATAAAATTTAAAAAGTATATTTGTATCTTCCAATAAGATTGATCTTTGATCATTACTAACTTATAAAAATTAGGGCAGTAGTTTACAAACTTAATACATAGCATTGTTAATCTAAGCCAATCCATTTACAGAATTCAAAGGGCCAGGAAATGTAACAAAGAATTTTGCGGAATTACTTTCATCTTAACTTCATATTACAACACTTTTGTTTTTGTTTTTATTGATTCGAGTACAAACAGAAAGAAAACTAGCAATACAGATAATTAAAAAGACAAATGTTTACCTGCATTCCATAGAGATCAGAAACAATAAAGCTGAAAATTGCAAAATTATGCCTCCCCTCTATATAATCATAATATAAATTCAATTCACTTTCCATTAAAACTGCATTAATATTTTATACATCCATTTGAAATAATTTAAAAGTGCAGAACTTTAAATAAACACATTAACCTTGAGTAATTGTCATTTTTTATATTTATTGTACCTAATAAAATCAGTGGGATTTTTTCCCCCCCATCTGTAAAAAAAACCCAGATGATAACCTCTTGGGTTATCATTTATAACCCGAGAGAGGAAAAATAAAGTTTGATAAAATTGAAAAAATCACTTTGGTAAAACAATTTTCAGATATTTAAGAAAATTCCAGCAACCCACCAAAACTTCACTTATTTTATATTTCTAATAAAATATTTGTATAAAATATTTCTATATTTTATACAAATCTCTTGTATATTTTCAGGAAGTTCTGTTATAAAACATATTAATGAGGTATATAAAAAGATACAAGTAGTCCTCAATTTACAGCCATTTGTTTAGTGACCATTCAAAGTTACAATGGTACTGAAAAGTGACTTTCTGGTTTTCACACTTACAATTGTTGCATGATCCCCAGTCACATGATCAAAATTTGCGTGCTTGGCAGCTAGCATGTTGCACTGTCCTGGGGCATGTGATCATCATTTGTAACCTTCCAAGCTGACTTCTGACAAGCAAATGCAATGGGGGAAGCCAGAATCACTCAATGACCACATATTTCACTTAATTGCAATGATCTGCTTAACAACCATAGCAAAAAAGTGTCACAAAACTCACTTAGCAAGTCTGGGCTCAATTTTGGTCATAAAATGGGGAGTACCTATATAATTTTTGTGTGTAATAATCTTAGCAAAAAAGTGAAATTACCATATATTGATTGACTGATTTTTTTTAAAAAAAGAAAATCCATACTGAGGCAATGTTTTAAAAGTTTACTTTATCATCCCACCAGAGACCTGAGAATAGAGATTTATTTACATTTTTATGAGGATATAAATTACTAATGTTAATCCCCTGAACAACTGTAAATCCAGGATGGATAACAACATTTTTGTAGTCTATGTGTCAGGTTTGCTGTCAATATGTTGCATTAAAATATGAGGAAAATAAATTTGACAAAACTAATCAATTACAGCTGTATCTGCCTCACTAAAGGAGAAACATTATTTAAAAAGACATCATGATTTTTCTCTAATATTATTAATGCAAAAATCTTGATATATGTCTTTCACCATTCAATGAGAGCCTTCCAGATGGAAACTTTTACTCTTGTCATAGATTTAATGGTTATTACTTTTCGATACATAAAGGTGTAGCTAAACAGGCAGTTTGATCATTGTAATCTTTGGGATAAATATACTCAGCAAAACATGTTTCTCAGTGCTACATTTTACTATTATATCAATATAACATAAAATGTTACTGTATTGAGTCAGAATCATTTCAGTCAATATTGAGTCAGTATTTCACACGGGCATCCTTTAATAGCAGAAATATTACATTGCTGTCATCGTTTCAGTCAAAAGTTTGATAACCTACTAGGTGTTTCGCTTACTTCCATTATCTTTGCTTTATATGGTTCAATTCTGTTTCAAGAGCAAAAAAAAAGATAATTAAGTTCTTGTGTGGTACCTATAATACATTATATAATTCAGATGTAAGGCATCTTGCAATGTGCTTAAAAGATTAACTTCCCACTCTCATTTTCTTACTTCACTTGAATTTTCTTTTTTCATAAAGTCTAAACAATACATCCATATTTGAATGCATTATAGATATTCAAAACAAACAATAAATCCAAAAGTCTATTTGCAATAAAAGAATCTTCAAACTCTTGTATCTATTTTTCAAAAAGCAAATCTTGTAATAAAAATATGTTAAATGCCTAGGAAAAAAATGGGACATTTTTTCTTGTAGGAACTGAACTGGGGCAAGATTTTATATAGGGATATTACTTGTATTACATTTTTTAATCCATTGAACTAAAAATTGAGATACAAGAAAATAATGTAGTCAAGAACAACTCTGATGTAGAATTGGAAAAAAATAGTTTTGAAATAATTAAGAGTCTCTAAATAAATTAAATTTTGACATATGAGACTGTGGTACTTTTATCAACTGGTACTATTGATTTAATTAAGGATCTAAAACTTAATTAAGCTATTTAGACATTACATTTTAGGAATAAATGAACATAGGTGGACAAAAAATAACCACTTTATATCAAATGTATTATACTGTATAACTTGAAAAATGAGACCCTACAAAGAGAGTAACACTGTTAAGTAGATGCTAGTTTTTATGCAAATTACATTTACTCAGAATTTGCTAAACTTACCCAGAAGTTCACAGAAACAGAAGTCAGATTAGAGGCATGTCTCAGAAACGGCAGAAACGAGATAAGAAAGTTAGCTTAACATAGTTAACATGAGAGAACAAGAGAATACAAACCTATATATTGAAAAGTTATTGTATCTATTTGTAGTTGTTCCTGTCAAAATATATTAAGGCAAATGGGTGTGCAGAAATATATTATGGTTAATTTTGGAGGGACTATTACAATAAATGACAACTGTGAAATTTGGGGTTTGGGGAAATTCAGTTGTTCAAGAATAGCGATAAATATGAGAGGAAGATGCCTATTATCTTTATATCAATTTATCTCTTTTTTAACAATGGCCACATTGGAAGATAGCAGTGGAAATAAAAAGTGGAGGCAAAACAGTAATAGTTTGAGATGTGTAGACAATGCCACTATATTAGCTGGTATTATTTTTGGATTAAATTGTAAGAATAAAAAATGTAAAATTTATTCTAATATTAAATACTAATGCCAACCAATATTCTCAAGCGAACACATAGTTTATGGCAAAGAAAATAATAGATAATGAAAGATAAGCAATAAATAAGAATTGAAAAGTTTTTTCAGTAGCTACAGTATGTGCGCCAGTTTAAGATACACATTGAGAAAGTATGACTCAAACTGTGGATGTGGGGTACTAAGAATACAACAACCCATTCAAGAACTAGTCAATTGACCCTATATCAAAAAAGGATAAGAACTTCCTTGAGCAAACAAAAACATATTTTGGTCATATGACAGAAGTCAATGATGGATTAGAAAACTTTGCTGTGCTACACTTGTCGTGGTTGAAAAAGTAGAAAGCTCAAGAAAGGGAACAGATAAAGTATATTGCATGAATAATACCAAAGAATGTATTCTCAAGTGTATTCTCACAAGACATACGGTTTTATTATTGGAGACAGTTTAAGATAATGTACCATTTGTGCAGTCTTCAGAAATCAGACCTGATTGGTACATAGGCATGAAACATGTTTTTGAAAAAACGTGTATCTTAATTCTCAAGCTTTCATTTCTGCTTTAAAAAATGGTGCTCTGAGAATTATCTCCCAACTCAAAAAATGGAAGCTGAATGACTGAATAGCAAAAGCAAAAATTAGATGTACAAATACATGAATCCAACATACCACACAATGGAAATGTTCAGTAAAATGTATTGTTCAGAAACGAAACTACACATATTTGTGAAATACAGACCTTAAAATGAATGATAAAATTCCATCAGTACATAAAAATGACACATATATAACATCCAAATCAAACAGAAATAAAACTCTTTAGGGCTATTTCTTTTTCTTTTTCCTTAAAATGGCATACAGTTCTCATGTTTACTTTTATACCCACGGAAGATTTAGATACAGGTTGAAAAATTCATTTTGGTACCATTATTGTTCATTACTTGCTGAATATTTCTAAGTTATTCTGATACACAGACCATTATTTCCAGCAGAATGAGTGTGGGAGAAAGAGCATAAATGTTTGACACAGAATCATAACCCAGGCCCCATTCCTCTGTACACAATACATGTACAAGATCAGTTCTTAGATCATGACACATCCATTGTCTTACTAGTTCATGCCTTGCAGATGTTGCTGATTTATACAGCTCCCATCACATTTAATCAAGTACTGTAAATAATAATAAACTAATACTCATTATTGTGAAGTGTATCAATTCTTCAAACAGTTGTGTAGAACTTACAATTAACAGGAATAAAAAATGCTTCAGAGCCCACAAATCCTTAGTGGTCAAAATGGCAATGACAGCACCATAACTGAAACTCCACATCTTTTGGGTGTTGATGTTGCACATATTGTATACAGAAAGAACAGGGGCTTTGATAGCACTGCCATGCCATCCTAATTTTGTTGATGATCCTCCCTTGCCCCACAGGCATTGCTGCATGGGCCACATCTGGAACTTTCTGAAGTAGCTGTACTTTTAACAGAGAAATCTTGTGCCTAATGGTACTTCATTTTCAGCCAAGTCAATGCTGATTTTTTTACAGACTTAAATAAAATAATCCTTTGTTTCATGGTCTTTGGTTTCAGAAAAATTTCAGGCTAGAAAAAAGCATTAGGTTATAAATAATTATTTCAATGTACATGTAATCACATCTGTATATGAAAATATATAGGCTGAACATTTTAATTTGTGAACGTTTGTATGCCAGTGTCAAGGTTCTATATGGTTTATAATAACACAATAAAATTCTAAAATATTCATAAACCCAAATAATTAAAAATTAATGAAATTATTAATACACAGTTATATCAGGCAGATCTGAATAATAATAATAATAATAATAATAATAATAATAATAATAATAATAATAATAATAAATATTTATTTCTTAGCCACACCCTCTCCTGAAGGACTTGGGGCGGCGTACAACAAAACATAGGAAATAAATATATCGACATACATATAACAAAACATATACCAAGACATATACACGACATATACCAGGAGGAGGTGAAGTGATAGATAAAAACAAGTAAAAACACAATGTTTAAAAACCCCTAAATAAATTGAATGCAATTAAAATACCCCAAATAAAAAAACCCGTCAGGAGCGATATAGTTGGATCAAAGTTGAGCCAGACCAGCAACTTGAAAAAGGTGGAAAAAGGAATCCTCTTCAGAAGGCTGTTTTCATCACAAAAATGTGTGCACCGAAGAGACATAAAATTAAACTGTACTGTAAGCATCAGATTAATGTATAAGGAAGAATAAGATGAAGTTATTTATTATTCATAAAATGTGGTGGAGCTGAGTGTCCAAAGTAAGAATTGTAATAATTCCAAAGGCAGCTAAATTCTACAGGCCTAAATATCAATTCCATTTTACCAAGATTTAAATCTAACGCAATATTCTCCTTTTTGCAACTTCAGACATTTACCAAAGGAAAGTTTTCAAGATGATGATAAATTGTCATGCTGAATTTGATTTAGCTTAAATTACATGTTATATTGGTATTGAAATGCACAATAGTAGATTGTACTTCTATGGGATCAAAAATGAAAACAAAGGATGAGTTATAGCCGACATCTAAAAAAACTTTGCAGCTAACTTTCTTATCACTAGTTTCCATGTCATGTAGAATGGACCTTCACAACCAGCTACATAATTTCTAACATTATTTGGCATGGGTAGATTTTCTTCTCTATGAGAATATAAGGAATACCAAACTAAACTGATTACTAGTAGATTTTAAATAAATGGAAATACTTTACACAAAAGCTTTACTGTCTTCCCTTAATTACTGCTCTCTGCATGTACTGGACTTCATTTCCATAACTCCAAACCAGTATTCTGGCTGCAGAATATGAACAGTGCAATCTCATCACACCACATTACCTCATTGCAGTAGGAAATCAATAGGAAAAGAAATAGTGTATACAATCCTTCAGATTTAAGACAGTTTCCATTTAAATTATCTAGAGCAGGGATGTCAAACTCACAATGACACATGACATATCAACTTTTCCCCCCTTTGCTAAAATGGGGGTGGGCAACATGTGACGCATCCAGCCTGCGGGTCGTGAGTTTGACACCCCTGATCTAGAACATACCCATAGAGGAAGTTCTTAACCATGTATGCAACTGTGATATGTTGATAAAATAGAAATGTTTCAGAATTCCATCTGTTTAGCAAGATGAAAACACAAGTTGAACTGAAAAGAAAAAATGTAAGTATTTAAAATATGAATATCTTTTCAACCACAAAGTCATTTTTCACAAAAATGACTTTGGATTCCTGAATGACATCCCTGAGACTGAATCTGCTCAGACTGAAGGATATACCCAATATCAAGTTCTTGTTCATTTTATTAAAGTGGCACAATGCCTATAACTGGACCATCATTTTTATGTCAAATTCTAAACCGGTTAGATTCTGGGTTGGAAATTAAATAACCAATTGTACGTGGTTGTGCCAATTTGCCTTTTGTATTTCTGATTCCCTATTTTATGCTATAAAAAACATAAAAATCCTTCATGTTATTTCATTCAAACAGAATGAAATGGAAAGCTATCAGATTGTTGCTTCATTTTTGGGAGTAGTTTACATTGCTGCTGTATCTATATATACAATCAGTTTAGACTATTATCTAATATTGAGTCTATTCTTTGTTATTGATTTTTTGCAAGTGTTAATTTGTCCCGAATATTAATTTGGTTTGAATCCATATTTAGCTAAAATTAATTCAAATAATATTTCAAATTGAAATCCTAATGAGGTACATATCACAAAGTAAAAAGTCAAATACAGAACAGGCTACATATTCAGAATAAAATTATGTATTTCAAGTAAAATATTTTCAGAGATTTCAGTCCCCATCCAGAGACAGATAAACAGCATATTTATTTATTTAAGTTACATCAAGCAAAATGAAAGTAAGCCTTACAACCAGGAAAAGCAATGTGGGGTCAGTAATTGAAAAGCAGTAATGACTACTTTAATAAATAATGAAATTATGTTGCTTTCATAGTAGTAAAATTATAGAACAAATATCCTTGGTATTAGATTACACTTACTATTAAGACTCAATGTACTGCAGTCAACAGGATTGAAAAAGTTAATTTGTGAGTAAATTAAATTTCTCCTTGAGGTATGACCTGTAGAATTCACTCTAGAGTTTGGATATTCAAATAATGATGATTACCATTAAAAGAAAATCTTTCCAAATAGCAAGTTTAAAAAATAACAACTATAATGAATCATACACAGCTGAGATAGTTTGAACAATTACATCTCATTCTTCAATATGCGTTGCAATTACATCATTCTCCCAGTTACATAAATACTACCTTTGCAAACCATACTTCTTATCCACTTACAAAATAAGAATATGAAAATAATTACTATATCGGCATAAATAGTAAGTTCTCTAAATAGGATAAAAGACAAAACAACTAGAAAATGAATGGTTGATATTTGGATACAAAATGCAAAACCTTATGGAGGAATAGTGTCCAGTGAAAGGACAATTAACCATTATCGAATCCCTGTATATTTTACTTGAAATCTGAATGATAAAATCTAGCTGTAACGTTACACATGTCTGAAATTGCTTCCCCAGAAAACAAGCTAATGTTCACAGATGTAACTATCATATTCTTGAGGTGCTTAAATATTATATACTAAATTTAAGATGCATTCCCTTCTTCCTTTGTTAGCTCAGCTCCCAGACAAGTTAATGTCTTATTTAGCAGCAGACATATTCCAAGTTTTCTTATGAGGAATATACATCTCTTTCAGAAAAAAAATTATAAGTAGATCATTCTGAAGAGTAGAAAATTATTCTGTCATGATTGAGAAAATATATTATCAGAGAGGATCATGTTTCTCCTTACCTGCCCTATATTTTCAGTAAGGTATTTATCCTTATTCTATTGGGCTGTACTGGCAAATAGAAAGAAAGCAACCCAAATCATCAGAATGCAAAAATTAAAATTAGACACATAATAAATACAAAAAGAAAAATGGACATGTTCAATTATTGGTTAAGAAAAACAAATTATCAAAGATAGGCATATTGGAGAACATACTTTTATTCATATTTTCTTTTAGAATGGAAAAAGTTTCTAATGTGATTTATTTCTATCTCTCACTCACTGAGGATTGGACTGTGCAGTGCTTCAGATCAGATCAGGAACAGGGGTTTTGGAACATGCAGGAATGCAAAGAAAACCTGTCTACAACTTTTTTTTTTCTTGGACTGCATGGCAGCTTTAAAGTGTTACAGATAGATGTATTCATACTTCCATGTATTCCAGAGCACCTCTTCTGCATAAAATCAGAAACAGTCCACAGTCTTTGTTCTTTAGCATCTAGTGAAGCCACCAAAACTTAATATTTATAAAGATGCTGGATTCTATAAAAACCATTGCCGCATATTTATTTTATCAAAAGGGATGATTTATTTTAACTCAAATGAATTTCAAAACAGTGTATGGTAACTATTCATAACTTTCCAAATACCAATAGCCTTCATGCTATAAAGATATTTAGGTCAGAAAAATAAACAGCTCCACTCACAGTTCACCAAGCTACTGTTTCTAGACAAAAACAAAAAGGAGTAAAGTTCTGATGTATTTTGATTTAATCCATTTTGCCTGAGATAACAAAAGTATTTCAAGCAAGTTCCATCATAGGTCCTGTATTAAACAATCCTCTATTAAATTCTGAACATGTTCAGCGAGTTCTGAATTTTAATTTTTTTTACAATTGTTTCAAAACCATTAAGTAGTAAATGTTTAAGAAACTAATTAGGACAGAGGCCATAACTTCATTAGAACACCATTGCTCATGTTTTTTTTTTAAACAAAGCATTAGTGTTACCTATTTGGCTATTAGTAGTAGCAGTTCTATCTACAATATTTAACAAGGTAAGTTGCAGGCAAAATTTTTAGTACAGTTTCAATAGAAACACCCTTTCCTGAAAATACAGCAGTATTTGATGGACTATTTTTTTCTACATCATTTATAAGGAAAACTTCCCATCTCTGAACAGGAACAAAAAAGTATCTACAAACCTTGTAAACAGATCTGCATTATTTATAAACATAAATAATTCAAATTATTAACAGCCAAGAGCAGAAATGAAAATTATAAATTTGGTGATCCTGGGCTCTCCTGCCCAATCCAGCCCTCTCATCAAAGGAATTAAGAACATAAGTTCAGGTAAGACATTCTTATGGGCCATTCTTAAGTACAGCTAATGATCCACAGGACACATAAGCAAGTTACTGTTTATCTGTCAGAGTTCATTATTACTCCCACTTTCCCCTCCCCCAGAAAAGCACCCTGAAGTCTGGCAGAAAGCTTCTTTTTAAAAAAATAAATCTACATTCGTACAATTTTATCTTCTTGTTGAAGTCCGAGACAAGAATACCATCTTGTCCATCGTAGTGAGGGAGAAAGCCCAGTTTCAGTGTGTTTCTTTAAATGCAGCTAGTGTGTTAACATTCAGCATACAATCAGAGTGATGTTTCCAAACTATGCAGTGGGCTCCCTGGGGATGAAGAGGTAGCAGACTTACTCAAGTCTGTCGTAAGATGAATTCCACTATTAACTGCATTGTTATTTTTGTTGGGTGATGGTGGAAGAGGAGTTGAGTTGCGTTTTGTTGGAGCATCATCTTCAGCATCAGTATCATCAATAAGTGGAATATGAGTTTCAGAATCTTCTATTCTAAACTCAGGATGAGTCATAAAATTGTGGATTGAACTTCGGGACTCAGGTTTTTCCAATCCTTCATATAAGGAACTACGAAATGCATTCACCACCCGAATCTGCAAGTATGAAAAGTACAAGTGTTATTGTTTAATAATATTGTCCATAGGGGAATGTTGTTTTATGAGGTTGAATCCACAAATAGGTAAGACGAGTGAACTGAATTTATATAATGCAGTGGAACTTGCAATAAACTGTAAAAAAATAAAAATAAAAATGAAGAGCATTTCAGAACAGCACTGTCAGGCTATAACAGAAATAAATGTAAAAAAATTGGTTCAAATTTGTCAAACTACAAAATTGAAGCTATCTACTTTTATAACTAATGTGAAATGTTGAAAAGTTTAAGTCAGTTGATAAATTGTACTCCATTTTAAAGACAGATGAATATTAGACTTTTACAATATGGAATTATAGACTACTGGCCGGACTTTAAGAATTTTAAGTTTAAAAAAAAAAATGCTGGGAACTGTGGTTAGAGCTATGCAAATTTCAATATAATACAAGCTAGTTCAAGCTTGCTGGATTTAATCTAAATATTTGAGTATATGTCACATAAAATACTTTCATAGAAATATGCTCAAATGACAAAAATATGAGCCGAGTCAGGATTATGCAAACATATTTTAAATACCTTTGAATATATTTTAAGCTTTTTGCTTCAAATATCCCAGTTGCCATTTTTATATACAGTAAGTTCTAGATCATCACTAAAAAATAAATAAATATCTCATCAAATTAAAATTAATGGAATGCACATGCCTAGCTAAACATTTTTATTTATTGGGTTTTTGGTGTTTTTTGAAGTTGATTCTCTTCCTACAGACATTTCATTACCAAGGTAAATAACTGATGATGTCATCTAGTTTTGGTAATGAAACAAAAAGAGATAGCTGTTTTCTGAAACTGGTATTTGCTCAATTAAGACTTCCCATATCCTGCAGATGCCAATACAGTCAATGCTGAAGCTGCTGTAGATATAAACAACTCTAGTTCTTTTTCCAACCTCACTCTATAGCAGGGGTGTCAAACTCAAGGCCCAGGGGCTAGATCCAGCCCATGGCATGCTTTGATCTGGCCCATGGGGCTGCCCTGAAAACAGCAAAGGACTGGCCATGTTGCCTCTACCAGCAAAAACGGAGGTTGAGAGGGCGGCAGGGGGTTGCAAGAGGCCGTTGGAGCTGAAAATGGAGCTTGGGAGCCCGTTTTCTTTGGCAAAGCTCTGAAACCACTACAGGTGCCCCCGACATGAGTGACATTGAGCTACCCATGCCCAGTCTGGCCCCGCCAACTCTTCCCCCCAGGTCAAACACAATCCTGATGCGGCCCTCAATGAAATTGAGTTTGACACCTCTGCTCTATAGCTTCTCCCTGTTCAAAAGAGCTCCAGCCTTTTATGCCCTAAAGCGTGGTTGTAGTGAGGTAATTGAAGTAAATTGTGAGGCATTTCAAATTATTGCTTTCAAAAATTGAGGAACAGTAAGAAAGATGCTTTTTACAAATATTAATGAAAAGATCCTATAAACACAGGACATTTCCATTAATATTCAAGTTGGAATATGTAAGGAATACACCACAATTAATAATGGAGAAAACAAGACTATAAATAAAAGGGAAAAAGGCTTTTACTATCCATAATAAGCAATCCAGAATAGTCCTCATGTTTACAACTTCAATATTATGAAACCCAATGTGTGATCAACCTACATTCAGAATATTTAACTTGAGTCTGATATTATAGCCACTATATTTTGTGTATGTCTTTTTTGGGAAGCAATGTCTATCAAAAGCCCCCATTATAAGCCGGATGGAACAGATCTATTTCATATTTCTGTCTCTATTGTTCTTTTTCACTTGTGCCATGAACGTAACCTCTTTATAGAATGGCATATTTATATGTGTGTGTGTGTGTGTGTGTGTGTGTGTGTGTGTGTCTGTGTGTAATTACAATCTTTAGTTATGGAAGCCCAAGCTTGAAGATGGCAAGTGAGATCTTGCCGAAACGTTGCAAAGACAATCTCAATCTTACACGGGAAAAGACCCAAATGCAACAAAACCAGCATATATATATATGCTGGTTTATATGAAGGTCACTATTTATATGAAGAATACACTATATATATGAAGGTCACTACTCCCTCTTTCTGTATATATATATATATGAAGGTCACTACTCCCTCTTTCTGTCCTTGGCTTATCACAGAAGACCATGCAGGCAGAAAACCATATTCTTATTTTTACTGTTGCCTTTTTATAGTCTCCCTTTATTTATTTATCAGTACAATTACAACACACACACACACACACATATATACATACATACACACACACACACACACACATATGTGTGTGTGTGTGTGTGTGTTGTATTTGTACTGATAAATAAATAAAGGGAGACTAGTATAGATCTATTTCGAGCTAATTATCTCTCATCAGCTAGCCATACCCTTACTGGGATTCGAACCTGGGCTGTATATATCTTAGGCAGGAGTCTTAGCCACTAAGCCACAGGCTCGCCTCCTTATCACAATTTGTAACACAAATACAAACATACATACATACATACATACATACATACATACATACATACATACACACACACACACACACACACACACACACACACACACATATTCCATAACTAAAGATTGTAATTCCACTTAGGCATTACATGATGGAATGATCATCATGTGACATTCTGAATAACATGCCTGTCAGTGAAGACTTTCTTACCTGTAAACATCACCACTAACTATGAGGATGTCTCCAAAAGGCTAATGTCATTTCAATGGCATTGGTGGGAGAGTTGAACAAGGCTTTTATTATCACGCATTACCTTTTTTTTTTTAACATAAAGGCCATTTTAGTCTTAATATTTATAGCACAAAATACAATTTATGTATTTTCACTTTAAATGCTGTTAATTCTGGAAGGAGCTTAGCACATAAAATAGCAATCTTTATGAAAAATATATGTGCTACTTTTGCTGCTGCAAATTAAAGCCCTTTCCCACATGACCTACAAATTATTCTGAAGTTACAGAAATAAACATGAATTAAACATATTTGTCTTGGGCCAGCTTTAAGCATTTCATTAAACAAGTTTGTAGATCTTTTTGTTTACAGACTTCAAGACATATACTCAAATATTTGTAGCTATTACTATAAATATTTTTCAAAAATGTCTCTTCTGTGCGAATATGAAGGTACTATGTACATGTTAAAGGTTTTTACTGTATAGAATTGTTTCAATTGTTCCACTTGAACTGTGATCCTCGAAAAAGGGCGGGGGGGGGGGGTTAGGACTCTCATTTTGAAGGTAAAAATGTGAAAAAATGTTAATGATGAATTTAACGACTGAAGGAAAGAATGAAACGTTAGATGCGTGAATTAGGAAACGTTAATTTCATGCACTTATGAACACACACTCACACCCCACAGTAGTAGAAGCAGAAGTAGTAGTAGTAGTAGTGGTAGAGGAAAACACTACATGTGTAGGGGTAGAAATATTTGTTACATCATGATGCTGGCTGGCGATGGAAGGTTGCCGCCTTAGGGCCCCCTGAATGGAAGTTCCACTCTGGAAAGCATTCACTACATCCATCTGCAAGGAATCAGAGATTGTGACAGCTTGCTCAGCAAGAGAGAGAGAGAACAAGAGAAAGGAGCATCCCATCTACAACACATAAAAAGCAAAGAAAAAAAGGCACTTTTATAGAGCAGGTAAAGAGGCGAGAAGCACATTTGGTGATGAAATAAAGAAGGAATTTGAAGGTTTAAAAAGCTAATACTTTTCCCATATAAAGATTTCAGTCACACATTTTATGACTACAATCCAAACCAATACTAAGAACAATGAGGAAATGTCAAGTCCTCAACCCTATTTCCTACCTTTACAAGACCATACCTGAGTTTGTATCCTGTTTAGACCCCTAAACCATAAGATCTGACCACGCCTTAGCTCTCTTTCAGCATGATCAATTTCTTCCACATCTTCTGCTAACTCTTCTTCAGGAATCTCTTCCTTTTGTGTTCCGTGGCCAGCTTCTTTAAGGAATTTCAACTGACTGGTTGGAATAGTTGATATCAACTATAACAATGGGAAACAAAAAAAAAACATATTTATGAAAACTTTCCCTTATGTTCAAATTCCCTTTTAGAATTAGTGACATATTCAGTTGCCCTTCCTTAAAAGGCTTCAAATAAGAAACAGCTAGCTTAAAGTTTTTGGAGAGGGATTAAACAAATCGTAGCTAGTCAATATTGCAGCATAATACTTCTATGCATTTGGATGCATAATGAAAGATTGTATTACTTGCTTTCTTTTCCATATATAGGTGAAACTCAAAAAATTAGACTATTGTGCAAAAGTTCATTTATTTCAGTAATGCAACTTAAAAGGTGAAACTAATATATGAGATAAGACTCATTACATGCAAAGCAAGATAGTTCAAGCCATGATTTGTCATAATTGTGATGATTATGGCTTACAGCTCATGAAAACCCCAAATCCACCATCTCAGAAAATTAGAATATTACATGCAATCAATAAAACAAGGATTGGACATAGAACAATATCGGACCTCTGAAAAGTATAAGCATGCATATGTACTCAGTACTTGGTTTGGGCCCCTTTTGCAGCAATTAGTGTCTCAATGCAGCGTGGCATGGAAGCTATCAGCCTGTGGCACTGCTGAGGTGTTATGGAAGACCAGGATGCTTCAATAGCGCCCTTCAGCTCTTCTGCATTGTTCGGTCTCATGTCTCTCATCTTCCTCTTGGCAATGCCCCATAGATTCTCTATGGGGTTAAGGTCAGGTGAGTTTGCTGGCCAATCAAGCACAGTAATCCCACGGTCATTGAACCAGGTTTTGGTGCTTTTGGCAGTGTGGGCAGGTGCCAAGTCCTGCTGGAAAATGAAGTCAGCATCCCCATAAAGCTTGTCTGTGGAAGGAAGCATGAAACACTCCAAAATCTCCTGATAGACAGCTGTGTTGACCCTGGACTTAATGAAGCACAGTGGACCAACACCAGCAGATGACATGACCCAAATCAACACAGACTTTGGAAACTTTGGAAACTTCACACTGGACTTCAAGCATCTTGCAAAGTGTGCCTCTCCATTCTTCCTCCATACTCTGGGTCTTTGGTCTCCAAATGAGATGCAAAAGTTGCTCTCATCAAAAAAGAGGACTTTAGACTACTAAGCAACAGACCGGGTCTGTTTTTCTTTAGCCCAGGTAAGATGCTTCTGACATTGTTTGTTGTTCAGGAGCGGCTTGACAAGAGGAATATGACATTTGAAGCCCATGTCCAGGATCCGTCTGTGTGTGGTGGCTTTTGATGCACTGACTCCAGCCTCAGTCCACTCCTTGTGAAAGTCCCCAACACTTTTGAATGGCCTTTTCCTGACAATCCTCTCCAGGCTGCGGTCATCCCTGCTGCTTGTGCACCTTTTTCTTCCACACTTTTCCCTTCCACATAACTTTCTATTAATGTGCTTTGATACAGCACTTTGGGAACATCCAACTTCTTTTGCAATTACCTTTTGAGGCTTTCCCTCCTTATGGAGGGTGTCAATGATGGTTTTCTGCACAACTGTCAGATCAGCAATCTTTCCCATGATTGTGATTCCTACTGAACCAGACTGAGAGACCATTTAAAGGCTCAGGAACCCTTTGCAGATGTTATGGCTTAATTAGCTGATTAAAGTGGGACACTTTGAGCCTAGAATATTGCACCCTTTCACAATATTCTAATTTTCTGAGATTGTGGATTTGGGGTTTTCATGAGCTGTAAGCCATAATCATCACACTTATGACAAATCACAGCTTGAACTATCTTGCTTTGCATGTAATGAGTCTATCTCATATATTAGTTTCACCTTTTAAGTTGCATTACTGAAATAAATGAACACAATATTCTAATTTTTCAGGTTTCACCTGTATTGTTCTGAAATTTCAAAGTTTAAAACAGCAATAGCAGAACAGCATGGGAAAAAATTGATGACAGTGAAAAAAGCCATATACTGAGTAAAATGCATTCTAGAACACAAGCTTTGGTATTTGAGGAACTGAACTACAAAAGTAGTACTACATACCTGGCCCCAAAGAAGTGTTCCCATGCCTAGAAAAATTGACCACAACCAGTGTTCTACTGTAAGCTCAGAGCAACTGAAAGGCTTCCCACCAAACTGTACAATAACTATCTGTTAAGAAAAATAATGATGGTATTAGCTATTTGAAAACAATGAAGGTATTGGCCTTTATGATAGAATTTCAGTAAGTATTTAAAAAGATGGTTAATTCTAGCCATTACACGAACCAATTCATAAGTAGACAGAGGACATATGTCATTGGAATGGCTTGCAATTTTGCTGCCCATTGAAAAAAGATGTTTTCTACTGTATCCTAAACTTCACAAATCCAAGATTATCTTCTATAGCTTCCAATTTTCACTGTGTACTTCCAGATAACATTGACTTTATAAAAACTTATTACTCTTCTCAAATCATATTAACAAATGTATAGACCAGTGATGGCGAACCTATGGCACATGTGCCACAGGTGGCACGCGGAGCCATTTGTCAGGGCACGCGAGGTGCTGCCCTGTCAGCTGGCCAGCGTGCATGCACGTGCTGGCCAGCTGAGTTCACCCTTTTTAAAAGCCATTTTTCGCCCTCGCCAGGCTCCAGAGGCTTTATAAGAGCCTGGGGAGGGCGAAAAGAGCCTCCCCTGCCCTCTGAAAGCCTCCGGATGGTCCCTGAAGCCTTTGGAATGCTTAAAACAACCCTCCGAGCAAACCAGAAGTCACTTCCAGTTTGCTTGGAGGGTCGTTTTGAGCGCTCCGAATGCGTCAGGGAAGCCTCCGGACAGTCCCTGAAGCCTTCGGAGCGCTCAAAACAACCCTCCGAGCAAACCAGAAGTGACTTCCGGTTTGCTCGGAGGATTGTTTTGAGCACTCCGAAGGCTTCAGGGACTGTCTGGAGGCTTCCCTGACGCCTCTGGAGGGTGTCCGGGGTGGCAGGCGAGGCTGTTTTCGCCCTCCCCAAGCTCCTATAAAGCCTCTGGAGCCTGGGGAGGGCGAAAAACGCATGTAAAAATGGGGGAGGTCGTGCCTGTAGTGCGTGCATGCGCACTGGAGGTCGCATATTGCATTATGGGTGCGGCACGCCCGCACATCACCCCCCTGTACTCCCCCCCTTATGGCACGCGAGCTAAAAAAGGTTCGCCATCGCTGGTATAGACATTAGGCCAAAATGATATATAATAATTATAATAATAATTTATAATAATTTGGATTTATTAGCCGCTCCCTTTCCAAGTAGGACTCGGGGCGGCGTACAATGGAGCATAAAACATAGAAGATATATAACAGCACATAAACGTACATAAATACAAAACACACATACACGCATACACGGAGGAGGTAACAAATTTCATCATTTAGACAGTTAAAAATCAGCATTAAAATACCCCAATTGTAAAAACCCAATATGCAATTAAGAATTAATATTTAAAGACAATTTAAAAAACAGTTAGGAGGAATAAGAGAAATTACGATTGAGCCAGGCCAGATAATTGAAAGAGGTGGGTCTTCAGCTGTACACGGAAGGAGCGGAGATCGGAAGTAATCCTGATGTCACGGGGGAGGTCATTCCACAGGGCTGGGCCCATCACAGAGAAGGCTCTGCTCCTGGGTGTCGCCCCCCGGCACTGTTTGGCGGACGGCACCCGGAGAAGTCCCTCTCTGTGTGAGCGAATTGGTCGTAGGGATGTGTGGGGCAGGATGCGATCCTGCATATAACTAGGCCCTGTGCCATGAAGCGCTTTAAAGATCATAATCAAAACCTTGAAACGCACTCGGTAGACCACAGGAAGCCAGTGCAGCTCGCGCAGGAGAGGTGTTACAGGGGAGTATCTAGTCCTCCCCATAATCACCCGCGCGGCCGCGTTCTGGACCAACTGTAGTCTCCGAGTGCATCTCAAGGGAAGCCCCATGTAGAGAGCATTGCAGTAATCCAGGCGAGACGTCACTAGTGCATGGGTGACTGCGCGTAGGGCATCCCGGTCCAATAAGGGGCGCAATTGGCGCATCAGGCGAACCTGATGGAACGCCCCCCTTGCCACGGCTGTTACATGATCATCCATGGACAGCCGGGCATCCAGGAGGACGCCCAAATTGCGCACCTGTTCCATGGGGGCTAGTTGGACGCCCCCGATGGCCAGAGATGGAAGCACCTGGTTGAACCGGGAGGCCGGAAGCCACAGCCACTCCGTCTTGGAAGGGTTGAGTTTTAGTCGGTTGCGATCCATCCAGACCCGTACGGCCTCCAGACACCGGGACATCATTTCGACGGCCTCATTGGGGTGGTTCGGGGTGGAAATGTATCGCTGAGTATCATCAGCATACAGATGATATCCCACCCCAAAACCACGGATGATCTCGCCCAGCGGTTTCATATATGTGTTGAACAGGAGAGGCGAGAGCACCGATCCCTGTGGCACTCCACATGTAAGTGGCCTCCGGGTCGAACTCTGCTCCCCTGCCAACACACGTTGCGTCCGATCAGAGAGGTAGGAGCCAAACCACCGTAAAACGGTGCCCCTGACTCCTAGCCCCTCTAGCCGGTGCAACAGGATACCATGGTCGATGGTATCGAACGCCGCCGAGAGATCTAATAGGACCAGGATAGAGGAACAACCCCTATCTCTGGCCCTCCAGAGATCATCAACCAATGCGACCAAGGCCGTCTCCGTGCTGTGCCCGGGTCGGAAGCCGGACTGGCGCGGGTCTAGATAATCATTTTCCTCCAGGTGACGTGGGAACTGCTGTACCACCACACTCTCTACCACCTTCGCTAAAAAAGGAAGGTTGGAGACTGGACGATAATTGACTAGGTCCGTTGGGTCCAGGGAAGGCTTCTTGAGCAGGGGCCTCACCACCGCCTCTTTCAAGGCGGCCGGTAGAGACCCCTCACCCAGCGAGGCGTTCACCAGGCCAAGGAGCCAGTCGCGCGTAACCTCCCAGGATGCCAGTACAAGCCAGGAGGGACACGGGTCCAATAAACATGTGGTGGGTCGCAGACGTCCACGCAACCTGTCCAAATCCTCGATGGCAACCGAGTCAAACTCCTCCCAAAGCGGTCCCTCAAGACTCGCCACGGGCGTCTCTACTGAACCACTGAAAGGGGCCCATCCCATCCGGATTTGAGCGACTTTGTCCTGTAGATATTTCCCAAACTCCTCTGCTCTGCCCTGTAGTGGGGCTTCCCGTGGTCTCTCAAACAAGAGAGAGCGGGTCACCCGAAACAGGGCGGCAGGGCGGTTATCTGCAGACGCAATAAGAGCGGCACAATGTTGACGTTTGGCCGCTCTTAATGCCACAAGGTACGTCTTCAAATAGGCTCGTGCCTGTGCTCGGTCAAATTCGGAACGGGAGGATCTCCAACGACTCTCTAGGCGTCTCTTGTGGCGTTTCATCACCCTTAGCTCCTCGGTAAACCAAGGTGCCAGGGTGGTTCGTCGCCGCAGGAGAGGCCGCAAAGGCGCCACCCGGTCTAGGACCCCGGTAGTCGCACTATTCCATGCGTCTACCAGGTCCTCCACTCGGGGGCGGGTCAGGTCCACAGGAGGTGGCCCAAGTTCCGTCTGGAACCTATCCGGTTCCATCAGGCGCTTGGGGCGGAACCATCTAATACCTTCCAGTTCCGCCTCCTCGCGGCGGGGGGTAGCACCAGGGAAGTCCAGCCGGAGAAGTGAGTGATCCGACCATGACAGGGGAATAATGTCTAGATCCCCTATTCCCAGATCACTCGTCCACTGGCCAGAGACGAAAACAAGGTCCAGGGTGTGGCCTCCCTCGTGAGTAGGGCCCTGAATTAACTGGGTCAGGTCCATGGCTGTCATGGAAGCCATGAACTCCCGAACCCCCTCAGACGCTTCTCCCATCGACGGCAGATTAAAATCCCCCATCACTAAAAGTTTGGGGGTCTCAACCGCCACCGATGAGATCAGCTCAAGGAGTTCGGGCAGGGCCGCTGAAGTATAGCGAGGAGCCAGGTATACTATCAGCAGGCCCAACTGCCTCCCTGGGCCCCATCTCACGACGAGGGACTCACACCCGGATGTCTGCGGCACGGTGAACTCTCTCGGCTCTAAGTCTTCCCGGATAATCACTGCTACCCCGCCGCCCCTTCCCTGGGCCCGAGGCTGGTGAAATGCTCGATAACCTGGCGGGCACATTTCCACAAGGGGTAGACCTCCCTCGTGGCCCAACCAGGTCTCGGTTATTCCGGCGAGGTCTGGCTCCCCCTCCAAAATTAGATCGTGGATGAGGGGGGCCTTATTAACAACGGACCTCGCGTTGCATAACAGCAGTCTCAGGCCTTGGGTCTGTAGATCCTGACCACCTAGTATGCAGGGGTTGGTACAAACGACCGGGAATGACCAAAAACCCCGGTCTCCCAACCGACTACGCGCTCTTAAACTGTCCTCGCACCTGCCCCTCCCCACGACCGTTGGTATTAAGGAGCCCTGCACAGGAATGCTATCTTCCCTCTCCTCCCCCACTCCGCTCCCTCCTCTTTCGACCACACCTAGGTGCCTGGCTCTTCCATCCCTCCTAACCGGTTCCCCCCCCCATCCCTACAACCCCTCCCCCCCCCATCCTTATAACCCCTTACAACTTTTAAAAAACATTTAATTAAAAAACCCCTTAACGTGCGCTTCCTCCACCTCTCTGGGTTAATGAACCCGTCCTCAAGGTGGGCCCTTGAAAGGGCAGGAGGCCATAGCTGCGAGAGGGGGGAATCTCGTAGCTGTAGTAGGTCTAGCCTCGTATATAACATGATTAGACAGGGCCAAGTTCGTCAAGTGGGAGCTGTAGATGTATCAGTGGCCACAGTTCCCACTAAGGGGATGGTCTTGGCAAGAAGATAGTCCAGGCAGGGGGATAGGCTGATGGAAATAGTCCATATCTGGATGGAAATGCTGGCTGATGGAAGTATGATAAAGTAGCCAGCTGATGGATAAAAATTGCAGCTAAGAGGTAGTTTGCAATGGATGGTAGATCATAATAGATGGTAGGGCAGATAGCCCGTAGTAAGTAGATGGTAAATGCGTGAGTGGGGGGGAGGTAGTAGTGAGCTCAGCAAAACACCGGGTCTGACCTTCTGCGTGGGCCTCTGATGTTCCAGGCCTCCGATTCCATGGCCTGCCCTAGATGAAAAGAATCCTCTGTCCATTTGGCAACCCAGGTGTTGTTATTGGGCCCGGGAGGGCTGCATCGGCCTCCCTGCGGCCTCCCTGCAGCCCTTCCCTCGTTCTTTCAACTCTCTGCTTCCTCCGGCGCCTCAGGCCTGACCCTCCTTCCTTCTTCCCTTCGGCGCCTTGGGTCTCTCGGGCCTCCCTCGGGCCTTACATTCCTACACACAATCACCGGCCAAATTCGAGCTCAGCGATCCATAGTTCGTAATAGTTCGTAGTTTGGGCCGCTCGGCTCTCCAGGGTTGCCACCATCACTCTCATGTCACAGGCCAAAAACCGCCCAGTCGCACAGTCACGCAATCACGCAGACCGCCCAGACCACCGCCGCTGTCCTCCACCGCTGTCCTCCACCTCCTCCAGCCTTCTCGCCCCCCTCCAATCCAATCTTTACCGCTCCGCTGCTCCGCTGGCTCTGGCGCCCCGTTGTTCTGCTGCCGCTCTGCCGCCCTGACTCCGATTCTGAGAGCGCCGGCCGCCATGCTGGTTTAAAACGCCAGCTGCCACGCCGCACCAACTGGCACGCTATCTTCCTCCTGTCTGGCTGCCCGGCCGACCCGACAGGCCAGCTTGGGGCCAGGCAGGTGCCAGGATGTTTAGTGCCAAAAATCCCCGACCCTCAGGGTGGAAATGAGGGTCGGCAGCATCCCGCCCGTCAGGAAGCCCTCCGCATTTAGCGGAGCTCAGAGGCAGTCCTCCATTCCCTCCGGAAGCTCCTCCTCCTTTTTATACATCTGTGTTCCTTCCATTATTTTACGTTTCTAGCATACACAACTGATGGTCTACTTCTAAACATTTGCTGCTTGCCCTTCAGAACATATAAACTTTTTAGTTTTTATTTAAGAAGAATATTTCGTCCTACACCAGAACTTCCAGGGTTATTTATCTCTGGGGTAAAAGGTTTCACAAGTGGGCTCCATCACCGAGATAAACACCCTCTTTTCCTTGGATTGAAGGAAAACCTGAAGGAAGTCTTTCAAAAATAATTATAATGCATAGCTATGTTATAAATAACCCTATGTTGTGTTTCAAGATAAATTATTAACACTTTTGATTCTTATAATACCAAATTATAGCAATAGTCATATATATTTCTTCATAGTGCTTTACCACTCTCTAAGTGGTTTACAAAGTCAGCATATTGCCCCCAACTATCTGGGTCCTCATTTTACCAACCTTGGAAGGATGGAAGACTGAGTCAACCTTGATCCAATCAAATTTGAACTCCTGGCAGTGGACAGAGTTAGCCTGCAATACTGCATTCAAACCACTGCACCATGACGGCTCTTGTTATGTGAACACATTCTAATTCTCAAGCTTGCCATAATAAGCCAAAATGAGCGGGATATGAACATATGCATCTTTAACAGTAACACAAACATATTTCTGTAAGCATACTATCAATGCTAAAACCACATTGGCAAATATCAAATTATCCTCTAATGCGATACACATAGATATGTTTTATATTTAAAGAAATTCTGAACTTATCAAGGGGTGTCCTATCCTAATATTAATTATACATACAGCAACCATTGGCCTCCAAATTCTGCATGACTTTTATTTTAAAAAATCTACCCACCTGTACAATAAATGTTCCAAGAACTATAGTACAGAATATAGCATTATTGAAAATTCCTTCAAATACATTCCTTTCACCATGAATTTTTCGGGCATTTATTTCATTAAATAGCTGCATCATCACAAATGTATTAAACACAATTGTGTAGTGCTCCGAAGGAGGAGCATGAAGAGGTGCATTTCTTCCACTGTCAATATCAAAGATTTTTTCACCTGTAAACAAGAGATAAATATTCTCAAAATGCCACTCAAATTCATGTTTTTTCTAAACATTGCTTTAGTCTTCTGTTAACATGTCTTTCTCCTTTAACATTCTATTAACGTATCAATGTCCCTTAGCATTCCTTTAAATATTGAATAAATGCTCACAATAAAGCAAGCAGAGTTCAGAAGGTATACCAGAGGTTTAAATTATAATATTCTTACCAGCAAACAACAGTGTGAAGACAACCACAAGCTGATAGAAAGCATGACCCAGAATATTCTTCATCATGGTCCGTGAGATGAGAGGTTTGTTTCTACCATAAGGTTTTCTCAGCAAAAGTGCTTCTGTGGGGGGTTCTGTTGCCAAAGCAAGTGAAGCTAGGGTATCCATTATGAGGTTTACCCATAACATCTGAACAGCTTTAAGTGGAGAGTCCTGTAAAATCAACATGTTTTCTAATATAATCACAAATATCCTAAGAAATTAAATTATCTAACATTTAATATTTCCAATCAGGGTTTATTATTGTACTTTAAACTGTGATGCAGTGATTAAGAAGTTAAGCTAAAACTAGAAAAATCCATCCAGTTTCTAGTTCCACATTAGCCATGGATACTCATTGTGTTACTTTGGGCAGTTACTCTTTTTCAATCTAGCTCTCTTACAGGAACATTGTTATGGGATAAGGAGATTTGAGAGCCTGATGAACTCCTGGAGAAAGGTGAGACATAAATCTACCAAATAAGAAATCACTCTCAAAATTAACCGCATTGATTCAATCTGTTTTAATCCCATTACATGCAAATGAATACATAATACTTACTTGTGTAATACATGCTCCCGTGAAAGCAACAATTACAGCTACTACATTAACAGTAAGCTGGAACTGAAGGAATTTGGAGATACTATCATACACATTTCGCCCCCACATAACTGCTTTAACAATGCTTGAGAAGTTGTCATCTGTAAGAATAATATCAGAAGCTTCTTTAGCTACATCAGTTCCAGCAATACCCTGAAAGAAAAACAAACAAAACAAAATTACATATGATCCTTGAATATTATGACAGCCCAAATTATATACTACTTACTTTTATACCCCCATCTGTTATTAGTCACAAAAATAAGGAAGAATAGAGGTATGTCATTCTTCCTGCTGTCTGCCAAGCATGGAGGAGAAGACTTTCTTTAAGACCTGCCATTTATCCAAAGGAACAGAGTAGGGGCAGGTTCCTTCCTATTTGTTCTTCCAATCTATTCATTTGCTACCATACAATTCCTTGTGAATTATAAATTGCCATGGAAGTAATTACATGGTGTAATTAAACAATTCTTGAAAACTCTGGATTAGAGCTAATAATTTTGTTCCTTCTTTAGTATACTTTTAAAATCTTGAATAGTGGAAAAACTACCCATTAGCATGAAATTTAAGGAAGCTCAGAATTATTTTGTCATACTCACTTTTTAAAAGTAGATATTATAATATCAATATTTATGCAAAAAGATCAACTGCCGTGGAAGCTATTATGAAAAATCTTATCGATGATTCTATCGTATAAACTGAATTCAGTGGTGCTTAGCTAAATATATCTATGTACATAACTGCAATACTACACTATTGTAGAATTTTTGAAAATATTGAATTTCTTTCTACAGGTAGTTCTCAGTTTACAACCACAATTGAACCCAAAATTTCCACTGCTAAGCAAGGCAGTTGTTAAATGAGTTGCACCTTATTTTAAGACCTTTTTTTGCCAGAGTTTTTAAATGAATCTTTGCAGTTAAGTGAATTATGTGGTCATGAAGTGAACCTGGCTTCCCCCATTGACTCTGCTTGTTGGAAGCCTGCTGGGAAATGATGATCACATGACTCTGGGACAGTGCAATTGTCATAAAACACATGCCAGTTGCCAAGCAATTAAATTGGTCATTAAGTCGAGGACTACCTGAAATGGAAGGGAATTAAAAACGATGTGCCATTTTTCAGCTGTAATAATTTTATAGTAGTAATGAGAATTACATAAAGATTTATCTGCCTTGGTTAACATTTTGCACATTTCATGCTTAAATGAAAAAGTAAAAAAATGGCCATTATGTTAAGTAGCTTTGACTTCTAATTCAAGATAACCCTCAAAGCCAGTAGATGGCACAGGAGAATAGCTTCTGAGAATTTAATTTATACTAATTAAATTCCTCATAGTCTAGGTCAGTGGTGGGCAACCTTTTTTTTCAACTGAGCCAAATCTCGCCAAAACCATGATTGAAATTTACTTTGAGAGCCACATTTTTAAAACCGAAAATACATAGGATGGTACACTGTTTTTAGTTTCAATAAGTTTTTATTGAGAATATTCTGCATGCAAGTATCCACATAGGTCGGGAGGATACAAATAACACAACTAATAAAACAAAAACTTTAGAACGATATTATTTATCGATAATGTTAAATTCTGTAAAATTTGCCTTACAATGTAGAGAAAATTACATCCTGACATTGACTGACAAAGTCACAACCACTAATGTGAACATTGGCCTTGCATTTCCTTGGATAGTTTGAGTAAGTCAGGTTTGTATGTTGTTGTTTTTAATTTCATCTCTCTCCCACTTTCTTTCTTTTTTTCTTTTTCTTTCTCTCTCTCTCTCTGGCTCTTTGTCTCTCTCTCCCTCCCTCCCCCATCTCTGTCACTCTGTGTGTGTGTGTGTGTCTGTCTGTCTCTCACTCACTCTGTGTGTGTGTGTGTCTGTCTCTGTCTCTCCCTCTGTCTCTCTCCCCTCCCTTCCTCTCTCTCTTATTTATTTATTTATTTATTTATTTATTTATTTATTTATTTATTTATTTATTTATTTATTTATTTATTTATTTATTATTCATATTTATAGACCGCCCCCTCTCCCGAAAGGGACTCGGGGCGGTGTACAGTCACTAAAATGCGTTATAAAATACATACATAAAACAGTTAAATAATTAAATACGTAGGTGGAGGAGGTTGCAAGACTGTATATAGAATAATAAATATAATACATTAAAAACTCTAATAACCCAAGAGTTAAAATATTACCCAAAATTACCCATTAAAATATATCCATCGGGAGGTAAAAACTAAGAATGTGCCAGGCCAGCTAATCGAAACAGGTGAGTCTGTTTCTGTCACTCTGTGTATGTGGGTGTGTCTGTCTCTCACTCATTCACTTAATCACTCACTCTGTGTGTGTCTCTCTGTCTGTCTATCTTTCTCTCCCTCCCTCCCCCTCTCTGTCTCTCTCTGTCTCTGTGTGTGTGTGTCTATCTGTCTGTCAGTCTCTCTCTGATTCCCTCCCTCACTCCCTCTCTCTGTTCCTCTGTCTGTCTTTCTCACTCTCTCTCTCACACACACATACACACACACTGTGGTCACCTTGTTGAGTGTTCCAATCACATTTGAAACACTCAACAACTGGCCTGCATTTATGGTATTTTGCAGCATTCTGCAGTCATAGGACCAAAATTGGTTGTCACTCGCCCGGGCTTTTGCAGAAGCTTCCCTCCGAAGCCCGAGAGGAGGGAGGGGAGCGGGCACCCGGCACACAGAAGAGCCGCATTAAAGGGTGTAAAGAGCCGCATGTGGCTCCCGAGCCGCGGGTTGCCCACCACTGGTCTAGGTCAAGCAGGCAGTGTGCAGTATGTTTTAGATTCAAGGTGTGGTTCCTTAAAACTTTGACAAATCATTTGAGAAACAGATGATATTTAACTATTCAGAACAGGACATTTGTTACTGATATCATATGCAATAATACAAGCTTGCCTGTTTTCCTCAGTGTCTCAATTAAATGAAAATATGTTATACAAAATTTGCATGACAATGATACGGGAAGTACCTGCAACTTAAACGCTCACAGGTATACCAGACTATCTGATTTCTACTCCTTAGAAAAAACATAGTTACCCAATTCCACATTATTAAAAAGGTGTTGGCAACCAGTTCTGGTCGCCACGATGTATAAAAGATGTGGAGACTCTAGAAAGAGTGCAGAGAAGAGCAACAAAGATGATTAGGGGACTGGAGACTAAAACATATGAAGAACGGTTGCAGGAACTGGGTATGTCTAGCTTAAGAGAAAGAAGGACTAGGGGAGACATGATAGCAGTGTTCCAATATCTCAGGGGTTGCCACAAAGAAGAGGGAGTCAAACTATTCTCCAAGGCACCTGAGGGTAGAACAAGAAGCAATGGGTGGAAACTAATCAAGGAGAGAAGCAACTTAGAACTGAGGAGAAACTTCCTGACAGTTAGAACAATTAATCAGTGGAACAGCTTGCCTCCAGAAGTTGTGAATGCCCCAACACTGGAAATATTTAAGAAGATGTTGGATAGCCATCTGTCTGAAACGGTATAGGGTTTCCTGCCTAGGCAGGGGGTTGGACTAGAAGACCTCCAAGGTCCTTTCCAACTCTACTATTGTATTGTATTGTATTGTATTGTATCATTTGATTGTTTACTATCCTGCTAAATAATATAACTGACACCAAATTCTAATAAATAAAGGACCACATTTATCTTAGATGCCTGTTATTACAAAAAGCAAAGGAAAATAGAAGAATATTGATCTTAGAATTATGTACTCAATGAGTTTAAAGTTAACATGGAACACATTACAAACTTTACAATGGTTATCTTTGTGAAAGTATTTCCAGTTTTAAGTTGATCATGGGATTCCCTCCCCAGTCATTTAGTATCATTCTCAGAAATATTCCAAGAATTGTACCTATTTCAACTAATAACTTAACAGAATACATATATCATCTAACATTTTTCTACATTCTTCACATTAAAAATTATATATACTTTTAGATTTACTCAAGAAAAATTAAAAACATATTTTGTTATATTTAGTTTCTCTCCAAACAGACAGAGTTAAGTTGTGGAACTCAACTGCTGTTTAAATTTACATATAAGGATATTGACATCAAATTTGGACCTCATCATTAATTGTGCAATTATCCCAAGGTAATCTTAGCAGAGAAGGATAATGAACACAGGAAGCTACAATCCTGCTTTGCCCACTGCTATATGTGAGTTATTTTGTTCAGTCTTCAATATAATGTTAACATCATAATACAGACATTTCAGTTTATAAAAGCACTTATTAGTAACAATTATAATATTTGTTAAACTCCTTACCATAGCAAAGCCAACATCTGCTTTTTTTAACGCTGGTCCATCATTGGTTCCATCACCAGTCACTGCTACAACCTGCCTTTGTTCTGACACTGTGCTATCGATTATTCCTAAAAACAACAAGTATTTGTTACAACAGTACATATTTATATTGTTACAATAGTACATATTTATACCGTTGAACATTACAAATTTCAGTAATTTATTCATTCATTTACTGAAACTGAGTAAAAGTCTATCTAAATCCAATATTTATACTGCATAGTAAGATATAGTCATCTATTTCTCAAGAGCGTTTCCAGCTATTGAAGAACCGATTGACCAAAAAGCTGTCTGTTAGAAAATGCATTTACCTTTCACCAGTGTATGTTTGTCAGTGGGAGAAGACCTTGCAAGTACCCGAAGTTTTGGCCAAATTTTGTCTATTCGCTCCTGTTCTATCTGTAAAGATAGCTTAGATTAGTTTCATAACTAAGTTTTCATAAGTCAAAAAAAGAATATTAACCATACCCACCTCTCCTTTCTCATTACGTATCCGTCTGTTGAATTCCTTGCCTTCCAGGCATAAGAAGTCTTCGCCAGGGTGCAAAATACCACATTTTAATGCAATAGCACGAGCAGTGTTAATATTGTCACCAGTAACCATACGGACAGTTATACCAGCACGCTGGCATTTTTTAATTGCATCCGGTACCTAAGGAGAGGGAAAAGCTAATTATGTAGTAATTTCTCAGCAATGATTAATTTAAAAAGAGTTAACCTGCTTTTGGCTAAAATACTAAGGTTTAATTCCATGTATGTGTCAATAATTTTATGTTATTTAAGTTTCAATGCTGATATACTTTACATATATTTCATCATGTGCCATGAAATTATTTTCAGTTCCTAGTGACCACGTAGGTTTCGTCTATGATCATGCATCCCTAACTTCTTCTTTCAAGTCCTAAAGATATACATTAACTGTGATGCGTGACTATAATGTTCCTAAGGTCACACTTTGGCAATTGGTATCCTCCCAATGTTTGGGAATTAAGCTCCCATCAATCCCTGAAGTAAGTAATCTGGAAATTGCCATTTAACATCTTAGAAGGGCACTAATACAACTCCTGGTACATATGAGACAGTCAGCTCATCGACTACGTTATTCAGTGCAAGATTTTATGCTTACTCTAAGCTGATTTAGTAAGAGGTTATAGCAAAATAAAAAGACTGGAAGATGTTACTGTTTAATTGATGCACAAAGAATTTGTGGCAAAACCTAGTTCTTAGGCAACAGATGTAAAAAAATAAAACCATACCAATCACATCATATAGCACAAAACATATTATAACATCTGCATTTTGAAGAAATGGCTTCAGAATTATTCTAATGAGTAAGAACCTATTTCTGTGACATTTAAGCAATTTTAAATTAAATATATATGCCTATTAAGGTTGAATATTATTCAATCACTACTCTTAAATAAAGAACAAAGGAAATGTGGGAGTTCATCTACTTTCCAAAAACAGTACTAAGAATATCTATTACTCATTTCCAGAAAGGCTTGGAAGATAAGTTTAAATCAATGGTTATTAAATCGTCAAACGACGATGAATGACATTTTGCCCTACCTCAGGTCTCACAGGATCTTCAATGCCTACAACAGCAATGCATGTAAGACCAGTGACAATATCATTTTCATTATCCCATTCTGGTTCAGGTTCGCCAGCTGGGAAGTCTCGGAATGCTAGACATATTGTTCTGAGTCCCTCTGATGCCATAGGTTCTATAACAGTCTTTACAATATCATCACGGTCTCTTGGTCTGAATACTTTTGGTTCACCATTAGCGCTTAGTATCTTGAAACACCTACAAAAAAAATACAACCCATTTCAAGGTTCTGAATGTCAATGAAATCTCTTCCAACTCAAAAAGTTCACTCTCAATACCTAATAAGTTTTTTTTAAAATGCTTTTAATTTATGGAAATTTTGTTTAACTCCACTGAACAATGTGTGAAAAATGTGTACCAGGGTTTAGTGATGAAGAGAAATTGGAAGAATGTTAGGAAAAAATATGAAAAGGATAAAATGCAATTTGTTCACTATGAATTCATAATGTACTTAACATGGTTTGGGATGAACTTAGAAGATTCCTAAGTAGGAATATTTTGATGCATAGTCTAAAGGTTAAAAACATTAAGACATAAGAGCCAGTTTGTTGTAGCAGTTAAAGCATCAATATAGCAACTGGGAGATTGTGAGTTCTAGTCCCACCTGAAGCACAAAGCCAAACTGGGTGACTGTGAGCCATTTACACTCTCTTAGCCTTAGGAAGGAGGCAATCTAGCCAAGAAAAGGTCCAGGCGGTCACCAAGAGTCAAAATTGACTATGGTAGATAGTATAAAAAATTGTAAGTATAAAACATCCTTTTTCAAACAAGAGGAGCTACACTAATTGCACTATTTGACAAATGTTTTTTTTTTAATAAAAAAATAATAAGCTTTCAAAATGTATTTTCTCTCTGTGCAGTATATTCGCAGCTATAACTAACTACAAGATTCTATAAATAAGGCACAATAAGGAAACTGTTCAAGAGCTAAACTGGTAAATGCTTCCCAGAAAATACCATTATTTTTAAGCAGTAATTCCAGTAACTAATAAAATTCATAGTACTAGCAGAAATTAAAAGAAATAAATAACATTCCAACTCTTTTTTTAAATCTAATCTAGTCCTACTCAACTGTACAATCATCAATCTAGTTTTGCATTTAAAAATCATGAAGGAGAATATATTCAGCTTGGCTATATTAATTCAAATAATAATGTAAAGAAATGGAAATGTTTTTTTTTATTATTGAATTTATTTGTTGCCCATCTCGCTCTGGGGCTACTCTGGGCGGCTCTCAACCATAAGAAAATGAAGAAATGAAAAGGAGGTTTAAACAAAGCAAAATTAAAATGGAACAATAAAATAATCAAAAAAAGAAAGAAAACAAAGCACATACATCAATATGATTAGCAAAAAAAAAAAAAAAAAGATGGAAGAATGGGCAGTATGGGTGGTGGTTGAGTCTGCTTTTAATCCAGTAGCCACTTCCAGAGGTGAACTTCCCCATTGGGTCTCCAGGTCAACTTGCAGGGTCAGATCTTTGGACTCTTACAGAATGAGAGGAGATTGGGGACAGATCTTATCCTGGAGGGCAGGGTGTTCCAAAGGGCAGGTGCTGCGGCAGAGAAGGCTCTTCTTCTGGAACCTGGCAGGCAGAGTTCTTTGACTGAAAGAATCTGCAGTAGGCTCTCTCTACCAGCATGAGTAGGATGGGAAAGACTTAGTGGGACAATGTGGTTCATCAGGTAGCCTGGACTTAATGCCATTAAGGGCTTTAAAGGTCATAACTAACTGCATTTGGAAACAGACCGGTAGCCAATATAGTTCACCGGGCAGCAGTATAATATGAGCCATACTAGGGCTCCAAAAATTGGTCTCACTGCCACATTTTGCACCAACAGAAGCTTCCGAATGGATTTCAAGGATAGCCCCATGTAGAGTACATTGAATTAGTTCAGACGAGAGATGACCAGGGCTTGAGTAGCTGAGTACAGAGTGAAGATCCAGGATAGGTTACAGCTGGTGCACAAACCGGAGTTGGCAAAAGTTCTCTTAATCACACCTCACTACCTTTTTCAGCAGGAGACATGAGTCAAGAAGAACCTCCAAATTGTGAACTGGTTCTGAACAGAGAAATGCAACCCCATCAAGAACCAGAGATGACAAAGTGCAGTATCCTGAGGGTCTGTGCACTCAAACCCATTCAGTGTTGCCAGTGTACCAAAGTCCATTGTCTCCTATCAAGGATCCCACAACCTCCAGGCATCACGAGAGGACAGAGACAACATCAGTTGGGTTACCACATGTAGAAATGTAGAGTTGAGTATCATTAGTATATTGATAGTATCTCAACTCATGGTGATGGATGCTCTCACTCAGTGGCTTCATGTAGATGTTAAATACAAGAGTAGAGAGTACCGAGCCTTTCATCAACACCGATTTTTCATCAACACCTAGGATTTTTATCAACACCGATTTTTCAATCCCTATCAACACTGAGTGATCTTAGAGAAAGGAGCTGAACCAGTTTAATACTGTGCCAGCAAGCCTTAACATGAAACTGGCCCAAAAGGGTACCATGGCTGATGGTTTTGAAGGCCGCTGAGAGGTCAAGAAGGGCAAGAATGGTTGCACTACCTCCTTTTTGCTTTCACCAGAGATAGTCTATAAGTATGACCAAGACTGTCTTTGTCCTATAGCCAGGCCTGAATCCAGACTGAAAGGGATCCAGGAAATCTATTTCACCCAGGATTGTCTGGAGCTGCCAAATGTCCACCTTTTCTACTACTTTCTCTAAAAAGAAGATGAGAAACTGGACAAAAATTGTCCAGGCAGGTGGGATTGACTGATGGTTTCTTAAGGAGAGGACAAACAGAGCCTTCTTAAAAGGTCCTGGGAATATCCCCCTTTTCAGGAATGGCCAAGGAAGGCTTAATTGTTTCTAAAATTAAGGACCTTTGTTAAAAGATAGTTTATAAATTAATCTAATACCACATCATGTCAAACAAAAGCGTTCAATTGCTAATACAGATTAAAAACACTCTTATATCCACTTTGAAGGCTGCTTGTTCAACATTATCAGCAAAGCAAATATTCTAAATAGAATATATTCTAGTTTGAAAGGCTACTGAGAAGTTACAAATACAGTGTTCAAATACCAGCAAATACCTTTTCACATATTTAATCAAATGTCTATAATAGAGTTATTTAAGTGCCAGAGAATACCATTTCAAAAATACAAAGAATTTCCAAATAGAAAATATAACTTGCTTTTTAAGTACTATCTCTGAAGCACCCTTGCTGAAGATCCGGAAACTGCCATCTGAGTTCTTTAACACAGTACTCATGGATTTTCTAACAGAGTTGAAGGTGTAGACTTTATAGAGTGCCTCTTCTGGTATTTCATTTCTAACTTCCTGGTAATCTCGTTTCAAATCCAGAAGGAATCCCAGCAAGGCACATTCAGTTTTATTACCAACATGGCGAGGAAGGCCGCCTTCCTTTTCAGGAGGCTGAAAGAAAAAGCAATCTTTTTGACTAGGAATTTGCTTCAAGAAAAAAAAGCCACAATAATTTAGGATTTAACCTTTTGGAAATAGTTTATGAATTCTATGATTAAATTTAACACCTTACATGTAGCTTCAATGAAAGCCCATTTCTCAAGAAACACACTACAGAAACTAAAATGGAGTATATTTTGCAGAATATTAAAAGGTTAGTGGAATAATTGTAATTTGCCTTCAAGATTTAGTTACCTTTGGAGACTCAGATAAATTAATTAAGAAAAACTATTTGACATTTTTGTCCACGTGCAATATTAAATGTGTATTTTAATCTCCAATAAGGAATTGCTAGAGATAACTTCTCAATAAGCCACACACCCTTCTCCTCCATACACATACACCTACTATTATTTCAGGTTTTTATATCCCAGTTTTCCTCATGAGAAGTCTTTTTAATTAGATCAAATTACATAACTGTTAGAAGCTATTGCGATCTAAAAACATAATCATATATTACCACAAATGTTGTTTTGTAGTTGTGGAAATGTACATAAATTGACATATAGCAAGTAAGATTCAATTTCACTAACCATGCTCATGGGTTCTCAATAAAATTGTTTTTGCTGCCTATCTCGGTATTGCAAAATAGGATGGGGGCTGCAGCAGAAAATTTGCCAGCTGCCAAACATGGATTATATTTGGTTTGGTGAGTTATTTAAAGCATTTCTCTGTATATGGTCTTGTAATATGAATCTTGTTAATCTATCTCTATAACAGGGGTTTTCATTTTTTCTCCACATTCTAGAACAGGGGTTTCAAACTCGCAGCCTGCAGGCTGGATACGTCATATGCTGGCTACCTCCACCCCTCTTTTAGTGAAGGAGAAAAAAGTTGCAATACGTCACGTGATGACATGACAGCGCGAGTTTGACACCCCTGTTCTAGAACATCTTAAAATCATCTGAAAAATTGCCTTCAAACATTTCTGAGAACAGTACTGAGGTGGGATCAGATGGCTGTGTATGTTCAAGTTTGTTTTCCCCTTAGTCCCTTGCAGAAGATTATGGGGAAAATAAACTGTCTGAAGGGACTCACCCTTACTTCGTGTTTTCTTGTTTTAGCTCCACAGACATCTAGGGATTTGCAGAACCCAGTTTTTGGGGAAAAATACCCCTACCTATGCTAAGAATATGTTATATGCATTTGTTTGCATCTTTTAATAGAAGGTCTAGTGCAGTGGTCGGCAAGCCGCGGCTCGCGAGCCACATGCGGCTCTTTACACACTTTAATGCGGCTCTTCTGTGTGCCGGGCGCCGGCTCCCCTCCCTCCTCTCGGGCGGCTGCCCCAAAAGTCAGGACTCTGCAGCTAGCCTCTGTCAGTGCACGCCCTGTGCACTGTTCCCTCTAAGGTGCGCGCCTGCGCGGCCGCGCACATGCCTAGAGTACGACGCGCACTAATTTCTAACTGCAGCGCAGCGCCAGCATTGCGTATTTGGTGTGGACACGCAGTCTCCAGCCAGCTCCAGCTAAACGCAGTTCATTGCCGCCTGACTTGTGACTTCAGGATTCTCCTTAATCAGTGAGTAGGTCAAAAATAAAAAAGGGAAAGCGGCACTTCAAAACAAGCGCCCCTTTCCCTTTTTTCTTTTCGACCCACAATGATTAGGGAGGATCCTGAAGTCGGGCGGGGCTGAGAAGCGAGGAGGCAGAAAAAGAAACGGAGGCCAAGGAGCTTCCCCCACACCCCCTCCCAGCAAAAATCTAACTGGGGAGCCGGGCGGGCAGTAGCAAATTAGCCGATCACGCCGCGTGATCGGTTAATTTGCTACTGCCCACGTGGCGTGATCGGCTAATTTGCTACTGCCCGCCTGGCTCCCCGGTTAGATTTTTGCTGGGAGGGGGCGGGGGGGAAGCTCCTTGGCCTCCGTTTCTTTTTCTGCCTCCTCGCTTCTCAGCCCCGCCCAACTTCAGGATCCTCCCTAATCATTGTGGGTTGAAAAGAAAAAAGGGAAAGGGGCGCTTAAAGTTTCAAAATATTGGAGCAAAATATCGCTTCAGAGGCAACAGTTCTCATGAGGAATTAGCCCTGGAGTTTCATTGCCCCACCCAGTCAAACCTCGCTTTCCGTGTATGCCGCGTGATCAGCTAATTTGCTACTGCCCGCCGATTCCCTGATAATAATAATAATAATAATATTTAATGCTTCTAGACCGCCCCCTCTCCCGAAAGGGACTCGGGGCGGTGTACAGTTCATACAAAATATAACAAGATACAATAAAATTAAATATGTACAGTTGACAGTTGACATGGAGGAGGTTAAAATGCCGTTAAAAGAACTGTACAAAGCAGATATAAAATAAATTCAAACCCCTAAAAACAAATACAGTAATTAAAAAACCCCTAAAATAACCAGATATAATACGTTTGCCAGGAGGGACAGTTGAATTATGCCAGGCCTGCTAATCGGAACAGGTGAGTCTTCAGTTTTTGCCGGAAGGAGCGGAGGTCAGAAGTGGTTCTAATGTCGGGGGGAGGTCATTCCAGAGGGTTGGGCCCATCACATAGAAGGCCCTACTCCTCGGTGTCGCCCGCCGGCATTGTCCAGTGGACGGCACCAGGAGAAGCCCCTCCCTGTGTGAGCGTATTGGCCACAGGGATGTATGTGGGAGGATGCGATCCCGCAAGTAACTAGGTCCCGTGCCATGGAGCGCTTTAAAGATGGTAATCAGCACCTTGAAACGCACCTGGAAAACCACAGGTAGCCAGTGCAGCTCGCGCAGGAGAGGTGTTACGTGGGAGTACCTCGTACTCCCCATCACAGCCCGCGCGGCTGCATTCTGAACTAACTGCAGTCTCCGGGCGCGTCCCAAGGGCAGCTCCATGTAGAGAGCGTTGCAGTAATCCAGGCGGGACGTCACCAGCGCATGAGTGACCGTGCGTAGGGCATCCCGGTCCAGTAGGGGGCACAATTGGCGCACCAGGCGAACCTGGTGCAACGCCCCCCTTGCCACGGCTGCCACATGGTCATCCATTGACAGCCGGGCATCAAGGAGGACGCCCAAATTGCGCGCCCGTTCCACAGGGGGCAATTGTTCGCCCCCTATGGCCAGCGATGGGATCAGCTGGCTGAACCGAGGTGCCGGTAGCCACAGCCACTCAGTCTTGGAGGGGTTGAGTTTAAGTCTGTTGTCCCCCATCCAGACCCCGACGGCCTCCAAACACCGGGACATCACTTCGACAGCCTCGTTGGGGTGGTTTGGAGTTGAAATATACAGCTGAGTATCATCAGCGTAGAGGTGATACTCAACCCCAAAACCACGGATGATCTCACCCAGCGGCTTCACATATGTGTTGAACAGGAGAGGCGAGAGGACCGACCCCTGTGGCACCCCACAAGTGAGTGGCCTCGGGGTCGACCTCTGTCCCCCTGTCAACACACATTGCCTCCGGTCGGAGAGGTAGGAGCCGAACCACCGCAAAACGGTACCTCCGACTCCCATCCCCTCCAACCGGCGCAATAGGATACCATGGTCGATGGTATCAAAAGCCGCCGAGAGGTCTAATAGGACCAGGATAGAGGAACAACCTCTATCTCTGGCCCTCCAGAGATCATCGACCAACGCGACCAAGGCTGTCTCTGTGCTGTGCCCAGGTCGGAAGCCGGACTGGCGTGAGTCTAGATACTCGGATTCGTCAAGGTGTGGTGGAAACTGCTGGGCCACCACATTCTCAACAACCTTCGCTAGAAACGGAAGGTTGGAGACTGGACGATAGTTAGCTAGCTACATTGGGTCGAGCGAAGGCCTCTTAAGTAAGGGCCTCACCACCGCCTCTTTCAAGGCGGTTGATAAGGATCCCTCACCCAATGAGGCATTCGCCAGGCCCAGAAGCCAGCCTCGTGTCACCTCCCAAGATGCCAGTACCAACCAGGAGGGACACGGGTCCATTAAACATGTGGTGGGTCGCAGCCGTCCACGCAACCTATCTAAATCCTCGGGGGCAACAGAATCAAACTCCTCCCAGGATGGTCTCACAAGACTCGCTGTTGGCGGCCCGTCTGGTCCACCTAGTGGGGCCCATCCGGATCTGAGCGACTTTGTCCTGCAGATATTCCCCAAATTCCTCTGCTCTGCCCTGTAAGGGTGCCCCCTGCGTCCTCTGTGATAAGATTTTTGCGGGGGGGGGGGGAAGCTCCTTGGCCTCCGTCTCTTTTTCTCCCTCCTCGCTTCTTGGGGCTCCACCAATGGGGGAGCAAGGCCCGCCCAGCGCCAGGCTTTGGGCTAACACAGAGGTCTGCAAAGTTGGCTGTTTTAAGACTGGTGGACTTCAATTCTCAGAATTCTGGGAGTTGAAGTCCACCAGTCTTAAGAGCCAATTTTGCAGATCCCTGGAGAGCCCGGTCACATGACATGACATCATGCTTTGTGACCACATTTCTGACTAATAAAAATTCCAGTCCCACCCACGTTGTAATGTTAAATCATTTGGAGCAAATTAAAATCACTACTTTATAAACAAAAGGAAGGTGTTTTTTTCCCTCTTATTTGTTATGGTAGAGCCATTTTAACAATCTATTTAATTTGCAAGTAGTATGGAGTTTAGAAATTTTTTAGAATTAAAATCTTAACTACAATATAAGTACTTTAAAGTCATCCACACAGTTCACTTATTGAAACTTATTGAAACTAAAAACAGTGTACCATCCTATGTATTTTCGGTTTTAAAAATGTGGCTCTCAAAATAAATTTCAATTGTGGTTTTGGCGAGATTTGGCTCAGTTGAAAAAAAAGGTTGCCCACCACTGGTCTAGTGGTTAAGCACCAGGCTAGAAACCAAAAGACTGATTTGCAAAAACAATGAGGGTAGGCTAATAAGTAAATAAAGCTAAGATCACTTTACATGACCATTAATTCTATATTACCTAAAATAAAGTTTGGTTATGCTTTATAAATTTAAAATGGGTTAACCTTTGAAGAGCAAATATAAACATAGCATTTTACATTTAATGTTTATTTCCAACACCATTAAAATCAAGAGAACTCAACTACTAGCATTAATTACAAGGTCTTATAAGTTTAATCATGTTTTGTTAATATACAGATATTGTAATATGACAAATATTTGAAAAGAATTTTACTATATTTAACTTTAACAAGTTAAATTTAAGTAGTTTTACACAAACATTGATTAAAATATACTTAATTAACAAAATATTAATACTTAGCTTGGATTGACATATGTTCAATGTTAAAGCATGTGTCTTTTCAATATATACCTACCAAGATTTTGGAAGTATAAGCAGAATTAACAGAGATGCCTGTTACAAGATATGATAAGGTTTTATCAGGAAGAGCTTGTACTTCAGGAATTTTTTTATAATGCTTTTCACTGATATATGCTTGGACCACTGTCATTCTGTTCATTGTCAGGGTTCCTGTTTTATCTGAGCAAATGGCTGTTGCATTTCCCATGGTTTCACAAGCATCCAGATGTCTGACCAAATTGTTATCTTTCATCATTTTCTGTTTCAAAAAAGGACAAAATCGTGTCTGAACAGCATTAAGGCATTCTTAAAAAGTATTTGTTACTATATTTTCCCAAATTGAATTTCTTATATGAACACAAATGTGGAGGTTTTCCAGCAGATACTAGGCAAAATAAAGGAGTAGACTGCATATTTGTAACATTTGGAAAGAATCTGGCAGGCTCCCAGTCTTTTAGTTTTCCAGAAGCCACTGGGATAGAGTGATGGGAGTCTAAAGTTAGTTATGGGGGCACCATCCTAGGAGATGACTGGGACACCACCAGGGTTATTTTAAAGCTTTTTTAAAAAATAGATTGTAATTTTATTATTAAGGTGAGCTGACAAGATTTGTGCTCTAAGATAAATGGCCATACATATCTTTTATAAAAAAAATAAACAGGTAAAATTTATATTTAATTCTAGATTGTAAGAGTGCCAGCCATTAGATCAGATGAGTAATACAGACTGCTTCAGCTTGTTGCTCTCCTTCATGCCCACCTCCGTCATGGAGCTGCCATCTGTTCATGTAATGCACTGTGTTCTGATATTTGGCTGCATCCTTTGGCTTTGATAGCACTTTCTGCAACTTATCATTCCTTTGTCTCGTTGCTCATTCTTAAGAGGAAATTTTTCCATCAAATTCCACTTAGGTGTTTTATCTCTGAAGCCCTCATCACATTCTATTACTAGATAGGCACATAAGACTTTGAAATGGACTTACATGCACTAGGGGTTAAGCAAGGCAAAAAGCCATATGATGGGGGAACTCTCAAAGTCATTTCTGAACATTTTTCTTTGAAGTGTAGCATACTGTACTGTTCCATCTTTAGTTCTGTTCCCTCTGAAAGAGCCAGTTCCCCATCTGGGAGTTCTCTTATACTTGTACAGCAACAGATGGAGGCTGTGACCAGGAAAGTATTTGCTAAATTTTGGCTGAAGTGTCAGCTATGACCATTCTTGCAGCAGGCAGTACTACTAATGGTTATTTATGCTCTTCTCACTTGGATTACTAGAATCCAGTCTACATGTGGCTGCCCTAGACATCACTATGTTAATATCGTTTGTAACTATAACTATGTTTAAAGTTAATATAAACTATAGTTGCCTGGCCTGCCTGCTAACTATCTTTACTGGAGGACCTGCATTATCTATCAATTCAAGAAGCTTGCTATTACGTATAACGTTCTAAACAGCTTTGATTTTAAATATTTTGACACCAGTTACACCATGTAGAATCTACCCAATATATACTGCTATGAAAGCTATGTTGCAAATTGAGTCCATTCAGGAGTTGAATACAATGTTTACTTAGAAATAACATTTCTCTGAGATAGTCTTTACCGAATGAAATCCTCTTGTTGTTCCTTCCACCTGCACCCTACTAAGGTGGATACATCCTTCCTGTTAATATTCAGGAAGGCAGTTCAAATGCTGCTTTTTTGCAGAGTTTTCAGGGAATGAATTTCATTACATTAAATTTCATTTCATTACATTGCAAACATTATTTAGCAAATTTTATGAGAAAGTTTGTGGTAGTTTTTTCACATATTACATTCTGATCTGTTGCTTTTGGTAATAATTGACTACTATTTTGTTTTGCTTGTGGTACTGCCCAAGTTGTAAGCCATTTGTAGTCTTTCATTCAAATGGCATAGAAAATTTGAAAATGAATGAAATAAGCTATTAAATAGCCACTTCAAACAAATATCGCTGAAGTAGTTCCTTGGGAGAAAATTCCTATACTTAATTATTGCATATTAAAACACTACATACCAAATCACATTCTTTGCTCATACCTTTACAGAGTAAGCCAGCGAGATAGTTACTGCAAGTGGAAGACCCTCTGGAACAGCCACAACCAAAACAGTAACACCAATGATAAAGAATTTCACAAAATACTGAATATATATTGGTGTACATTCTGCAAGCCAAGGACGTTTCTGGATCCAGAAGGTATCAATTACAAAATATAATACAAGAATGATGACTGTGACAGCAGACATCAGCAACCCTTTCATGAAGAAAAGAGACCTAGTTAATTATTTGTCACATAAATAACAGTCTCAAATAGCATTCAGAGACTTAGTTTGTAAGTCTCACCAATTCATAGAATTGGAAGGTACCTTAATGGCAATCTAGTATAACCACTTAATGCCAAATTTAGTAAAGTATCTCTGACAGATTACCATTTATACTCTGTTTAAAGATTCAGTGAAGAACTCACCTTTTCATGTGGATACTTGTTCTACTTCCTCATAAACTTGTACAGGAAATTTCTCCTGACATATAACCTGCACCAATTCTTTGTAGTTTTAACCCATCAAATATGGTTCTGGCTTTACGAACAATAGAGAATAAGTCTATTTCCTCTTCTAGGTGACAACCATTCCGATATTTGAAAACTGCTGTCATATGTCCTTTTCAGTCATCTCTTCTGTAGTCTAAATGTAGCCAGTTTCTTTAATAATTATGTGCAGGTTTCACCACTGGTAGCTTTCTTTGAATTTCCCTCAGTTTATCATTGCCTTTTTAAAATTATAGTGCCAGAACTAGATAAAATATTTCAAGTGGTATCTGACAAAGTGAAGCAATAACTGCATGTGATTAGGATTTTATGGTCCTATAAACTGAATTCCAAGATAACATTTTCTTTTCAATAGCTATATCTCATTGCTGGTTCATTTTTAACTTGTTATCACTAAGGATATTTAGCCCAGACCTTTTTCACATAGACTATTGTCAAGCCTTACCTATCCTCTACCTGTGCCTTAGTAATGTAAAATTGTGAAGATATTAAAACAATCTCTTGGAAGTCTAGACTTTTATGAACAATGGCACATATGATTTCAGAGTGCCAAAATCTATAGTACAAAAAGATCTTAATCACATATATACTAATGAGTCCTGAACTGGTAATGACTGATCCAGAAATATGTTTTGGAATTTTAGGTCTTACCTCAATGAGAATGTCAAAATATTATGTTGCAGTTAAGAAAAAGGAAAATTCTGTGTTGCTCATTAGAAAAAACACTGAAAATAAAACTCTTCTGTTATATAACATTTATTCAAATTTAGTGTATATTTTAAAGCTGAAACTAAAAGCAGAAAAGGTAAGTAAAATGATGAAAGGATTAGAGTAACTCCCATAGGTTACAACATTTGAGATTGTTTTATTTAGAGAAGAGGACAGTAAGTCAGTAAGTACATGGTACATAATTAATATTATTGATACTGCCATCAAAAGTATTGATAGACAGGACTATTTATGGCTCTAAACTACTGCTTAGAAAATTATGGAATGTAAACATTGTCAATGGCTACTAATTCTGCCACCTCTAGAATAAACAAAGGTAAAAAGCTTTCGAATAGCTACTGTTTTGGAACAATATGCTTTCCATGAACATTGTTTTGAGTATCAAAAGTAAGAAAAGGATATGTTTTAAAAATATTTTGATTAATTCATCATGGTTTCTAAATGTTCTATGATGCCCTAAAACAATTCTTATTAAAAATTAGCAGAATGGCTATTATGGTACCTATGAGGAGTATTGATGGTGATGGCAAATTCAATACATTGTAATGAGAATCATTAAGACAACATTGGATTTCCAGGGTTCAGCTTGTGAAGACTGTAAATTAAACCTAAACAAAGGTGTTAACTTTAGCTGATGTTCAACTACACCAACACCAGCACCAATTGAAATGTCAGCAAACACTAAATAACGTTAGTTTGACAAGCCCAAGTAATCTATTTTAACTAGTCTGTTGTATTCTCTGTATCACAATAATGCCAATCCATGGTTTCATTCTCTGCAGAAACATAACAATTAAAGAGTCATACCTGCTTTGCCAATCTGAACTGCTAGCTTTGTGAGTTTTCCCTGTAGAACTGATTTCTCTTTCTTAGGCATATTATTTCTTTTTTTGTCATCTCCATCTATACCATCTTCGCTCTTCAAAGGTTGCATTTCCATGGCTGCACCATCTTGAGCTTTTGCTAAATTCATAAAAACACAATTGAATGAAAATTTTATTATGGCTCAGGAGCAGATCATAAATTTCAAAACAACCAAATACAGCATTGGAATATAGCAAAATCTCATTAACTGAGTGAATAATCTGCTTCTGTTGTTGGGTCTGAAATCTGAATGTAGCAAAATCTTATGGCTTGGGCACGGAAATGATCAGGTGTATAGGTAATTTCAGGGTAACTATCTTTTAGGAAGAATTCTAAACACCATTGGCCAGAATGGCCTGACAGTTCACATATTTATGATTGGATCAGGTGGGAATGTAAAAATACAATTAAATAAGCTCCAGAAAATCTAGAGTACATATAAAAGATATGAGATTAATTTTGTAAAGTTTTAAGGGGAGCTACTTTAACACTTACTGAGAGAAATAAGCTTCAATCTTCAATCAATCAAAATATATGTTTAAATTTCAAGAGTTTCCAGTAGGCATATGTATAACATTTCATTTCAAATCATATTAAGCACAAAATATCATGAATTTTGAGTTTAAAAACAAGCTATCTGTATATCTTGGAAATATTTTGAACTTAAAACAGAATGATTCCAACTCCAAACAGCTCTGCCTAAAATTACAAATACAAATACTCAGTGCAATCCATTTTGCACTGAATAATACTGTCTCAATGTTACTATATGTTTCACAAAGTTTTATCTGCACAACACTAAAAAAATAAAATGTTCTGTTCATCATTATTAAATAGTATGTTAACCAACGAGTTAGGCAGCTTATTTTTTATCACACTTAAAATATTGTTCTACTAGTTCTGTTCACTCACACTGTAATTTTAATACTATCATAATATCATATTGTAATTTTAAGATTATCATAAATCACATCTTTGATATTTAAAATTAAGATGCAGTGAACATTTTGCATAGAAGTTGTTTTTAGGAAAAATTTAATACAGTAATACTTTCATTAGAAACAAACTGGAATACCCTGAAAAAGTGTGCAAGCTTTTGAGTTCTACAGAATTCATTCAAAATGCTACTTTACCCTTTTTTAAAAACCTAATGAAGAATTCTGGAGAAATTGAAAGCTTAGCCTTAGACACATTTTTGTGGCATTCTGATTATTTCTAATAAAGTTGCTGTTCTAACATATATTTGAATTTTTTAAATATAAGTCATATTGTTACCTTTGTTACGATTTTCAATAGCACCATCTTGTTTTTTACCTAAAACCAAAAAGAGTTAACATTTTCAGAAATTGGTAAATACTTTATATAATTTATTTTTTTGTGACTGAGATATGTATTCCTATTAATTTGCTAAAAACCATTTTCTTTCAGAATAACTGGCAACAATCTAATGTGAATCATTTTTTGGACCATATAATGATTTTCAGGAATAATGAACAATGCTGTATGTATAGAAGGCAATACTAAACAAAATGTTTAATTCTGTTTAAAATAAATATAGATTTAAACTAATGTAGTAAACCTACTAAAATATTCAGGGGCAGAATTTCTGAAGAAGTGATAAGAAAATTCAGTGGAGGGCAATTAGAGTCATTCTTAAACTTACAAGATTTCAGATATATTGCTAAAATATATTGATCAGACCCCAATTACAAGGTATTGTAGCTATTCATTTTGGGTTGTAAAACAGGAAATGCCGATTGTTTAATTGTAATGCCATAATTTCCCTGCTTCTCCAGCTGATTAAGCCAATCAAGCTTAATAAAACAGTAAGCAATTTTCATTTTGTCCTTGCTTCAATTTTGTCCTTGTTCTTTTCTTGTAGCCTTCTCATAATCTCATGTTATTCCAAAGGGTTGTTCTATAACTTTGATCATTGTCCATTACTACTGCGTAAGTAGTATCACTGTATGATCACAGTGAATATGAATACAATATGCTAAAGTATGGTTCAGGATTTATTTTTTAGACTTTTTAAATAATTATTCTGTCATGTTTATCATTATCTGACTTGTCTCACTGAACACATCTTACTTTAGTGATATTGCAAAGAACACTAGAGTGAAACTTGATTCTACAGGCTGACAAATTGAAAGCTAATTTAGAATATTAGTTTGAAATAATTCAGATACTTAAAAGATTCTAATTTTGTTTTTAAATTTATTTTGAATGGCTGAAGAGTATCAGTGAATTATAAAATTATATTACTCAAAATGAACATAAAGGATAAATGAACAACTATCTGTAATTATCTCTAAAATAAATTTACAGGATTTAAAAAGTGCCTACTTTTCTTGTCTTTTTTCTCTTTTTCCTTTTTTTCTTCTTCATCTTCCCCTCCAGCACCAAGTAAAGTAAAGATAATTCCAGTTTGTGAGTTTACCCCTACACCAGTGACTACCATTCTTCCAGAACCTTCCATAACATGTGTACCTAGGATGAAAAAAACATGTGTGAATTAAGGATAAGCAATGTGAATTTTGTAGCTTTATCAAAATGTTAATGCTTATTTATCTGGTAATCTAAAGAGTTCAAGTAGCTCACATAGAGTTATCTTTCATTATATCTGCCAATAAACCTGTGAGGTAGGTTGGTTGAGAGAAAGTCACAACGCAAAATTGCTAGTAAAACTGAAAAGCAAGATAATAATATACAAAACTATGATCAACAAAAACAGCACTAAAATAAAAAGATATACTTATTTTATCAAAGATGAAGACACAAAAGGGAGTCAAATGCTCTTCTGGCTTTGAACTATTTCTATTATAATTTCAGCATACTAATTGATTGGTTAGACATATCTATCACATTATTCTCCTTCATGGTAAGCATGTAATGCAAAGTGCAGAAAAAAATGAATAATAGCAAAGTAAAGGCAGAAAATAAGACAGAAGGAACTTACATTTTATTTAGATCAATACCTTTCACTACTACTTTTTATATATTTAAATCCCTCTAGACAATGATTATTGGATGTTTTAAGTATGAATATATAGGAATGGAAGAGAGAGAGAGAGAGATTACCATGAATTTTAACTTCAATCAATCAACAAGCAAGCCATTAGCCTATCATTTGTGGTGGAAAACTTTTCTAATCAGTCCTCACATGTCTCCTGTATCAATAAATAAAGATGTAATCTTGACTGATCTTATCTTCATTGTTTTGGATTACATTTTGAAGCTTCAGGGGAAGGAATTATGTCTCATAGATACAAAGAACAACTTTCTCCGAGTCCTGACTCATTTGGAACTTATAGGAAGGAAGTTGTACTCTGAAAAATGTTTAAATAAAGGCATTCAGGGATCTTATGACATATTTTTTGTTTTATAGTACAATTGGTACAATTCCAGTTTATAAAAGGAATTAGATATTAGAAGATATTTTAGAAATGTATTTATGATTTATTTATATGATTTATATATAGCCACCTATCTCACACAAGTGATTCTAGGCAGCTTACAAAATTAAAGCAAACCAATCCCACATCCACACTGACACCCAAATAATTCCATACACCATCAAAATAGTAGAGCACATTTACCCTCACCCCAAATGCATGGGAAACAGCTAGGTCTTCAATATCTTGCAAAAGTCTACAACGTTAGAACTATCCATATTCCAGAGGGTTGGGGTAGGGGGCTTATTTCAGAGGGTAGGTGGTGCCACTGAGAAAGCATGACTCTGGGGTCCAAAAGATGACACTGTTTTACAGCAGGGATCCGGAACAATAGGAGTAAAACAAGAGGAGAAAGGCAGTCCTGGGAATAATCTGGCTCTATGGCACAGAGGATTTTTTAGATTATAAACAGCATCTTTTTAGATTATAAACAGCATCTTGAATTGCAGCCAGAAGCTTATTGTAAGCCTGAACATCTTATAGAACAGTGGTGGTACATGAGTGTAACGAGAAATGCTAAAAACTGTCAGTACTGCAGCAGGCGGGACCAGCTGCAGCTTTCAAAAGTTCTTCAAGGGAAGCCCTATGTACACTGCATTATAGGTATTCAAACCTAAGATGACTAAGGAACAAGTTACCATGAGTAAGGTGAGAATCCGAGAAACCGAATTTGTATCTGATAGCTTCTTTAGATGCAGAAAAACGCTATATTTTTAGTTATTTTTTTATAGCAGTGGCATATAAACCTTAATGAGTGAAGGAACATACGTTTGCCTATAACATTATATTATATTTATTATACTATATTTTGCTATATTTATGTTATGCTATGCTATGCTGTGCTAAGATATGTTGAAATTTCCTAAGGATAATCTGTATCTTTTCTTTTATAAAGTTTAGAATTAGAACTATTATGTGTCTTCAGATGATATTTTCTTATTTCTGTTAAACTTCCAATCTCTTTACCTCAATTTGTAAATACTCTAAAGTAACGTGTTAAATCTTGGAATAAGTCTAATATATTTCTGCTTACATTACAGATAATGGCAATTTGTGAATTATTGGTATTTGCCTGTTCTCCAAAGTAATATCTTAGAACAGTGGGTCTCAACCTTCCTAATGCCACAACGCTTTAATACAGTTCCTCATGTTGTGGTGACCCCCAACCATAAAATTATTTTATGTTTTCCATATTTTTTCAAAAATATGTGTTTTCCAGTGGTCTTAGGCGACCCCTGTGAAAGGGTCGTTTGACCCCCAAAGGGGTCCCGACCCACAGGTTGAGAACCACTGTCTTAGAACATGTAGTCCTCGACTTATGTCCATAATTGGGATTGGAATTTCCACTGCTAAGCAATGCAGTCCTTAAGTGAGTTGTGCCTAATTTTACAACCTTTTTTTACAGTGGTTCTTAAGCAAACTCTGCTTCCCCCATTGGCTTTACTTATTGGTAAAGGGGACTTTACAATCCCCTGGGAAGATTATAAATAGTGATCACATGAACCCCGGAGAATGCTGGGTACTGGGTACATCATGTGATAATTGGGATGTTGAACAGTTGTGTGATAACCAGTCGTAGGTCACTTTTCAGCACCATTGTAACTTTGAATGAGTGTTAAACAAATGGTTAAATCAAAGACTACCTGTATTCCCTTGAACAATTGTTAATCTATTTAAATGTTAAATTACATTGAACATTCCTATGAGTCTATGGGGGAAAATAAACATGGTCAAAATCATTTTATTTCTTCTACACTGATTTACACGAATTTATATATTAGTTCCTTTAGATTTTTTATATCAAGAGAGAAATTATTCAGGATATTTTATGGGATAGTCCAGCGATGGCGAACCTTTTTTGGCTCATGTGCCATAAGTGGGGGGAGCGTAGGGAGGTTGTGTCCAGGCGTGCCGCACCCATAATGCAATGCACGACCCCTCAGTGCGCACGCGCGCACTACAGGCTCGACCCCCCCATTTTTGCATGCTTTTTTTGCCCTCCCCAGGCTCCAGAGGCTTTATAGGAGCCTGGGGAGGACGAAAACAGCCTCCCCCGCCCCCCGGAAAGCCCTCCAGAGGCTTCAGGGATCTTCAGGAGGCTTCCCTGAAGCCTCCGAAGCAGTCAAAATGACCCTCCGAGCAAACTGGTTTGCTCGGAGGGTCGTTTTAAGCACTCCGAAGGCTTCAGGGACCTTCAGGAGGCTTCCCTGAAACCTCCAGAGCAGTCAAAACGACCCTCCGAGCAAACAGGAAGTGCGTTCCTGAATTTCCGATTTGCCCATAGAGCCGGTTTTTTGTGCTCATGAGGCTTCAGGGAAGCTCATGAAGCCTCCGGAGGGCCTCCAGGAGGAGTGGGGGATTCTCTTTTCACCCTCCCTAGGCTCCTATAAAGCCTCTGGAGCCTGGGGAGGGTGAAAAATGGCTTTAAAAAAGAGTGAACTCAGCTGGCTAGCGCGCACATGCGTGCTGGCCACCTAACAGGGCAGCGCCTCGCGTGGCCTGACAAATGGCTCGCGTGCCATAGGTTCGCCATCACTGGGATAGTCATATTTTTTTTGCTTAATGTACGCTTTAACACAAAGAATGGGGTTTTTATGTAAATTTAACCTCCAAAATTTTCAGTTCTACTAAGTGGCTTATATTTTCATTAGATTTATAAATAAAATAATCCTGAGTATAAACTTTTATAGGAACAACTTATAGGGATACTTATTCTGGACCGGGATGCCTTACGCACGGTCACTCATGCACTGGTGATGTCTCGCCTCGACTACTGCAATGCTCTCTACATGGGGCTTCCCTTGGGACGCGCCCGAAGACTGCAGCTAGTCCAGAACGCAGCCGCGCGGGCTGTCATGGGGAGTACTAGGTACTCCCACGTAACACCACTCCTGCGCGAGCTGCACTGGCTGCCTGTGGTTTTTCGGGTGCGTTTCAAGGTTTTGATCACCATCTTTAAAGCGCTCCATGGCACAGGACCTAGCTACCTGCGGGATCGCATCTCTCCACACACATCCCTGCGGCCAATTCGCTCTCACAGGGAGGGACTTCTCCTAGTGCCGTCCACTAGGCAATGCCAACGGGCGGCGCCAAGGAGTAGGGCCTTCTCTGTGATGGGCCCAACCCTCTGGAATGACCTCCCCCCCGACATTAGAACCACCACAGACTTCCGCTCCTTCCGACAAAAATTGAAGACACACCTGTTCCGATTGGCTGGCCTGGCATAATCATAACTGCTACCTCCTGGCAAACATATTTCTTTACTGGTTATTTTAGGGGAATTGTTTTTTAACTTTAATTTTATGGGATATTTGTTGGGGTTTTAAACTATTTACTCAGCTGTACAGTTCTTTAAACCTTTTTTATCCTCCTTCGTATCTATTTATCTATTTAATAATTTAATTGTTTAATTTTTATAGTTATTTATATGATGTATTTCTGATATGGACTGTACACCGCCCCGAGTCCCTTTCGGGAGAGGGGGCGGTCTATAAGCGCTCAGTAAATAAATAAATAAATAAATAAATAAATAAATAAATAAATAAATAAATAAATAAGGGAGTGAGAATATATTTATGACAGGTCATGATTCTTACATTATGAAAAAAAGTCATTCCATACACATCTTATTTGTATTGTGAAAGAAATCTAAGTATTGAATCATAATACTAAATGAAATGTAAATCAAGAAATAAATTATTTTTGTATCAAATTTTGAGAACCGAACCATTCTACTGCATTTTTTGAAATATTAACTATATATCACTCTTTACTTTGAAAATTTATTTCATTACTGAAGTATTAAACAATTAAGTATGGCAGATTGGCCAGAAAAATAACATACTGAGGGCCACAGCATCAATAATTTGCAATAGTGATCTATTCTAATATACTAGTATTCTAAAAATTATTTAATCTCATGGGAAAAGAAGATACTACAATTACATATGCTTAATTAAACTAATCACATTAAAGGATGCTTGTATGTCTGAAATCCTAACTGTTGTTAGGACCTATCATTTTGGTCCTGATGAAGTTAAAAAAGTAATACATAATATATAAGAGTACTAGTTCTTACCATACTGTCACCTAGGAAGACAATGTGTCACATAACCTAGTTCTAGAAGTAGGAAACTTTGCTCAGCTTCCATAGTATCTCATGCTTAGATCCTAGCTATCATTTGATCACTCACCTGAGAGCATCATAAGATCTCGATCCAACACTTTCTTAACAAGATCAGATTCTCCAGTGAGCGAGCTTTCATCAATTTTGAGGTCATTGCCTTGTATAAGTACACCATCAGCTGGTAAAAGGTCACCTAAAACAGAAGCCAAAGCTATATTTAACAAACAAATGATAAGTTACAGAGATGACAATAAAATACATGGGTATATTTACCATATTTTACTTGTGCAATGTCACCAACAACTATGTCAGCTACAGGTATCTGGATGACTTGGCCACCCCTGATGACAGTAAACTTCTGTTCTTGTTCAATACGGCTTTGCAATCCCCTAAACTGCTTCTCTTTACTCCAGTCATTAAAAGCTGTCACTAATACCACACAAACGACAGACAGGAGAATTGCAGCTCCTTCAATCCATCCTGTTTCACCTTCTTCTTCTTCTTCTCCAAGTGATGCTGTTCCACATACTGCAGAAAGTAAACAAATAATCCAAATTTCATATTCAGTTTTTATATTGATCTGGTTTATTCCAAAATTGCAATGATTTAATCCATACAATAATTACTTCATTATATAGAGTTTGTTCTAATAACAATAACACATCTGCTTATTCAGTATTTAAATTTAATTACCTCAGGCGATTTCATATTATTTACACTTTATCAGGTAGTACAAGCATTTTAAGCCACTGTGGTATTACAACCATTGTAAGGCTTTTTAAAGTGGGCATTTGCCCTGTTCTCCCATGTCTTAAAATATGTTTCTATTTCCATAGATTTTCAGAATGTCCTGCTTGTTTAATCTCAATGATTTTTTATTGTTTTAGTTTATTTATTTAAGAAATTTTATATGGCCACCCACTCAACTCTCAGTGAATTTGGGTGGCTTATGAAAATAAAAACCCAATATACAAACAATAAAAGCAACCCCATAATACTTTATTTTATTAACTCATTAATTCTATTTTGGTCTAACTAAAGCACTTTAGCTTGGGTGTAGGACTGTCCTCCTTGTACCCTTTTCCGCCCCTTGTTCGCTCCCAGGGTTTCTCCCCCAGTCATTCACCTCTACCATTTCGCCTCTGCTGTTAGGACCTTAGCTGTTCACCCTAGGCCAGTGATGGCGAACCTTTTTTGGCTCGCGTGCCAAAAGCGGGAGAACCGTAGGGGGGTCATGTGCGGGCGTGCCACACCCATAATGCTATGCGTATGACCCCAGCATGCATGCCCGCACGACCAGCGCTCCCCCCATTTTTGCTGTGCTTTTTTCACCCTCCCCAGGCTCCCCAGGCTTTATAGGAGCCTGGGGAGGGCGAAAACAGCCTCCCCTGCCCCCCCCTCAGAGGCTTCAGGAGCTTCCCTGAAGCCTCCGGAGCGCAAAAAAATGGCCGTACGAGCAAACGGGAAGTTCAGGAATGGACTTCCGCTTTGCTCGTAGGGTCATTTTTTTGCCCTCCAAAGCGTTCAGGAGCCTTTAACACTCTGGAGGGCTAAAACCCTGTTCCCTTGGCATTAAAGTAAACTTCAAAGCTATGTATGTGCAAGCTCTCATAAAAATAAATGTACAAATAAATAAAACTAACCAATCAATATGTTTCATGATATCCTTTTTTTCCTTCTATTTCTAATTGATGTACCTCAAATCCAGGTTACAGCACTACACTTTGCTAGAGTGACGTGTCTGTTTCAAAAGGTTTTATGTGTGTATGCAGACACACCTACACTGCAGAAAGCTGGGAGCAACTCCCCAAGCAATTGTATGAGCCTTGCAAAGTAATTGATAGGAAAGTACTTAATTTGTCCTCACAAGTTGCAGAATACCTGTTCTTAAATAGATTAAAACCCACATAATCAGATAATTTTAAACTGACTACTCATAGATACCCTGACTTTAATCTAATTCTTGGATTAAACAATTTCTCATAAACAAACACACATAGCTGGATATTACTCAATTTATTTACTCAAAAGATATATCCTATCCATTTTTCAATGCTAGTAATCATTTGGCCAAGCTCTCATAAGGATAATAAACCCCAATTCTTTAGTTGGAAAGGCTCCAGAAAGGGTACAGAACAATAAAGTAAGCTTATTATAAAAGGTGAACTAGCAGTATTAAAAAGGGCATGGCAAGCATCTCCACCAGAGATGATAACCCTTCTTGGGTACCGTATATAGTCTTTTTTCAGTACAATTACAATGAAAGAAAGAAAGTTGTTTCTTTAGTGATTCAATAAGTTTTAGAGGTCTTTATTCTTTATTAATTGTGAGGACCAGTAGATACTGAATTAAAACCCGAAGAGCTACAAGCTACATTCAAAATTCTATGAACAAATTTCTGCTAATGCAAAAGGCTTTTCTCTTCATTACTCTTTAGAATTCTCCTGCTTCAGAAATTTGAAGAATAAGCAGGTTTTGGGGTGTACGACACATTGCAATGAAAGGAAAAACACAGTTTACCATCTGATACCATCAACTGATAGAAAGAAAAAACTGATTCAAAAAAGAACAAGTAGAGCCAGTCACATTGTCATAAAATACTAGTTAAGCTATATGGTTTATGTCAATCAGGACAAACATAGATTCTAATTTAAGACCAAGGATGGGGGAAGTGAAGTTGGAGCTTAATCCTCTCTTGGCCTGGGACCAGACCTTGCAATCACTGAGAAATATTAACAATGCTTCTTCCTCTTAACTTCTAAGGAATAAATGCAAACAAAACAACAACAACAAAAAAGAAAAGAAAAAGGAAACAATGAAAGTGAAAGGAAACAATGTCTTGTTTCCTGGCTAGTTAGCAAAATTTTACCCAATTACATTTTAAATTACATGTTAAAGGCTACCCTTGGGCTGGCAGAAAGAACTCATTATTTGTTCAGTGTTTTACAAATGGAATCTATTAATATTATAACACATATGCTACCTATTAAAAGTAGCCTTCCCAATCTACAGTACTTAGTTCTAGATCAGGGTGTCAAACTCACGGCCTGCAGGCCAGATGTGTCACACACTGGCCACGCCCACCCCTGGTTTAGTGAAGGGGAAAAAACTCGTGATGACGCAAGTTTGACACCCTGTTCTAGATGTTGGCTGACTTTAATCAGTACTAGCAGCCAGCAAGGCCAAGGGCTTTATTGGATAGGGATGGCAAGTATACTCAAAGCAGAGATGTGCTATACCTGTCAGCTAATTCCTAAAAGGAGTCAACTTTTTCACAGACATGCATGGTAGCTATATGGTTTCTTATAAACAAGAGCTTGATTTACGGAGGATGCTCATTATTGCCTAGTTCATATTTCCTTCACATAAACATACATTTTCCTAAGTCCATTCAGGACTAAGAGAAACCAATGGAGAAACCAATGAAAAGGAAATGCTCCTCAAAGGTATCTTATTCAATTATATTTGAAGGTATACAGAATGTAGAAGGCTGATATATAAATACGTCTGCCAGAAACCATTGGAAGGCAAGCAATGCTTTAGAAATGAATACACTAGTTTTTCCCCAATCATGATCCTTTTGAACAGAGACTTTTGCTCCCAATAAAATAGTACTGCTTAGAAAAATGTTATATTTGGTAGTCGTGCAAATAATATTAATATACCTTGTCAAATTTTGAATTAAGAGGAAACTGAAATTGCTTTGTAGCAGCCTTCATGGACTATCTTTCATAAGAGCTCCTAGAAGAAGCATTTGTTCATTTTATAATTCATGATAAAAAAAGTAAGTGCCACTGAATTGAGTACAGTCCCTGGTGGTTATATGAACATTCAAACATCAGAATTAATATAACACTTGCATCTCATATAGGTAAAAATAATTTTGAAAAGAACTGTATGTAGAAGCATAGTAGGAGATTCAGATTTAAAGAAAGAATATATAAAGCTATGTAACTCAATCAAAATGGGTTGATATAGTCATATACAGTTTTGTTGTCTTTTGTTGAAACTGTAACTACCCTGGAAGACAGTGTGGTAACTGAAGTAGTTCTTAAAGTAGTGATATTGTAAAACAGCATGCTGGCAGTTCAGTGATTTGGGATTAAGTACACACTACTTTCTCTTTTCTATACAGAGTTGTTATAAAAACTGAAACATGTTCCACTAGCCTGATAACTTCCTGATCCTATTCTGAATAAAGAATATGTATATCCCCAACACTGAAATATTTAAAGGAGGCTTTGTTCCTAGGCTACTTTAAAAGTAAGCCAACAATTAAGGAATAGGTTTCCAATAGATTTCCATATTTCAGAATGTCTATGCAGATTCTCAGTCATCCAGGTCACGATTGTCCCAAAGATGCTTTTTAAAAGAGGCAAAGAAAATCCAGTTGCCTCTTGAAAAAGCACCTTTGGGACAGTATTTCAGAAGTCATCTCAGTAAACATGTCAGAGAAAGAATTCTGCAGAAAAACACATTCTCGCCTTACTACCTAAAGCCAAAATCGGACAGATTTTGAAACAATATGCAATTTTTGTCTTGGACCATTTCAGATAGTGTGTTGATTTTAAGATTATGATTTTATCTGATAATTCTGATATTTTGTAGCACCATATTTAGTTATTACAATTAATAATAGTACGGTAAATAAACATTTATACTATATGAGTTTAGAAAAATACCTGTTCTGAAATCAGAACATGCTTTAGATATCTTGCATCATTTAACATATTTCAATATAGATGAAGGGCATTTTTAAAAAGAAATTCATCTAATAAAATGATAACCCAGGAATATTAATCTGCACTGGTGTTTGCTACATAAGTGAATGTTGACCTGGATTAAAGAGTAAACATGGGGTGTATGTTAAATGTGTCTGCTTTTGCATTTACATCGTCAGGAATGAGAGTTAACAAGGAGAGAACCTTGTCCTGCATCCATCGGGTTTCCTACTTCTTTCATTAATACCTCTATTTAGACACTCATATTTACCTGTCCTCGGGAGCAGTAAGGAATGGAGTACATGAATCCAGGCCTGCTCCTGAACTCTCTCCAGTGAAAAATACAGCATCTGAAGAGATCCTATACTTGAGGAAATTAGATTATAGTAAAGCTCAGAATGCCAGTCCAAACATAGATTAACTGAGCTCTTTTGATTGTCTACACTATGTAACCCTGGGGAAATTAAGTTGAGAACACAGAGTGAAGTTGCTCTAATTATCCTTGTTTTCTAGATTTAAAAACAGAAGAAAAAGGAAGAGCGATACTAAAGATTATATAAACCTACTGTCATTCCATCAGACATTCAAGATATGTGCAAATATGATGAATATTAAAATCTATATCTTGATTAAATGAAGAAATGCCTAGAATTTAATGTGAATATACTTTAACCTGTCAAGTTCTCACAATTCTAAGAACACAAAAGCCATTTTGGATTTATAACAGAATTCTAACACATTCATTCTGGTATACGTCATGATAAACAAGAATAAAGAAAACCTATTTGATTACTTACATGCTTCGTTTCCTCCTGGAGGTTGGTAAAAAGAAAGGCCCAGTGATATTATGGCTGCAATTTCTAAAATTATTAACGTAACATCCTGTAGTGCTTCCCATACTAACTGAAGAAATGTTTTTGGCTTTTTAGGAGGTATAAAATTCTTCCCAAATACAGCTGCTCTCCTCTCTATATCTGCTGGATTTCCACTTAAGCCTAAAGAGTAAAAAGAGAAAATGGTTTTAGAATAGTTTATTGTCACCTCCTAACAAAAATGAAACATTTTCATATTGGATTTATTAAAATGTTAAATACTACAAATCTGTTATTTTGTATTTATTTATTATCATGCTATTTATTCCCATGTTTTCAAGAAAAATAGCCACTATGGTAATATGAGAACACTTTAGAATTGCTTTTCTAAAATAGTAGCAGCAACTGGCTACAAATCACTGAATACATGTATTGTTTTATTGATTTTAATCATATATATATATATGTGTGTGTGTGTGTGTGTGTGTGTATACATACATACATACATACATACATACATACATATATATATATATATATATAGTTTTACATGTATCAGGCATACTTTTTTCCTTTTACACACATAAGTATTGGATGTGTAGCTTTCCACAAGCATAAATGAATAACAGTAACAAATTAGTTTTCCTTATTTCCCACGTTTCAGGAAAGGGAAATTCCCACATACTGGGAAGATTTTACTTCAGAAAATTGCAATGATTTCTGGAAATTTCATGTATCATTTTTTCAATGCTAATTGAAACTATAACTATTGTTTGTTTTTAAAAGAAGTAAAATATATATTGTGTGTGCTTAAGGCAGATTTTTACTGTTTCTGGAAAAAAAATTCAAAAGGGAAAATTCAGACTTTTCTAACATTGCACTCCCCCCCTTTGCCCCAAAATAATTATAGCACAGAATATATGTGTGTTCTCAACAGAGAACAAAAGCTGTTGTCGAAATCTGTGCTAAAAAAGCTGTGCAGTCAGAAGTAGTTTGTCCACCATTTTAAGTACTAATCATATTTGTTTATATAACTGTATATTACAAAGACACTTGGATATTGCAAATATCCGATAAAAAAATAAAAAAAACATATTCCAGAATTGTATTGCTGTTTTATTTTCCCTGTCAGTATTAAGGAATCATTCAATTTTACCTATATTAATATTGGGGGGGGGGGGGATTTCACAATTTTGCCTAAGACACTAAACACAACAGAAACAATGACAGTAGAAGTGATTCCTACAGCTACTGCCAAATTACAATTCCCAGTTACATGCCCGATATTGGCTGGGAATTCTCAGCACTGTAGTCCAAACCCATTTGGCAACTCAAACCTTGACTATGTAACAGAATTAAAACCCAATTTACGTAACACCATAAGAACACTTCAGTTAATGACTTCAGTTAATGACTGCCTCACTTGGAAGTCAACATGTAAACACCTGTACTCAGCTCAATAAAATCTGTAGGAGAATCCTAATGTACAAATTGGCCAATAGTTATTAAAAATAAGTGTTTCTCTTTTAAACATGTGTTGAAAGAACATTGTACAGTCATTACAAATCTCATAAATTATGAATGGCTCAGATAAATAGAGACCAAGTGTGTTTCTTTCTAATTAGGCAGCAAATAAATGTGAATAGCTATGAGTTGTGGTCCAAAAAATGTTCACCAATGGTTGCTGGAAACTTCATATACATAAACAGCCCTTAATAAATCTTTAAATCATGAACCTTTTGGTTTCCATAGGCTGAATGTAGAGGTATTGTCTTGAGCCACATGTAAACTATATAATATGTATATGTATTTACATATGTATATGTATATAAATCACAAAATGTTAAGAGTTTATGATCTTGTGGAACCACTTTACTAGCTGATGAGGACCACATGCGGCCTATGGGCCATATGTTGGACACACCTGTTTTAGATAGAAGACTGTATGTTTTAGTATAACCCCTTTTTAAAAATATACACTATGCCCAATTATTAGGCAAGTTGTATTTTGGAGGATTAATTTATTATTGAACGACTACAGTGCTCTCAGTCAATCCAAAATGTTAATAAAACTCAAACCTGAATATTTAAGAAAGTAAAAGAGAGGTTTTGGCTTTCTTAGGAGATTAAGTGTGTGCATAATTAGTGGACAACCATTAGTGTGCACAATTATTATGCAACTAAATGAAAAACAAAAATTTGCCCATCTCACTTGTTTATTTGCATCTGTTAAAGTGAGTATAATAAATGAACAACTTAAAATGTATAAATGAACATTTCTGACATTTCACAAAAAATAATAATCAGTGACCAATATAGCCATCTTTTTTTTCAGTAACAGTTCCATTCATGGAGTCTATCAGTTTCTTGATCTGGTGATGATCACCTTTTTTTCATCAACAACCACAGCCTCCCAGATACTGTTGAGAGAGGTGTGCTGTTTTCCTTCACTGTAAATCTCCCATTTAAGAAAGGCCCACAAGTTCTTAATAAGCTTTAGGTCAGGTGAGGAAGACGGCCATGTCATTATTCTTTCACCTTTAAGGCCTTTACTTTAAGCCACACAGTGGAGTACTTTGATACATATGATGGAGCATTGTCCTGCATAAAAATCATGGTCTTCTTGAAAGATGCAGACTTTTTCCTGTACCGCTGCTTTAAAAAAGTGTCTTCTAAAAACTGGCAGTAGGTTTGGAAGTTGATTTTGAGTCCATCTTCAACCCGAAAAGGTCCAACTAGCTCATCTTTAATAATACCAGCCCGTACCAGTACCCCACCTCCACCTTGCTGGTGTCTGAGTTGAAGTGGAACTCTGTTCTTGTTACTGATCCAGCCACAGGCCCATCCATCTGGTCCGTTAAGAGTCACTCTCTTCTCATTAGTCCATAAAACCTTTGAAAACTCTGTCTTCAGTTTTTCTTGGCCCAGTCTTGCAGTTTCAACTTATGTGTTTTGTTCAGTAGTGGTCAAGTTTCAACCTTCCTTACCTTGGCCATGTCTCTGAGCACTGAACACCTTCATTTCTGGACACTCCATGTAGGTTGCAGTTCCAGAATATGACAGTACTGGAGGATAATGGGTTCCTGCTAACTTCACGTTTGATTCTTCTCAAATTTTTGGCAATTAATGTGCATCTTTTTTTCTCAACACATTTCTTGTGACCCTGTTGACTATTTGCAATAAAATGTTTGATGGTTCTGTGATCACGCCCCAATATCTTAGCAATTTCAAGAGTGCTGCATCCCTCTGAAGGACTTTTTACAATTTTTGACGTTTCAGAGTCAGTTAAATCTCTCTTTTTTGGCCCATTTTGCCTGAGGAAAAGAAGCTGTCTAATAATTATGCACACCTTGATATATGTACACCTTGATATAGGGCAGTGACGGCGAACGTTTTTCTGCTTGGGTGCCAAAAGAGCGTGTGCATGCCCACACACATAATGCAATGCCCTCTCCCCCATGCATGTGCACATAACCTCCTGCACTCCCCCCTCCCTGTGCATGTGTGCAGGCCTCACTGAAGCCTCCGGACTTCTGGTAGGCTCATTGGGTCGTTTTTCGCCTCCCCTGGCTTTAGGAAAGACTCCGGAGCCTGTGGATGGCAAAAGACAGGCCCAATGGGCCTACCGGGAGTTCAGAAATGAACTTCTGGCTAGGCCGTTGGGCCATTTTTCACCCTCCCCAGGCTTCAGGAAAGCCTCTGGAGCCTGTGGATGGCGAAAAATGGGCCCAATGGGCCTACCCAAAGTTTGGAAATGAACATCCGGTAGGCTGTTTTTTATTCTCCCTAGGCTTCAGTAAAGCTTCCTGAAGCTTGTAGATGGCGAAAAACAGGCCCAATGGGCCTACTGAAAGTTCATTTGAAACTTCCAGTAGGCCCGTTGAGCCCGTTTTTCGCCATCCACAGGCTCGAGAGGCTTTCCTGAAGCCTGAGGAGGGCAAAAATGGCTTCTCCTGCCCTCTGGAAGGCTGAAAATCAGATGGCCAGTGCACACATGTGCGCTGGAGCTGACCTAGGACAATGGCTCACGCCCCCTCAGATATGGTTCCATGTGGCACATGTGCCATAGGTTTGCAATCATGGATATAGGGTGTTGCTCTCCTTAGGCCACACCCTCCCTCATTACACAAATACACATCACCTTATATGTTTATATCCACTAAGCATTCGAGTTTATATAGCTAGGATGTGGAAAATATGCATAAAAATGATGATATGGTCAAAATACTCACTTGCCTAACAATTGTGCACACAGGAAAAATAGCATTCTAATTCCTCTGCTCCCCCACCCCCAAAAAACAGAGTAATATACTTAAATACATCACAATACAGGTACTCCTGCACCATTTGTTTAGCAATTGTTCAAAGTTATGATGGTGCTGAAAACAGTGAGTTTTGACAAGTCCTCATACTTGTCTGTCAGTGTCTCACCATCACATAATCATAATTTAAGTACTTGGCAACTGACATGAATTTACAATAGTTGCAGTGTCCCCGGTTCACGTGATCACAATTGGTAACCTTCCTGAACAGCTTCAAACAAAAAAAAGTTAATGGGGGAAACTGGATTCACTTAGTGATGATGGTGATTGACTCAATGACTATGATGATTCACTAAATGACTGTCAAAAAGGTCATAAAATTAGGCATAGTTGTGGTCATGTGAGGACTCAAGAAATGCATAATTTGGCAATGGAAGTTTCCAACCAATTGTGGTTGTAATTTATCTGTAACAAGTTTAAGCAGCCTGTGAGTTTTACTAGTAAGTAACCAAATCAGAAAGACACATACTGCAATGGGCCTGACATATAAAAATGCATAATTTTAGGAGAAAACATTTTGAAAAAAATGCATGAATAATTTGCATAGAATGCTTCACTTTGTTCCCTAACTGAAGTCTCTGAAAAAAGTTATACATAAAATAACAGGTTTATCTATTTTTATTTCAAAAGCTCAAGAAACTATTAAAAAATAAAAATGTTATATTTTGGGGGGGAAATACCATATATTTATTGGCCTGATAAATGTGTGTTCTGTATGTTGCTTCTTAAATTGTTTTTTGGAAGCTTATAACACTGGGAAACAAACCTTAAATCAAATTTGTTTTAACTATTTATTTCAATCCTAATATAGGGGGATGTTAAAAATATTTTTTCAAGTTTTTTAAACCAACTTTTTAAAAGTTAAAGATATAAAGCACAAACGAAGCAGAAAAAAACTACTGTAGATTTTTAAAAATTTACTAATGCTTTTTCCCATCCGATTTGAGGTAGACAAATAAATAAATAAATAAATATTTCAAATGTTACAGGAGTTATTAAAAAAGGATAATTTCTTCATTTGTGGTGATCATGTGATAAAGCTATAGCCTTTTGGCATAATATTTGAGTTGATAAATAACATCAACAAAGAATTAAATGCTTCCCAGAGCTGAGCTTACTACATTTATTTACAGGATCAAATCTCAAGCTTAAAAATAAAGAACATATTATTTATTTAATTTTAATAGCCAAAATAATTACATAACACTGAAAAACACTAGATAACATAATGTTAGAGATGTGAATTAACAAAATCTTTTCAATTGCCACATTAGAAAAATATCATAGATGAAGTCAAAATAAAGGAAGAACCTCAACTTAAACAAATTTGGTTGATTTATGATTTATCTCAAAAGCAGTAAACTATAATGTGTTCTATTTTACTTTTTATGGTACTTTTTTCTATTTTCTACATTCTTTTTTTCCTTACATATGCATCTTCGATTTATGTTAATGTAGTTACCTAATACTGTTTGTTATTTATAGTTCAATAAAAACAATGGGGGGGAAGGAATCATCAGAATTTCCAGCATCATAGGAAATATTACCCAAAATCAAGGACAAAAAAGTAATGCTTTTTCCCCTCCCTTTCCATTTATTTCAAAATTGTTAATCCAAATATTTGTACTTTGTTACTGAACACTGAGTTTATTGCTAATGACTGCTTAACTTGTTTTATCTGTTGTTTTTCATGGTCTCATAATCTTCCCTAGAAACTATATTTCAAATGTCTTAATTTCTCTTGCTCTGTGATATGCATAAGACAGCCATTCCTGCTAAAATTTAGCAATATGTCTATTATGGGCATATATTGTCAATTTTGCCACTGCTGCATATTCTCCAATTTTGGTCTCCTGGTCTTGCATCACTGGCAGTTTCTCTTTCTCACTGTTATACTAAGTATCAGCATGCATCTTAGAAAACTGTGGTATTTTTGACTTATATTTTCTGGAGTTATACCTAACAAGAAATATTTGCAATTTCAATTCAATATTTATTTTGTTAAATTCTACTTTTAATTATCTTAATTTAGTACCAAATAATTCTATTTAAGATACAACTAAAGCCCGGGGGCTCTTCAAGTGACAAATTAAAACATTGTCAATTAACGAGGCCTACAGTATCTATACAAGGCAGAATTCTCTTACTTAAAATTCGTGTACAATCACCCTTACCTTCATTTGGAGAAGTTTTCAATCTTGTACAGATTCCATATACATCTCCATAGCATTCTTGTATTTTATGCAAAGCGTCAGTAGCTCGGAGTTCCATAAGTGTACGAAGCTCTTCAAGTGTAATACCAAAATCTCCATGACTAGAATCTTTTATAGTGTATTTTACACCACCATATGCCACTGAGTTGTTGGCCATGTCTCCCATGGTGTATAGTTTTCAAAAGTAAAAAGTTTCCAACAAGAAACAAGTTTGTATTTTGAGTATATCCAAAAGAAAAATAAATCCTTTGTATGTAAAAACCATCAAATATATAAATCAACTCGAAATAGCCATAAGACACCTTGTCCAGGAGTGTAATCTTGAGTGTGTTCCCATTGTCTGTTCCTTCATTCCACTTCTAGCGAAAGGTAAATGCTATCTGCAAATAAAAGAGAGTTTACAGAAATAAGATGCAATATTTTCACATAATCAGTCCATTCACTGCTAACAGTAAACTGCATTGTTATGCTTGTGAGTCACAATGCTTCTTTGCCATTATAGATGTTAGGCAAATATGCTTGCGCTTGTCTTTCCCACATTCCTCTGTGCCTAAGTCTTCATCTTTTATATAATGTTAATATCACACTACCTAGTCTCATTTTTTCCTGTCCCCTTTATATCAGCTATTTTTCTCCTCTATCCTTTCTCACAATGAATCAACTACATTGTGGTCCTTGCCTTAATCTGCCCTTGTGTTTTCCTTGATCTCTCTTTTCTTCCATCGTTTGCTTCTAATACCTCCTCTACAGCATTGAACCCATACTATAGTATCTCCATAGTACAGTATTGTTAAACTTACTTTAATTCATTGCTGTCTAATTGCCCTTTCACCTTTCAGTTTAAAGTGACTTTAGTGAGGTTCCATTAATAATATAATTCCCTTCAGCCATTTTTTTGCATTTCATAAAAGATTTCCTTACAAAAATGACCGACCTTAACAATTCAAAATCAGAACTAAAATCAGGCTACACATGGTCCTCAAGTTACAACCATTTATTTAGTGAGCATTCAAAGTCATGACAGATGCTGCAGGTACTTACAACTGTTCCCAAAGTTACACTCTTTGCACCCATCCCAGTCATAGGATTGTGATCTGGGGAGTTAACAACCCAGTCACACTTAGCCCTGGTTGCCAAATGCTTTGTGATCATACAATTATGATTTGCAATCTTCACTGCGATCACGTCAGCACCATTTGCAATTTTACTTGTCAGTTTTCCCAGAAAGACAATAGGGAAGCCGACAGGAAAGACTCCGAGCACTGTAGAGTGTCCGGAGGATTCTGTCTAGTCTTCAGGGACTGGCTAAAAAAGGTGCATCGCAGAATCCAAGCAGGATGTTCAGCTCCAGAGCAAAGCAGGGGATGAAAATCCTCCCTGCTGAAATCCAAGCAGGATAGCAAAGGCCATATAAAGGGTGGGAGGTGCTGAAAACTAGTCTTTCTTGGGCTGAAAATTCTGCTAGGATTTCAGTGACTCTGCTTAACGACCCACAGGATCATTTAACGATCTCAACTGGGTGCACTAGGATTGCGGTGGTTGGGTAAAGCTATGATGTCTGGATTACCTACAGATTCACTCAATGACCAAGATTAAGGTCTCAACTGTGGTTGTAAGTTGTGAACTACAGTCTGGCCAAGAAGCATCTGATTTTACAAATAGCTTAGAAATTTTACACAAAAAGAAAACAAGAAATCAATTTTATACACACACACAAAAAAAAGGCTGCTCTGGAGTATATCTCCAGTAGTTGATCAATTGCTTGGTTTGAGAAATATGAAAACCTAGGAACAACTTAAGTGGGATAGAACTTTATAAGATCTAAGATAGAAAGATACTAGAGATCACATTATCATTCTCTGTTCACAACAATGTGAAATCTCAGCAGCCAGTTCTTTGGCTGGTGTGGGCCTTCATATGGACCACATTCTTCCCAAGAACCTATAATGCCGTGTTGTGTAGCTGTACAGATCCAAGCAATATGGCCTTTTGCAACTGATAGATGGGACATTTTGTCAACTTATTATTATGATGATTTATTCCAAACTACCTTCCTAAGTATATTTTTGATTGACTTGTTAGCTTTTGATGAACATAACCAATATTTATAAAAAAATAATTCAAGAGAATCCAATACAGTTTTAAACTAAATGCAGATTTGTAATTTTATGATAAGCAATACAGAATCAAACATAATTCTTGTTAAATATTCCTACAAATACATTTCTAATATTAAACTTCATTATACTTATCCATGACACAGTCTGACACAGAGACAGAAATAACAATTTAGGATAAATTGCTTCAATTATACAAATGTGCAACAAAATAAAGTGGAGAAGAGCTGCTCATGTTTGTGAAATTTTCCAAATGTGCAAGCATATCTGCACCTGTGAAAATTACCAGCTTACAAACCCATTTCCCAGTTAATGATTATGCTAGAAAAGAAAAAAAAAATTGTGGCAGAGGGAGGGAAATTCAACAAGGGCTGCAAACTCCAAGCAGCAATTTAGATCAAGGTAACTTACATCAGGTATTTAAATAAGCTGTAAGATAGCTGCATAAATTAAGTTTCCCACTGATACTTACTGCCTAAGCATGCTTCCTTATCTAATAATTAACTCATGTTAATTTATAGCAACAGTTTATTTATATAACATCATTCTTAAAAACACTCAAATAGGTATAAATTCAAGTTTAGTTTGTGGCTTACTCTTTTATTTGAACCTTAAAAACTAATCTCTTTTTTCTTCCACTTATGTTCCTAATATATCTTGTCCTTTTAATATAAATGGCTGATAGACTGGTCCATCTCCCTCAAATTCACATGAATCACAATAATTACCCAGAAAGTGGAATAAAAGTATAAAATATGATCAGATACATAATAATTAGAATAAGAATACTGATATTTCTATTGCATTTCATGAAACATTCCCTTCTTTCTCAATTTGTTTCCTTATCTTTAATTTTATTCTTAGCTAATGTTCTTATTTTTACAATGTTTTCACTTAATAATTCTTATTTAGATAATTAAGATAATTATTATTATTAAGAATTATTAACATATTCCTCTGCTTGCTAGTTATTGCTAGTTTCAATTATAAGGTTAAGCCTTCAGGTGATTGCTTAATTTTAGTTTAGCCATGTTATATGAATCTAATCACTCTGGTCTCTGTAAATCGTAGTTTATGAATTCATACAGTGAGTTCATCCAGCCTCAACATAACTGCATACAATGGAGCAATAAGTTCAGAGTTCTCAGATCTCCTTTAGATAGTTCCTCTGAGAATCAAGCACATTGGCTTTTCCTAAAGACGGCAGATTTATTTTTGCTGTTATGACCTGTGCCTCTTGCTTCAGTCTTGCAGTTTCCTACTCTGTTTCTTTGATGGGCAGAAAACAGCTGAAGTCTTACATCCATTGAAAATTTTTCAAGGAATATGCCATGAATTGTTTGTCTGTCAAAAATCAAGCGATTAAGCAAAGTATAATTCCAGAAAGCAAGTTGACAGAATATATGAGACTTCCTAGGACCAGAGGAAAGACCCCAGCAAGGCTTGAAATAAACTATAATAGATTAAGTGCCACCATAATTCCGTCAGCAAGTTAGTTATAAAGTCCAAGGAAGCTGCATTATGTGCTAATCACAGAATTAGCTTGGGAACATGTAGCAAGAATAGATGTAGCCCATGACATCAATTTTAACCATCAAAAATCATAGGAGAGAGAGGTCATTTAAAATATTCTAAATTGCCCAGCTGACTTGGTAAAAAAATATTTCCCAATGAAAAAAAGGACCCATAAATGGCTGTGTGGAGCCATTCCCAAGCAAAGGGGGGAAAGAGCAACCGGAACCGTAAACGTTTAAACTGTCACCAGCGGAATCAGACCCTAGGGTGGGGTGGACTCTCCTCCGCAGCGCCCTGAAAACGACCCTTCAGTTAAGACAATGGTCATTTTCCAGGATGCTGCTCTGGAGAGTCCAAGCAAGGGACATGCCCAAGCTAATTGTCACTAGGGTGGGAAGCGGCAGCATTCAGGGTCTCATCACTGGTGTGAATGCCTTGAAGAACTTGCCTCCAGAATGCCCCTTCAGCTGACGCAAAGCTGTCCAACTTATAATTTCGGACAAACGGAGACAACAAAGTCCAAGTAGCCGCCTTCCAAATTTCCTCAATCGGTGCCTGGGTCGCCCAGGCCGCCGTGGTGGCAGTGCTTCTAGTCAAGTGTGCTGTTATGTGGTGAGGCACAGGTTTGGACTGTAGGACATGGGCGAGGGTGATGCAGGCCCTAAGCCACGCACCGATCGTAGAGGAGGACACCTTCCTGCCCTGGGATGCCGGCTGGAATGATATGAAGAGTGATTCAGAGCATCAAAACCCCGCTGTGCGCTTGATGTACCTGCGAAGCATCCTGCGCACATCCAGTAAGTGCCAATGTTTCTCCCTCGGATGTCTAGGATGCGGACAAAAGTCCGGAAGAACTACCTCCTGTGCTTGATGGAACCAGGAATTAATCTTGGGGATGAACGCCGGGTCCAGTCTGAGAACTACCTTGTTTTGTCGTATCAACCATAAGTCCTCTCTGACGGACAGGGCAGCCAGCTCCAAAATGCTTCGAGCCGAGGTGATGGCAACCAAGAAGGCTGTCTTAAATGTCAGATGTTTGAGATTGGCAGTCCTGACTGGTTCAAACGTGGGCCCGATGAGGGCACATAGCACTACATTGAGGTCCCAGGATGGATATATGTGAACCACTGGGGGTCTCAGGTTGGTCGCGCCTCTGAGAAAACTGCGAATGGTGGGATGCCGGCCGAGCGATGAATGCCCGTCCGGAGCCAGAATGGTCGAAATTATGGCCACCTGGCGCCGTAGAGTGTTAGGTGCCAGGCCCTTGTCCTAACCATCTTGTAGGAAGTCTAGGATGACAGGGATCGAGGCTGAGGAGGCAGAAGATCCACGAGCAGCGCACCAGCTGGTGAAGGCTCTCCAGGTAGCGTCATAGATCCGGGTCGTGGACGGACGTCTGGACGCTTGGATAGTGCAGATCACTTTGGCCGAGAGGCTGCCTCTGCTCAGGAGATCCCTCTCAAGTGCCAGACGGCTAGTTGCAGCCACTGGGGCTCTGGGTGTAGAAGAGCCCCCTGGCTGAGAGAGATCTCCTGCGGAGGGATCCGCCAAGGTGGTACGACAGAGAGGCTCACCAGGTCCGTGAACCAGGTTCTCCTGGGCCAGAACGGTGCCACCAGCAGTATATTTGCCGCCTCCGACAGGATCTTCCGGATGACTCTGAGAAGTAGAGGTAATGGTGGGAAGGCATACAGCAGACCCTGCGGCCAAGGGCAGAGCAAGGTGTTGACTCCCTCGGCTCACGGGTCGTGGAACCTCGTGAAGAATCTTGGGAGGTGCGTGTTGGATGTGGTGGCGAACAGGTCTAAGTGCGGATGGCCGAACCTCTGGGATAATTGCTGGAACAGGTGCGGATGCAGGCACCACTCTGAACAATCGACCGTGGCCCTGCTCAGCCAGAGAAGATGACTTTTCCCCAGGTTTATGGAGAACCCGTGGTCTTGAAGCACCTGGATGGTGTATTCCAGGTCTCTGGTCGCCTGTTGGTGGGATGACGACCGGATGAGGACATCGCCCAGGTAGCAGTGCAGTCTTATTGGGTGGGACCTGAGGAAGGCTGCCATGGCCGTGAGGATCTTCGTAAATGTCCTGGGGGTCGATGATAGGCCGAACGGCAAGGCTCAATACTGGTAGTGGCGGTCTGCGTAAGTGAATCTTAGGTATCAGCGGTGGGCTTTGCGGATGGGTACGTGAAGGTAGGCCTCTTTGAGGTCTATGGATGTCAAAATATGCATCCCAGGATGGACTGGAGGGACTGCATCTTGAACCTTCGATAGGTTACATGATAGTTTAGCCTTTTTAGGTCCAATATTCCCCTCCACCCGCCAGAATTTTGGGGGACCAGGAACAGGATTGAGTAAAATCCTGTCCCCTCCTGATCCGCTGGAATAGCCTCTATGGCCCTGATATCCCTGAGGTGCCTGATCTCCTGTTCCATTAGAGCCCGTTTGACTGGGCAAGAAGGGACGGGGCACCTGATGAAGTGGTGGGGGGGAGGGAGAGGAATTCCAAGGTGAGACCCATGCGGATCGTTTGTAGGACCCACTGGTCCGACGTGATCTGCTCCCACTTGGCGTGGAATAACTGGAGACGCCCTCCTATGGGAGCTGATCGTTGATGGTCATTTGTATCTCCTGAAGGGGCGTGAACCAGACCCCCCCAAAAGGGGCATTTGGAGTAGTGCTGCTGGCGACCTCTGTCGCGAAAGGGCTGATGGTCCTGGGACCAGTCGGTTTGCTGGGGATACGCCCGGTGAAACGGGGCGGAGCTAGTGGAAGGCTCAGTGTTTCAAAAGGGTTGCCTCCTGTAGGAGTTGGAACCCTTCCGATCGGACTTCTTTGTGACCGATGGCATCACTTTCTTCTTATCCTTGTTTTCAACAAGACAGGGTCCATGACCTCCCCGAAGAGCTTGTCCCCTTTAAAAGGAGCTGTGACAAGCTTCCACTTGGAACGCATATCCACGTTCCAGTGTCTCAGCCACAGGACTCGTCTGGTGGTAACATTAGACGCTAGGGCTCGAGAGGCGAACTTGGCCGCGCTCAGGGTGGCATCAGCGGTGTACTCTGTGGCTGCCACGATCTTATTGATATCCTGCCTCAACTTAGTGTCCCTGGCCGGAATCTTTGTCAGTAACTGTCTCAACCAAAGCAGGGCTGCCCTGGAAAGGAAGGAGCCTGAGGCGGATGTCTTAATCGCCCATGCTGCCACCTGGTGAGTTTTGTGGCAAGCATTCTCAGTCCTCTTGTCCTCTGCCTTGAGTCCCTCTAGCAAGTTAGGGGGAAGAATAGACGTAGACGTGAGTGCCGCCACGGGAGGATAGATTGGAGGTAGCTTAAGCAAATCCTCTAGGCTGGCATCAACTGTATAAAGCTTATCATTGTTACTGTGAGTAGCCATGGTAGCAGGCTGTGCCCATTGCTTTTGAACCATGTTGAGAAAGAGTTTGGGGACTGGAACTATCTCCTGGGCCTTTTCTTCAAAAAGATCCCCAGATAGATCGTCTGGGTCCTGGGCCGTTGGAGCCGATGGGTTAGATCCCATGCGGGTTGCTACCTTAGCCTTATCTAGAATGGTTTTGAAGTTGGCCAATTTAAATAGGCCCCAAATGGTAGGCTTTTCAGAAGAACCACCTTCATCCCCCGAAAACTCAGGTTCCTGCCTAGGCAACAAGTCTTCCTCCTCCTCCCAGTCCGAATCCCCCGATGCTAGGGAGGAATGGGGGGACTGAGGAGGTTGGGTGAAGGATGCTATACTGGGAGCAGCCTGAGGCTCCAAATGGCGGGTTTTGTGAGTGCGTTTGCCTCTCTGTTGCATGCCCGTTTCAATGCCCTGGGAGATAGCCCTGTCGATGACCTCCTGCATCTCCGCTGAGAGGTTGGGCCCCTGGTCCTCGACAGGGCGAAGCCTGGGATCGGGACTGGGAGGTGGAAGCTGCGGTGCCATGGGCCCCATGGGGGCTAGCCCTTCCTCTAGGTCCGAAGGACAGGCGAAGAGGTCGGCCTGATCCGCCATCGAGGGGCCTGGTGAAACTGCCATGGCCAAGGAGGCTGTGGGCGAGAATTCCTGGCCTTCCCCTTCGCTATCGGAGATAGGATGAGCCTGGGCAAGGGTAACCTCCCTGGAGGATTCCTGAGGTCCACCAACTGGGAGGCTTGGGCCCGCTGCTGGTCCTTGGAAAACTGTTTCTCTAAGGCTTTCTGGCAGTGTATGGCATCCTTATCCTGCCCCGATCCCTGCTTAGGCCCGGATTTAGAATAAGGTTTGTTGCCTCTGATTGCCTCCCTGGCAGCCTTGCCAGCTGCCTAGCGAAGGTTCTGGAAGAAACCCCCATTGGTTCAGGCCCTTCTGGGATCTGATCTACCATGTTGTTAATAATGGGACCAAATTGAGACAAGTAGGGAACCACCTCCACTCACCACCTCACAGTAGCCCACCGCAAGCCAAAATGCTCAAGAAGAGACACAGAAGGTTGCAGGATGAGAGTCAGCCAAGGCAGGGGTATGGTGCGAGCAAATCCAGCTCCCAGCGCCTGCAGGAAAGTAAAGGTTGTGATCCAGGCATCCACAAGCCCTTGCCATTTTAGTCCAAAAGGCTAGGGGCCCAGATCGCCGGTCTGACCGGTCAATGAGTCTCCATGCGGCTCCTGCTATGAGTCAGGCTTCAGGCAGCTGCGGCATATGGTTAAATCGAAATCGCAACTGGCAGGGCTCCAAAAATGGCAGCCGAAACTCCCTGCTGCCTCTCCAGACCTTTCAAAAGTGCCGCTAACATTTGGGAGAGCCCTGAGGGGCCGCGCCGAACGCCGGCTAGCAAAAAGCACGGACAACGACAACGGAGCTCTCAGCGGGGATTTCCTCCTGCAGCAGGGTTGCTGCAGCGGCGCTGGCATCGGCAGTCCAACTCACCCGCTTTCCCCAACAGCTGTCTGTGACCCTGTGGGGCCCGAGCAAGATCGGGACACCGGGAGGATCAAGGGGTGAGAGAGAAGCCAAATTGGGATTTAAAATAAATTTTTCTCACCAAGCCTGCTCCAAAGTAAATAACATGATCTTTTCTTTTCTGTAATATAATTGAGAGTCCAAGCAATCTATCTAGAATTGAAGAGAAACTTGAAGCGCGTCCACTGGGCTAGCAGAATTGAAAAAAAACTGTAGATAATCAGCACCAGAGGTGTGGTTTAAAGTTTCAATTCAGTTCTGGGCAGATTGGCTGTATTTAACCCTTGCTTGGACGCTTCAGAGCAGTGCCCTGGAAAAGGTGAGGACCAAGTAGCTGCCCTCCATATCTCATGAATGGGCGCCTGCGTGGCCCAAGCAGCCGAGGTTGTGGCGCTCCTCATGGAATGAGCAATGAGAAATGAGTTATGTGAGGAGGGACCGGTCTAGCCTGATGTTCGTAGGCTAGCTTAATGCAGGTGCACAGCTAACGTCCTATAGTAGAGGATACTTTCCTGCCCAGAGAAGCGGGCTGGAAAGATACGAAGAATGATTCAGACTTGCAGAAGGAAGCTGTCCTCTTCTTATAGATGCGCACCACTTGGCGTACATCCAGCTTGTGCCAAACGCGCTCCCTGGGATGTCTGGGGTGCAGGCAAAAATCAGGAAGGATCATCTCTTGCGTTCTGTGAAATAAGGTGTTGATTTTTGGGAGGAAGGAGGGATCCAGCCGAAGAATGACTCTGTCCGGGTGTACAATACAAAGGTCCTCCCTGATCTACAAGGCTGCCAGCTCCGAAATTCTGCAAACCGAAGTAATGGCTATAAGAAAGGCAGTCTTAAATGATAAGTGTAGTAGACTAATTGGTTCTAATGGAGCCAAGGTTAAGGTCTGCAGGACAATCGACAGATCCACGTTGGGTATCGGTGGATCATCGGAGGGCGTAGGTTGATAGCCCCTTTCAGGAAGCTGCGAACCCTGGGATGTCTGCTGAGGGGTTCAGAATTGTCTGTGGACAAAATGGTGGCTAAGGAAGTCGTCTGTCGCCGAAGCGTGTTGGGGGCAAGACCTTTGTCCAATTGCTCCTGGAGAAAATCCAGGATTTGTGGAATTGTCGCTGCAGTGGCGTTGATCTGATGCGACTGGCACCAAGATGAAAAAGCAGTCCAAGTTGCGCCATAGATTTGCACCGTGGAAGGCCGCCTGGATACCTGGATGGTGCGGATGACCTTGTCAGAGAATTTATCCTGCCTCAGGAGGTCCCCCTCAAGTGCCAGATGGCCAACTGGAGCCACTGGGGCTCTGAATGTGGAATGGCCCCCTGGCTGAGGGAGATCTGCTCCTGAGGTATGCGCCAGTGTTTGGTCACCAACAGGCTGACAAGGTCGGTGAACTAGGACCTCCTCGGCCAGTGAGGTATGATCAGCAGTACTTCTGCACCCTCCAACAGGATCTTCCTGATCACCTGAGGTATCAAGGTGAGAGACGGAAATACATATAGGAGGCCGGGAGGCCAGCGGCAGCAGAAGGCATCCGTCCCTTCCGCACGGGGAAAAGAAATGGGGGAGGTGCGTGTTTACTAGACTGGCGAACAGGTCTATTGTCAGAAGTCTGAATCTCTGAGACAGTTGGTGAAACAGAGACAGATGAAGTCGCCATTCTGAGTTGCTGATGGTAGTTCTGCTCAGCCAGTCTGCAGTGATGTTGTCCTCCCCCGAGATGTGATCTGCCTTCAATGACTCGAGGTGACATTCCGCCCATCGGCCTAGGGCCTCTGCCTCTGACATCAAGGCCTTCAATTGAGTCCCACCCTGGTGGTTTATGTAGGCCTGAATTTCTTTGAGGTTGAATTGAGTTTCTTGAGGTCCAGTATTGCTCTCACTCCTCCTGAAGACTTTTGGACCAGGAAGAGGATTGAGTAAAACCCTTTGGCCTCCTGACCCAGGGGAACCTGCTCGATGGTTGCTATGTCCAGCAAATGTCTGATCTCTACCTGCATCAGTTGCCATTTGTGGGCAGATTTCAGGAGGGGACAGTGGACAAAGGTCCGCGCAGGAATAGAGAGGAAATCCAGGGTAAGGCCGTGACGGACTGTGTTCAAGACCCAAGCCTCCGTCGTTGTCTCCTCCCATTGGGCAGAGTATATTTGTAGATAGCCACCTATGGGAGGGGGCCGGTGACAGTCACTTAGTCCTCTGAAAGGAGTGGTTAGAAAAACCCCCCAAAAGGACTTGCGGTTACTTTGCTGTCTATTTTTGTCCCTGAACGATGCCTTATCGTGAGTGCGGTCCTACACCTTGAAATAAGGTCTGGTAAATCCCCCAGAGGTGGATGGGGGGGGGTCTGCATTCCGAAAGGGCTGCCTACGAAAAAAGGAATGGCCTTTGTGGTCCACTTTTTTTATAACCACTGGCAAAACTTTGCGTTTATCCTTGGATTCAATTAAAACCAAATCCAAGGCCTCCCCAAAATCTTGCTGCCCTTGAAGGGAGCAGAAGCAAGCTTCCACTTCACCTTCATGTCCGCCTGCCAGTGGCGGAGCCACAGCAGTTGGCACAAGGTCACATTGGAGGCAGAGCTCTTGAGGAGAATTTGGTAGAGTTAAGTGAAGCGTCACCCGAGTATTTGACTGCTGCAAAAATTTTGTTGACATCCTGGTGGAGTCTAGTGTTGCCAGCTGGAAAATTGGATTGCAGCTTGCGGTGGCAGAAGAGGGATGCCCTACTGAAAAAAGAAGAGGAGGAGCATGTTCTCATGGCCCACACGGTGGCCTGGTGGGTCTTATGGCAGGCCTTCTCTGGCTTTTTAACCTCTGCTTTCAGTCCTTCAAGCAAATTAGCTGAAAGCACCGAATTGGAGGTTAGGCCACAATGGGGTCATCTACCTGAGGAAGCTTTAAGAGATCCTCAATACTACTTTTCATAGAGTTTCTTATCCACCCCACTGGGATTAGCCATTGACCCAGGCTGAGCCCATTGGCGCTGGTGACATCCAGGAAAAGCTGGGGTGCTGGAACCAGATCCTGGGGAGGGGTGGTCTCTTTGAAAAGGCCTGTGCCTGGATCCTGGGATCGAACGGCTTGGTTATTGCCCTGCTCTGTGGCATTATCATCAGATTGTGCTGGGAGTCCCATCTGGGTGGAGGAGGCCCTGGCTTTGGTAAGGATAGTCCGAAACATTGAAGGCTTGAATAAGCCCGAGAAGGCAGGCGTGTCAGAGACTGGATTTTCATCTTGGGGTGTCCTGTCCGCCCTCCTCTGCCTTGGACTCCTCGCTGACAGCTGAGGAAGCAGGAGAAGAGGCTCTTCCTGGCTAGTCCTTAGACTCTGTTGCATGTGCCTTAGCTCTGGCTCGGTTCTGGAGAGGCAGACTGAGGCCTAGTTGCTGAATGCCACCTGCAATCCCCTAAGATATCGCACATGCAACAACCTCCTTCATTTTTTTGGGCAGCTCGGGACCTTGATCCTCAGAGGGATGCAAGGCCCTGGGTCTTGGCCCAGGAGGAGGAATTTCCTTCTCCTCCATAAGGGAACAGGCCTCATCCATGTACTCCTCATCCAGGGACAAACCGAGAGATCTGGGAGATGTCCTGGAAGGGTTGAGAGAGAAGCCAAAATCCCCTTCTTCTATCAAGGATTGTGACTTATCCTGTTGGGTATCAGGTAGGGAAGGGCCTGCAGAAACCTCAGCAGGTGGTGAGGGCTCCCTGGCAAGTCTTTGAGCATTTTGTGCCCTTTGAAATTGGCTGTCCAGGACCTTTTGGCGTCTCTCAGCCATTTGTTCTGCTGCTTTGGACACCTTTCTGGGCTTGGGATGTTTCCCCTTTGATGGACGCCCAGTGCTGTCACCCTTAGCGCTTGCTGGAGATAGGCCTCGACTGATCTCTGACTTCACTGTTGCTGGCCATGATCAAACTTTCGGCAATAACAGAGTTTTGTTTGAGGAGTTGAGCCCTGGAAGTGAGAGATGATTGATGGGCCCCTTAAATCAGTCACTGTCCTGAGGCAATGGGGCGCAGGCAGGGAACAGCAGTGATGACAAAATGGCACCAATTGGTAAAGTCCAGAGCACCCGCAGATCCGCGCTTGTAGAAAGGCAGGGAATGGTCTGACCAACAGCCAAACTCCCTGCAGCTGCTTGTAGTGATCTTCCTGGGAAGGGGGAGACCTGCCTGGAGACCCCGAGCGAGATCTGAGTGTTAACACCCCTCCCAGTGGTGATCTGCTTCGGAACCAGGCAGCGACGTTTTAAAATGGCTCTGAGAGAAAGCACACCATTTTTTAACTTCCAAAATGGCCGCCGCAAGCTTCGGAGAGGCATCAGGGAACTGTTGGCAGTCCGGAGAGCTCAGTAGAGCCTCTGGGGCTAAGAAACAGTCCTCCAACAGTTTTAGGGGGGCCCTGATCTTCCTGCCTGCCCCAAGCTCGTCAGCGGCCGCTGAACAAGCCTCCCAGTGGTGCCTCAACCACGCGATCGCGGAAGGCAGCCTCACTCCAAGCAGCCTATTCTGTGTGTCAGGGAAGCTGAGGAAGGAAATTTTTGCACTGCTGCGAAAAAAACAACAAAACTAAGGCTTCCTAACCTACACTACAAACAAAAACAGGAAAAAGGCGACACTAAACTGTTTGGAGAGTCCAACGTGCTATCCAAAAACTGGAGCTCCCCAACTGCGTACTCTTAGGGCGACTGAGTTTTTTAAACTGGCCTCTAAGGGGAGCAGGAGGCGTGGCTACACAATTCTTTGAACTCAGTCCTTGGGCAGCAAGCTGAAGTTAACCCATTCTCGGACTCTCCAAGCAGCGCCTAGGAGAAGATAAGTGTTTCTCAACAAATTAAGCTTTTACAAAGATAATTATCTACAGTAACAATAACAAAAAGAGAAGTAAAAATAAATTATGTAAAGGATCATTTCATATTAAGTGGTCTGGGGGTCCCTTTGATCATCATGGATTTCAATGAAATTTTGTGTCAACATTCACACATGTCCCCATTGAACATTGGTAAAGTGTTATGTGTGCCGATGCAATACTTGCGGAAATATAGTCATTTGTTTGATCCCATACTACAGCCTTCCACAGTATGTCTCTGAGGTTCAAGAAACTTTGAGATATAATATCTCCAACAACATTTTGTTGAGAGAAACAAAACTCGGCCATCTTGTACAACTTTTTGTGCTTTATTAAACAAAATAATAAACACATTCTCATGAGCGATCTCAATCTAGATAATTTGGAGCAAAGTTGGCCGATAATATTGTGGCTTGAAAAAAGATTAAAGTTTGGCTTTTCATATCTCTGGAAGGAAAGGTATGATAAACGTGAAACTTTGTGCGCAATAACTTAGCAAAACAAGTTTTCGAATATAAAATTTCATTTTCCTACTGAAAAATGGCAAAAATAGGGTGTTTTCAGCTCACTTTTACAAAAAAAGACCTTCTGGAAACTCTTGTTAAATCATTCTCATTAGAAAGAGCATGTTCCAAACACCCTAAAAAAGTTGGGTTTTCATCGCTGACGTATAAAGCCCTAAAATAGGGACAAAGTTGAGGATGTATGTCATGTACGTCAACATGCATTCTTTTATATTGTGCCATTGTCATATCATTTATGAACGTGTGCAGAAAGTGATAGCAGACAAAATAACCTTAGCCGCTGGAGTTGCAGCTGACGATATTAGGCAAACTAGCGAGTCTGCTGCTAAAAAATGCCAGTCATGCCAGGACTACGCTGACCTAATTGAAGACATGAAAATGGAAATTAAAATATCTGATAGATCGACAAAAGTTCAATTATTGACTTTGGCCCCAAAGAGTTGGTCAATACTAGTGACAGCAAAAACATTTGGTGTTTCAGAACGTATGGTTAAAACAGTGATAAAAATAACGAAAGAGAGAGGCATTTGTGCACTACCAGATGTAAAAGTTGGCAAACCACTGCCAAAGGAAATCGCCAACAGAGTTCAAAATTTCTTCGAGGATGACGAATTTAGCAGGATTTGCCCTGGCAAAAAGGATTGTGTTTCCATTCGACTTGATGGCGACAAGGTTCACAAAAAGTGGTTACTGCTGTGCAATCTGAAAGAACTGTATTGGCATATTGAAACAAATATGGTGCTGAAATTGGTTTCTCCAAATTCAAAGTGGTGTGTCACCGTCTGTGCCTCAGGCACACATTCCATTTGCATCTGCATCGTTCATCAAAATGTTAAGCTTACGCTACAAGGTGCCAACATTAAAGAGGACTACAAGCTGCTCTTGAGAAAGGCAGTTTGCAATCTGAACACCAAAGATTGTATGTTGCAGCGATGTCAAAACTGCCCTGGTGAAGAGATTCAGAAGAATCAATAGAATTCAAACAATGGGTTCATACTGACCGCGTAATGCTGGAAACAAATATGCCCCCTATGGCGATGGGATTGCTGGTTCAAGTGCCTGAACTGGTAGTGACAATGTCACCATGGACCAATGCAATATAATAGTAGTAATCATGCCTATATGAAACAAACAAGAAGAAAAAATAATAGAATGCATGTGACGTTGCTACAGCAACATCCTCAACTCTGTCCCTATTTTTAGGGCTTTATACGTCAGCAATGAAAAACCAACCCTACTTTTTTAGGGCATTTGAAACATGCTCTTTCTAATGTGAATGATTTAACAGTTTCCAGAGGTCTTTTTTTTGTAAAAGTGGGCTGAAAATATCCTATTTTTGTATTTTTACAAAAAATGTCAACCTTACACTCTATTTGTAAACTATTGGAAAGCAGAAGAAGAATGAAATTTTATATTCAAAAATCTTGTGTTGCTAAGTTATTAAACACAAAGTTTCACGTTTATCATACCTTTACTTCCAGAAATATGAAAAGCCAAACTTTAACCTTTTTTCAAGCCACAATATTTTTCAGACAACTTTGCTCCAAATTATCTAGATGGAGAACGCTCAGGAAAATGTGTTTATTATTTTGTTTAACAGATCACAAAAAGTTGTACAAGATGGCCAAGCTTTGTTTCTCTCAACAAAATATTGTTGGAGATATTATGTCTCAAAGTTGCTGGAACCTCAGAGTCATAATGTAGAAGGCTGCGGTATAGGGTCAAGCAAATGACTATATCTTCGCAAGTATTGCATTGGCAAATGTAACACTTTACCAATGTTCATTCTGGGTATCTATGTGACAAACATGAATTGTATGTTATTTTAAAATTAAAATAGCTATGTTAAGATATGAAATAAAAATTTAAAAACTTAAGAAAGGAGAAATTCCAACTGACATTATTGGGCAGACAATGGTTAAAATGATGATGATATCACATAATGTAGGCTACATTCAGAGTAATGAACATATAAAAACATACTTTTCACAGTATCACGAAAAAGTTATCCTTTAAACAGATCAGAAAATGACATCCTGGGAAATATGAAGATTTATAAAACAGAAATGATTAATAAGAATATGTACCATTTTCTAATACACATGTTTACTAAGCTTAAAGCTCACTAGTGCAAAATGGCAGATATATTACATCTATAATTCTAGTCATCTATTTATTGAAATATTATTTCTGAACTAGTACAGTATTTAGAATTACAGTGTATAGAACCAATGTAAATATCAAGTAAGGAAAAAAACCATTAAAGAATATTAAGTCCTCAGATCTTAGGAGCCAGAAAAAAATATTAGTTACATAATTAGTGACAACATTTTGACCTTAGTCACTATATTAATGACATAGTCGTCCACTAGGAGATGGGTATTTGCAAGATGCAAGTGACAGATAAATAATTTATATTGACCTAGTTAAAGATGATTGGCTAGAATGATCTTTGTTACCCTCCAAACCCATTTAATTTCCAATTCACACTTCAAATAACAGCTGAGCAGTGATGACACCAAGATAGTGGCAGGAGAAAGAGGAAGCAGAACTGCTCATACTCAGTGGTGCCTCAAAGATCAAATAGCATGACAGGGAAGGTCATATGCCCCCCCCAAAAAATTTGGGTGGGAATGGGAGCCCGAGAAAGTCCCTGCTATCCCAGAATAATTCTGGCTCCCAAACCTGTAACTCAGATCACCTCCCAGTTTCTTTTTCAGTGAATAATTGATGGAAGTTATTACTGTATATTAACTGGTTTAATAAATATCCTATTCATCTCTGGTCTCAATGCTTAACATAGCTATTTAAGGAATTATATAGAAGACTGAGCAACATCACGGAGGAAACACCTTAAAGTAAATATTTTAAACTGAGTGAAAGACACAGGATGGTGTCAGATGCTATTCACTCTAAATAGTTGCCAAATGAGGCTTTGTGTAATCCTGAAAGATAGGATCAAAGTTACAGGGAAATAAGCCCAGAGGAGACCACTGAACTGATATGGCCTACATAGTTGCCAATCCAAAACAGGCAACCTCAGATATTTAATTGTAAGCTGCCGCGAGTTACTAATTGACATAGGTGGCTATAAATATTAAATTAATATGTACATGCATACATACTAGAATTCTGTATAATTTATATAAGCTATAATGTGGAATCTAGAAAGCATTACAGCATTTTCCCTTCCCTCCTAGAGCAAAGAGTTCAAGCAGGGTTACCTATGTTCTTCGAAATCATCTCTATATTCCTCTATAACACTATACCAGCTAATTTAATAATTCATCTTATCACTAGTAGAGATTGATACTTTAGTTTTTAAAATATATGCTCTTAACAAAGTTGTGTCAATTTTAGGACCAATTAATTAAATTACAATGTATCCTGATAGATTTTTGTTATATGATATCTAAATATTTATCAGTTTTTATGGTGTCCGCTTACATTACTAAAATGTACCTTAGACAATCTTCCAGCCCTTCAAACCAGGTTTTATTCATGGCAAACATAAGGAAGCAAGAATTGTTGCTTCACATCAGTTCTATCAGTAAACAACTGAATCTAACATAAGCATTTTTGCTTGTTTTTAAATAGAAGAGCAATATTTTCTTGCAACATAAAATACTACCTAGAATTTAAAGTAACTTTCATGCAAGTCACAAAAAAACTAGAAGATAGTCAATATGACACTTCTAAAAATGACTTGAGTACATACAATAAATTATAGGCCAGTCAGTCTAACACCTGATTGGTAGAAACAATGAATGAATGAATGAATGAATGAATGAATGAATGAATGAATGAATGAATGAAAATATAATGAGTAGACAGAGGAACAAGACTTGCTGAAGGGAAATCAGTATGAATAACTCTTGCCTTATTAACCTTTTTAGCTTTAAGAGTTATCAATAAGCACATATATGGAGGTAATTCAGTTGAAACTTATATTTTTTTTAAAAACTTTGATAAAGTTCCTTATCACATATTAAGTTAGCTTAGTAGTCATGGGATAAGAAGCCTGAATTGCTAATTTATTTTAAAAAACAGAAAATTAGATTTGAGGAGGTGGAATCCCTCAAAAATCTATTAGTCTACTTATGTATGATCTTAACATGAAGGGGGAGCAGTAAGCTGGCCAAATTTGTGGATACTGAACTTTACAGTATCATAAAAACCAAATGATTGTGAAAAGCTCCAGGACAATTTGTTTAAAACTGATGGTCACTCTGACGGCATTTAATGCAAATATGCTTAGAGAATGCATACTAGCAGAAAAAAAGAAGCAATTTTTAACTTGGTATGTACACTCATGGGGGTTGGGCTACCTGCAATTAACCAGGAAAGAGATGTGGGAGTCACAGTGGATGTTCAATTAACCTCCACCTCAATATGGAGCAGCTGTGGAAAAAGTATATCCTATGCTAGGAATCACTAGGAAAGGGTCTGAAAGTAAAAAATAAAACAAATCATACACTGATAAATTCCTTATTTATGGCACAATTATGTTGGAATACCATATACAATTTTAGTCAACTTAATTTTTCATGCTTTCCTATGAACCAACTTGTAACTTCAGGTTATTGCTCAAGACAAAGCAGCAAGCACTGAGTCCGTAGAATGCTCATAAAATAATTTACCATACAAAATATACTAAACTTTTGTAATGCTATTTTAACTACAAACTTCTAGATGAAGATAGTCTTGCATAACAAGCTTGATCTCGTAAGAATGTCACAGATATGCTAGACTATTTGACCAGGAATCTAAAATATATAGTTGGCAGAACAGAATGAAGTCCCATTTCTCTTTATGCTTAAAGAACAGCTACTTCTACAAAGAAACACTGATTGACATGTGTTAATGGGACCCTTTCTCCAGTATATTCTTACATGTGCCTGTCATCAACAGAATGATTTTTCTTACACACTTATCCCATCATTAAAATTAGAGTGATGACAAGCATTTAGATGATGATTTTTCATTTGCAGGTATCAAAGAACGTTTGTGGGTGCATTATACTTAATACACTATAGATCTCACAAACTCAGATTTTTCATACGGCTCAGACTACCAAATTTTTATCTGCTTCATGATCCTATGAGTATTCTCTGAAGCTTCCCGAATTAATATGCTTAAACTGAGGTCAACCATCAATTTATATTAAATATATAGGTAATATTACATATGATGGGTGAACAGTTTTCATCCCAATTTAGTTTTGTCTGTTGTTTGATTACTTATCCCCTCACACTTCTAAAACTGAAATGCAAGTGAAGAATTATTTGGTAGATAGATAAGCCAGAAAGCTACCCCTCCCAACAGTCAGGTACAATAAATGTGGTGATGGATGTTGTTACCTAAATGGTGACAAGCTCCTTGTGATGCTACTGGAAACTTCCCACAAGGATGGCATTGAAATGAACAGAACCAATCAATATCAGGTTTCAGTGGCAAACCAGTTGGTAAAATTTGAATAATGCTAGGGCCGTGATGGCGCACCTATGGCACACGTGCCAAAGGCGGCATGCAGAGTCCACTCTGTGGACACATGTGCCGGCGCCAACTGCTCTTCTGGTTTCCAATGCGCATGGTTTCCAGTTGATCTTCTTGGGTGCAAGAGCACTGGAAAACGGACTGAAAAGGGGCCAAAATCGCCCAAAAAACAGGCAAGCGTGCACCAGCCAGCTGGTCTTCAGGTTTCCAGTACTTCAGCAAGCATGCGCATGCATGTACACATATTCCAGTTTGGGCACTTGGTGCCAAAAAGGTTCGCCATCACTATGCTAGGACATTCCCTGAAAGCAACATGTGTTGGCATTACCTAACCATCACGACAAATGGGCAAAAGCCATCAGTTCAAAGATAGGACTAACTAAAGAATCTAGGTCACACATCACAATTTATTATTGCCACATCAAATATCAGCATGGTCTGCTGACTGTATATAGTGGTGAGCTTGCAGAAATACTAAAGTGACACAAGGTAAATATTGTATGCATATAAGATATGTGTTGGAAAGACCAAGAATGATGTCAGTGAAAGATACAAAACAATTTACCATAGCGTGTCCAACAAAAAATGTGGTCATCATAGCATGCACTGATCTGCTCAACTTTACTGCTGATGTCCATTGACATTTTGATTACCTTATGTTAAATGTCATTGATGTTACTCTCCATCAATTACATGTTTTCTTGGCCTTCACACCTCAAATTGGATGTGATGAAGAAGAGAAAGAACAGCCTTAAATGAGACTACAAGATTTTATACCTATATGTATAGCAAGAAGATTTACTGCTTAATGGACAGCAAATCCTGGACCTTTCCAAAGTAAATTACCTCATCATCACCAATATGTTTTCAAAAAGTACACCAGCCACTTGGCTATTTATGACAATGGAAACCACAATAGCCAGATTAGTTCTGTCCTGTCTAATGTGACTTCCCCACTATCATGCAGCAGAAAATACAGGAAAAAAGTGGTTTGCGAAGAATTGATATTTGCAGGATACAAACAAAAATTGGCACCTGTGAATGTTACTGCAAGAAGAGTGGCAAAGAAAGTTGTTGCAAAGACCAACTGCTACTAGGACCTAAATGAACACGAGAAAAACATATATCAACTAGTGAAAATGTACACTAAGGCAGTAAAGGCATTGAACACTACATGTGTGTAAGGAAAAAATGGACAGCAACTTCAGGAAATCCTGAAATCCTGAAACTTCACCAAAATCTTTAATGTCAAATTTCCATTCTTGCCAAGTCTTTATGGTTCAGCTAAAATCTGTTCCAGTCCTGCACATTACAAGAGGTTATCAAAGCTATCAGAAGCAAAAAGAACTCAAAAGTAACTGGACAATCTACCAGCAGACATCCAGAAGTTTGGAGAACTTTGTGGCACAGTAAAACCCTTCAACTTTCTGGCCACATGCCTCCTAACTGGGACACAAGAACCATAATTTTCCTCTTCAAGAAGATGACCCAATGCACCATTCCCACAGCCAACAAATCCTCCCACTGCACAAAATTTTGAGTAGTTCCTCAACCAGCATTTCCATGACATTTTTGAAATCAGTATCAATCAGTGCAGTTTTGTGCAACTTGCATGCTCATGAAATAGCATGAAGAAAAGAAGTCATTACATATGGTTTTCCTCAACCTAGAAAAAGCTTTTGATTGTGAGCAACCTTAGTTGATATGATACACTCTACGTGACCACAGTGTACCTGAGCTACTCATAAAAGCAATCCAGATGCTTTATGTTAATATCAGCACCAAGAATTATGAGTCACAGGTCTTTCTGACAGCTTTCCTGTGAAAGTTGGCATGCACTATTACCATTGCTGTTGATTCTCATCAAGGATACTATAATGTGAGATTTGCATCATAGTGCCCTCTGGGCTTTGCTGTACACTGACAATGTCCTGCTAACAGCTACCAACAGGGAAGCAAATGTGCAACAAGTGTCTTAATCTATTTGGTTTGTGCCTCAATATCGAGAAGACCAAGTATCTACTTAGTTTGGGCTCCTCCACATCCAGGACAAGGGTAAAGATCTAGTGAAAAAGCTGTTTCCGTTACTTAGAATACCATTTGCAAAATGACAGTGGATGTACAATGTACATGCAACAGTAACAACATTGTGGTGGAAGGAGATCACTGACTGCTCTGTGACAGGCATATGCCAATTCACTTAAAATCAAAAGTGTTTAATAGTTTATCCAGGAGCACCTGTATGGCACTAAGTGCTGACAAACTACCCAAAATCCTGTGCATTTTTTACAACCATGAAGATTTGCATGCTTCATTAGGCATTTCCATTCTTGACAATATCAACAATACACTCTGGCAGTAGATGTGCATTACACCAATAAAATTCCTTATGTGTCTAATCACACTTGGCCAAATAAAATATTCTGTTCTATTGTAGGGAAAGAAACTGAAGAAAAAACACTTATAGTATTACGAACACATTCTATGAGCAGCGCCATACACCAGTGGTGGGATTCAAAAATTTTTACTACCAATTCTGTGGGCATGGCTTGGTGGGCATGGCATGGCTTGGTGGATGTGGCAGGGAAAGGTAAAATCTCCATTCCTACCCCACTCCAGGGGAAGGATACTATAAAATCTTCATTCCCATCCCACTCCAAGGAAAGGTTACTGCAAAATCCCCATTCCCTCCCGATCAGCTGAGACTCAGGAGGCAAATAATAGATGGAGGCGGGGCCAGTCAGAGGTGGAATTTACCGGTTCTCTGAACTACTCAAAATTTCCGCTACCAGTTCTCCAGAACTGGTCAAAACCTGCTGAATACAACCTCTGCCTTACACCATTGCCAGCACGACCTACAACTTTAACATTGATGGCAAATGCTCATTCGTAAGACTAAAGCAAAGATGGCAGGGCATAATTAACCCAGCCATGAAAATAATCCATTTGGACTCAATTGCTACATTTGATTGCATAAAATGGTATTTACTGATCAGAAAAGTGGACCTAACTTGTGGTAAAACACTAGGAAGATATGAAGAACAAGACATTGCTGCCTAGATGTTTCCATACGACTTTTAAGCAGAAAATTATAACAGCATATGCTCCCCATTTTAGGAAAAGTGAGTGGAAGATTTGAATTTTCCATTTTTTAAATGGCACTTAAAAGGTAACCAACATGTACAGACTCTTGTGTCTTAGTTACGTCCAAATAAAACTTAAAAATGGAAAAGTTGCTTGTTTCATAGTTTAGGTATTTCCAAGGCAGATATCAACATAAATTAATTTAAACTTCCTCACTAACATTTTCTTTAAAAGCAGAGCTCTTTTGAAGAATGTTTGGAGATTAGAATATAATCCATTTTTTTTAGCTTTTTTGTGCATTGCTTTAATTATATTATGTGTATAATTCTGGTTAACCATTTGGAGTCCCTATTTATGAGAAAAGTACACAAACGGAAAAAAAACAGTTTCTAATAGTATCTTTAATTTCTAATAACACTTTCATGTTATTTTTGGTCACTAAAAATGGGAAAAAATATTCTACCAAACGTTCATTAATCATATTTTTGCTCAGAGTCTGTTATCAACTGTTTAGCATAATAGTAGCATAAAATGTTTCAATTTTTTAAGATACTGGGTAAAATGTTTGCCTATAGGCTAACTTATTAAAAATAATAATTTCCTTTCCTCCAGGAGGTCAAGTCAGATTATCTAGCACCACTTTCTCCAATTTCCCCTCAAAACTAATTTTGTCGGCAAGCTGAGCGGTGAGTAACTGGCTCAAATCACCTGCTGTTCACAGCTACCAATCTCATTGTATGGAGGAATTATGTAGTCTCAAGATTTCTCCTGAATATATAGGGCAATTAGGCATCTAAGGAACAAATTAGGCACATTGAACAGCAGAATGATCTTGTCAGTGTTTCTGACTTTTATTTCCAAATGTTAGATTGCCACAAGCTCTCTCCTGCATATTTATACAGACTAATCCTGAGTAAGCACCTAGCGGGGCTTCTGTAGAGCTCATTTTATTCCTTCTGTACTGCTGGTGTGTAGATGTCATGATATTCCTTACCCTTCAAAGAATTGTGGCTTTAGGGAGATAGAAACTCCTGCCCATGTCTTCCTATGATTTGCTTTCTTTGATCTGTTGATACACCAACTATTTCCAAATTTGAGAGTCATATAGATAAATGACCCTCAGTATGGTCGTTATTTTTATGGGTGTTAACTCTTCATTTACAGCTCAGGTTTCAAAATACCTTTCCCAAGTCATAACACTACACAAGGCTTTGGCATATGTGTTGTTCTCTTCTTTTATGACAACATTTTTCCTGGGGTGATGGGTTCTCAGTAGCAAAGCTGCTTAAAGATCAATGTGTGATTTTTCTCCTTTCTGTGAGTCACACATATGGATAAATAACTTTTTAAATGGAAATGAATTCTGTATGATTATCAGAAACTGACCGAAGAATGCAAGATCTTCCAAATATTGCTATGTCTAGGAAGCAAAGTTATATATATGGATGAAGGTGGGGTACTCAGCACGTAATGATATCATATATAAGGCCATAGGAAATATTCTGGAAGAAGGCTATCAAATTGATGCCAATTTTGTAATGGGAGTATAAATCTGGATGAAGATTACCTGTTTGGCCAGCTCATGGCAAAAATTATTTATATGAACAAATATTGGTGGGAAAGGCCACAACTTTAGATACACCTTGGAAGATCAAAAATAAACATCAACAATTAACAAGACTAAACATCACCCAAATACTACTTTATGATCTGATTAACAAGTATTATGAACATCCAATGAAGCAAGGTTAAAAATGGTGCTTAGAGGCTGATCACAAGGGAGGTAATTAATGAAAGATCAATACTGAATTTCAAATGAAATATTTTGGTAAATTTTACCAATTGTCCTACTGTCCCTAAGGTCTGAAGCAAATATTAAATCTAAGCAGATTTGTATATTATAACCAACATAATAATTCACTTGTCCAGTTAGAGATAGCATATTCCAATTAATAAAATGGATTAAATATGCATTGTTTATTCAAGCATAATCATTGCAAAATTGACATTTATAAACATTACAAATAAAAAAGCAGCTGTCATTTGTTCATTTGCAAAGACGAACTAGAAAACATTTCTTAATAGGATAACTGCAACATTCACACATGTCATCTAAAAATAAATTTATTTTTCTTCACATCCAAATTTATGCAGATTTAACTGAAAAAAATGCAGTTGAGTAAGATGTCTTTAATCACACATTTGAGATTTTCAAAACCAACTTATTTGACATAAGGCCATTTCTACATTATTGTATGCGTATTATCTTAGGGAAAAAGAAAGTTCATTATTAAATACATTGAGGCAATGGTTTACCACATTAGAAAAACCAATGCTGATGGAAGCTAATGTGAATGCAGTGCTTACTACCTGAAATAACTTTAAACATGTTTTATTATCCTTTGCTTAAAGCAAAACCTGGGTCTTATAATATACAAGTCAGAAACCAGGCCATTAAAGAACATGGTGACTGGACACCTCAAAGCGGACATCAGCCAGAGGACAGAACAACTTAAAGAAAGTGCAAGATTGGAAGATGTGGAGAGACCTGGCCCATAGAATTGCCAAGAGTCGGACATGACTGAATAGATAACATCATCATCTCAAGTCATGAGAAATGGAAAATATGAAACCACAAGGTTTTTTTTTAATAATACAGGTATCCTTCAATTTACCACAACAATTGAGAACACAATTTCCATCATTAAATGATGTGGTTGTAAAGCATGGCCACACTGCTTAGTGATGGCAATCCCTGTGGTCCTGGTTGCCATTGTTAACCAAATCCTAGTCATTAGGCAAAGCAACTTCCTGCCGGCTTACCACAACCACAAAGTTAGTGAGGAAACCAGCAGGAAGTTTCCAGATGTACATGAAGATTAAGTACCCCATGTAGGGAGGGAGCAAGAGGATGTGGGTATGGTCAGGTAGGATGTGCAAAAGACACAGTACAGGTTTGGTAGGCAAGAGTGCAAGGAAATGTGTGATGAGGGTTGAGGAAGCTGCATCAAAGGCACATTGTGGATCAAAGATGTGTGGGTCAAGGAAAGGATACACAAGAACTGCAGTAAGGATTGGGAAAGGTGTGTGAGAGGCACCACAGGGAGATGACGGAAGGTGCACGGAAGTGCAGTGTGGTCAGAGAGTATGCATGGAGATGAAAAAGTGGTGGATGTGACATAAGCAAAGATGCTGGGGAAGGATCACAGGTGATTGAGAACTTCCCTGTCAAAGTGTAAAAAAACACCAGGCACTTTCTACCATATGTGGTGGACGTGCAATGAGGCAAAAAAATATTGGAAAATGATCCAATCATGGTTAGAACAAATGGTGGGAGAATAAATTATGTTTAAACCAGAAACTTTTCTCCTAGGCATAATACCGGAGGGGTTTAAGAAAGATACACTCTATCTAATTATACATATACTGACTGCAGCGCGCATAACCTATGCACAGCATTGGAAAAAAGAAAATACACCATCAGAGCTAGATATAATCAGAAAAGTGTTGGCCTGTGCAAAAGCAGATAGGCTCACTTTGGAACTTAAAAATAAAGGGGAATCAGAATATTTTGAGGTATGGAATAGATTTTATGACTGGTATAAGTTAAGATGACAAGACTGGAACAAAGGTATATATTGTGATCGAACAGAAGGACAGACAATGTATTAAGTAGAATAACTGTTAATGGTTGAAACTAGCTGTACATAATGTGAATATATGATCACCCCGACTCCGCGGCATTGCATTGTTTTAAATGTAAAAACTATATATATATATATATATATATATATATATATATACATACATACATACATACATACATACATACATACATACATACATACATATATATATATATATATTGTTGTATTTGTGCTGATAAAATAAAGGGAGACTAGTATAGATCCATTTCGAGCTATTTAGCTCTCATCAGCTAGCCATACCCTTACTGGGATTCGAACCTGGGCTGTATTATACACTAGGCAAGAGTTTTAGCCACTATGCCACAGGCTTCTCCTCCTTTATCAGCTGAGCCAGAGAAATAAGTATGTGTTTGTTTGTTTCTTGTTATATATAATAATAATAAAACTTTAATTTATATATATAAAGAGAACTTCCCTGTCAGCTTCCACACTAACTTTCTGGGGAAGACAGCAGGGAAGTTTGCAAATGACAAGCATATAGCTGTGGCATGCTTGGCAACTGGATGTAAATTGGTTATCAAGCACCCAGATCAAATCACGTGACCACAGGGGTACTGGGACAGCCAGTACTCCAGGATTGGTTGTAACCACCATACATTCAACGTCGTAATTTGGAATGCTCACTGACCAAATGGTTATAGGTTAAGAACAACCTGTACAAGAAATATACACACATACCAATTATGTTATGGTTTAGAGGGGGGGGGGTATGAACATTATTTTAGCCACAATAGCACTTTGCAATGTACATTTAAAAAGTAGTGACAAAAAATAATAATTTATGCAGGAGATAGGAAATAAGGATAGGAAATAAGGAAACAAATGAACTCAAAATAGTTCATCAGAATACTATTCATTATATCTACCTTTCTATCCTTGCAAACCATCTTTGCCCCATCATGTTCATATACCAATTCATGCACAGTTCCAGATGTAATAAACATGAAACATAAATATAACATATAAGATGAAGAATATGAAAATAATAAGTGTACAAAAAATGCAGAGAACAATAATCTACTTCAGTATACTTTGCTGAAGTATACTGAAAAGTAGTGCAGTGATAGCCAAAGGCTGCTAATCTTTGGCTTTGGTGGTATTTTTTCCAAACATGAAGCGTATATAATAATTCCTTTCAGCTTCTTTTACTAAACAGAAAGAACCATGAACAATATTGAGAAGCTTATTTCTGCAGCATTTGGAAGATATTTAATATATCTGCATATTTAATATTTAATATTTAAGATATTTAATATTCTGCAGCATTTGGAAGATATTTAATATTCCATAGCAATGTGAACACCACTCCCACCTATTCGAAAGCACTTATATTTGGCAGTAAATCCAAGGCATGATTGAGAATCAGGTCTTCAGGAACACTGCTCTTGTAGTTAGCATCAATCAATCAATCAATCAATCAAACTTTTATTTATAAACCGCACTCTTTCCTAAGCAGGACCCGGGGCGGTGTACAGTGTTCATATACATATCAAAATAGAATACATATACATAAAACATAGACATAGACGGAGGAGGTAAAAAATATACTGTACCATATTTAATTAAAATACAAATAAAATTAAAATTCCCTTAAAAATTCCACAATAAGATGTTTGCCAGGAGGTGAAAGATGGAGCTATTAATCGGCTAAGCCAGCTAATTGGAACAGGTGGGTCTTAAGCTTCTGTCGGAAGGAGCGGAGGTCGTTAATAGTTCTAATATCGGGGGGGAGGTCATTCCAGAGGGTTGGGCCCATCACAGAGAAGGCTCTACTCCTAGGCGCCACCCGTTGGCACTGCTTGGCGGATGGCACCTGGAGGAGTCCCTCCCTGTGAGAGCGAATAGGTCGTAGAGATGTGTGAGGTGAGATGCGATCCCGCAGGTAACTAGGTCCCATGCCATGGAGCGCTTTAAAGATAGTAACCAACACCTTGAAACGCACCCGAAAAACCACAGGCAGCCAGTGCAGCTCGTGCAGGAGTGGTGTTATATGGGAGTATCTTGTTCCTCCCATGATGGCCCACGTGGCCGCATTCTGAACTAGCTGTAGTCTTCGGGTGCATCTCAAGGGGAGCCCCATGTAGAGAGCATTGCAGTAGTCCAGGCGGGACGTCACCAGCGCATGAGTGACTGTGCGTAGGGCGTCCCGATACAATAGGGGGCGCAATTGGTGCACCAGGCGAACCTGGTGGAACGCCCACCTTGCCACGGCTGTCACATGGTCATCCATCGACAGCCGGGCATCAAGGAGGACGCCCAAATTGCGCGCCCGTTCCACGGGGGGCAGTTGTTTGCCCCCTATGGCCAGCGATGGCATCCACTGGTTGAACCAGGGTGCCGGTAGCCACAGCCACTCAGTCTTGGAGGGGTTGAGTTTAAGTCTGTTGTCCCCCATCCAGACCCGGACGGCTTCCAAACACCGGGACATCATTTCGACGGCCTCGTTGGGGTGGTTTGGGGTGGAAATGTACAGCTGCGTGTCATCAGCGTACAGATGGTATCCAACCCCCAAACCACGGATGATCTCACCCAGCGGCTTCATGTATGTGTTGAACAGGAGGGGCGAGAGGACCGACCCCTGTGGCACCCCACAGGTGAGTGGCCTCAGGGTCGACCTCTGCTCCCCTGCCAACACACACTGCGTCCGGTCGGAGAGGTAGGAGCGGAACCACCGCAGAACGGTGCCCCCTACGCCCACCTCTTCCAGCCGGCGCAATAGGATACCATGGTCGATGGTATCGAAAGCCGCTGATATATCTAATAGGACCAGGATAGAGGAGCAACCCCTATCTCTGGCCCTCCAGAGATCATCTACCAACACGACCAAGGCCGTCTCCGTGCTGTGACCGGGTCGAAAGCCGGACTGGCGCGGGTCTAGATAGTCTGCTTCCTCCAGGTGACGTGGGAACTGTTGTGCCACCACACTCTCTGCAACCTTCGCTAAAAAGGGAAGGTTGGAGACGGGATGATAATTAGCTAGCTCCTCCGGATCCAGGGAAGGCTTCTTGAGCAGGGGCCTCACCACCGCCTCTTTCAAGGCGGCCGGCAAGGACCCCTCCCCAAGTGAAGCGTTCACCAGACCCAGGAGCCAGCCTCGTGTAACCTCCCAGGATGCCAGTACAAGCCAGGAGGGACACGGGTCCAGTAAACATGAGGTGGCTCGCAGTCGCCCACGTAACCTGTCCAAATCTTCGGGGGCAACAGAGTCAAACCCCTCCCAGCGTGGAGTCTCAAGACTTGCTTCTGACGTCTCCCCTGGTCCACTGAAGGGGGCCCCACCCACTCCGGATCTGATCGATTTTGTCCTGCAGATATTCCCCAAACTCCTCTGCTCTACCCTGCAAAGGGGCTTCCCGCGGCCTCTGTGATAAGAGGGAGAGGGTCACCCGAAACAGTGAGTCTTGTGAGACCATTCTGGGAGGAGTTTGATTCTGTTGCCCCCGAGGATTTGGATAGATTGCGTGGACGGCTGCGACCGACCACATGTTTAATGGACCCGTGTCCCTCCTGGTTGGTACTGGCATCCTGGGAAGTGACACGAGGCTGGCTACTGGACTTGGTGAACGCCTCTTTGGGTGAGGGGTCCTTACCTGCCGCCTTGAAAGAGGCGGTGGTGAGGCCCTTACTCAAGAGGCCTTCCCTTGACCCGATGGAGCTAGCTAATTATCGTCCAGTCTCCAACCTTCCCTTTTTAGCGAAGGTTGTAGAGAATGTGGTGGCACAGCAGTTTCCACGGCACCTTGAGGAATCCGAATATCTAGACCCACGCCAGTCCGGCTTCTGGCCCGGACACAGCACGGAGACGGCCTTGGTCGCGTTGGTCGATGATCTCTGGAGGGCCAGAGATAGGGGTTGTTCCTCTATCCTGGTCCTATTAGATCTGTCAGCGGCTTTTGATACCATCGACCATGGTATCCTATTGCGCCGGCTGGGGGGGATGGGAGTTGGAGGCACCGTTTTGCGGTGGTTCGGCTCCTACCTCTCCGACCGGACGCAATGTGTGTTGGCAGGGGGGCAGAGGTCGACACTGAGGCCACTCACTTGTCGGTCCTCTCGCCCCTTCTGTTCAACGCATATGTGAAGCCGCTGGGGGAGATCATCCGTGGTTTTGGGGTGGAGTATCATCTGTACGCTGATGATACCCAGCTGTACATTTCCACCCCTGACCACCCCAACGAGGCTGTCGAAGTGATGACCCGGTGTTTGGAAGCCGTCAGGGTCTGGATGGGGGACAACAGACTCAAGCTCAACCCCTCCAAGACTGAGCGGCTGAGGCTACCGGCCCCCCGGTTCAGTCAGTTGATTCCATCACTGACCATAGGGGGCGAGCAATTGGCCCCGGGGGAACGGGCGCGCAATTTGGGCATCCTCCTAGATGCCCGGCTGTCAATGGATGACCATGTGGCAGCCGTGGCAAGGGGGGCGTTCCACCAGGTTCGCCTGGTGCGCCAATTGCGCCCCCTACTGGACCGGGATGCCCTACGCACGGTCACTCATGCACTGGTGACGTCTCGGCTGGACTACTGCAATGCCCTCTACGTGGGGCTTCCCTTGGGACGCGCTCGAAGACTGCAGCTAGTCCAGAACGCAGCCGCGCGGGCTATTATGGGGAGTACTAGGTACTCCCACGTAACACCGCTCCTGCGCGAGCTGCACTGGCTCCCTGTGGTCTTTTGGGTGCGTTTCAAGGTGTTAATTACCATCTTTAAAGCGCTCCATGGCTCAGGACCTAGTTACTTGCAGGATCGCATCCTACCACACACTTCCCTGCGGCCAATTCGCTCTCACAGGGAGGGACTCCTCCGGGTGCCGTCCACTAAGCAATGCCAACGGGTGGCGCCTAGGAGTAGAGCCTTCTCTGTGATGGGCCCAACCCTCTGGAATGACCTCCCCCCCGATATCAGAACCACCACCGACTTCCGCTCCTTTAGACAAAAACTGAAGACTCACCTGTTCCGTTTAGCCGGCTTGGCCCATTTATAGTCTTATTCTACCTCCTGGCAGATATTTTAATTGGGTATTTTTTAGGGGTTATTTTAAATATTGTTCTTAACTGCTTTGCTTTATGTACAGTTTCTTATAGCCTCCTCTTTTAGGTACTGAGTATGTAATGATGTTTGTACTTTCTATTTATTTATGTGTTTTATCTGACTGTACACCGCCCCGAGTCCCTTTGGGGAGAGGGGGCGGTATAAAAGTCCAAATAAAGTAAAGTAAAGTAAGTAAAGGGCGGCAGGGCGGTTATCCGCGGACGCAATAAGAGCGGCACAATGTCTACGTTTGGCCGCTCTCAGTGCCACAAGGTAGGTCCGTAAATAGGCTCTTACCTGTGTTCGGTCAGATTCGGAGCGTGAGGACCTCCACCTGCTTTCTAGGCGTCTCTTGTGGCATTTCATCACCCTCAGCTCCTCGGTAAACCAAGGAGCCAGGGTGGTTCGTTGCCGCAGGAGAGGCCGCAAAGGCGCTACCCGGTCCAAGGCCCCAGCAGCCGCTCTATTCCAAGCGGCCACTAGGTCCTCCGTCCGGGAGCGGGTCAGGACTACAGGAAGTGGCCCAAGCTCTGTCTGGAACCTATCCGGTTCCATCAGTCGCCTGGGGCGGAACCATCTGGGACAATCAGGTTCCGCCTCCCCGCGGTGGGGGGTAGCGCCGGGGAAGTTGAGCCGGAGAGATGAGTGGTCAGACCATGACAGGGGTGTAATAACTAGATCCCCTATTCCCAGATCACTCGTCCACTGTCCAGATACAAAAACAAGGTCCAGTGTGTGCCCACCTTCGTGTGTGGGGCCCTGAATTAATTGGGTCAGGTCCATGGCTGTCATGGAAGCCATGAACTCCCGAGCCACCTCGGATGCTTCGCCCACAAGTTTGGGGGTATCAACTGCTGTCTCCGCGATCAGCTCGAGGAGCTCGGACAGGGCCGCTGATGCATAGCGAGGAGCCAAGTATACAATCAGCAAGCCCAGCTGCCTCCCTGGGCCCCATTTCACACCAATGGACTCACACCCGGAGATCTGTGGCACAGTGAACTCCCTCGGTTCCAGACTCTCCCGTATAATTACCGCCACCCCACCACCCTTACCCAGGGCCCGCGGCTGATGAAATGCACGGTAACCTGGCGGGCACATCTCCACGAGGGGCAAACCACCCTCGTGGCCCAACCAGGTCTCCCTCTGAGGTCAACTCATTAATGAGGGGGAGCATCAACTCATTAATGAGGGGGAGCATTAATGAGCATCATGGGCACAATTCTAAAGCAAAGTCTTCCAGTTTTTTAGCCAGCCAGTAACAGTATTTGCATGTAGTCAGCAATATGGCACAAACTTAAAACTATCCCCTACTGTGATGTCAGAGTTGCCATTGCTTCTGTGTACCCTTTTGTTTGAGTTGCTTCAAAAACTATTTTGCAAGTAGGTGCAAGATGCAAAGGAAGCTTTTCCTGCATAGTTTCCTATCTGATTTTACTTGCTTCTTGATGCATGGTAGTACGAAATAAAGAGGCAATGGGTGACCCAGACAAGCAGTAGCTTGTCTCTTCACTCGATTCTTTTCTGACTACAACAGCTGAGGTCCCATTTATCTTTTCACTCCTTTGCTCTTTGCCAGCAACTGAAAAAAGCAACGAAAGCTTTCCTCCTCAGTTTCTCTAACTGCTTCTCCTCTTTATCTATTTCTTGCAAAGCAGGAAATAAAAAACAATTGTATTTTCTCAACTTTACTTTTTGGCATTTTCTTTCAATTACTAATGAAATTATGTTTTAAAATCATAGCAATAGAATTTATTCTAAATAACAACATTATGATTGTTATCTTGCCTTAACTGATAAATAACAGAATTGTTCTAAGCAAAAGGAAAAACTTCATATATTTGTCTCAGAAAAATAAGATCAATAAGGACGAGATACAAATAGTTTGTTGGGATTTGAAAGCAGGGAACCTTGAATTTAGAATACCTAAAAAATAATGTCCATTTTCCTCTGGATGATCTAATTTCATTCTCAAATACAAAATCATCATAACAATTTACTTATACTTCTCATGGAGTAAAGAGAGTATTTCAGATTCTACAGAATTGCCCTAACCTTAAGGGAAAGCCATTCAACTCACATACTATCAAAGCAAATCCATTAAGTGGCATACAATTTACCAGTTCGGGGGCATGGCAGAACAAGTTCGGGGGCGTGGCAGTAGAGTTACTACCTACTCGGCTGAACCAGTCCAAACTGGTAGGAACCCACCTCTGACTTTGTCCCTATTTAGAAGATTTTTAGATGAGGATGAAAACACTTTTACTCCCATGCAGAGATGATTCAACCCAAATCAAAACCATCTCTATCCTTCAGAATGTAATTGAAAAAATGCCCAATTACTTTCCTGTTCTTAAGAAAAAGTAGTTGCATGGTTTTATTTTTATTTATGACAGATGGTCCTTTGCACAAGGCCAGTTTGTTCTAAAATAATGTTCTAACACCTACAATATTTAATTCCTTCCTGTATAATTGTAACACTCTTACAATGATGCCTTAGGTTTTGTTCATCTAGCTAAGGGGTGTCAAACTCATGTCGTGACGATGGCATCACGTGACGTATTGCAACTTTTCCCCATTCACTAAACCGGGTGTGGGTGTGGCCAGCACGTGACACATCCCCCTAAGGGCCACCAGTTTTACAGCCCTGATCTAGCTGCTTGTGCACAATGGTAGAATTTTTTTTTTAAAGCTGACCTCACTTTTGACAAACCTGAATTTGATTTGAATGAATTCATTTCCCCACATCACTGTTAATGTGCATCATTATAACACTATCTACCAAATTTTGTAAGTGATATTTGACATTTGCAATGTTCATACTGAACAGGCAATTAATCAAGTGGTCCATATGCCCAATCCAAAATTCAACATGTTGCCTAAAGACTGAAGCTACTGTTCTGCCTATATCATTGACACAATATATTAACAGTTCCAAAATAAGGAATTCATTCTAAGAAATTATTTTATTTTTCCCATTGTTATCTATTTTTGAAGGCCTTACTTACCAGTCTCTTTGCTTCTCCAGGGTATCAGTCTTAGATTCAAATGAATCAGCTTGTTCCCTTAGACTCAAAAGCCTACTGAGTAGAACAATGGGTAGAGTGCAGATACTGTCAGTTTTCTAGCTTCATTGTTTATCTGAAAAGCTATCAGAACAGGGAGAAAAATCAACTTATCTGCCAAGGTCACAAAAATGTTTCTCTTAATGCTTAAAGTTCTTCCTATTATCTTAGATCTAGGACTCTCATAAATCAGTTCTATTTTTTAAAGCTATGAATTTCCCAACGACTACCACAGCCTATTTAGTTAGAAATCCTTGTTTAAAAAATATTTGGCTGAACTACTAGGCTGCATTAAAGTAGAAATTTAAATCAGCTGAGTCCTTGGAAAGGAGAATTTTAAAAAAGAGGACATATAGGTAGTCCTCAACTTATAATAGGTCATTTAATGATCATTCGCAGCACTAATGGCCAAGGAAAGAATGCTCCATGGTCCATAAGGCACTTCCAGCAATTGTAAAATGTTAAGCCAACCTTCCCAGGTTGCATAACCACATTTCAGTTGTTTGGTAATTTGTTCCTATTTTTAAAAATGTATTTATTTATTAAATGTATATGCCGCCAATCTCACAATCAAGTGATTTATGACTGATTGCCATTTGCAATCTTCTCTCGCAGCTTTCCTAGAAAGTCCATGGGGAAGCTGACAGGGAAGATAGCAAGCAAAGAACATGTTGGATTTGAGACCTGTTCTCCCAATGTACTGAGGGATTTCCCTTCCCCTCCCTGAAGGAGGGACAATCCTGCAGGGATTTGGACCTCAAATTTGGCAAAAAAAATTAGTGAATGCTATCAACTGCTCTCACAATCGTTCTCTCGGATGGAAGGGGGGAGGGTGTCCTTTGTTGTGTGGCATTCCACTTAATGATCACAACTGGGAGAGTCAGTATTGTAGTTGTAAATATCCACTTTGCTTAACGACCAAGATTCCGGCGCCCAATTGTGATTGTAAATGCAGGTATAGTCATAATAATTGTTATAAGTATATTCTATATATTTATAGAATGCATTTACATTAATCTTTACTCCTGTATTTTGAGTCAACACCAGTTTGTGAACTCACTTTGTAAGTCATGCATTCTCGTGTATGTCATGTAATGCTTCAACTATCTTAGAAAAACAGTTCAACCTCTATGTCTCAATTACATATAAATATCAAAAATTATTTAATTCTAAATGAAAACATTTAACATCAGGTAAGCTTGTAGTAAAGTTCATTTTATTTTAAGTAAGCAAGTATCATTTTTAAATGGTCTCATATAAAATGTGGCGCATAAGAAACAATGAAGTCTACCATTCCACTCACTCTTGTTTTTCACATATAACTGGTATTTCAAAACAAAACATGCACGCATGTCTATATAGGCATGTTCAGGCACTAGGCAATTTGGTGCTCCTATTACCTAAGCTTCAACTCACTGGGGAAACTGGAAATAATTGTACTAGGAAGAGGAACCAAAGGGCCATGTGGACTGAAATTGTCAGCCAGCACGGTTAGGGACATTCTAAGCAGCCAATCTGCATCACAATTGACCATTGTAAGAACCACGAAACCTTAAGAGCTAATGATTTTTCTTTCCTTCTCCTTTCACTTTTGCATCCTGTGTAAACTTAAATCCAAGCATTGCCTTATTTTTATTATTTGATAAGCCTACTTTCATTATTCTGGGGATCTTTATATTTCATACTCAAAACCAGGATATAAATATTTTAAATTAACAATCAATAAGATATCTGAGTCAGTCAGCTTGGTATAAAGGGTAAAAGCAATGGACTAGAAATGGGGAGACTAAATTCTAACCACAAAGCCAGAGAGCTAACTTTGGACTCACCACTTTCTCTCAGTCCTAGTAAAAAAATAGTGGCGAAAGTCCTCCAAAAACCGTGTCAGGAAAACTACAAGGACTTATGTAAGCAGTCATCAGAAATTGAGATTAAATTGAAGGCACACACAAAAATAGGTGTTAAAGCAAATTATGACCCCAGGGAATGGTGATTCCAAGACTATTGTTTTTACTTTTATCCGTAAACCAGACTGCACAGCCCTTTTAAAACAATCCAGTTATGTTAGGTACTACTACTACCAATCTCTTTTTATTTATTTATAAAATTTATTGCCCACCCATCTTTCCTCAAGGTAATTTTTGGTGAGTTACAATCATAAAAGATAAAAATTGTATAAACTAAAAATGTAAAGTAATATAAAATCCAGAATACCACAGCCCAATTAAAAGATTGTGTGTGTGTGGGGGGGGGTGGAGATCCATTGTTATTCAATCAACCACCTCCACTGTGATACTCCTCATTGGGGCACCAAACTAATGGACAGAGCCAGGTCCTTAGGCTCTTCCGTAAGGTCAGGAGGGTCGGAGCTGACCTCACACTGGAGAGGAGCAAAATGTTCCACAGGCCAGATGTAATGGAAGAGAAGGCCCTGCTCCTGCATTCCACCAGTTGGAATAATCAGGATTATTATTCCAGACAGGATCTGCACCATACCTCCTCTGCTGGCACGGGAGGGGCAGGCTAATCCCAGTAGGATGAGAGGGTTCCTCAAGTAGCTTGGACCCATTTACTTTATTCTAAGTCTCCATTTCACAGAGATAACCCTGTTGGGAATTCCCTCATTGACTAAACCACTGGAATAGAAAAAGTTTTCTTACGAACTCTGGAAGTTGAGTGATAATGAAAAAGACATCATTCCTACAAAACAATAAGCTAAGCAGTACATGAAAATAAACTGGGAATTCCTATCTTGTAACCTATCAACTGTGACTTAAGATATAAATACCAGTACTGTACGTGGCAATGTGTATCTATGTGTTCATAAATGATCCTCAGAAATAAGAACAGAATGAAAGAACAGAAATATACAAATATTAAGACATATGTCAGTAAGAGGGATCATTTGGGATTCTGAAATGAGAATACATACTGAGTTGAAAGAAACAGCAGATTAACGGATGCAAGCACAAAGAACCACCTATGAAAAAGAACCAAAGGGGGAAAATGGCATAGGCAATCTTGTTCAGAAGCAAAAACAATATAATACAGAATACAAAGAAAAGTAAGAATAGAAGGTAGACAGAAATCCCCATGAAAATGGGAACCTTTACTGGGCAATTAAATAAAATCCCTAATGCAATAGTTGCATTCACACACTATAGTAAAGAATGTCTTCTCTGATTTAGACTTAGTCTTCTTCTTCTTCGTAGCATATACTCGCAGTTGCAGTGTCCTCTTTTGATTTAGACTTAGTACATTCTGTGAATTCAACCTGTTGCAGTCAATTTAATTTAATATGTTTAAAGAAATTAGGGTTTGGTGTGAAATGTAAATATAAACAGGATATACAAAAATGGTAAATGAGGTGTACAGACAGACACCTGATAGGCATTCAACAAAGGAAGAAATGTTATATGTGTAAGAAAGTTTATTAGAATGGATTCATATTAACTGTTAAAACTAAAATTGTTGGTTTAATGATGTCATTTGTCTAACTGACTGATGCACCAAGTAGTTTATAACTAGAGACAGATGGCATTGTTTATTTATTATAATTCTGTATTATTCAATCAAAAAGGTTTTGTGGCTTAAAGTCTATATAAATAAAAATTAAAAGTAATATTTTAAACCCATCAAAACTATCTTAACAATCACAGTAACAAGCACATCAGTCCTCACATAACCATGACACAAAAACAACAAAAAACAAGAAATATTTTTTTAAAAGTGGAGAGTAAGAACACATATGCTTCCCAAGAAGGGGTATTTTGCTACTGTGACTATTTTACTTCCTTAAATAACTAAGACAGAAACAATTCAATACAAATTAACCCCTAACATGACATCTAATCAACTACTATAGCCCTATAAATTTCCATTCACCCACTTATTAAAAAAAACTTAAGTAGGAAGTGCTGAATGACAATTTATTTCATTATAAAAATATTCTGTGTACTCTTGAATTTAAAAAGAAGTGCCATTAATGTGTGCATAATCAAAACTACAACTATAGCATGAACAGCAACAAGAGGAAGGGAGGGTTCCAAAGAAAGGAAAAAGAGTTAAGGCTGAAGGTAACAGGCAAGTGCAAGTGCAGGAGAAAGTGGGAAAGGACTACCCACATATGTACTTGACTGTCACAACTCTAACCTTCTGTATTTCTTCTCAGTGTTCATGGTGACTCTGATGCGCTACAGTATTATATTGCATAGCATCATGGAAGACTAGGCCAGAGAGCAATACAAAAGATAACAATCAGATGCCTGACAATGAAACCTTGAATAAAAAAACTTGTAAGCTCATGGTTCCCAGGAAACCACAACTATCTGTGTGTAATTAACACAAAAAATATGAAATTTCTCTAACATGCCATACAAATCATAAGTCATATAAATAACTATAGATAAAATGTCAGCTGCAGGGAACAGCTAGTTTGGGATAGGACTGTGCCCAAGCTGAAACATGCATGCTTTAGGATTTCAATCCAAGCACAGAATGGAACAAAATTATTTTGTTCTAGGAATATATGGCTTTCAGCAAGGTGTGGAAAAATGACCCATGATAATGGCAGCTTAGAGACAAACTGGGAATACTGGAGGAAAGCATCAATGGGTTATGCTGTGTTGAAACATTATCAGTGGGTGGCAGAGGGGTGCTCAGGCCAGTGGGATATTCTGTGCTGAGAATTACTAAGAGACAGAAGAATAATCACTAACCTCTTTACCCAAGCCTCCCTCTCCCCCCTTTTTTTGTTAAAAAACAAGGAACAAAAAAAATTCTGGGTTTCAGTTCCTGATACAAAACACTTCAGCAGAATCTCCAGAGTGATATCTTACTCTGGATCTGAAACAATTATTTCCTCATTTTGTGCACAACTATACAACAAGGGTCTTTGTCACTGAACAAAGGCAAGGGCTCCTGTGGACACCAATATTCCTAAGGAAACTTCCTTTGATTCCCAACCAACTCATTCAGTTTCAGCTTTTGTTTTGTGACTAAACCCCTAAGACAATTACTTTGTGAAAAATGCCTCCCTCTAGAAGCCATTGTTCGCCCAATATTTGCTCCCAACATTCCAAAATTATCACAGGACAAATAAGAACTAAGACAGTTGTTAGCCCTGCGTAAAAACTCAACAGTATTTTTTTTTAACATCAACTATATAATTTGATTAATCCTAAAGCACAAAATATGTAACAGTTCACCAAATGAATACCAAATAAATATTTTTAAAAAGGATCTGGTTCCCCACCTTACACAACACACTACAGGATAGTTTGTTTTATATTCACATAGCAGAGACAGATAAATTTTATTTAAAGCAAAAAATTGTAAATAGTAGTGAAAAATAAAATGAAAATATACCCCCCATATCATAATGTATGCAATGGGCCTATGATATATACCTTAATTAATACACTATTTCAAGATTCATTTTGCAATTTCCATCATCCTGATTTTGTTTCTTAAGATATGGAAGCCTCCAGGTATAGTCCTTCACACAATCTTCAAATGAAATATTGCATATATCAAGTTCCATTATCGCACCAAAATTTATCAAGTGAAAACTTGTGAAGGGAAATATATATTTCAGATAATAGATATGCATGATTTAAAATAATAAAAATTTAAATAAAATTCAGTTAATTTATGTTCTTTTTTTGCATCAATACAGTATAATTCAATAGTTCAAAATGGTCATGCTCAAACACAAAAATGTGTAGATCAAACTGCTGGAATCATCTGTGAATTAATTATCCAATGACTTATGCTATTCTGACTTCATATTTTGGTTATTTAATGTACTGCTTAGGCACTTTTTTAAAAAAATAATAATTTTTTTCCAATAAGTTTTAACATAAAACATGGAACCCTACAGAAAAAGAAGTTCATGCATATATTTTTTTAAGTAAATCAGATAAACTGTCAAGATTTAGTGTATGTGTTCCTATAGACATGATAGACATAATAGTGGAAACAGCTTCTTAAGCCCCAGATAAAGTGAAACACTGATATTTTGGAGTAGGAAGGGTCTTCCATGTAAACGATTCTATATCAGGTCCCCAAGAACCTTTTTAACCTTTAATGGCAGACCAGCAAGCAATCCTTCAAAATAGTGGTTTCATACATTTGTTGGCAATCCTTCAAATATTCTTGATCAAAACTATTTGAAGGTTTTAAAAACTTAATACAGCATTTGAGTTGAACCTGTAAATCCATTTGCAACCAATTAAACAATATTTTGACTATTTTACCACCTATAGACAACAACAACAACAACAACAAAAAACAGGACTATCTTTGGGATCCGAACTGAAGTCTTACAGGAAAACTGTAATAGTCGCATGTGAACACCTGAAAGTTTTATATCTTAAATATATAATAACATAGAAATCCTATACAATTATGGGTCCCAAACAAAGCACTACATAAATATGCAATTACTCTGAATCACTACCAAAAGCAAGACGACAGCTCAGAAAATATATGCTTAGCACATTTTAATATATAGCATTATATCCAGATAATTTTTAATAAGTAAAAATATAAATCAGCCTTATGGATGGAGGTATATAAACATAAGGCCATATCTGCAAACTGAATTTTAAGTGTTGATATTTCAATATTGTTCCAGGCTAATCAGAGAATATCATCAGGGTTCATGAAATATTTCAATCACCTCATACCAACTGAGATCCCTTTCATCTGTTTCACAGTACTATTCTTCATCCATCCTGCTTTTAGAAGTCTCTTGTATATAATCAGGAAAGGGATGACGAATACTGTAAAATAGGTTCCCAATCTTATAGTATTATTCCTTTAAAACATTTTGCCACTGCATTAAGACAGCGGTTTCAGATAAATGCCTAATTAAGACACATTTATACACCTTTCATTTGCTACACTATAAATCAAATATAGTGAACATTATTTTTTCAATTGTCTCTACAACAATCATTGATTTGATAGCAACACAAGGTTCTGGAATCAAAAATATATGCACATAAGCCACAGTATATATCAATGGTAAGTTACTATATATATGTGTGTTATTTCTTTCCTGTCATTATTATGCATGATTTATTATAAACTTTTCAACCTTTAAAAAAATAATTGCTCTTATAAAGCAGGAAGACACAATTATCATTTTGATTATAGAACTCCCAAGACATATTCCTTTGTTTGTATAATTTGCATGTTTAAATATACAAATAGTATACTTGAACTGGGAACTCACTATCATGAGTCTGATTCTGGTTGTTTGACATCAAACTCTATCTTTTAATAGATACATATTTTTCATGTTCTATTGACAGCAATACTTATATTTATCTTACAGGAAAACTGTTTACGAATAATTATTTTTCCTATATTCAAGGTTGAAGGTGATGAGCGCAGGCTGAGGCTAAACATAGTTTCCTAAGGCTATGAAGCAAGCTGATGGAAAAGGTGAAATTTCAAGCTTCCAGTTCTTGTTATTTGGTACCTTTTCTACATGAATATCTCAAGCTTGAATTGTTTACAGTATCTATTTGCATTGAAATCAGTAAAATTTAATAGTCTGTATATCACCAAACACCTTCATGCTTTTCATATATTTAAATTTATAGAACAAACACAGCAGCTTCACTATCTACTAGGGGTGGGAGGTGGGACATGGAGACCAGCAAAACTAAAGTGGCTATCACAGCATTAGAATTGCACCTACGGTAAATACATAGGCCAAAAGAATAGGCATTTAAGGTAAGCCCTACCCTACTTTATTGAATTTTTTCTATAATAGATGTGGTTACAATATATAGCAGCAATATATCACATAAGCCAACTTTTATCGGTTAGTTTTCATATGCGATGCTCTTCAGTATCTTTAGTTTCTCCTCTATTTGAGTTTTTTTATACTAATGGCTTAAAAGTACATATCAGTTGATGAATAGATGAGGTAGTAGTCTCAGCCACCAATCTTCCAAGTGCCTTTACTGCTTGGATTGCTATAATTGCTTGGAAGCTATTTCCCCTTTCCACTCCCCCTCCCTCAAGTGAGGGTGAATTCATAAGCTCAGTGCCGGCTGCAATCCCCAGAAAGGGTCTTGCAAGCATGCCATAAAAACCACAAAAGATCTACAGTATCCAAGGCTGTTTCGACCAGGTTCGCCGGTTCAAGCTACAATTTACAGAGATGCTTCTCAAATGTTTCTATCGTGCTTCAATTTTATTTTATTTTTTTTAAAAAAATCTCCTTTGCCATTAATAAGTAACGTTGATAGTCGGGGTGTTCTCCGGGAAAAAGAGGAATACAATCAATCGTTTCATTCTCAGCAATATAAGCTCAGTCAAAAGTCAACGATCTTACAGGTAGGAAAGCAGGGAAAGCCAGCCTCAAGTTCAGAACTAGCACAACGATCCCCTGCGAGACAAGGCTGAACAGCTGACTCCCCGCCAAAAGGGGATCACACGGACCGAAGCTATCGGAGACGGGCAAGGAAAGCAATCAAGCTTCTTGAGCCGGCGGCGCGGACACCCTGCTGAAGGGTCCGGGGGGTCATTCCAAGAGCGCAAGGCGGCGGCGGAACAAGCTCCGCGCTCTCGGATCTCTTTTAAGGGGGGGGGGGGGAGAAGCAGCAGCAGCAGTTTGCTCTCTGTCTAACCAGGTGGCGCGGAGATTCGGGGGCCGGGCAGCTGCCTTGCACGGGGGTGCCCTCAAGGTCACACGGCGCACCGCTCCGAGGCGGCCGGCGTGGTCGCCCCCCCCATCGCCTACCGAGGGGAGGAAGGTGGAGGTGAGGGCACAAGTGGGCCCACCGCCCCGACCCAGGTCTCACCTGCTTCCGGCTCGGCGATCCTCTCGCCTGCCGGCCTGCTCAGCGGAACCCCGACACCTGCCTCTGTCCAGCTGGAGTCCCCCCCCCCTCCCGGTCGCGGCACTCGTGTCTCCCCCTCGCGTTTTCCGCCTCTTACCTCAAAGCTCCTTTACCACCGCCCAGGTTCACCCGCTAGAAGAACGGCGGCTGCCGCCATCGGCACCAGCTCCTGCTGCTTGCCTTCGCTCAAGGTCCCCACAATCCAGCCCGGAACGCTTAAGCTGCCGCCGCCGCCGCCGCGCCAGCCCGCGAGCAGGGAGGGGAGGGGGAAGGAGGCGGCAGCGGCGGAGGCAGCAGCAGTAGCAGCAGCAGCAGCGGAGGAGGGAGCTGGGTTCCCCGCCCCGCCTTCGGCACTAACACCCTGGCAGCACCTCACCCTCGTTAGTCGGCGGTAGGCGAGCACGCGTGCAAGCCCAGCAGCTGGGCTCGCCTTCCTCTCCAGGCCACCCTGGCAGGGAAGGAGCCGGCGGCTAGGTCGGGTCCCGCCCCAAGACCCCTAAAAGAGACAACGCCGCTCTCCCGTCCACCCCTCGCCCTCCGCCCGAGGGCTGGCCACTTACTCGCTCGCGCCGTGCCCGGCCGACTTCACCAGCCACGAGCACGCCAGGAGCTGCCAGGCTCCGAACCGGCCCGGTCCCCGTCACGTGACAGGGTCTCGCTCAATTTAGAGGAAGAGGAGGGGGTTCGAAGACACGGCGCCTTCATGGGTATGGGGGAGAAAGGGAGGGGGGGAGCATAAGAGATGGGGCGGGGACTGGGAAGTGTGCCCGAAAAGGCGGTGAGTGTCTTTTTTCCCCCCGCCTTCCTGTCGCCTTCCTATTGGATAAGATGGGTTGACGTGCTTGTTTCCATGACGTATGTGGGTCGGGCCGTGGCGTTTGATGAGGCCCGGCGGGCTCCGGGTCGTTGACTTTGCCACGAGCGTTTCCCTTGGGGAGGGGAGGGGGTTATGAGGCGAAGCGGGGTGGTGGGTAGTAGCTGTTTTGCCCTTCCTCCCTGCTCCCTCGTCCCGCCTCTTTTCCAGCATTAATCCTCCTCCGAAAAGGTACCCGCCGGGGCGCTCAGCGCCCGCGCCGGCAATCATGCTGTTGCTTTATTTCAGCCCGCAAAAAACGACGGGGCGGGGGAGAATGGATAGTAAGCGCCTGAAAGGGGGTGGGTGGGGGTGGTGAGTCAGATCACCCACCGACCAGAGGCTGAGGTGGCGGCGGCGGCGGCTAGTGGACTGTGGTGCTTAAGCTCTGGTGCAAAGAACGCCGGAGCGAGTAGGAGCGACTGCTCCGGTAGCACTGACAACTCAAAGGAGGCAACTTTCAACGCCTGAGAACGACGGGCAGTAGATATGAGAGGAGGTGGGGCTGAGGTGAAGCGACGTTGTCTCAGGCCACCCAGCGGGGCCGGCATTTAACTCGGAACGTAGGAGGGAAAGCTGCGGACCGCTTTCGTTCACGGGCTCTTGTTGGGGGTGATGGAGGAGGAGGAGGAGGAGGACGGATTTAATGTTCGGGGGCTGCTTGTTATGTCATCCCTGTCAGAATCCAGATGACGACGTTTGACTGTTTCATGTTTAGTCACTTCCTCTCCTTTTGCCCAAGTAGTTAACATCCGAGGAGGTTTGCGATTGTGTTTGTACGCGAGAGAGGGAGAAAAAAGAACGAAAGAGGGAGAGGCATAAGAAAACATCGTGGCTGCCATTAAGAAAGCAGCGGGGTCCCTAATATTTCAATCAGTTTTATTTCCCAGCAGCGTGACTGGAAAGTCGGACGCCGGTCCTAAGTCAGGGCAATCATTTGAAATGCAGCGCGGATAGAAGCATTCCATGTTGTCTGGTCACTTGTACGGACTGCTTCCACATGACAGATGAAGCAAAAAGAAGAAAAGCCTATTAAAGTTCATATTCTTTAAGCTTTCGGATTTTTTAAGGCATGTATTCCCACAACTATACTTGGCTAGGCATTATGTAAATGCTACTGAAAGCCATTTTTAAACACTTTATCTCGATCTGAAGCCACAGTAGATAGGATTCATGGTTCACTGTGGAGCCCTTATTTACATATAACATGGAACTAGTGCTAACATTAAAAATTACATGTCTTGGCACATCTTCTGTTAGTACCTCCCCAGGGCTGCTGATTTGACTTTCTGATTTAAGGCTGCTGATTTAAGATTAGGGCTGCTGATTTACCTCCCTGGGGTTAGAATAGAACAGAATAAAATTATTGGCAAAGTGTGATTGGACACAAGGAATTTGTCTTCAGTGCATAAGCGGAGTTTATTTATTTATATCCTGCCTTTATTACTTTTATAAATAAATTGCAGCAAACATACCTAATATTCCATCCTATTTTCTCCACATCAACAATATATGTTGGATTTCAACTACTAGTATTAAATTTGAGCTATGAATTCCACAGTTGAAAGTCACAAGGTGAAGTTTGTTAGATTTAAAAGATACTAGGTCATTAATCTGAAATAAAAGTACATTATTTTGAACTACATTTTTTTTTTAATTAAAGAGGTGGAATGAGTGGATTGTGGTGCTGGGTAAAAGTGAAAGATGAGAGAACATAAGTTTTCCTAAACAAGGAAAACCATGATTTTTTCCCATCTTGCAGAAAGCATAGGAGAATCAAAACTGCTCCAAATAACAAATTCACTAGATATTTAATGGACATCTATCAATAATTACTTAAGGTATCTTCCTGGTAATGGCATTGCTTTGGGTTGATTCATTAAAAATGAAATCAATGAATGCAATTCTAATCTTATATTAACACTGTAAACCAGTCAAAATGTGGCATGTAAGTTATGATAACAATGGACAATAATGATTTTGCTTCCTGAACACTTGGGTGTATCTTGGGTGTATGTTTGGCTGCTAATCATTAAAATAACCTGTAATTTAACCTATCGTACCGTTTTATTAAAAATTGTTTTACACAATGGCAAGCTTGTTACAAATTTTCTTGGCAACTACAGAGCACCAAACTACATTCAGCTGGTTGACAAAACATACAAGACCATGAAGTGCAGCATGTCATTGAAGATTCATTTTTTGCATTCCAACCTGGACTTGTTTCTCGGAAACATGAAAGTTTTCACTGAGATATTGCCACCATTGAAAAGCAGTATCAGGGCAACTGGAATTCATTAGTGCTGACTGACTATTATTGGACACTACAGAAAAGTGCATTAGACATTAAATGCAAATAAAAATCATCAGCAAAATATTTTTAGGCATGTTAAACTCATACAGCATGTTGGTAACATGCAATTAAATACATTATAGTCATTAAAAGTTAACTTCACATTTCTCAAGATTCCTACATGATACAGTCATTCTGAAATTATATTTGTTTTCGGTTGGAAGGTGTCCATCATAATCACTAAGTTTTTCAGGAAGCAAAACATTTCAGAAAATTTGTTGTCCAGTGTAATGAATAAATAAATTTGCTGGTATTTAAAAATCTAAAGGCACACTTTCCCCAAATGCATATAAAATACTATTTTAAGATTAAAGGCCAAATTACTGAAGATTGAGGTGAAAATTTGGCTGGCACATTTAATTTTTGGTTTGCCCTTCTCAGTTTGCTCCTTTTAGTACTGATTTTATTAGTTTTCATGGTGCCATCAAGTAGAGGCTAAACTGTTCATAAGTCTTTTTACCAAGATACTCTTGTTTTTAAAGGATTGAGAATATCAAAGTGAACATGAAAGCAAGCATTTTTACTACAGAATACCAGATAAATGTGACTTGGGTTTCAAGCTATTATACTTTGAGTAGAATAAATGGCTTGTTCAAGCCAAGTAGATATATTAATTGCTAAAAGGGTTTTACAAATAGAAGGGTGCACTTCTTTCCCTTTGCAGAGTAATATGGGGGAAAAATGAAAGCAAGCCTTTGTAGTAGAATCAGTAGACCATGTGCTCTTAAGATATCAAGATAATTATCAGTATCTAATTTCTGTACATCTCTTATTTAGATGACTCTGACCTAAATCTACCATTTCCTTTTTACTTGTATGACCTAGCTAATATATATATAAGAGTAGCTAAATTTTGGGCAGTAGTTTGTAGGAATACACCATAGGGCCAACTTATTTGCAGGACAGCCTTTCTGGTTTTTTTGTCCAGCCTATTAGATCCAGCAGAGAAAATCTGCTTTAAGTTCCCATCTATTAAGCAATGCTAACTGGCAGGATCCAAGAGGTGTGGACTTTCTCTGTCATAATCCTTACAATACATTACTGAAATTTGTTTGGCCTCTAATCTCTTGCATTTCGTAATTCTTGAAGACCCAGATGCTTTCCCAGATATAGAGCCTGTGAGTTGGGTAGACTCATCATGGTGTGTTTTTTAGCATTATGTGATTATGTGCTTGAGTTGATTGCCCTAAATCAATGTTGTGTTATTACAATATTGTGTCAATATTTACAATGATATTCATTATTTTTGTTTACTACCAAGAATCATGATTATATGGATGGCTATATAAATCAATAGAAATAAATAAAGTATAAGACCATCAGACTTGACTCTGATCATTCTGATTTTGATTTTTTTTTTAAAAAAAAGCATGATAAACTTATGACTTATTTCTATATGTATATTTCATGTTTAAGTGTGTTCTGGACTGTAATTGGAATAGATCATATCAGAAAACAAGAAGTTATCATTTGCAGATGTTCCAAAGAACTTAGACCCAAGATTCATTATTACTATTAATATATCCAGTGATATATAAACATGTAATTTCCATTCTCAGATTTCATTCCTCATGCTCTACATTCTACCCTCCCTGGAGTCTTTTAACTACTGGGGAAGTCAAATTTAAAAAGTTTTGAATATTTATTTACATATGCTGATAACATACTTGCCATTATTTAATTATGTCACTATATTAATACAAGGGACTATCTATTGAACTATGGAATTAATTTTAACTTGTTAATTCTAATATTATGCCTGTAAAACAAATGCAGACTTTTGCATAAGTCAAGCAATAATGAGAACTGAGGTGCATAACTCCATGCATGGGAAGCAGACATATGATAAGGTATATTATAGAACAAAGTATAAATAGGTATAAAGAATTCTTTCACAACCATCATTACAGTTATTTTATTTCATTTTTTGACTCCATCACATTCTCTATTATTCTTTTTTGACCTAAGTTTGCTACTTTTGAAAAGTGCTTTAAAGAATGAAGGAACCACTACAGTATTTATTTCCTTTCTGAATTACAGCTAGGTTTTATCTTATGAGAGATATATTTAGATTAATTTAAAAATCAAAATAATGAAACAGCACATCCTGCAGATTTATTTACGTGATTCTCTTTCATGTCTTCCTGGTAAGAGAATATAAAAGTACATCACAGATTTTATAGAATTCTTTCTCATTCTATCTGCAGCCCAGAATCCCCATGTATCCTGATCATTGTAGCTCAAGTAGACTTCTTCAGACTTTTGAAAACTGCCTTTGTGAACACAGTTGTTTGAAGGCTGTAGAATTCCAATCATTTATTGTTATAACTCCTAAACAGAACCTATTAAAAGTGAATGAAATGCGTTCTTAAACTACTGGATCAAATTATCTAGATTTGTTATAAATAATACATTTTATGTTCCATTTTTACTGCTCCAGTTGAAATAAACATATTTGATTTATCTTATAGAAAGGGTACAGAAAATAGATCACATTTATATGAAAGAAACAATTTTGACCTGTAGAATCAATGCAGTTTTTATTTCTGTGTTGTTCTATATCCAAACCTATGACACACCTCCAACAGGTGGCACGCGGAGCCATTTGTCAGGACATGTGAGGCGTTGCCCTTTCAGCTGGCAAGTGTGCATGCGCTCGCTGGCCAGCTGAGTTCAGCCTTTTATAAAGCCATTTTTCGCCCTCCCCAGGCTTCAGGGGCTTTATAGGAGCCTGGGGAGGGCGAAAAGAGCCTCTTCCGCCCACCCTGGAGGCTCTATGGAGGCTTCAGGAGCTTTCCTACGAGCAAACAGTCCTTTTTAGTCCTCCAGAGGCTTCAGGGGAAGCCTCCTGAAGGTCCCCGAAGCCTCCGGAGGGCTTAAACCGACCCTCTGAGCAAAGTGGAAGTGACTTCCAGTTTGCTTGTACGGTTGTTTTTTGCCCTTCGGAGGCTTCAGGGAAGCCTCTTGAAGGTCCCTGAAGCCTCTGGAGGGCCTCTGGGGGGACAGGGAGGCTGTTTTCACCCTCCCCAGGCTCCTATAAAGCCTCTGGAGCCTGGGGAGGGTAAAATAAGCATGGAAAAATGGGGAGTTGTGCCTCTTATGCGGCCATGCGCACTGGGGGGGTGTCACACGTTGCATTATGGGTGCGGCATGCCTGCGCACACACACCCTGCACTCCCCACCTGGAGAGGGGTGGAAATGGAGATTTTACAGAATCCTTCCCCTGCCACACTCACCAAGCCACGCCCACTAAGCCATGCCACGCCCACCAAGCCACACCCACAGAACCGGTAGTAAAAAAAATGGAATCCTAACACTGGGTTAGAGAGTATGTATTACTCAATTCTCTATCAATAATCAGCATAGTTGCATATAGGAACTGTCTAATAAGCTGAAAGCAAAAAGGACAAATATAAAAAGTGGAAAGAGGGACATATAACTAAAGGAGAATATCACCAAATAGCCTGAATCTACAAAGACAAAGTCATGAAAGCTAAGGCTTACAACCAATTCACCTGTACAATAAATGTTAAAAATAATTTAATAATATAGTTTTTTTCAACATGTAAAAAACAAGAAAAAGTCAAGGAAATGATTGATGCACTAATGGGGGAAGATGTCAAGGATATCTTCTGCAGAGATGGCAAGATTTCTGCAGAGAGAAAGCAGAACTGCTTAATTAATTCTTTGCATATATCTTTACACGCACACACAAAAATTTCAACCTAACAAAAGCAATATTGTAAAAGACGGATTAGGAATACAAAGCAAAATAGGCAAGGAAATGTTAAGACCACACTATTCACTCTTGATAGGTTTAAAACATCAGTCGCAAGTAGATTACATCTCAGGGTTCTGAAGGATCTGGCAGATGTGATCTTGGAACCACTGAATCATATCTTTCAAAACTGCTGGAGCACTGGGGAACTATCAGAGGACTGGGAAAGAGCTGGTATGATTCCACTCTTCAAAAAGAGGGAGAAAATGGACCCAGGAAAGGACAGACCAATCAGCCTGGCATCAATACCTGGGAAAACCTGAGAAAAGAAGCAACAGATATGTAAACAACTAAAAACAAGCAAAGCAGTTACTAAAGCCAACATGGATTAGTCAAAAACAAATCATGCCAGACAAAACCTATTGCATTATTTGACAAAATGACTAAATTAGTGGACCAGTGAAATGCTATGGACATACTATACTTGGACTTTAGTAAGGCACTTCACAAAGTAAAACACAGCCTGCTTCTTGGTAAGATAGAAAAATGTGGAATAGACAGCATCACCAGCAGATGGATTCATAACTGACTGACCAACCACATTCATTATTTAGTCCTCAATGGAAGGAAGCATGCAGTAGGGCACCTCAAGGCTCTGTCTTAGATCAAGTAATCTTCAACATCTTAATTATTTAGATGAAGGGATAGAAGGGAAACTCATCAAATTTACAAACAACACCAAGCTGGTGGGAATAGCCAACCCTTTAAAAGATAGGCTAAACACTCGGCCCTATCCAACAATATGTAATTCAGTGGTGAGAAGAGTAAGATTTTTACACTTGGGCAAGACAAACAAATGCACAGATATAGAATAGGTGGTGCCTGGCTCAACAGCAGTAACTATGACAGAGATCTAGGAATTCTAGTAGACAACCACTTGAGTATGAGCCAGCAGTGTGCTGCAGCTGCCAGAAAAAACCAATGCAGTCCTAGTTTGCATCAATATAATCAGGCTTGCCTCCAGAAGTTGTGGGTGTTCCATCACTGGAGATTTTAAAGAAGAGATTTAGCAGTCATTTTTCTGTAATGCTATGGAGTCTCCACCTTGAGCAGTGGATGGACTAAAAGACCTTTATGTTATTAATAACTCTCTTATTCTATTATTGAAACAACAGCCATGATGATTAATCAATTAATAGTAAAACCAAGTAATGGGCCCTTTACATATTCCGTGCCTCGGCCAAGTTTTAAAAGCTTTGCAAAAAGCCAACAGGGTTGGGACCATTTTAATCTCCAAGGGGAGAATATTCCATAAGGCAGGGGCTACAGCAGAAAAAGTCTTCTAGTTTTCACCAGTTGACACTCTGGCTGATGGGATCTGCAGCATGCCCAATTTGTTGGATCAGGTAGAACTCTTGGAAAAAGATGGTCCTTAAGGTAACCCAGTCCCAGATCATATAGAGTTTTAAAACTGAATAAGCACTTTGAATTGTACCCAAAAACACACCATAACCATTGCAGCTTACAGAGTAGTGGTGTTAGATGTGCTCTGTAGCCAGCATCATTAATTACCTGTGGAGCTGCATTTTGCACAAGCTGAAGTGGACAGCGCCACGTAGAGTACGTTCCACTAATCTATGGTATGTTACCACAGGACTGCTATTTTCATTATTACCTAAGTGATTCTATTATTTAGGTTTAGCTCCCATATTGAACACAGTATTCTTAACTAATAGCCTGATTCTAGGCGTATACAAATATTAAGGCACGGGGCATGGGAATGGAAATTAACACTAAACAGAATGGAAGACTTGATAAGACATTAGAAAGTCTTAGTAGTTAAAAAAAGTAGTTACATTTAAATATCGTTCTCGTAAAAGATCCTTAAATAAAACAAAAGTAAAGCATGAAACTATGGATTTCAGTTAACTGTTTTAGAACAAAATCAGATTTTCCACGCAGTTTTATTTATAGATATGCTTTCTTTTTTTAAGATGTTTTGTCTTATATATAATTCATTGCACATGGCAATGAATTTTTAAAATGGTCTTTATTTCAAACACCATAAGAGAAAGAATTTTTCAAAGGACTTGTGATCATGGAGAGGGAATGCTAGTCTTTCTATACCCAGCATTGCTGTACATGCAAAAATATTTCCCCATTCTGTTGCATTGGTTTATCCATATACCAGTAGATCTTGGAGTCAAGTAATGGGCTTGAAGTATCTTTTGTCAGAAGAAAGTGAACTGAAGAATCTTTATGTGACCCGAAAAAGAAAATCTACTGCTGATTTAGAATAGTGTTCATTTGAATGTCAGTTGAACTTAGCAGAGACCTGCTAGTTATAAAACTCATCAAATAAACCTGTGAATAAAACTAGACTGGAATTCAATAGAACAGGGTATCTGAAGCGGTGCAATGAATAGTTGATATTAGCAACATTTACTATATTTGATAAACTGCATTTTCACAGATAGCTGCAGAGCTCATTACTGATTGGCAGAGTTCTCTCAGCAGGATTTCATTTTTGTGAACTTCATTACTGAAATTCTACATATCAGGCAGCTGTTATAAATGCAGGATGTTGCCAGGAAAAAAGAAAACGTACAGGCAGTCATATAACAGGACTGTTTCATACTTGATCTCAATTGCTCAGTAATTGACCAATTCAGTGCAGCCAAAGGGGAACAAATCTAAAAACAATTTAAAGACATAATTGTTAATAGATATTTTTCTGCTCTGTAATATTTTCATCCATAACATAGGAAAGTTGTTAAGCTAAGTGATCTTTATAAGTAAGACAGAAACTTTGGTAATTTTACAGAGTTGTTAAGAGATATATACACTGGCTCCCACACGAAAATTAATCTCCATATGTTCTGTTATTAAGGTTACACACACACACACACAGAGGAAAATGCTGGAGAACAATTATGCTAATTTTTTTCTTTGATTTCAATATTTTTGACTTTTCCCACCTCAATAATAATTACCTATAAATCTGCACTCTTTATATTATGTTCCCAAACAAATCAATGTTTTTATGAGAAGTATAATAGAGAGATAATGCAAAATGTGCTTTCAAACTAATGGGATCATTATTTTTATGTGTGTTGCTCAATATATTTTCTATGATCTTTTGAATTACTATCTCAAACTGTTGTCATGGAATAATAAAACATTCTCATTCCCTTTCTCAGAAACATTATGTTTAGTATCCCTGTCAAGACAATTAAGTCCATCCAGTACAAATACAATTTAAATTTACATAAATGGAAATAAACTCAGTAATGTATTATTTTAAATCACTTAATATTCTGAGGCTATATAGTCCATCAATTTTCTTGTTATAACAATAACAATCTTTCACTTTGTAATTAATTGCACTTTTCCCCACATCTCTTTTCAAATTACATCAATGCTAAACAGATATGTTAAAACTGTTTCAGATACAGGCTACATTTGAATGGCAACGTGAAAGTTAGTTAAATTAATTGGGAATTTGTGATGAATTCCTGAGTAAAAATTAATATGGAGGGATTTCAAATCTGTTTATTTCCAGCATTATACATTTATCATTTGCTGAGATGTGGAACAAGTTTATAGAAACAGGATTGACTGAACTTTGAAAAAAGTATAGAAATAGCTTGAAATAAGATTTAATCAAGGCATAACATTACATAGTTATGAAATCAAGGCATCTGTGCATGCATAGACCATCAACCCCCCAGGCTGCCATTTTTTTCTAACATGGCAGCCTTATTTCTTTGTTTAGCTATCTGTGTACCACTTTTCTATGCCTAATTTGCAACAGCCTGATGAGAAATAAAAATAACTACATTGTTCATTTATCTTGTGTCCATGTTTGTTTGTGAGATGAGTAGATGCTACTGATGTAAACCAGTGCTGTATGAGTCTGGACCAGAAACCTCTGTTCTTCAGCCATAGATTGCTTCTTTTAGGCAGTTAAACCCAAATCTGACATGCTGGATGTGGATCAGAGATGAGTTCTGCCCGGCACTACTGCCGGTTTGAGCGTGTGTGCACTTGATGCGTGCTGCACGTGCATGTGCAATACAATTACATTTGTTCTGTGCATGCGCAGAACTGAAAAACAAGATAGTGGCACGAATGCCACCTACTAGGGAACCAGTTTGGGGTTGTGGCAGCCCTGGGTCGCTGCGGTTCCAGTGACCCAGGCCGCCAAGCCACTACCGGTTCAACCAAACTGGTCCAAACCAGTAGGAATCCACTACTGAAGTGCAGTGGGTTCCTACTATTACTACGTTGTTGCATTATTTCCAACAGATAGTAAAAAAATACAGAATAAAGATCAAAATTATCTTAACAGAATGGAATACTGTGTCTAAGCCAGCAGGATGAAATTCAACGGATGTAAAATTTCACCATTTCAGTTCAAAAAATGAAAAGCTATAAGTATGACGTAGGGATGAGAGGACAACGTAATATACTAAGCCTCTTTTTAAAAATGTAAGCTAAAGCAATAGACAACTTATAAAATATAAGCTAAAGCAATCAGCTAAAGCATAGATAGCATCAAAATAAATTGTTCTGGTCCACATTACATCATTTGTACATTGCATCTTAGAACTGCATCCAGTTCTAAGTATTGAAATACTTGCAATATTTGGAATGAGATAACTATACTTGTGGCCAAATTCCAATCTATGAAGATGGGAAATAACTAGGTGTTTTTAGATGGAAGGAGATTTATAATTTTATATAGTATCTGGAAAACACCATAAGACTTATCTTTGTTGAGCCAGAAAACAGAATCTATGAAGTGAGCATTAGGAGAAAAAACTCTCTTAGCATAAAGAGCTGTTTTCATCAGTTCAGTAGAACAAATTGCCTTGAGAGGTTTTCCCTTCACTGAAAATTAGAAGCTTTTTCCTTCAATGGAAATTCAAATGCCATTCTATAAGAATTAGCAGCCATCTATAGTCAACAGAAAACCATCCTTGCTGGAATATTGGAAGTTGTCCTTTCGTGCCAAGAGATACCTGCTTAGGAAACCAATCTCTAGGATTCTTCCAAGCCTATGTTATAAGATTTTGAGAGAGGATTTTATCCTTTTCTCAATATAAAATGTCCCTTTCCAGAAGTTATTAGCTCCACATGAGATGAAATTAATAGCATCTATTCCACAGGGGTAATAGTTATGAAACAAAGCAAAATCACATTGGAGAAAGAAGAGGAAAGAAACTCTTTTAAAACACACAATATCACATTATCAGTTTAAAACTAAGAAAGATGGAGCATGTAATTTTTGAGCCCTTTATTCATTTAGTCTTTATATTGACACCAGAATACTAGTAACTCCTTGGTCAAATGATGCTGTTTTGTCTGTTCCCCAACATATTAAAAAATACTTCAAGTTTTTCCTACTTAATTCATCAAGAACCAAAATATTTAAACTGAAGTTTGTCCTCCCACCTTTTGATATGTTCATGTGACCAACCCAGCCTTGATCAGTCATACTTCGATTTCTGGAAGAGCTGCTAAGCAGTTTAGGAAAGAGACATATTACTTGCCCATTAGAATCCTCAAAATATTCTTTCAGTCACAACAAGGACAAGTTATTAACCATTGTCAATATCTCCCAAGACTAGATTTTCATGTGAAAGGATATGTGACCTTCATTCAGAATTGTTCTGATACTACATTATAATTATCTGTCAGTCCATTGCATATATCTTCTAGATGATGAGATGTAGACAACAAGTTGACTTCCAAAGCTATCTTTAGATAGAGATGCTAGCTTGCATAGAAGTATGTGAGCTAAAACTCAGTTTTGGCTGGATTTGTAGCATGCTCCCTATTAGATACCAGCAACTGTCATAATGGTTTCCACCAAGGTCCTCTGTTCTGGCAGGAACAGAGGTTTAATTTCATTGGTCGAAGGGTCTGACAGCTCCCTATAAAAGGGCTGCTGTCAGACTGAACCTTCGCTGGATTGTACATACTTGTTCTGTTACAATAAAGACCCTGAGTGTCCCTTTCCATTTCCCGATCTAACACTCCCCAAAATGGGATTGGAAGGCAACTAGGCGAACCTAAAAGAGCGTAGCAATCTAGCAAGTAAATCCAGCCCAGAGTTTAGCGCGGCTTCAAGCAGCCATTTTAGAGCGGCAAACTCAAAACACCCTCAGAACACAAAATGACCATGCACGCCATACCGACTCCATATGACCCAGTCACCAAGCACTGGGAATCATATATGCTGAGGTTTGACTGCTTCCTCGAAGCCAATGACCTCATGGGCCTTTCTGAAGGCCGCAAGAAGAACATGTTCCCAGGTTACTGTGGACGGGAAGTGTTCGAAATAGCCAAATACCTATCAGAGCCAACACTGCTACAATCAGTTGCTTGGTCAGTGCTCCAACAGATGCTGAGGACACACTACGCTCACAAGCCGTCTAAGCACATCTGCTGGCATGAATTTAATATTCGCAATCAGAAGGAAGGTGAATTGATCAACGAGTATGTTATGGGGCTAAGAAAGGCTGCAGCGTACTGCGAGTTCCGAGACCTAGATGAACTTATACCTGACTGCATCATATGCGGTGTGCTGGACATTAATTTATAGAGATTATTTGCCAAATCTAATCTCACTCTACAAATTGCCTTGGATGAAGCCAGGGCATCCGAAACTGCCGTTAAGTCTACAGAAACCCTGCAGTGCCAAAGCACTCCACAAGACGTGCGAAAGAGCGCAGGCATACATTGTAAGGCTACAGAGGCTGAGGGCTCAGACAGTGAAGATGACAGCTGCCACATGTGCAGTAGCCGTGCCAAGCCGGCGTGCAAATTCGAACCATGTTTCCCACCTTGTGCAAGCTGCGGAGGAGACCATGCCAGATCATCTTGCCGCTTCCGTGATACCATATGCCAGCGTTGCGAGCGAAAGGGACACATCGCCAAGGTTTGCAAAAGAAGCACCTCACAACGACCTGGAAGCCCAGAAGCCAACCTAAGTGCCATCAGAGGCCCAACCAAGAGGCACGGCAGCCACTACCATGGCACTCAGAGGGCGATACCAGAGTCACCTACCACACCTCAATCAGCCAAGTCTGCACCAGGCGGCCAAAAAAGCTGAAGGTCACAATCCTCATCGAGGGCTCTCCATGAGATATGGAGATCAACATCACTAACCATCACTGACCATCATGCTGTGGTCTACACTCAAGCAGGCTATCCCTAGCCTGAAGAAGCAGCATCTTTGCGCCCATGACATACACCTTTGCGATTACCAGGGGAACCGAGTCCCCATCGTGGGCCAGGGCACCTTTTGGGTGCAATTCAAAAACTTCAGTGGCCAGCTCCCAGTGACAGTGGTCAGCGGCGACCTGCAGAGCCTCCTGGGGCTTGACTGGTTCGAAGCCCTGGGCCTAGAAGTGACGATATCAACACTTTGAATGATGAGAGCGCTGAAGAATTCTTTAAGGAGTTTGAGGACGTCTTTGGTCAAGGTAAGTATGTGGGGACCCCAATCTCTTTTAATTTGGACCCCAACATAGCCCCCATCAAGCTAAAACCCAGGAGAGTACCTTTTGCTCTCCACTCTAAAATTGATCTGGAAATTGACAAGCTCATAGGCCAGGGAATCCTAGAGCTGGTTGATCATGCACACTGGGAGACCCCTATAATGACACCTATCAAATCTGATGGGTCTGTCTGCATCTGCATGGACTACAAGTGCACAATCAATAAAGCGTTACAACAAAGTGCGTACCCTGTACCCATTGTACAGCATTTATTACATTATTTAGGCCCCGGCAAAGTATTCGCTAAATTAGACATAGCACAGGCATACCAACAATTGCCTGTAGATGGCACTACAGCGGAGGAACAAACCATCGTGACGCACAGGGGTGCATTCAAATGTAACCACCTGCAATTTGGAGTTAGTATCGCCCCTGGACTGTTCCAAAACATCATGGAATGCCTTTTGCAGGGGATTCCAGGAGTTGTCCCCTATTTTGATGACATCTTGGTATCGGCTGCAAATGAGGCACAACTTTTCGAATGTTTAAGAACTGTTTTGACCAGAATTAGAGACAAAGGCCTCCATCTCAAAAAAGAAAAATGCCAAATTAACATGCCAAGGGTTGAGGGTCCTAGGGTACCTCATCGACGGCTCTGGGATTCACCCAACCTCTAAAAAAAATAAAGCAATCCAGGACACCCTTATACCTCGCAATCAGACCAAGCTGCAGGCGTTCCTCGGGCTCCTTAATTTCTAAACCATCTTTCTTAAACAGAAAGCCACCGTTGTTGAGCCCTTACATCGTCTCCTGGCTAAGAACGTGAAGTGGTCCTGGGGCAGAGCCAAAGCAGCTGCATTTGCCATGGTAAAAAGACTACTGTCAGCAGACACTTTCCTGGTTCAGTACAGCCAGACCCTACCACTGGTTTTAACTTGCAACGCTTCTCCGTTTGGCGTCAGAGCCATCCTCAGCCACCACATGCCCAATGAAACTGAGGCACCCATAGCCTACTACTCAAGGACCTTGTCTGCTGCCGAGCAGAACTACAGCCAGCTGGACTGTGAGGCTTTGGCTGTAGTGGCCGGTGTAAAAAGTTTCCATGATTTTGAACTCATCATGGACTATAAACCGCTACTGGGCTTGCTGGCTGGGGACCGGCCTACTCCTGTGTCATTGTCATCGTGAATGATCAGATGGACTATTTTCCTAACGGCCTACACCTACTGCCTCGTCCATCGACAGGCTCAACCCTGGGGCATGCCGATGCTTTGAGTTGCTGCCCGCTGCCAGAATTACTTCCGGACCCTACCCCTGAGACGCCAGTCCTTCTCATTGACTGCTTAGAGACTGGTCCTGTCTCATCTAGTGACGTTGCCTGCCACGCTGCAAGAGACTCCACGATCAAACAAGTTTTGAACTGGGTGTGGAGGGGGTGGCCCAAGGGGCCTGTTGGGTCTGATTTCAAAATGTATTACTGTAAAAGAGATGAATTGTCTGTTATTAATGGCTATTTGCTGTGGGGGGACTGGGTCATTGTTCCACCCAAACTGCAAGTTGCAGTATTAGAGGCTTTACACGTAGGACATCCTGTAATTGTAAGGATGGTCTTTGGCTAGGAGTTACATGTGGTGGCCTAGCATGGACAGGGAGATCAAAGAATGGGTGGCTAACTGTATACCGTGCCAGGAGTCTAGACCAGCTCCCCCAGAGGTGCACACTAAGGAGTGGGAGCGACCTCAAGCACTATGGTCTAGGGTGCACATAGACTTCGCTGGCCCAGTTCATGGCCAGACATTCTTAGTAGTTGTGGATGCCTACTCGAAATAGCTAGAGGTAGTCCTCATGATCTCCACTATGGCAGAAGCGGTCATCAAGGTACTACAGAGACTTTTCTCCACACACGGCCTGCCCGATGTCCTGGTCTCTGACAACTGGCCCCAATTCGTGGCCATGCAATTCGAAACCTACTTAGCAGCACAGGGAATCAGGCATGCCCTGGTCACGCCATTCCATCTGGCCTCCAATAGTCAGTCGGAGAGAATGGTGAGTCTGCAAAAGAGGCAGGAGATTGGCAAACACGGGTTGATCATTATCTTCTAATTCAACACATTACGCCAAGTGCTACCACAGGGAGAAGCCCTTCTGAGCTTCTCATGAGTCGCTGGCTAAGATTCCACTTAGACCGGCTACACCCAAATTATTCTGCAGCATCGCCCCCAGGCTCAACAAGCAAAATTCGGAATTTTAGCATAGGGGATTCAGTTTACGCCCACAATTACGCAGGGGGAACTCTGTGGATTCCTGCCACAGTGATAGGCATCACCAGGCCTCGCTCTTATCTCACAGAGCTCGAGGATGGTCAGAATTGGAGAAGGCACATTGACCAACTCCGTGGCTGCCTCCCCAACTCCACTCTTAGGCAGTCAGAAGTAACTCCTGCACGAGTTAGCCCAAGCCCTACCCAAAAGGAGCATGAAGTCACTCCTTCCACAGCCAACTCAAACCCGAAAACACCGGGATACTCATCTACTTGTGTTGCAGGCCTGCAGCAAGCTCTGGGTGAACTGGCTCTAGAAGCTCCAGCTGCTGCCTGTGTAAGATTCCAGGAACTCGAAGCTGCAGAGCCAACAGGTCCATCTGACCTGTTCGAAGAACACCCTCCGACTGAACTGCTCAGGTCTGGCAGAGCTACCAAAAAACCCGCCTACCTGCATGACTACATCACAAGTCAGTTGATTCCATCTAAGAGGGGAGGGGTGTTAGATACTAGCAACTGTCATAATGGTTTCCACCAAGGTCCTCTGCTCTGGCGGGAACAGAGGTTTAATCTCATTGGTCGAAGGGTCTGACAGCTCCCTATAAAAGGATGGATTGTACATACTTGTTCTGTTACAATAAAGAGCTGTTGTTGCCTAAGCCTGAGTGTGCCTTTCCATTACCCGATCTAACACTTCCCAAAATGTTCCCAAACCAATTGTCAACATAACAAGGAATGCCAATATGACTAAAGGCGGTAAGTTATTTACATTTGTTCCATATTACAAATAATAGTATATGGAAATCTTGAAAGACATGATGGGTAGCAGAAGTCAATATTTACAGGCCTCTCTGATTGAAGTACATGGAAGAGATTTATTGCTATTGTGAGCCACCCAAAGTTGTTAAGATGGCTGTCCATACAAATCCATCCATCGTTCCATCCATCCATCCATCTATTAAATCAATGTCAATAAAGCAAGAACTGTTGTCATAAAAATCTGTACTGAAAATAGCTTTCTGGCTTGGCTCTCTGTAGATTGAGGAACAGTTGGTTACTCAATGAATAATCAGAATCTGCATCCCTTTGATCTAGGAAGCAAGAATTGAGAAATAATCCAACCAATATGAGTTGCAGAAAATCCCTATTGGAGAGTACAGTACCACGTTGGACAGCAACATTAACTAATGGGAAATATGCCAAAGGATTGCAAACAGGGATACTGTATGTGACAATGTGTGTGGGACAAATTGCATAATTTGTTAATCAATGAAAACAAAAACAAAAAAACACTACAAAGGCTAAGTGCTGAATGTAAAGCATAGCAGAATTTGCTAAAGAAAAATGTGCATGTGTTTGAGTTTGATGTTTTATAATACATGCCACTTGTAGCATTAGGTTTAACACTGCATATTCAAGTAACTGCATAATATATCAATCGGGCAATTCAGAAGTGGAAGAATTTGAAGTGGATTGTTAATGCTGACCATTGTTACTTGCCATCTATAATTAGAATGAGAAGTCTTTAGTACAGTAGTAAAATACTACACTATTTTAACTTAGTAAAGCAAGAATTAAATGTTCATTTTCTCCTGATCAGTTGGAAAAATATAATTTTAGTAAAGCAAAACTTCATTGATACTTGAAAAATTATTAATGAAAAGATGTTACATAGTATGTGTACATATAAAATATGAGTCAAATGCATTGATTTCCCATTTTTGTGTGAAGTAGTGTTTGGTTTTGAAAAGCAGTTTTCTAACAATGATACAATTAATTTTGTTCTGCTTTATCAATCATAAATTTTAAATGAGGGGTGTTTTTTTTTAATGCCCTTAAGCATTTTTCAGATTCTCACTTATCAGAAAATCCATTCTGACTTCCGGTTCCGGCGGTTGACTGCGACGGGCAAGTCCTTTGCCCGCTCCGGCTCCCCGGTGGGCTTCCCCACTTCTTGAAGGGCACAGGACGCCCTGGAGAGGCGTCCTGCCGAAGGAGCGGCTTGGCGGGGGATCCTGGCATCAGCGGCGGCTGGTGGGGGCCCCCCCGCTTCGCTCCAGGCATCGGGGAGCAGTCTCGGAGGGCGCGCGTGCGCGTGCGTCTTCGCAACAGGCTGACCGGACAATGTAAAAATAGAAGGAAGCAGCGGCGGTGTGGTGAGGCGCTTCCCCCCTTCATTCCCTTTTTTGAATTGACGGACTTTTCAGCAATTTAAAACATTAAACTTTCGGATTTCCTGGGAGGCGCGGCTGGAGGGAGGGGGATTTTCCCCCCCTTGGACAAGCGGCTTGGAAAAATTCTGCTCTCACCCCCAGGGGAATGAGGTGGGGGGAGAGCCAACCAATGATGCCTCACCCCTGTAAAAGTGATTTTTGGATCTAGCTCCATAACTTATTGATGACCTGAGAACTCTGTGAACTTTTAAAACTTTATTATGCCTCTGAGCCCAAAGCTGGCAGGGCAAGATGGCACACTTCCGTTGTCTTCATGAACTGTGAAACCTGACTCCACCTTTAAAATTCAGGCTTCCGGTCTTTGTCTCCGTGTCACCCAGAAGAATCTCTTGTGGATTGTTATTTTTTGAACTCTCTGGGGGAAAAATTTCTCTCTATTGCCAGACTGACTAAAGAAACTCCCTTCTGCTTGGATCTTCTGCCTCCTGGACTCATCTGCCTGCTCTACTTCTCCAGCTGTCCATTCTCCATACTGACTGATCTCTTTACTTTATAAACTATGTCTCCTAAAAGACCACCCCCTGGAAAACCTGGCTTTGCTACTTCTGCCCCGACATCTGCAACATCCAGTCCTGCCACACAATCAAAGATCACAGACCTGATGCAACCTAAGAGTACAGAGATGGACTTGCAACAAATGCTTCAGCAACTTATACAGGGCCAGGAAGAAATTAAGAAACAGTTAAAGGAAATGAAGGAAGAAATTAAAGAGAACCAAGTCCAAATTTACAAGAATTCACAGAGACTGGACCTTGTGGAGGGTGGGGTGGCGGAGGTGAGGGGGGGGGTAGAGGCAGTGCAGAAGGGAAACAAAGAACTTGACATCCAGCAAATGAAAACAGAATTTGAGAGAATGTCCTTTTATCTTAGATTTCAAAATGTTATAGAAGCAGATGGGGAAAATATAGGGGACATTATGACTAACATTTTGGCTGAATACATACACAAAGAAAAACAACAGATGGAATGGGAGATAGATCTGGTTTACAGAGTGAATTCAGCTTATGCCAGAACACACAATGTACCCAGGGAGGTCCATATTAAATTTCTTAGAAAAAGTACAAGAGACGAAATTCTGGGTGTACAAAGGGGACAGGCACTGACTTATTACGACAGGGAAATAACCATCCTGAAGCAGATCCCCAAGAAAATTAGGGAGAAAAGGAAAAATTATTCGCAATTGGCGAATAAATTATACCAGAAGGGGGTGTGGTTTAGATGGTTGATGCCTGAAGGTATGCTGATATTCTGGGAGGAGACAAGAATTAAAATTAATACACCCATAGAGGCACAGGCCTTTATGGAAAAAAACAAAACAAACCTAGAAAAAACAGAAGATTCTACAACGGATATGCAGGACACTGGAGGGGCCGGAGCTCTGCCAGCGGGGGGAGAAGGGGCAATACCAAGAAAGCTCAGATCACAAAAATGAATAAGAAAATCACATTGTTATAAACAGACCGAAAGTAGTAATGGAATTATATGTAGAACATATACTACAATGTATAAACTGATTGAAAATATTATTAGAATTAATATGCTGATTATATATGATTATGTATTAATGTTTTATACTCAGATGTATTCTATGAGTTTGGAGGGAGGGGGCGCCTGCCACACTTTGCAACTGCCAAAATTTGTATACCTTTCCACCTACCCTTTTCCTTATAAATGTTTAAAAAAACCAATAAAATTCTTTAAAAAAAGAAAAAAGAAAATCCATTCTTAGAAAATAATGTACATATTTAAGTAGACCTGTGCATACATTTTACAATCTTAACTCTGGCCTCCACCCATGCCTATTTACATATTTACATAAGCATGTGGTTTTAGAAGCTTTGATGAATCATTATAAATAAACTTGTTACTTAGCCTGTAAAGCAGAAGTGGCAACTTTCATGCCTACTTCTGCATGTTGACCTCACCATAGTTTTTTCCCCCAGGCTTTCACTTATCTTCAAAAGGTTTCTCTGAATAATCTCAAAATCAAAAAATTCTCTAGCAATAGCAAAGAAACCCAGACTAATGTGGTAGAGAGAGGGGAATCAGGATTGTGCCACAGAATAAGAAAAAAAGGGAGCAGATTGTCAGAAAGAGATAATGGATTTTCCAATTGATTCCTTCTCCCCCCACCCTGAAAATTAATCACAGAACCGAAAACTGCTGTCTTATTGCAGAATATTTCAGTTCTCCAATTCTCAGGAAAACAGACTGAGATGAAGCTCTGGAGACTTAGATCAAACTATCATATCTTGTTCTGCTCTATTTTAGAGCAATCACAAAAAAAAGTATGAAATAGTATTTGTAGTAACCTTTTAAAACTTAATGTTTCCTCTTCAGATTATAAATGGTATGAATTAATCAGTTGAATATGTCTGTGTGCTTTTGGGTTTTCTTCATTTTTTAAGTGATAACTAAAAATACCTAAACTTTTTTAGTGATAACAAAAAAAAAATAGATAGAATTTTTTAATTGCTTGAAGGTTGAACCCAGAATTATCCTTTATCAGCAAATATTAACTGTCAATATTGTCTTTCAATATTGAAACTGTGATGGACTCTTTGAACCTTCAAATGTTGCTGAACGATTGCTTTTAGCAGCCTGGTAACATAATGACTGATCAGAGGTTTAAAGGATTATGACTTAATAATAACTGTATACTTTCACTCATTTTTTCCCTATGCCTAAATGGCAATACCTTTTATTGACAAAATTGCTTGGAATGAAGCATCTTGTAAAGGAAAGAAGGATTAACTTGTTTTCTTCATCCTGTTTCAACTGACATTTGGTTATTTTGAATTCTGAAGCTAAATCAAATTTAGATAACAGATAATTTTCAATTTAATACCATGAAATAAACTGGCACACAGAAGTTAATACTTGTTTTACAAAAATCCCATTTGTCCTAGTAAATAAAGACAGCAATAAACCTGTAAAGAAATATTGAAAACAATGCAAAGCAAAACCATAATTCTTTCAGGACCTTTATTGTAGGATTAAAGCTGACAGTTAATTTCGTAGGTGCAACATATGCTCAATCTAACACACTTCAGCTACTTTTCACATTGTTTCTATTTTTTTAAGTCTTAATTAAAGTATGTGCTTTTACAGACATACCGTAATTATGCATTTACCTATTGTTGGAGAATTTAGTTTGCTCTGAACAGGCTAACAGCAAATTTCTACTTTTTGAAATAAGATTAACAAAAGCGATGCTATACAATGAGTGGTGGGATTCAAATTTTTTTACTACCAGTTCTGCGGGCATGGCTTGGTGAGCGTGGTGTGGCTTGGTGGGCATGGCTTAAGTGGCATGGCAGGGGAAGGATACTGTAAAATCTCCATTCCCTCCCAATCAGCTGAGATTCAGGAGGTAGAGAATAAATGGGTGCGGGTGGTATTTACTGGTTCTCCGAACTACTCAAAATTTTTACTACCAGTTCTCCAGAACTGGTTAGAACCTGCTGATTACCACCTCTATATACAATCATAAATGTGATTAATAAATCCATAGATTCTTGGGGGTGAATATGATTAGTAGCAGCTGATCTTGACTTACTGATATCTACTTTGGTCCATTCAAGCATAAATATATATTGGACCATAGTTTAACTCCTTGCACAAAATCATATCTAAGCACAGTTATACACTACCATTACATTTTGGTTGTTTCCAATCAAATGTTTTGTAAGTATAATTATTAAAATTCTTAAAACATAATTTCTATATGTTGTGAAATAATCACAATATTTACCTAATAGAAAGGTGAGCTCCTCCCCAGATAATTACCTGAAAATAAGAATCATTTAACATTCCCCCAAAAGACTAGAAGAAACCATTGATAACAAAGAATTAAGGAGATGCAAGTAGCTGCAAATAGTACTGTTACAATTTTAAATGAATTTGAAAATCAGCTCTACCTTGAGAGAGGCTTTCTGTCTGGTAAATTTAACATTTGTGTAACACCAACCCCTCTTCCTCCTTTACCTGTCTATTTTGTCTTTTCTCTATTTCCATTTTTTAAATTTTTCTTTCCTTCTTTTATACCAAAGCTACCTCTTTCTCCATCTTACTGTTTAAGAATGCCCTAATCTGTCATAATCCACAGAGAGCAAAAAACTGTTAAATTCACAATTTATATACTTTGAGACCAAATAAAATTTATCAGAGATTACCAAAGGCTGATTGGACAGACGTTATTTTTTAAGGAAAAGTTCAAGATTACCACTAAACTATAAGGTAAGAAAATGCCATGTTAACATATGGCAGTCAATGATCCAAAAGAATCTAGTAGCACCTTTGCAGACAAAGATACATTATAAGAGGCTACAGCTTTACTTCATCAAATGCAATGGAGTAGTAAAACTGATCCCAGGTAGAACAGCCTTCAGTTGAAGGATGGAATTTTGATCTCACTTTGGAATTCAAAGTCCTCCCCTCAGAAATTTGGACTAAACTTTTCCCATAAAATTATAATTGGAATATAGATTTAACTTGGCTCCATATAAGAGTTTATTTAATGACTTAGCTTTTAGTAATTTGATGGCAGCAGGTATAAAACAACTCTTTTTAAATATAACTTATAAGATAGCTGCAGCTGTGTTGTTTGCATCGTCTGAAGCATGAAATACTATCCATAGATATTTAAAATATTTATTGTAACTTATGCAATAGTGTTGCCCTAAATATTCCATTTATTCACTTTAGGGCTTTTGGCAAGCACTATAATCTTAATCTTATGATCATTAATTAAAACATAATTGTCAGTATAATGGGAAACAAGGTTCCTCAATGTTCTCCTGAGACTAATGAGTGTTTATTATAAAAATCCCAGCATGTAAACTTGAATTAATGAAATTTTACACTTCTCTTAGGCGTGCAAAACGTTCAGACCTTCCAAAGATCTAACTAAGGTGTTAATGTAGAGACTGAAAGGCAAGAGGGGAAGGAAGTAATAAATTATCCTCTTTCTGGATCTGGAAATAAAATGTAAGGGTTTCCCTATACTTGCATTTTATTTTGAAGCTTGTGCAACTTATAAATAATGAAGTGCAAATGTTTGTCTGTGATAGAGGCCTTAACCTTATAATATATTTTTTTCAAGATGAAATCAAAGTTCCCTTTAAAAATGACAAGTGTTATACATGGTTCTACTTTGGGTTGCTACAGTATTTCTCAACCATATGTTATAAAATAATGCTCGATCCATAGCAGAATACTCTGCTCTTAAGCTGTTCAGAATGTTCTTCTGCTCCAGCTGGTACTTGAAGTTTCTAACACAGCCAAAGTGTAATTCAATTAATAAGTTCATGATGCTTATAGGATGGCAATTAGCAGAATCTGCTCTGCTGCCTTTTCATTGCCTATTCAACAGAATGTTGGAAATAAATTATGTAAATTATGGGATCATCACCCTGCCAGAATGGGACTTAATTTGGTGTGGCAGAAGAAGACAGAAAATGAAAGACTAAGTTTGAAAATGGGCCAGTTCTGGTTGGGAACCACAGGAAAAGAAGTCCAAAAAAAAGGTCCCTTTCCCCATTCCTACAGGAAAGCCAGGTAATAGAGTCCTGGAAGGATAATGACCCCTCCATTCTAAGTCACCCTATTTTCCCTTTTGCTCAGTTGCTGGAATTGTTTGATGAAGGTATCCCAATCTGAAAGGAAAGCAAGAACATGCACACAGAGCCAACACATTTGCAACCACCTGGATTAGTTCTTTCCCCCCCACATACACAAAAACAGGCATTATGCTATGCAGTTTGATTTGTCATTGGCATAATGTTATTGAGGAAGACTGTTGCAATGGTAAGGGGTTGGAGACGTTTTCCTCTGTGATATCTTGTATAAAATGTCTTCCTTATGTATTCTTGCGCAAAGAATGGCTTGGAAAATCTTAGCTATTTAATAGAATAACAGAGTTGGAGGGGACCTTGGAGGTCTTCTAGTTCAATCATCTGCTGAAGCAGGAAGCCCTATACCATTTCAGACAAATGGCTATCCAACATCTTCTTAAAGACTTCCAGTGTTGGAGCATTGACAACTTCTGGAGGCAAGTTGTTTGACTGATTAATTATTCTAACTATCAGGAAATTTCTCCTTAGTTCTAGCTTGCTTCTCTCCTCAATTAGTTTCCATCCATTGCTTCTTGTCCTTCCTTCAGGTGCTTTGGAGGATAGGTTGACTCTCTCTTCTTTGTGGCAACCCATGAGATATCAGAACACTCCTATCATGTCACTCCTCGCCTGTGTTGGCTTTTTTGGCAGTTGCAGCACACTGCTGGCTCATATTTAAATGATTGTCCACTAGAACTCTGAGATCCTTCTCACAATTACTACTATTGAGCCAAGTACCACCTATACCACTGATGGTGAACCTTTTGGACACTAAGTGACCAAACTGCATGTGCGCCCATGTCCACTCTGAAAGGTGCAGACATGCATGGACATGCGCACATGCGCAGCAGGGACCAGAAGATCAGTGGGAGGTGGGGCCTCCTAACACCAGTAGCACAGCAAGAGGTAAGATCTTTCTCTTTCATGAGTTTCTGCTTCATCGTTTGCAGGTAAATAGAAGCTCATGAAAGAAACGCTATGGACACCTGACCTGGAGCAACCGTGCATGTGCCAGTAGAGAGCGCTCTGCGTGCCACCTGCGGCACGTGTGCCATAGGTTTGCCATCACACCAAATGCATATCTGTGCATTTGGTTTTACTTGTCTAAATGTAAAACCTATTTTATTCACTATTGAATTTCATTTTGTTAGATAGGGCCCAATGTTCAAGTCTGTCAAGATCCTTCTGAATCTTTTGATAGCTAATGGGCAAGAACAGTAAACAATAAATGTACTTAATTATAAAGATGAAGGTAAAGGATCCAATCTGGGTCAATCACCAGGACCAGAGGTTTAGTCTTTAAAGCTTTCGGACTCATGTTAGAGCCCATTCTTAGGGAACTTCTCTCTACTAGAATATGTTATCAGGTACTTACGAGCCAAGAACTTGGCAGCACGATGAGATAACAGCCAATGACTTAATAGCTTGCCATCAACACCCCAATCAACAAATAAAAAACCACACACAACCAAGCACCACATAAATACTCTGTGTAGAATAGCTGCATCATCATCCTGGGACACGTATATTTGCTTTCATTTGTGAAGGTAAAGATTTGCCTTGTCGAGTTGTGTCTGACTCTAGGGGGTGGTGCTCATCTCCATCTTTTAGATAAGGAAGCCAGTGTTGTTGTCTGAAGATATTTCCTTCATCATATGGCCAACATGATTATACACTGAGGCACATGGAATTCTGTTACCTTCCCTCCAAAGTAGTATCTATTTATCTACTTGCATTTGCATGCTTTCAAATTGCTAGGTGGGCAGAAACTGGGACAAGTAGTGGCAGCTCATCCCATTGCATGGTGCTCAGGTCTTAAACCTGGGCTCTCACCTTTTCCAGCTGTCAAAATCAGCATGTTTAACCATTGACCCATCACACCTCTTTATACTTAATTATGAGTAATTGCAATAATATATTATACAGATTAAAACTGTATCCTGAAAAAAGCGCAGCATATTAGCTGTTATCTTGGAAAGTTTAATGCTGCCTTTGTTGAGGACAGGAATCCCAATAGCTAAGGAACAGGAGATTCTATTCTGTATTCATATTGTTCTTTTAAATGTCGCCACTTCTTCTTCTTTTTTTTTAAACAAAGTTTTATTGGTTTTTTAAAAAATTTACAGGGAAAAAGGTAATGGAAAGGTACAAATTTTGGCGGTTGCAATGTGCGGTAGGTGCCCCCTCCCTCCATACTCAAAGTATACATTTACACAAAATTCATTACTAAATAGTAACATATAGTCAGCATATAAATTCAATTAATAATTTCGGTCAACTTATGTCAAGCAGATTTTCTTATTCATTTTTGTGATCTGAGTTTTCTCGGTATCGCCCCATCTCCCCCCGCTGGCAGAGCTCCGGCCCCTCCCGTGTCCTGTGTATCTGGTGTAGAGTCATCTGGTTTTTCTAGGAGGGCATTGTTTTTTTCCATAAAGGCCTGCGCCTCTATGGGTGTATTAATTCTAACTCTTGTGTCCTCCCAGAATACTAGCATACCTTCAGGCATCAGCCATCTGAAATGTCGCCACTTCTTGTTATTACTGAATATTTTTCTTTATTTACCTGTTTATATTGTTATTGCCTTCAGAACCATTAATCACTACTAGCACCTTGCTGTGGCAAAACACTTGAGGAGAAAAATGACCCCTGACACAAAACACACATCTTTCTCACATAGAAGAAAATAGAGAAGTTCCCTATGGCCATGGCTGATAAAGGGTTTAGAAAGAATTACAGAAGTCAGGCTTCAATGTTTCCCCTTCTTTTTATTCTTTCTACCCAATGAAATGTTGGAAATAAATTATGTACACTAAAGGGACTTGAGACTCTGTCCATCAGTAGAAGAACTCTTAAAAAACCAAACAGTACAGGACTGAAAAGGGAGGGGTGGCATGGAGAAGTCACCAAAGGACTGAGTTAAACAATGCATATAGATCTGAGAAAACATTCCAGGAAAAATCCCCCATGCATTCCTATGAGAAAGGCAATTAACCAAAGTTTAGAAAGCTGCTGATTGCATCACTTTTTATCCTCCCTCCTGGTCATGTGATCCAAAGCAGAACTGTAATTAAGGGGATGGAAATAATTCCAGAAACTATACTTTGTATACTTTTCTAATTTGTTTAAATGTATATAGATCAGGGATGTCAAACTTGTGGCCCACAGGGTGGATGCCTCACTCATTGGCCACACCCACCCATTTTAGTGAAAGGGGGAAAACTTGCAATATGTCATTTGACAACGTGTCATCGCGGGTTTGACACCCCTGATATCGATGATAAATGCAGATGTCTGATCACTGGGCATGGTGGCAATTATATTGATATTGGTAAATATTGAAGGCAAGCTTAGCACCTTGATTCATTACCTTAATTGATTCAGCTGGGATAAAATCATCACCAGAGGCTCTGGCAATTTTCTGCTGAGTTATTAGTTTTCTGCTCTCAAAGGTCAAGATAACTCTCAAATATGTGTATAGGAATCTTGGTCTCTTCTCTGATATTAAACAGTGGTAAAGGAGATTCAGATCTTACTGAGTGCTTATGGGAGAATTTGAACGTGGCCACTTACAAGTATTAAGGGTGATTTCTCAGCCCTAACCAATAGTATTAATTGCTGCAATGGAATGCATGGGTGATCTTGAGGAAAGAGGAGAAGTCATGCTGCCTAGGAACCAATCAGACAAGAGATGGAGGAACCCACAATAGCTTAATGGTCAGAGAAAAATATATGGAAGGACTGGCTGAAGGATTGAAAGTTTGCACTTTCAGACTTGCAAGAGTCTATTAATTTAGCCTTACAATAAAGTAGGTTTAGGTCTTCTAGTTATGTTTCAGTTCTGGTTCACCTGCAAATGCCAATAATTGCTGTTAGAAAGTCTCCCTTTTTCTAGAGATGCATGTGTTGTGTTGAATAGGAGGTGAGGGTAGACTGTGGGTTGACTGAAACTTTTCTGGGATGTAAAAATTATTTTTTACCTATCACACAATTCTGGTCAAAACAGTTATTAGATTTAAATCTACACAAGGATACCTGTTTGGTGTCTTTAACATTATACTACATTATGTAGCCTCTGGGTAATTTTATTGTTGAGGGATTTGAGTTTTGTAGCTTAGTTTACAGGAACAGATCATGAACTGACCAGAGATTAATCATGTTGAATAAGTCAGTGGCAAGTCTGTATACTTGTTCATACCCAGTATCAGGATAGGACACTATATTGACATTAAAGGTGCTTAGATTAAGGACTGACATTAATATTATATTATGCTGCTAAAGGTACTAACCTGATAAGTCCTGGTCATAGAAATGGTTTTCGTTTCTATATAATTAATTTGGCTTGGAGAGGTAACTTGCTTTTAAATTGAATATAACTCAAGAAAGTCACATTTTTATATCTGTTACATTGTATATTTGTGTAGCTATAGTTTTCTGGAAATAAGATATTAATAAGCTACTGTTGTGTTAACAGGTGAAGGCACAGAGAGAAGGGGAGTGATGAAACTGGAAACAGAGTCTCCCATAGAATCTAGCTGATGAGTCTGAAAGTTTGGGCATGCCAAACAATGTCACACTGAATGAGGGAAAGAAAGCTGCTGTTTGAAAATAATTATCAAATGATTGTTTTAAAAGCAAGACTCCCCCCCCCCCAAGACACACACTGTAACAAGGAGCTCAAATTAATTGTTCCCTCCCCGAACCCACCCACCTCCTGTTTAAGATGTGCCTTTTGAAAAATGGTATTAGTGATATTATTAGACGTGGATCAGAGAGGCTGGCTGAGGGGTACGTTTCCCCTCACTAGTGTAAAAATAAGATAAATCACTATATAGATTTTTCTTTTTTAAAAATGCCATGTAAACCTTAAGAATATATTTGTTGAGAAAGTTAGGCTTAGAAAGAAAAACATTCTCTGACATTTTAAAGCCATTAAACTCATTTTAGAAAACCATCAATATGCAAAGGACGCTAAATGCACGTTAAAGGAAAGGCTGCAAGCAAAGTGATATTTCGTATGAGAGAATTTTTTTAAAAGCCATCTGCTGCATTAAGAACATTTGATATTTTACCATGGTATAGTCATTCCTCAGCAGAGTGACTCAAATGGCATGTAATTTAGTCTTGAAAGTATTCCGTTGGAGCCTTGCACTTTTCAGAAGCCATTACATGGAATTTCCACAGAAATCTAGAGAAGAGCAGTAGGCTGCACAGCTTCAAAGCCTACTTCTGGGTACTTGCTAGGATTTTACACAACACACATGCACACCACACACACACACACACACACACACACACACACACACAGAGTGAGGGGAGAGAGAGAGAGAGAGAGAGAGAGAGAGAGAGAGAGAGAGAGAGAGAGAGAGAGAGAGAGAGAGAGGTGTGACATGAATCCAGAAGATTATATAGAAATATAAACACCTTATATTTTTCATGCTTATACAAAGACTTCAATCAAGACTTAACTAGGAAAGAAGGTAACAAGCTGCACTGTTGTAATACAGAAAACCCACAGTGTTTGTTCCACACCTTATGGGCTGTGAGTAAACAGAATTCTTGAGAACTGGTCCTATTCATTTCTGTGTTTCTTTTTCTCATCTTCATTAATTCCGGACAGTAGGTGCAACAACCACCAACTTCAATTAAATTTAGCAGGCCATTATTCCTGTTATGAATTCAGCTGTCCCAGCCAGCTTAATCATTGAGAAGTGTTCAGGAATGTTTTCTGTCTTTGTTGATTTGAGTGTCCAGTTTGTTGGTAGGGGCACATGGTATGCCAAGGACAACAAATAAATACATATTATAAAATATGCTCAAAAGTGGGACATAACTATAATAAAATAAATATAGTGAATTCTTATTTTGTTCAGAAACATTTCAACAAGCAACAGTTAGAACGTGAGGATAATTAACCCATGACCCATTCCAATAGTTCAGTAAGATAAGCCCCTCCCCCACCAGATCCTGTCCAAACAAGTTTGTAGAATAACTTTATTTTTACAAATCTAAAAAGAAACCTAGCACAAACTAGGAAGAATTTAAAAAGTAAAGAAAAAAAAAGCCAAAAGTACGAAGGGAAAATAGGAAAAATAGAATAAAGGAATAACAGAGTTGGAAGGGATTTTGCAGGTTTTCTATTCCAACCCTCTGCTGAAGCAGAAAATGCTATACCATTTCAGACAAATGGCTGTCCAATCTCTTCTTAAAAACTTCCAGAGTTGGAGCACCCACAACTTTTGGAGGCAAGTTGTTCCAATGATTAATTGTTCTAAACAGTCAGGAAATTCCTTCTTAGTTCTAGGTTGTTTCTGTCCTCAATTCGTTTCCATCCATTTACTTCTTGCCCTTCCTTCTTTGAAGAATAGGTTGACTCCCTCTTCTTTGTGGCAAATTAGAAATCTTTGTGGATTTCTAATTTGCTCCCACTCTCCACTTTAAAGATACTAACGGGGACACTCTTCCAACCATACTTTTTCAATTGTAAGTAATAATATTTTTTTAAAAAAAAAGAAGGTTCAAATACTTCTAAAATTAGTATCTCAAATGCCTCAATTAAAAAGTTGAGATATACATCAAAATAATAAAATAGTAAGATAAAATTTCCAAATTGAGTATGTTTTGTACTGACCTCATGACATCCATGCTGTTTTCTTGGACACAATACAAAATTGCTTTAGCCTTGTCTTCTTGGCATGTTTATTAGTTTTGCAACTTAGCCTTATAATCCTAATATTTTTGGTAGTCTGTTCTCCAAATTCTAACCATATATGATCCTGTTTGGGAATAGCAGAGTAAAGAAGCTAAGGAAAATGGGAGAGCTGATTATCAAAATTTAAAAAAGGTAAATAAGGAATGACCAACCATTCGACATTAATCTCTTATACAGTTAGAATTGCTAAACAAAACTCATGCAATGCATATGCTTCTAGCACATAGAAGAGGAAAGTATTGAGCTGCATCCTTATTTATAGTCCCTCTATTTCAGCTAATTTAGAACACTGAGGATAAAAGCATTCTTTAGTGACAGTACTCTTAGAGGACTTTGTGTCTATAAAGCCAACAGTCTACACTCATTCCTACAGATAGTTTTGTGACAGATTGAAAAATAGTCTTAGTTTTCTTTCATATCTCCAGAACACCATCTGTGAGAGAACACAACAGAATGGAAATTGCTCATGAAAAATGAGTGGGGAGAGGAGGGATGACAAAATTTCACAGTATGTAGCTTCCATGTAAGGGAAGCTTTTCAGCTTATTCTTTCAGCTTTCTGTATTAGTCTCCAAGAGTGAGAGAGAGAAAGGAAGTAAATTAACATTGGGAGGATCAGTTTTCATTGGTGAGTCATGTAACATCTAGGCTATAAAGGATACTTTAATTCTATCCGTTTATATCCATATTTGTCAAAAAGGCCAAAGCAAATAAAATTGGTTGGATATATAATACTCTGTAAAAATAATATAGGTGAAATTGCTAATATTCATATACCTAATATTCATCTAAAATTTAACTAGAGAAGAACGATTCAGTTATTGACTTAAATTGATATTCTAGTTTTCCATTCAGGTTTTGCTACTTAGATTTTAAAAGTAGACTCTTTTGCCTAACATTATGAGTTTATTCCATCAAGTAACAATTATTCCTTCTCAAGTGGTATTTGCTTAGAGATATCTGGAAGATATTCAAATATTTATTTTGGTAGAATCTAAGTGGTGATAGTCGTGGTTTTGAAAAGTCTTTATTTATTTATTTTTATTTATTTTTCAGGATTTATAGACCGCCCCCTCTCCCCGAAGGGACTCGGGGCGGTGTACAGGCGTCTCATTAAAACAGATACAAAAGATAAATATCCTATACCCTTAAAAACGAATTAAACCTAATACAGCTGTACATGAAAGTAAAAATTAAAAGCAACTAAAAACACACCCCTAAAAAACTTAAAAATGCAGGCTTGAGGGACTAAAATTGGGAATTAGGCCAGGCCGGCTAAATTGAAGCATACTGGACATAAAAGTATGATATTTAATAGCAGCAGTCCTATTATTAATCCTGAAAAGAACAAGAGGGCTTGCCATTCCCCCCCACTTCTGTTTTCCTGTGTGCAGTGTCTGCTTTTTTTAAAAAAATCAATTGGGTGTTGATCCATTAGTTATGACAGGAACTGCATAACCAGCTTGTCACCCAAGCCTGGCATTATAGGATGAAAGAGAGTGACTGGCCCAAAGCCACCCTGCTTCCTAAGTGGAACTGAAATTCATAGTCTCTTGGTTTTTAGCCTGGCGCCTTAACCACTAGACCAAACTGGCTCAAATCTGCCACTCTATATTAAAAGTCAAATTTATCCCTGTAACTGTTGTAAAATCATGTCCTGAATTAAGCAAGTTTGTTTATTTACTACATTTCTATACCATCCATCTCACTTAAGTGGCGCTGGGTGGTTTAATGTAAGTTAGCCTCCTTTAGCTAATTGAATGAAAAAATGTAGTATTACACTCAAGTCTATTTTGGCAATTATTTTACTCGTCTCCCACTGTGAAATTTGTGCATTTACTACATTGTTGATTGCATCACCATATATATTCATTTTTTCTATTAGAACCTGGATTTTTGAAAAGCAACAATTGTCAGAATTCATCACATTCTTTAATAGAAAAAAATGGCTTTCTCCCCCCCACCCCATCCCCACCCCAGGGGTGGGTTCCTGCCAGTTCTAACCTCTTCTATAGAAGAGGTTCCACAAATCTACAGTGCTGTTTAGAACAGGATCCAGCTCCCTTCCCCCGCCCATCTGCACATCATCAAGATGAAGAGCAAGAGGAGGAATTCTGGGAGTTGAAGTCCACAAGTCTTAAAGCTGTCAAGTTTGAACACCCCTGGGTTTTTTTCTAATGGGTTAGGGGTGCAAGGTTCTTGTAACTTAACAGCTTTAAGACTTGCATGCTTCAAATGCCAGAGTTTCTGAGCCAACATTTTGGTTGCTAAGCAAGAGTGTTGTTAAGTGAGTTTCACCACATTTTACAAGTTGGCCACGCCCACCCAATTACATGGCTGGCAAGCCACCCCCATCCGGTCCCATGGCCTGCAAGCCACTCCCACAAAGCAGGCCACACCTATAGAAGAGGTTCTAATATTTTTTGAAACCCAACACTGCCCCACCCCTACCCGGCCCAATTATCTCACTGACTGAATAGGTAGGCAACTATTTCAGAGGGCAGAAAAATGACATTGCCCTCTATTATCCCCCAATTCACTTTCAAAGCAACTTTTAAAATGCTTATTTTATTCCTTAATAACAAAAGAGAAAGAATGAAAAATACAAGGTTAATAGTGATGGCTATACAAAATAAAGAATACATAAAAAATTGTCTAATAAAAAGTGGGAGAACTACAACAGGAAAAAAAATAACACGATATGTCATTATAACAATAAATGGTTACAATTCTGTATATCCTTGTCTAATGCATTATACTTCCAGTACATTTATATGATTTCTTAATCTTGATTATTCTCTTTGTTTAGCATAGAGAAGACTGATTTAACACCTGAGACTTGAAAAATATATTATTTTATTTTCTCCGGTATTAGTTTTCTCTGTGGAGATTTACTTTTTAAAAAAATGGCTACCTGGGAGCAGGGATGAAAACTTTCTATCTCAGGTGGTTGGAAAAATAGACATTGGGGGGGAAAAAAGCCCAGGAGAGGGGGAAAAAAAACTATGTAAGAAAGAAAAACAGAAATTTTTTAAAAGGTTTTCCAGTTTAAACTGGCAAACTTATCTCTTTTTAGCTATGCTGAAACAAAGAGAAGTATAGAATCTGTTGCAATAGAACAGGGTGGAAAGAAGGGATTAAAAAAAACTGTTTGCTATCTTTGCTAACCCTATTTGTTATCATATAAATGTACAGTATTATGTATTAAAATGTGTGTATATAATTTTCTCTTTGTCTCTCCTACTCTTAGATACATATGCTATATGCGTGTGTGTGTGTCTGTGTGTAATCAGGAAAGCCCTCCCATAGGAATGAAAGCAGTTAGCAATTGTCTTCATCGAACAGAAAGGAGGGAGAGAACTGGGGCAGAGAAGGTGGAAAGCCGTGATATGTTGTAACCCAGGCAGAATATTTTTCAAATTATTGCCAAAGTGCCCCAACCTGACAGGATTTTCTTGAGTTGGTATATGCAGGCAAAAGGCAGTCTAAATGATAATAATAGACATGTTCATTACCTATACTTTATTTAGAATGTGTATAGTGGTACAGAATAGTTCCCCCACCCCTACATACAACCTGCATAATAAACAAACATACATTTTGGAATCTTGCCTGTTCAAGATTATTATAGTCATATGAAGTCACATTAAGGTGTATGTATGCATATGGCTCAGTGCTGACTCTGAGCTTGTCAATTAGAAAGTTGGCAGTTCAGCGGTTTGAATCCCTAGCACTGCATAACGGAGTGAGCTCCCATTATTTGTCCCAGCTTCTGCCAACCTAGCAGTTCGAAAGCAGGTAAAAATGCAAGTAGAAAAATAGGGACCACCTTTGGTAGGAAGGTAACAGGGTTCCATGTGCCTTCAGCATTTAGTCATGCCGGCCAGAGCTGGCTCTTCAGCTTTGAAACGGAGATGAGCATTGCCCCCTAGAATGACTAGGGAATGACTAGTACATATGTGCAAGGGGAACCTTTACCTTTATGTATGTATATGTAGTTGGTCTTGTACCTTGTTTCTTGCTTTCTGTCCTCAACAAAAAGAAACAAGTTACACAATCAACCATATGGCACACCCTGTCATACATCAAAAACATTTCAGAAGTTGTAGAATGCAGCTTCCGAGATCTGCAAGTGGACATCACACACTGCCCTGAGGCTACCATACGAGGACAAATTATGCATTGTAAAGATCGCTTGGAATTGGGAGATACTTCCAAAGTAATCTATCGAAACCCCTGTATGGATTTTCTCTGTGACTGTCAGGGGAGGAAGCTAATCACCAGATTGCAAGAACACAAGCGAGTGGTCAGATGAGGAGACCTGAACTCATTGGTGACCTCAATGAACTGTTATAAATTGAGGCCTACCTGTGTATCTATTTAATTTTTTTAAAATTAGGATAAGCAGTAATCATTCTGATTTGAAAGAAGACCTATTAAACCCCTGAAAAGAAATGCAGCCCCCTATCAAATATTTCAGTTAGCAAATGGAAAAATTAGTATTTTTTTAATGAGCTCCCAAACTACATATCAGAAGAAAGTTTTATTGTTTTCACTCTTTTAAAATGTAACTGCCCAAAGTCATTCGGTGCTTGGAAACCTTTAAATAAACACAGTATTAGAGGAGAAGCCCAATTGAAGATTTGCAGTAGTACTCTTTCATATGGATAAACCTGTTGGTAATTATGGTTATTTCAAAGATATACCTTCTTTCAGAATAATAATTTGCAAGGCTAATGGCTAGCAGTCAGGTTTCTAATAATAAATAACTATTATTTATTATGAGCTGCAGTGGTTAGAATGGAGTCCTGCAGGCTACTTCTGCTGATTGCCAGCTGCCTGCAATTTGGTGGTTCAAATCTCTCTGTTGACCAGAGGGATGAGGACCCAGATTGTTGGGGGCAATATTCTGACTCTGTAAACCATTTTGAGAGGTCTGTAAAGCACTGTAAAGCAGTATATAAGTCTAAGGGCTATTGCCATTGCCATTATTAGCAAGATTGGAATAATGTATTCTAAAGATGATACTTTATAGTTGACAGCTTCAGTTCACAATGAGAACATATAAGTTCTCTGTAGTAAAATGCTTCTTATAATAATTAATACAGTTGTTGATTAATAATTTGTTATGCTGTAATCTTTTCATTTGTAATGCTAGTTTCAGATTATAACATTTATTATGAGATTAATACCTTTGGACCCCAAAGTTTTTGACATGTCTCTAGTTGCAAAATATTGTATATTATACAAAATGAGGGAGCTCTTTTCCACAGATTCTTTTCTGCTGCACAATTTGGGTTTATTTAATATAGTGGATTTCAGCTGATGTCTTGGAAATGGAGGCTACCAAGTTCTACAAAAAGAATAACTGTGTAAGAAAATCAGCCCTTCTATGTGCTATTCTAGAATGAAAGAGAAAAAACACTAGTTGTTTCCTGTGACCCAGAAACTTTAAAGTCTTAAATGAGTAATTGTGGCAATTGACACTTTGTGGGCACCTTTCCACCAGGACGTTTCTTTTTAATTTTTTCAGGGCAGATCCCGACTGAAACTGATACTAAGGAAGCTATTTCTCTCATAAGAAATTCTTTCAGCAATGAACCCAAACAGCATTCCTGATATACAGGAATTACAAGCAAGTACAGTAGTAAATAGGTAGTTCTTATGGCAATGGAATATTATATATATATAGAATATGTATGTATGTATGTATGTATGTATGTATGTATGTATGTATGTATGTATGTCATTTTGGCTTTTTATTAAGAAAAAGAAAAATAAGGTCAGGTCTGCAAACATACATAGAAGGCTTTTTTCTCTAGTGTTCCTTTTTGGGACATACATGTGCTTCAAATAAAACTGCACTAAACTGCAAAGATTATAGATGATTATATGACACTCATATATCTTGAACAAATTTAAATTTTAAATATGGATAATGCTTTATAATTGATAGCTTCAGAACCATTTGGAATATAAGTATATACAACTAGAAGGGAAAACAAATTATCTTGTGTTGAACATATTAGAATAATACCCTGCCAACATACGAATTAACAAGAATCATCCTGAATCTACTTAAAATGTTCAAGAACTTTCACTGTGCTATTCAATTATTGGTATGTCGTATTATATTTATATACAGCATCCATCATAGCTAATAATTCATGAATCTATTCATGAACCTGCTCTTAATACCTCTTTTATTGCAAAAAGCAACTAGAAAATACCCTGTTTCACATATATAAATATGATATTTTTTCTTTTAGAACACATTTTGAACACTGCTTAGAATGCAATTAATTTCAAAATAGAAGCTTGTATGCTTGAAAGTATTGGCAGCTGAGGTTAAAACTAATACAAATTTAAGTGGAACAGGTGCGCAATTTGGGCGTCCTCCTGGATGCCCGGCTGTCCATGGATAACCATGTAACAGCCGTGGCAAGGGGGGCGTTCCATCAGGTCCGCCTGATGCGCCAATTGCGCCCCTTATTGGACCGGGATGCCCTACGCACAGTCACCCATGCGCTAGTGACGTCTCGCCTGGATTACTGCAATGCTCTCTACATGGGGCTTCCCTTGAGATGCACTCGGAGACTACAGTTGGTCCAGAACGCGGCCGCGCGGGTGATTATGGGGAGGACTAGATTCTCCCCTGTAACACCTCTCCTGCGCGAGCTGCACTGGCTTCCTGTGGTCTACCGAGTGCGTTTCAAGGTTTTGATTATGATCTTTAAAGCGCTTCATGGCACAGGGCCTAGTTATATGCAGGATCGCATCCTGCCCCACACATCCCTACGACCAATTCGCTCACACAGAGAGGGACTTCTCCGGGTGCCGTCCGCCAAACAGTGCCGGGGGGCGACACCCAGGAGCAGAGCCTTCTCTGTGATGGGCCCAGCCCTGTGGAATGACCTCCCCCGTGACATCAGGATTACTTCCGATCTCCGCTCCTTCCGTGTACAGCTGAAGACCCACCTCTTTCAATTATCTGGCCTGGCTCAATCGCAATCGTAATTTTCTCATTCCTCCTAACTGTTTTTTAAATTGTTCTTAAATATTAATTCTTAACTGCATATTGGGTTTTTACAATTGGGGTATTTTAAAGCTGATTTTTAACTGTCTAATGATGTAATTTGTTTCCTCCTCCGTGTATGTATGTATGTGCGTTGTGTATGTATGTACGTTTTTGTGCTGTTATTTATCTTTTATGTTTTATGCTCCATTGTACGCCGCCCCGAGTCCTACTCGGAAAGGGAGCGGCTAATAAATCCAAATTTATTATTATTATTATTATTATTAAGTTGCCCCCACAACGGGGATTTTAAAGTCACCTAGAGAATTAATTACGCATGCTCCACAATATGGAATTATTTTTTCCTTGAAGAATTAATAAATCCTAGAAGAATGATAGCACAACAAATCCATTTGGACTGCTTTTAAATGCAGGCGAAATTTTACAGCTTCCAATGTCTTTTTCCTGTGTATCTGTTGCGTTATATTCAAAGTGACATACTTTCAGGTAAATACCTACACTGTAACATTATAGACTATGTCTTGAGTTACTATAGTGTTTCAAAATCAACCAGTTTTTTGTATCTCTTCAGACTTTCTTCTATAATTTTTATGTATTGGAATAGACACAATATTAAGATATAATCACACAAATAATTATTACTTCCAGTTTTGATTTATTTCAGTAGTATTTATCTTCAAATCTTCTTCATCCCATTGCGCAGATTTCTTCAAGACATTATACGCCCCTTTTATAGATCCAAAAGGCTCTGTGTCATTCTCCTGGGTTATCATTTGTGTTTCTCTCTTTTATTTTTAAAACCTCACTCAGTTTCTTTTGTATATCCAGTAAACATTCCTTTTCCAAATCTTTCTCTTGGCCTGTCATTTGTAGTCCCAATTTTGGTACATTTTCTATCTTGTCAGATAAAATTTGTCCACCTCTGTCTTCAGTAACATATTTTGCACATACCTTATCCATAGAAGCAGGCAAGTGATAGTGTTGATATTAGAGGCCCTAATTTCTGGCTTAATTCTTCAAAGTTTTCCTTTAATATTTTCAAAGTTATTTTGTAACTCCCAATATTAATTGACCTCAAGAAAAGACATGTATTTGTTTTCTTTCTGCTTATAATCTTTAGACTTCTCTACTATTCAGGTTCTAAAATCATAGAGTAACTTATGTTTGTTACAATTTACAATAGCCAAGATAGCCAAAATAAATGTGTTTCCCACAAGAATTGTTTGTAATTTGTTTATAACTTTCTTACATCAAACTCTTATTTAGCTTTTTGCTGTTCATTTATTTTTTACATTTTAAGTTTATAATTCTTCTTTTCTTTGAAAATTGAAGATAAATTCAGCCAATGAGTTTTCAAATTTGTTATTCCAAAGGTCTCTAATACCTTTAGGATGATTAATAGAAAATTTCCAAGTGATTAGAAAGTGATGCTTACTGTCTTTTAAAAGGCTCCAGTATGGTTCCATTTAAGATGGCTAATCCCTTTGCCTCCTGGCATCCAAGCCTGCAAAAACCTACTATCCTGCACTGCCCTTGGGAGGAACAGCAGTCTGGAAGACATGTAAGTAATCTCTTGTTCTCTCCTTCTCCAGAGAGTTTCCAAGGAACTGCTATACTTACTAATTCTTTTATATACTACAGCTGGCAGCACAACTTTTGCAGAGACATCTTCACCATACCTCCGCTTTAAGGCCTAATTTAGTCTTTTAGGTCTTTCAGTGATATATTCATTGCTGTAACTTAGTCCATCAACCTTTCTGCTAGTCATTTTCTTTTTTCTTCCACCTTCTAGCAATCTTGAGAGTTAGATCTTTACTAATAAGTCCAAAGTAGGATAACATGAATGTGATCATTTGTGTCTTTATGGATTAATTTGTTTGGTATTTTTTTCTTCTTTGCCAACATTTTCAGGAGTCAATCCCTGCTACCAATTCTCATTCACAGTTTTTTTTTTGTTTAATAAAATGTATTGGCCGACCATCATGCCAAGGAAACTCTATCTATCCATGTACATTTAAATGATAAATAAGTTAAAACCAACCATTAAACTCTAATTATATATGGGCAGGGTGAGGGCAGAGTGGGGGGATATGGTATCTGTTGCTACTCAATCAAGAATAGAATAGAATAGAATAACAGAGTTGGAAGGGACCTTGGAGGTCTTCCTGCCTAGGCAGGAAACTCTACACCATTTCAGACAAATGGTTATCCAACATCTTCTTAAAAACCTTCAGTGTTGGAACATGAACAACTTCTGGAGGAAAGTTGTTCCACTGATTATTTGTTCTAACTGTCAGAAAATTTTTCCTTAGTTCTAAGTTGCTTCTCTTCTTGATTAGTTTTCACCCATTGCTTCTTGTTGTACCCTCAGTTGCTTTGGAGAATAGCTTGACTCCCTCTTCTTTGTGGCAGCACTTGAGATATTGGAACACTGCTATCATGTCTTTCCTAGTACTTCTTTTCATTAAACTAGACATACCCAGTTCCTGCAACCTTTCTTCATATGTTTTAGCCTCCAGTCCCCTAATCATCTTTGGTTGCTCTTCTCTGCACTCTTTCTAGAGTCTCCACATTTTTTTTTACATTGTGGCAACCAAAACTTGTTGCAATATCCCAAGTGTGGCCTTATCAAAGCGTTATAAGTGGTGTTAACTCTTCACATGATCTTGATTCTATCCCTCTGTTTATGCAGCCTAGAACTGTGTTGGATTTTTTGGCAACTGCTGCACACTTCTGGCTCATATGATTGTCCACTAGGACTCTAAGATCCCTCTCTCAGTTACTACTATTGAGCAAGGTACCAGATATACTATACCTATGCATTGTGTTTTTCTTGTCTAAATATAGAACTTTACTTTTTTCACCATTGAATTTCATTTTGTTAGATAGCACCCAATGTTCAAGTCTCTCAAGATCCTTCTGTATCTTAAGCCTATCTTCTGGAGTGTTGGATATTCCTGCCAGCTTGTTGTCATCTACAAATTTGGTGAGTTCTCCATCTATTCCCCTCATCCAAGTCATTGATGAAGATGTTGAAGAGTACTGGGCCTAAAACAGAGCCTTGGGGTACTTCACTGCATACTTTCCTTCATGTAGATGCAGTTCTATTGAGGACTACATTTTGAGTGTGGTTGGTCAGCCAGTTATGAATCCATCTGGTGGTGATGCTATCTAACCCACATTTTTCTACTTTATCTAGGTTATGGTCTACTTTATCAAATGCCTTACTGAAATCCAAGTAAATTATATTGACAGTATTCCTCTGGTCCACTAATTTTGTCACTTTGTCAAAGAATGCAATAAAATTAGTCTGGCATGATCTGTTTTTGACAAACCCATGTTGGCTTTTGGTTATTACCTTGTTTGCTTCTAGGTGTTCACTGAGTTTCATTGCTTGATTATGCTTTCCAGAATCTTCCCTCGTATTGAGGTCAGGCTGATATGTCTGTGGTTTCCTGGATCTATTTTTTTCCTTTTTTGAAGATGGGAACTACATCAGTTTTTTTTCAGTCCTCTGGCAGTTCTCCAGTGCTCCAGGATCTTTGAAAGATATAGTTCAATGTTTCTGAGATCTCGTCTGCCAGTTCCTTGGGGTGTTACCCATCCGGTCCTGGTGATTTGAACTCATCTAGGGTAGGTAGGTGTTCACTTAACATTTTCTTCCCTATTTTAACTTACTTTTGTTCCTAATCTGTTTTTTGTGGTGCTGTTTTTGATAGGTTGGACTGTTTTTACCCTTTGTGTAAAGACAGATGCGAAAAATGAGTTAAATAATTCTACTTTCTCCTTGTTGCTTGTCACCTTTTTGCCACTTTCTCTCAGCAATGGACCAATTGTTTCCTTGACATTTTTCTTGTTTTTAACATGTTGGAAGAAACTTTTTTTATTTTTTACTTTTGTTGCAAGCCTTTGTTCATTATGAGCCTTAGCTTTCCTCACTTCATTTTTACAGGCTCCGGCTCTTTACTGATATTTTGCCTTAGTTATTTGCCCATCTTTCCAATTTTTATACTTGCCCTTTTTTGTCTTTAAATTTGCAGAGAGTTCTTTATGCAGTCATGCTGGTTTCTTTTGAGAGCTGTTCTTCATTGGTATTGTGCGAGACTGGGCTTTTATAATCTCACTTTTCAAAATTTCCCAAGCTTCTTGAGTTGTTTTCCCCTTGAAGAATCTCTTCCATTGACTCCTTCCCAAGCTCTTTCTAAGGTTATTGAAATTAGCTCTCTTAAAGTCCAAGACTGTAGTTTGACTTTGTTCTATTACTTGTGCTTGCGTAATGTTGAATTCCAATATTGCATGATTACTTGCCCCTAAGGTTCCTGTAGCTTCAACACCTTCTATCATTTCATCTCTGTTCATGAGAATTAAGTCCAATATGGCTGATCCCCTTGTTTCCTTCTCTACTTTTTGGAAAACAAAGTTGTTCTGCTAGGTTTGTTAGGAACCTGTTGGATCTTTCACTTGATACAGAGTTTGTCTCCCAGTTGGTGTCAAAGTAGTTAAAATCCCTCATTACTATTGTGATGTGCTTCCTACATACCTTAGTTAGCTGACTAGCAAAAAGTTCAAGTTGGGTGGCCTATAGTATAGACCTACGGCAGTGTCATTCCCCCCTCCTTTAATATTGACCTAAATGCATTCAAGATAATTTTCATCATTGTTGCACTCTATTTCTGTAGAAATGTAGTTATTACTCATATATAGTCCAACTCCAACTTCTCTTTTATTTGGTCTATTTCTTTTTAATAATTTAAATCCCTCTAGTTCTATCAACTACTTCTACTGTACTGTTCCTCCATTGGGGTTCCAGATATATATGACAGAATTTTATCCATTATGGGCTTTGTTCTGTAGGGAGAACGAGGCAGACAGGAACTGAGGCAAGGCAGGTTGAAGCTAACACAACCTTTATTAACAGTATAACATGGCAAAATGTAAGGCAAACCTTGACCCGGCAAACAGCAGCATTTGACAGCTGACAGCCCTTTTTATACTAGAGCTGTCAGATGCCGAACCAATAGAATGGCTGCATTCTCCCGCCAGCTGGCTGCTCGCATCTCAACCAATCAGGGGCCGGCAATGATAGTCAATGGTGTCGTAGCCTGGAGGACTTAACACCACTCTCCTCCCAATTAGCACATGCATAGTCAGCCAAATACACCGGCTGGCATCAGCTCCACCCAGATCGCCTTAGTTCAGGAGCGGGGGCCAAAGTAGGATCCGCTTGTGGAGAGTCCTGTGGAACATCAAGAAACTGTGCAGCTGAGTTGGTGGGAAACCTGACCGTCATGGGACTGACCAGATTCTCAGGTAAGCCTGGCGACAAGAATGCATTGGTGGGGGTTGTTGCGTGCTGTCTGCGCTGGAGCAGCCTCTGTCGATATTAGTTCCCCGGGGCAGGATTGGGCCTGCACTGGGTGTTGGTCTGCTGTGCTGGTGGTTCGCCATCTGAGCTGGTTGATGTGTTGGTGCCACATTCGCCCATCACTGAGCTGGACCTTATAAGAGTAGGGTCCAGTTAGTTGCGTGATTTGTCCGGGAATCCACCTTGGTTTGGCCCCATAGTTTTGGACGTAGACTGGGTCTCCCACATTAAAGGCCCGTGTGGAGTTGCCTGCAAGGGGGCTTTGCTGCATAACCAGGGTGTAGCTGGTCCAGGGTTGTCTGGAGCCGACGGCCCATAAGCCGTTCTGCGGGAGTTTGTTTGGTGATTGGGCATGGGTTGTATGGCGGTATTGGGACAGTTTGTCATGCCAATTCCCTGGCCCCAGGCGGCCCAATGCCTCCTTAGCTGACCGGACGGTTTGTTCTGCCAGGCCATTTCCAGTTGGGTAGAACGGGGCCATTGTGGCTGTCGTATGCCATGCTGGCCAAAAAACATCTGGAAGGATGCTGACATGAACTGGGGCCCATTGTCAGTCACCACCATGTCAGGCAACCCATGGGTCATGAATAGCCTCCCCAGCACCCTAATTACGGCCTCCGAAGTGGTTGATGGCATGAGTGCCAGCTCCATCCACTTCGAGTAGGCAACTATGAGGACCAAGAAGTTCTGCCCTAAGAATGGGCCGGCGAAATCCAAATGGACTCATGCCCATGGAGCCCAGGGCATGTCCCATTCCCTGATGGGCACAGAAGAGGGAGCCGGTCTAGATTGCTGGCACTGCTGGCAGGTGGCTACCCAGTTTTCTATTTCCTGGTCAATCTTGGGCCACCACACATAGCTTCTGCCCAAAGCCTTCATGCGCACAATGCGTGGGTTAGCAGTGTGGAGGCAACTTAAAATTGGTGACCTAAGCTTTGTGGGAGCTACCACCCTATTGCCCCATAATAGGCACCCATTAAGGATGGACAGCTCATGCTGCTATATATAATAGGGGTGAAACTCAGGATCTACTGGCTCCTGTGGCCACCCCCTGCGCACCCAGTCCCAAACTTGCACCAATATGGGGTCTGTGGCAGAGACCCTGGCAATATCCCGGGCGGATACTGGCATGGCCAACTCTTCAATTAAGAGGACCAAAACTGTCCAAGCAGTTGGACCCTGTTGGAGCAGGGTCCAAAACAGGCACTGGCAGAGGGCGGCAACTGAGGACATCAGAGGGCCCCAAGTTTTTTCCTGGCTTATATTGTAGCTGATAATTATACGCCGCTAAAAACACTGTCCATCTGGACATTCTTGGAGGCAAAATCTGAGGAGTCTGGTGATCCCCCGCCAGAAGACCCAAAAGGGGTTTATGGTCGGTCACTAAGTGAAAAAAGCAGCCATAAACGTAATCGTGAAACTGCTTTACCCCTGCTACAGCAGCTAGGGCCTCCTTATCCAGCTGACTGTAATTTCTTTCAACTGCTGAGAGCGTGCACGAATAATAGGCAATTGGGGCTTCTGAGCCATTAGGTAGTATGTGACTCAGAATATCCCCAATGCCATGCATCGTACACCAAAGTTAATGGGAGGTGATCACTGTATTGCACTAATAAAGATTTGCATGTAAGGACATCCTTAACTGTCCTGAAGGCTTGGGCTTCCTTAGACCCCAGGGCGTCTTGGAGTCCAGGAGCCTATGAAGAGGCTCTACCAAAGATGCCTTATGGGGTAAAAAAATGGAATAAAAATTAAGCAGCCCCAGAAAGGCTTACAGTTCAGCCTTAGAGGAGGGCATGGGGGCTTTCTTAATTGCCTCTACCTTGGATGGAGTAGGGTGGATGCCTTTGGAATCAACTAGATACCCCAAAAATTCTACACTGGGGACCCCTATCCTACACTTTACTTGTTTGAGTTTCAGCCCCGCATGGCGGAAATGGGTCAGGACTGCTCTTAATTTATCGATGAGCTCAGCTTGATCCAAAGCGGATATAAGCACATTGTCAAAATAGGGTACCACCCCTGGCAGCCTCTGGAGCATCCACTCCATTAGGCTCTGGAAAATACCTTGGGCTACACTGACCCCAAATTGCAAGCGTTTACATTTGAAAGCTCCCCGGTGCGTTATGATGGTTTGAGCCATGGCTGTGGCTTCTTCCACTGGGAGCTGCTGGTATGCTTGTGCCAAGTCTAACTTGGCAAAAAAAATTCCCTGGCCCAAGGAATGGAGCAGATGTTGAACCACTAGCACTGGGTAAGGGTTGGCTTGCAACCCTTTATTAATGGTGCATTTAAAATCCCCGCAAATTCTAATACTAACATCCTGCTTAATAGGTATTACTATGGGGGTCTCCCAGGGGAGTGGTCTACTGCTTTGAGCACACCTTGTGCTATTAATTTATCTAGCTCTAAGTCTACTTTGGGCCGAAGAGCAAAAGGTACTCTCTTGGGTTTTAGATGTATTGGTGCCACCTGGGGGTCCAAGTTAAAAGAAATGGGGGTCCCATTATATTTACCAAGCTTGTTGTCAAATACCTCCGCAAACTCGGTGGCCAGCGTGGTGAAGGAATCTGGAACAACAGAGTGGATGCCGGAGATGTTGAGCCCCAATATGGAGAACCAGTCAAGCCCCAGGAGGCTGGGCCGATGGCCATCTACAGTGATGAGGGGAAGAGGCCCCTGGAAGTTATTGCTGGCTATGGTGAATGTGCTGCAACCCACAATGGGTATTGGCTGTCCTTGATAGTCTCTGAGGCAAAGTGGGCACTGCCTGAGTTGAGCTTTGATCAGGCTGGGCACTATCCATTTGATAGTAGCCCAAGACACCAGGGTTTTGGAAGAGCCAGTGTCCACTTCCATCTTTCAGAGCTCTCCCTCTATGTGCACAGTCAGGTATATCTTATGGGTAGGCTTAGTCAGGGACGCATCGCTGATAGCCCAATCAGGGTGCTGCTGGTCACCTGCGATGACAAAGCAGTTTTTGCGGTGTTTGGGAAGTCTTTTTATGAATTGCCTAGACAAGGTGCGCTCCGGAGGTGAGTCAGCGATTGGCATGGCCACTCTGCAGACCTTGGCTAAATGTTCTTTCCTGTCACACCGACGGCATATTGCAGCTTTGAACCTGCAGACTGACCTTGCATGGTTCCCGCCACAACTCAGGCAACCAGCCTAAGGTAAAAAATCAATCTGAGTCCATTTTTTCCTGTTTGAGGAAGTTTGAGATGGCTAATCTCTTCTTCCTCGTCCGAGAAGTCTTCTTTGTCATCTTCTTCGTGGTGGACAGCATGGCTTCATCCACAGCTAAAGGCTCAGCTCTTTTCGTGCTAGCAAGCATCACTGAAGTCTGAGGTCTTTGATACCACAGACCAGCTGTTCTAACAGGGCATCATCCAGAACAGGAAAGTCACAGTGCAGGGCCGCTGATCTGAGGGAAGCCATGTAATCACTCACAGATTCCCTTTCTCTCTGGGTCCTCTGCCTAAACGCATAACATCTGGCTATGCGCGAGGGAGTTGGAGAGTAATGATTTTTAAATTTCTCCAAAAGAGTCTCCCAAGGCATCAAATGGACGGATTGAGAGGCTCTTAAAGCTCTGACTGTTCCAAACATCTCGTGGCCACATGCACTGAGAAAATATCCTCTTTTACGGCCACTGGACAAACCGGTGAAGTCATTTGCCTCCAGGAAACACTCGAACCGCTCGAAGTAGGCATCCCATGTTTCAGTGGCCGGGCTGAATGCTGTGAATACCGGTAGATTAGCCACCCTTAGAAGGGCGGAACTTGAGGAATTAGCCTTGGAGCGACTTCTCGTCGCCTGTGACTTGAGGCAGCTCTTATTAGTGACTTCGTTTTTCCTTTACCTCAGTCCTGATCCCACCCTTGTTGCCAGTGTTCTGTAGGGAGAACGAGGCAGACAGGAACTGAGGCAAGGCAGGTTGAAGCTAACACAACCTTTATTAACAGTATAACACAGCAAAATGTAAGGCAAATCTCGACCCGGCAAACAGCAGCATTTGACAGCTGACAGCCCTTTTTATACTAGAGCTGTCAGACGCTGAACCAATAGAATTGCTGCATTCTCCTGCCAGCTGGCTGCTCACATCTCAACCAATCAGGGGCCGGCAATGATAGTCAATGGCGTCGTAGCCTGGAGGACTTAACAGTTTTTAGTATAAATGTTTCAATATTTGGGAAGTATTATAGCAGTCTTAACTTGCTTACTGGAGATTTAACCCAATTAGGCTGTGTCAAATAAACGTGCTTAGGACAAGACAAGAATGCAACTATAAGAATATATCTTTTGAAACCAGTAATTAAAACCTGTAAATATGTACACAAATTTTTCAATATTGTTCTGTCCTGTCCTGTCCTGTTCTCTTCTACAATAGTCAGATTTGGTAAGTTGATTTCAAATAATGTTCCATCAACTACATATGTCAGCATGCGTGAAGCAGTCACAATATCTTGAAGCAGTACCGGTAGGAATGTTGTTCCAAAACAAGGTATATTAGTATTTTAATATTTTAAAATTTACAGTTGCATCTATTCTCACTAGGTATTCTGCTATGATTTTGAACAATTGATCAAGCTATCATATTTGAAATCAAAGCAAAGAAGCAGCAAGTAACTGCCAACTTAATACATATAAATAAACATTCATTTATTAGATATTAGATATAATAGCTTTTTAAGCCAGTCTTTAACAAACATTGCTAGATACACAGAAGCTTTCCTTCTATGTGAAGAGGGATTTAGATTAATCCTCGGTGTTTATTTAAGGACGTAAATGCCAACTGTTGCTCCACAGAAAAATAATCCAATCCCTGAATTTAAAATTACTGTTGCATTTACAGTTTAATCATACAGTACATTTAAAACATCTTCCATTTATTGTGCAGCTAGCAGCACTGTGCTTTATTTCATTTATATTCAGCTGTCAGCATTGTTTTACATTGAAAGATTACTAAATTAATTAACCTTCAGGTTTTATTCTCTATGTATGCATCCTGGTGTTGTATAAGAGCTTAACTGAGTTTGATTCCAAGTAAGTTTGATTGAGATGCAGCCTGAGATTATGTGATTTAAACCTTTGTAATAAACCATAGCTTTACTTAAGGTACTATTTTTGAGTTTCCTTGGCAAATTGGATTGCTTCTTTTCAACTTTGACATAATAGTAATATTGACATTGGACAAAGGATTTACACGCGTGTATCATTATCCCTTACCAACTATTTGCTGTTAATTCATGAACTGGGAAAGCGCAATGTAAGTTTGTTCAGGTCATGTTTAAAGGAAATTGGATTGACTAGAAGAAGGGTGGACTGTTTAAAAATAAACAGGGTTTTCTAAAAGGGCAAATGTTGTTCTCTCTCTCTCTTTCTTGTTTTGTCTTGTCAAGATTTATAATATCTTTCTCTGTGAATCAATCAAGGATTTTGTGTCACTTTATGAATGTGAGCACAGTTGCTATGCCAATAGATAGGAGGAACATATGACTTCTCCTCCTACACATGGACTACCTCTCCCTACATGTACTATTGTTAAAGTGTTTAGGAATGACAAAATACTGAATGCACTAATAGGAGAAGATCCAATCAAAGTAGCACTCTTCTGACATGAGACTTGTGGAAAAATATGCTACTGTTAGTTAAGTCAGCTCAACAGTCATCACACCCACAAGTCAGGGTGAGAAAAATACCAAAGAAAATTCAAAAAAGAGAAATATTGAAAGAGCAGATATACCTATTGCTTCTGTAAAAATACCACTATAAGTCACAAAATAGATATTGGTGCTGGTAAGAATTATATTCTGCTCACATATGATAGCAGCTTATCAACTTATGACATGCTCCAAGTCCCTTGAATCAAAACTGGCAGATAGACAAAGATGTTTCCATAGCATATCTAGTCTTTCAGCCATAAGTGCCTCCCCAGGCATACCTACATGAAAGGGTTCCAATCTGCTTGTGGTCTTTGCACAACACTCAGGAAAAAATTGTCTAGACAGAGTCTGCATATGCTGACAGGACAGGATGTCTGCAGAGAGCATACATGCATATTCTTGTACAAGATTGCTGTAAGCAGGAAAAGTATATTGCCAAATAATTCAGTGGACTAAATGTGCAAGGTCCTACAGGCACACAATGAGATCAGGAGCAATTACAAAAGTTGTAGAGATAGGAATTCAGGTGAAAGAGAATGTGAGGTGACTATGCTTCCATTCCTTTTTTGGATGTCCTTACAGGAGACTGTGGTATTTAATATACTCTGGTCTCTTTCATATAATCAACAAAAGCATCAGGCATCTACAGTGAGGCAAAATGATGACATCAGCAGAGATAAGCAGGAACTATTAGCAAGGCATGAGAGCTGAAGCATTTTTTAAGTATAGAAGAGGACATTTGAAAGCAGCTCAGGCAGATGCCTCCTTAATCCACTGAATTATAAGGAGGAAGAAGAGGTGCAGCACAATTCAATTTGTAAGATTCTGTTATTATAAACAATTTCTATAAAGGTAGTTTTATCTTATCATGGAGCTGATTTTCTGGTCTGGTCTTCCTTCTGGAACTGACAAGTGTCCCTTTTAAATTACAATAATTTAGATGAAGATTTGAGAATTTCTGGCTGAAATTGAGTGCATAACTATCTCCAATAGAAAAGGTGAAAGGCCAATTCCTCTGCATATCTAAATCAAATCCTGGCAAACCCCTCCCATTATGCTTACCCTGTTAAGGAATACCTGGCATGAGAGGGTTGTGGCCTGAACTCCAGCAACAGGATGTGTTCTCCAGAGGGCTCTCTGAAGAACCATCAGGGGTGACCTGTAACCCCACCATAGCTGTCTTGGAGAGACAGTGAAGATGTGGGGGGCGGAAGTGGGTGTGGTGGGGAACCCGCAACTCCCCTAAAACATTTGCTTTTGTCCTTGGACCCAAAGCAAGAAAAGTAGCCAATGTGAGCTATCGCAGCAGGAAGGCCAGACAAAGCATGGGAATCAATGTGGACTGCATCTGGGTGAGATAATAAGAGTGCTTGAAAGTGCAACATTCCTGTAAACTAACTTTTAAACCTCCGGTTAAACTTTTTAAAGAGAAAGTGGCAGAAGAAAGGGGGGAGCAGATGTTACAAAGCTCTCACTCCCTCGGGTCAGCAGCAAATGGACGGAGCCATTAGATAGAAGAAAGGAAGTGATCGTTTTGAGAACTGTTTAAGGATGTTAGAAAGCGAATCAGAAGCCATTAGTGTTTAAATTTCACTCTATGCTATGCCTATTATTGTCTTGGTAACTTGGTGACTTTTGAGAATTGCTTAGATTCGCTTTTGAAGCCAGGAACTTAAAAGAAAGTATGTTGAATTAATTATCTGCATTGCTGTTTAGTAGCAAATAGTACTCGGTAAAAGCTGCCTAAGAAGAGTTGACCTTGAAACATTGTGGATAATAACGAATGATAAAAGTCCTATAGAAGAAAGAAATAAGACCAGCTGTGTAAACATTGCCGTGCCTTCCCTTGCTACATTATAATGGGCTGTTGAGACTGCCGCCCTGTTAGTGTGTGCCTCCCCCTTCTGCCTAAGGGTGTGGGAGAAATTTGGATAACCCAGACAACTCATACTAAAGGTTTATTTTCCCCCCTCTTTGTTCATTTGGCTATTTTGGGTCATTTTTACCTACCCAACTTTTATCTTTTTATCTTTCTTTTACCTCTTGCAATGAGGTGTGGATTACCATCATGGAATTAATTTTGTGGGGTTTTTTTCTCCCCCCCTTTTTTTGGGGGGGAGTGATTGAATTAAGGTTGCAAGAACCTGAAGACGGGGCCCAAGAACAGGGGTCAGTTTATTAGAGGTTGGTGCTTGGGCCGGTGTGGGTGACTCCAGGATTACAATTAATTTACTAACCTATTTTTTGGATTACAAAACTCGATTACAAATTAAATACAACAATGTCAGATCCAAATACCTAGATGAAGAAAATAACATTTTATGTGTCTGCAACAGCTACCCTGCCTAGTTCAGTGACACAGAAACCAGCAGGCACAGGAACACAACAAGGCAAAGCTATTTTGGAGCTAAAATATGTAGCAAGACATACATGTGGATATCAAGGAGCACATAAACAGAGTAGAAGAGAAAGTCAGCAAAGTGGAAGACAAATTGAAAGAAGTCAAGGAAATGATAAAAAACAGGAAGGAGCCAACATATTGTGGGAGATGGAAAGATACGAATTCTAAGACTCCAGAACATAGAAGGGGAGAAAAGAGAGAATTTAGCAGAGAAGATCGCAGAAATTCTCTCAGTGGCTACAAAAATGAGTAAGGAATATATTCTAGGCGGATGAGACTTTTAGAGTATATACAAGATATGCAATGAGAAACAACTTGCCAAGAGAGGTACATGTAAGATTTGTCAAAAAAAAACCAACCTAAAAATGAAATATTGCAAGCAGCAAGAAGTACCACAATAAAATACAAATCTAGAGATATAGCAGTATTGAAGCAAGTTCCAAGGAAGGTCAGAGAAATAAAAAAGGAATGCCACTTTTTGACTAAGAGTCTCATTAAAGAAGAGGTGAGTTTTAGATGGCTTGTTCCAGAAGGGATTTTGGTAAACGGGCATGAACAAAGGTACAGACTAGATACACTAGAGAAATTATTTTATGAACAAAATATAGCAGCGTAGGAGGGAACGCTGATAAAAGAAGAGGAAGGAGCTAAATGCCAGGAAGCTAAGGGGAGATGGAGAAAAAACAGGAAGAGAAAGCGCTAAGAGAAGGAGCAAGGGCCAAAGAAGCAAAGGAGCAGAGGGAGTTAAGAACTATTAGATCAACTAAGCCTATAAACCAATGACATGGAGGAAGAAATAAAAGTAATCTTCATTAATATAAACGGATAAAATTCAGCAACAAAAACAAGAAGAACATTCAATAAATTAGAGAAATTGAAATTGGACATTATATGCTTACAGGAAGTACATATTAGAAAGCAACACAGAAAATTTTTGGAACAGGCAAAACTTGGTAATACATATGACCCTGGCTGACCAAAGCAAAAAGCATTATATATTAGAAAGACAATACAATCAAACAAAATTTTTGAAGATGAGGAGGGGAGAATACTGATGGTGGAAATAAAGATGAACATGAGAAAGATATTATTAGTGGCAATATAGGCTCCAAATGACAAACAAGAAGAATTTTTTGGGAAACTACACAAAAAGTTAACAGAATATGACTATGAAGATATATGTATACTAGGAGACTTTAATGCAATTGTAAATAATGAAATAGACTATAAAGCTATAAAGATGAACAAGAAGTCGAGAAAAATTCTACCCAAAACATTTTTCACGATGGTGGAAGAATTAAACTTGCAAGATGTTTGGAGAATAAGACACCTGAAAGAAAGACAATATACATTCTCAAATAGACATTTATCATGGTCAAGAATTGATATGATATGGTTGTCAAAAGAGCTAATGCTCAAAACAACTAAGATAGACATAGATATAAGCACATGGGAAGATCATAATCCAACAAAAATGACTTGGAAGGGACAGAGGAAAAAGGGGAGATGGACTTTAAATTCAAGAATATTGAAAGAAAGAAGTTTCCAGCAATATATGGAAAAAGAATTGACATATTTCTTCCAGGAAAATAGAGAGGAAGACACATCATTACAGAATGTATGGGACACTTGCAAAGCATATATCAGAGGTCTTGCAATGACATACTTAGGGAAAAAGAATAGAAAGAACAGACAAATTCAAAAGAAGTTGGAATCAGAATACAAAAGTCTGGAGACGGAACTTCAGAAAAACCCACAAAATAAAAAAGTAAAAATTATGATGGATCTTCAAAAACATAAATTGAACCTGATAGAAAATGAGGACTCAGCAAATAAAATAAAATTGGCAAAACAAAACTTCTTTGAAAATGCAAATAAGCCAGGACATTGGCTGGCTTATAAAATGAAAAAGGAAAGAGAAAAAAGGCTGATAAGTCAACTGGTAGATGAAGAAGGGAATATACAACATATAAATGAAAAAAAGAGAACAATAATTGAGAACTTTTACAATAAGTTATATCAGCATGAGTGAGTTCCAGAAGGGAAAATAAGACAATATTTAGAGAAAACTAGAATAACCCAAATCCCAGAAAAATGTAAGAAGGCACTAGAAGAAAGAATTACAATGATAGAGGTAACAGAAGACATTAGGAGGTAAAAGAAGGGGAAAACACCAGGACCAGAAGGATTACCGGCAGAACTGTACCAAACACTACAAGAAGTATTAAGCAATGTAATGCTGGAACTATTCAATGACTTATTAAGAGAGGCAAAAATGCCATAAACATGGACGGAGGCATATATAATGCTTATACTAAAAGAAAAATCAGATCCACAACAAGTAAAGAACTACAGACCTATTTCACTATTAAATGTGGATTATAAATTTTTTGCATCAATAATGGCAGAAAGAATGAAGAGACTTTTAAATGAATTTATACACATAGACTAAAATGGATTTCTTCCAAAGAGCCAGATCAGAGACAATATGCGGATTGTATTGCATACGCTAGAGTACAATGAAGCCCACCCAGAAAAACAAATGGCATTGTTGTTTCTAGACGCTCAAAAGGCCTTTGATAATGTGAACTGGCAATTCATGATAATGCAACTTCAAATGATGGGATTTGGTGATGGATTTATAAATATGATTAAAACTATATATTATAACCAATCGGCAAAGGTAATGGTAAATGGTGATATGATATGAAAGATAGCGATTACGAAGTGAACTAGACAAGGATGTCCACTATCACCATTATTATTTATACTGACACTAGAGATTTTGAATAGAGAAATACGACAAAATAATGAGATAAAAGGTATGAGGGTCAAGAAAGAAGAGTATAAATTACAAGCGTTTGTGGATTATTTTGTGTTTATTATGGAGGATCCAATAGAAACAGGGCCAAAACTAGTTAAAATAATAGAAGAATATGGAGAAGTAGTGGGCTTGAAGATTAATAAAGATAAAACAAAAATTCTGGTGAAAAAATGACAGAAAAACAGAAAAGAGAGTTGATGGGGAAACTGGGATACAAGTGGTGAAAAAAGTGAAATATTTGGGTATTCAATTGACATCAAGATGTGGAACACTAAAGAAGAATAACTATTATAAGGTGAGAAAACAAATAGAAATAGACTTGGAAAGATGGAAAAACTACAATTATCACTGATGGGAAGAATAGCAGTAGTAAAAATGAATATATTACCAAGATTGTTATACCTATTCCAAACAATTCCGATAAAACTAGAGAAAAAAATTCTTGGAAAGTATGAACAAAATAGTGGGGAAAAATATATGACAAGGAAAAAAAGCAAGAATTAATATTAAAATGTTACAAGATGCAAGGATTCGAGGTGGATTTGGATTACCAAACTGGGAATTGTACTATCAAGCAGCGGGTCTAGCTTGGATGAAAGAATGGATTTTACTGAGAAATACAAGATTATTGACACTGAAGGGGCATGATTTGCAACTGGGTTGGCATGCTTTTTTGTGGTATGATAAAAGTAGGCATGTGGCTATTTTCAAAGACATCATGTAAGGAATGGATTATTAACAATATGGGAAAGAGTGAAAGGGAAACATTATTTAGAAATACCAATGTGGCTTTCAACAATGGAAGTATTGACACATCCAAATATTAGTAGTATGGAAAATATTATTAGATTCAAATATATCTTAACAGAAAGGGGGGAACTAAAAAAAACCCTAAGAATTAGAAAAACAACGGATTGATATAGGTTGGTTTTCACAATTGCAAATACAATCAAGATATGAAAAAGATAAAAGAGAGTATGATTTTAACTTAGGAAGTTCAGAGTTGGATAAGATACTTATGGGAACCAGAGAAAGAATAATCTTAACTTGGGCAAAGAATTTTGGCCATATGATTGAACTAGAAAAGTGGCAGCAATATGGGAAAGAAATTATAAACTAACCCTGTCAACAGCTTACAAAGAAAACTTATATAAAATGTTTTACAGATGGCACATGTCACCTGGAAAACTAGCTAAGATGTTTAAAGACAAGTCAGTGAAATGTTGGAAATGCCAACAAGCAATATGTTCATATTATCACATGTGGTGAACATGTGCAGAAACAAGGAAATATTGGACTAAAATAAGAGTATGGTTAAAAAAAATGTTATAACAAATAGAATTTAGATCAGAGATATTTTTACTAGGTATTATCCTAAAGAAATTCAAGAAAGAGGATACTTATTTGATTATACATTTAACTACAGCAGCAAGAATTGTATTTGCCCAAAATTGGAAATTAAATAAGCTACCAACAGACGAAGAGATAATAAAAAAGATATTAGATTGTGCAGAGATGAATAGGTTGACAATGAAAATAAAGGATAAAGAGGAATCGGAGTACTTCAAGACATGGGGAAGGTTCTATGACTAGCTAGAGAAAGCAAACTTAGAAAAGAAAGTAGGGAGAAGATAAAGTACCCAGATGATGCACTATTAAATGAAAAAGTGGGGGGAGGGGGAGAAGGGGAAAACAGAATCGAAAATATTAAACATATAAGTATATATTCAAGAACGAGATATAAAGGGGAGGAAACATACCTAGGGTAGACTAGTGAAGGTAAGGGAATAAGAAATGATACTAAATTATATTTGGGCTGACGGAAATACCATCCCAAGGAAACATAAACTGAGTTTTGAAATATACACCAACAATAATAGGGAGAGAGGAGGAGAGAAAGAAACGAAGACGGGGAAAGAAGAAAGAGGCAAGGAGAGGAGGATGGAAGGGGGAGAAAGAGAAGGAGAGAGGGTAGGGAGGGGAAGAGGAAGATCAGGAGTAGAAGAAAGGTAAGGGAAGAAGGGAGAAGAAGGAGAGGAGGAAGGAAGAAAGTAGAGAAGGGAAGGAGGGAGAAAAGAAAGGGAAAACAAGGAGATGTTACAAAAGGAGGAAGGGATGGTAAATAAAGCAACGCAAATTGTACATTAAAACTTATTAAATGAAATAATAAATGTATAAGAATGATAAATGTAAAGAAGAATACTAATTATGTGAATGTATACTTAAAATGGTATGTAAAAATTGTTTGAAAAAAAAGGAATACCTGGCATGTTCTATTCGTCTCCTCCCATAATTTTCTCAATCTCTCCCTTTCTCTCTCCAATTGACATACACCATGGTGACAATTCCCAGCTTCCTTGATCATCCTTTCATATTGCCCCCAATAATCTGGGTCCTCATTTTACTGACCTCAGAAGGATGGAAGGCTGAGCCCCATCAGAATCGAACTCCAGGCTATGGCAGAGTTTGCCTGCAATACTGCATTCTAACCACTGTGCCACCAGGACTTCTATAATCTATTTATCATATGTAGCCATTTATTGGTCCTAAGGCTCTTTCTCTCTCTTTCTCTCTCTTTTTGGTCTGCATTAAGAACATAAAGCTACCATGCTCCTAATATGTTGGCACAAAATCTGGATAACCATTAGATGGAAATAAAAACACTTTTGGTTATCTCTTTGTTACCATTTCCAGGCCATCTGGCTATTTGCAGCCCAGATCAGATAACTCTTCAGAACTGCCATTCAGTAAACTGAAATTTAAAATTTCATTTTATATCATATCTGGGATTAGAAATCATGACAATCATTAGATGGTTTTATGAACACTGTAACTCTATGCTGCTGCAACTGCTGTCTGAGGCCATTCATGTCTGCAGCCCAAATATGCTAGCCCTGTATTCCTTATGGTGAAAGCTTAAACTATGGAAATGCAAAGGTAAGGAAGCAAGCATATGAAAATTGTAGGTTGTGATCTGATGGAACACAACAGTGACATACAGAAGTGCTTAAGAGAAGTAATTGTCTGCATTGTAATTCTATTACACTTTTGATAGTTTGCAAGATAAGTATTTGCATTTTCCTCTTGGGGAAGAAAATGCAGAGAAGCCTAGATTGCCATCCATTTTCTTTAATTTGAAAATCATTAATGCAGGAATAGAGAGAGCATCTTTTTTCCCCTTTCCACAGAAAGTATAATAGAGTGTTACAAATAGAAATTCCCAGGAGTGAAATATCCATCTTCATTTAAAATTTGATTTCATTAATTTGGTTCAGAACCAAATATTTCAGATAATATAGCTGCTGCATTAGGAAGACAAATATACTTCACACTAACCACCTAAGTGTTGCTGTCTAAGCCATATGTTCCATATGGTTCTGGCATTTTAATTGCAGCCTTTGAAATATGCAAAATAATTTCTGCTCTATGGAGGGTCTGTTGAAGTTAGAGGAAGTAAATTTTAAAAGATCATTTGCACTGAATACTGAGTGCTAGATCTGTTTAATTAGTTCTTTGTTCTATAAAGTACGAGAAGTACCCACTTCTTTTAGATCCATGTAAAGAATGTTGCTGTGTCTTTTTATTAATCAGCAGTTCCAAGCTATTTGGAACTGATGCCACTTTAAAAGATACTTTGATATATGCTGATATTTTAAATTAATCTGCAATAATGATTTTAAAAGTAAACCAATTCACTAAATAAACAGAATAACAGAATTAGTTGAGGACAATGTGATACCTGGATGTAGCCTTTTCCACTTTAGTATGCATGCTCCTAGTATGTTGGCACAAATATTTTTGGAGTGTCCACACGTTATGACTTATATACTCTTAGACCATTTGGAGAAATCAGTTGGGAGAGGCTACTTAAGCCTTAAAATAAAATTATTACAATAATATACATTGAATCACCTGCTTCAATACTAACTACTAATTATTAATATTACTTTCATTTTAAAGCAACTGTGGTTTGTAACCAGGTAGCCAAATAATGTACTAGGTATGAACAGATAGAACACTTAGAAGCAGAAGTTCAAACTGGAAAATGAGAAGAAATGCAACCAAGCTTAGCTGAATATAGTACAAATTATGGAAAAGGTTGATATACTTTTAAAAAGTCCTTTCCTTAAAATATAAGATATATTCCTATTATGTTCCCTTTACAGGAAACTTCTAAATTCTATCTCCAGAGTTTAAGAGGGACAAGAGTCTTAAAAACTTAAGAACCACTTCATCAGCCACTCAAAGGAATAGACATTTTAAAGCTAATCATTACCAGAATACATTTGAACTATGAACATTAAACATTTTTCCTAAGGGGAAAATCTCAATGTGGCTTTATATTACTATATTATCTCTGATGCTATGTCTGCATTATTCTGGCAATTAAATTCGTTTGAAATTTGAGGAAGTAGTATGGATTTCCTATTTTCAATATCACCTTGTTAATATTCAGAAAGAATCAGAATAGAGCTGGAAGGGACCTTGGAGGTCTTCTAGTCCAGCCCCCCTGCTCTAGTAGGATACCCGATAACATTTCAGACAAATGACTGTCCAGTTTCTTCTTAAAAACGTCCAGTGATGAAGCACTCTCAACTTCAAAAGGAAAGCTGTTCCACTGATTAATTGTCCACACTGTTAGGAAGTTTCTCCTTAATTCCAGTTGTGGGTGGTGATGGTAAAATTATTAGTTCCCTAGGTGTGCAGCAAGGAGTCACTAGATCCTGAAACCCTAGCAAAGGGTATCAAAAAGTCAAAGAATTATTTCTAACATGTTAAGTTGAATCTGTCCCGATTACGCTAAATTTTCCTTGTGATACTGGCAAGCATGTTTTGTGTACTCAGGTTGGAATTGGTTATATTGAAAATTCCTCCTAAATCTCTGGTTTTAAAACAATTCCAATAAATGTCTTCAGTTAGGAATAGTTGCTGGTACTATAGTTTTCATAAGAAAAATATTTTCAACTTTGTCAACCATTTTAGTAGGCTGGACCATACAGTATCTCTGTCTACTTCTAGTAGCAGTGGAAGCCACTGACCCCAAACACAGTAGCAGATATGCAATCTCTTGTGTGCAAGAGAAAACCACAACCCTATAGAATCCTTCATAAGCTTTTCCTTCATTCAAAAAAAAAATCTGGTCTTTATATGTGTGTGTGAATGTGAGAAAAAGAGACAGAGTTGAGTTATTTTTGCTTGCTGCATTGGTTTCCAAGGGTTCAAAGGATTTATCTATGAATCATTATATGGTTTGGGACCAGGATGCCTTAGGAAATTTGAGTGCCTTCTTTCCTCCTTGAAGAGGAATCTTCCCAACCTTGGAATTATATACAACATACCAAGAACCCAAAGGGACATGCAATTCTCCTCTATGATAGCCACCATGGAGTAGAATTCCTTCCCTTTGGAAATGAGCTATATTTCTTTGGATTTTTCTCCCTATCTTTCAGGACCTCAGAGAAGTACATATGGTATTCTCTATCCAACTTTATTTATTTAAACTCATTACATATTAATTTATATTAGGATTTAATATATATTCATTGCAAATTAACAAAATATGGCACTACGAATAATCTCCCTGAACTGTTTTTTATGGGTTTCATTTTTCGTTGAAGGAAATCTTTTGTTTTCCTTCTTTAAGTTGTGTTCTTTATTGATGCAAGCTTCCTAAACCTGTATCAATGACAAGCTTGGGGCTCTGATTATTGATGAATGACAGGTTGATCTATAATAAGTGTCCTAATTCACGATTTAATCGTGGATGGAGCAACCAATTTAGCATATACAACCGAGACCTGAATAGACTTGGAAGGAGGAGTTTTAGGTTTAGCACCAGCCAAAAACCCCATGATGTTATCTGAAAGTCACTGAGGTCTCTTGAAACTTCAGATAACTAGATGTGAGATTCTCTGGCTGAAGTTAGGATTTAAAGAGCAGTTGGGATTGCTATTTTAGTACAGTCCTCTCTCCCACACAATATTATCCATACTTGATTTCAACCTTTTACCAGGCAATGTTGAGTCTAAGCAGTTCTGGAGACCATGATAATCATGAAGCTTTCCCAAATTAACAAAGACCTGACACATCCTGGTGATAATACTTTCCATTGGTCTCATGGCAGTTGTCATATGACTTGGTTGTGGTATAAATTCTTTGTTATGGTCATATCACTTTCTGATTGCTTTTTGGCTTTTAGAATGGCTTACTCCAGATAACAGGAGAATATTTTAGAATATAAAATTACTCAGATACAGTTAGAGTTGAATTCTGATAGGATAAATTCAGAAGAAATAAAAAACAACTCAGGTTCAATCCTGACAAGATTGGACCACTCAGTCCTGGAGATTCTTTATCTCATGTCTTTGAGACTGGTTTGCAATCTGGGGATCTTGGACTCTTGTTTGAAGAGCAGATGACAGCTATGGCCAAGAGGACGTTTGTACAGATCCCTTTTAGCTTTTCTCTGCTTTTGTTAAATAAATTTCAAAGCAATCATCCATCAAGAAAACCAAGATTAAATTTTAATTTCTTCCTCCATAAAGCTCAAATATCTTGAACTCTCTTAACAGGTAGAAAAATCATGGGATTCCTGTAAGATTGGAATCAAGCCCTTGTCAGGACTTCAAGAGGGAGTGGGAGAAGTTGGACCCACAATGATATATGTTCAATATCTTTTTCATTCCAATATACTATTTAACATATGTGCCCAATAACATACTTTAAAATAGGAACATTAAAACAAACATAATTACATGAAAAGCACAGCTTTAAAATAAATACTATATATGTATTACTTGATGTAAAAATTCCAAAGAAAATTATTAATTGATTTAAATGAATCCAACACACACAATCTCTCTCTCTCTCTCTCTCTCCCCACTTTCTCTTCTAAATCTTACAGTCATATTCATTTTTACTATATTTATTCTTCCTTATAAACTATTCACATCTGAATTTATCCTTTTAGCTAGCTGATACAATATAAAATATTCATTTTCAATGAGCAACCAAGATGAATTATCTGCAGGTATTTAATAGAATCAGGCAATATAAAAAAAATCTATAGGTAGATTTTTATCAATTTGTTTAATACTAGTTATTCCAATTCTTCTGTTCCCAGAGCATTTACTATATTACTGCAACATTTTTACTTAGAATAATACTGTTTTGTTCAGATAGTTGTACAGTAGTGGTTAATGTCCTTTCTTTCCCAGTAACTTAGAAGAATTCTGGAAAATAAGGATTAAAAATTTCTTTTGATTGTCTGTTTCTTTCTCTTTTTCCTCTCTCTACAATCACACACACACACACACACACACAGACAGACAGACAGACAGACAGACAGACAGACAGACAGACAGAGACAGAGAGACAGAGAGAGACAGAGAGATAGAGAGACAGAGCACAAGTGGTAGTACCTATGAATTTATATAGGTATACATATCAACACAGGTATACCTATGAGGTAGCAAGGAGTTTACATTCACATGTCAGCCAAGCAGCAGTATAAGCTATTTTGTGGAACAAGATGTCCATTCCTTTTACACAAGTGGTTACATAGTTCCATTTTGGTGCAGTTTGGACAGGCCTTCTCTTATTTCTGAAGACTGAAAAGGAACTTGATAAGGCATAAAGCAAGGGGTTTGGCACATATTTCCAGCAACTACTGGCTACTTTCCAGAATTTTCTATCTGAGTTATTGCCTCAGTTTGCCTGATGACAATGCTTGCTCTGCAACCAAGGAAACATAGTTACTCCAAGGTTTATTTGGATAATGGATAATAATACACCTGTACCTGTTCCTGTTCTACTCATATCCATGCTGCTTAGGTATTCTGAGAACTTGTCCCCACTGTCTGAAACTATGGTTGAATATTTGGATTTGATTTCTGCCCCTTGCTAACTTGTCTTGACATGAGTGATTCATCAGAAGTCTTGCCATATTGTTTTCAATTCTTGGAAGGAAAATAAAAATACTAATATTGTTGGATTCATATTTTATGAACCAAGCTTTCTATGTTGTGTCACTTTGACTTTGAGCAAATGAATCATTTTATAGACTAGATACATTCAAAACATAATGGAGCATAAAAGAAAAATGATTTTAAAAAGTAGAAGCACACATTGACTTTCATGATTCCTAAGAAAAGATATAGACATTTGCCAAACTCACAGAAGATTCTAGTGATTTTGATGCTATCTTCAAGTGTTTTGTGCTACAGATAACAATTGCAAAGAAACTAATAACATTTCTAAATAAAGTTGGTCTGGAAATAGTCCCCATTAGCATGAATAGCTGTACTGTGATCAGTAGTGGTGGCACTGTCTGTATAGAAGGGACAAACTGCTCTCCAGAGAACTCCAAACAGTGAGTGCCTAATTCCACATTTTCTCTTTGCTCCAGTTTATTATCCTGTACATTTTTATCTCCCCAGTGCTCATTCCCAATTTCTGTTCTTTTTTCCTGTCTTAGCAGTCAAGAACATTCCTTTCCACACAAACACATTTGTGCTGCAGAACAAAGCCATACAGAAGAAAACTGAATGGTGTCTCGCCACATGGTTTTCTCAAGAGGTTTGGTCCCTGGACTTCTGCTGAGCATTTTTAAAAGACATATGTGGTGTTCTTAATATTTTCAAATCCAACACAACTGCTTTGTGACTGCTATGCAAAGGTAACTGCATACATACATATTTCACCCCTATGTTGTTTAATATTATGATGAAAACTATGTAAAGGATGGAAGTTGTGTCATGATAGCCTACTGAGATTTCAAATGATGAAATCTGAATTTGCAGAGGTTACACCTAAAGCTACCTTCTTCTTCCCTCTGTGTCAGTGTGCTGGAGGATGGCTTTGGCTTTCTGATAAGGTCCCTGTTGGAATTTTAGAATGACAAGGTTCTGATGTAACTTTCTCCATTATTGAACCCATAACTTTTCTGGATAAACTATAATAAAGTCTTACTTATTTTCTTTATGTTATCTTGTTCTTTTTGACTGGGTTTTCTCATGTGCCCTGTGGGTTTGATCCAACTTCTTTTGCTGAATCTTTGGCTACGAAGATAGATATTCCTCACTATTTCTTATCATGAGTGAAAAGCCCACTACTTTTAACAGTCAGGAACATATTTGTTCTGTTTGAGGGAAAGAATAAAAAGTTCTGCAAGCATTCTAGGACTTTACTTCATGAGTATGAAGAAATCAGACATTCAAACTGGCAGCTTTTTTGTGTGGCAGCATTCCTTTGGATGCTGAAGCCAAGTCATCCATAAGGTCCCAATTCATACTGTTGTGTTCAGTGCATTTAATCTTCTTATGGCTGATCCTCACCACAGAGTTATCTCTAGTAGCTTGGCCACATGACTGGTTAATGGTATTAACTCATCATATAAATTAAGTCTTATCTTATTAAGCCCGTTAGTATGAATGCATGAAGTTCCGTTGGCACAGAACTGGATAATTGGTCTTAAATACAATGTTTGTCCTGCCCTGGCTATAGGTTACAGCTCAAATATTTTCAAGTTACAATTAAATCCCTCTCAGGGGCCAGATAAAGACAAGTTGGGAGTATTATGATTTTAGGTACCATAGAACAGTATTACTCAATCACAGCAACTTTAAGAAGTGTGGACTTCAACTCCAAGAATGCCGTAGGCAGCATGGAGGTTGGGGAAATCTAGGAATGAAGTTCAGATGTCTTAAAATTGCTGAGGTTGAAAAATATTGCTCTCGGGAAATTCTGTCTGGAAAACAGGAGAAAAACCTGGGTTGAAGATGTACTGCCAAAAGTAGAACAGACCTGGAAAACTGGGTCCAGGGATATGAGAGGTGGTGGGCTGGCATGAAATGAAACTAGCCTGCTGATCAAATCTGGTATTAGGAAAATGTTAGTATTTTTTTCATTAGTTGCATATTTTGTCTATATTCAAGGAAAGCCAGTTGAAAGGTGAACATACACAATTGTAAAACTGGGTTTCCTTCCTGTCCGTCTACTTCCCTGCTTCTTACTAACTGCAGATAGCAGTTTGGATGTTTTGGAAGAAGGAGGACAGAAGTTACCTGACATTCCATCTCTTAGATCAGCTGGCAATATATGCGACACACCACTATCATGATAAAAAATGAAATAGGAATTTGCAGGTACACAGATGAAAACATGAATCTTTAATAAAAGGTATCAGAATCACACTGCCAATGCTGATACTAAATGTAAAACTAACCCAGTTTAATAACTCAGATTAAGATAAGTAAAATGCTTTACTTATCTTAATTTGAAATGTAAATATTTAAGATGCCAGTTTCATATTTATTTTTTCTTTTCATTGTATAATAATCCTGCCATATAAAAGAAGCAATATCTTAGCAGTAGAACTGATTCATAGTTATTGGAGTGCCACGTGCGTTAGTTGCACAACCGGTTGAACAGATTCATAACCTGTTCAGTCTTGTTTAATTATACCAGCTACGGGAATACAGTATGTATGTTTCTGTCTGTGGTAAGTAATTAATGAAGGCTGAAATAATTCATGGTAAATGGAATAGAAGTATAACAACTGATACTAAAGTTAAGAATCTAGTGCATTCCTAGTATCTAGGCAATACTTCAGCTGCTCAGGAGTTGTTTTCATTTCAGTAGACATGCTGTTATATTATGAAAGAAACATTGCATGATAAATTAGTCCTGCATATCAGATTCATATGCATATTTGAAATTTTATATCGTAATATGCAACAGTAAAAGCACAGGCCACTCAAACTAGTGTTCTCCAGATGGGTAGATCGTCAGCTCTCATAACTTCTCTCTCCAGGCAGCTGCAGTAATTGGCCATGTTGGAGTCAGTGGAGGCATTTTTAAGAAATGGTAAAACAAGTCCAGGGACACAGTGGCTCAGTGGCTAAGATGCTGATCTTGTCGATCAGAAGGTCAGCAGTTTGGCAGTTAGAATCCCTAGCGCCACATAATGGAATGAGCTCCCGTTACTTGTCCCAGCTTCTGCCAACCTAGCAGTTCGAAAGCATGTAAAAATGCAAGTAGAAAAGCAGGAACCACCTTTGTGGGAATGTAACAGCGCTCTGTGCACCTTTGGCATTTAGTCATGCTGACTACAGGACTATGGAGACGTCTTCGGACAGCGCTGGCTCTTCGACTTTGACACGGAGATGAGCACTGCCCCCTAGAGTCAGGAATGACTAGCACATATGTGTGAGGGGAACCTTTATCTTTACCTTTTAAAACAAGTCAAGATCATGCTTGCAGAGTCACTGAACTTCTGCCTTTATATATGTGAACATTCAGGATACTGGGAAGTGATCCAACTCATCTGGAAGACATTAGGTTGTATCAATGCTATATATAGTTCTAATCATGCTTACGTAGAACTAAGCCTTGCTAAGGCCATGATTATCCCAAAGTAGAAAACTGGATTATGATTTTAAATGCATATTTTGTGAAATAACACATGAAAATGCTGCTACGTATGAATTATTATGGTACATTATTTATTTCAAATTTGTTTTCTATCATAAGCAAGGTGAATGGGGCCAGTTGATGGTAGACTGTAAAAGCACTCATTCTTTCTAATACTGTAACTGGGGAATAATTATAAGAAAGGTGGCAGCAGTCTTTCAGCAACATCTGGAGAAACAGGGATTCTCCACTGTCCTCTGAAATAATTATATTTGATTTTGAAATTAAAATATTATATGAAGAACAGTTAAAGAACACACCATGCATGCCATGCATTACAGTTTTCCAATTGTTTTGGAAAATGTATTAGAAAGACCAATGATATTTTAAAAAATGGGTTTGTTTTGTTTGTTAAGTTACAGGTTTGTATGAGCCTATGTAAGCATATTGCCAGTTGTCCTAAGCCTTATGTAACCTCTGAAGAAGTGAATAAGTGCACATACAAAATGAAATTCCCTGTAAAACCCAAGCAAAGCTTTAGATAGGGAGGGTAGGATTTTGCAATATCAGTTTCCGTCTGAACTGAAACATCTATTTGTCAGTCCTGTTTATGAAACCAACCCAATGAGCTGCTCAGCCACTCTCATCTCCACCCCACGCATCCTTTTACAAAATATCCAATCCTTGCCAAGAGATGAGCTGTACTCATGTAATCTTGGCAATAGGCGTATACTCAGAAGCTGCAAAAATGTTTCTACAGTGTCAGGCCTTTATGCCAATTCAGATTGTACTGAACACTGCTCAGAGCTGGCCTGTTTATCATCACTGGAAATGTCAGAAGTTATTGTACTTCTTTAGGCCAAGGCATTGTCTTCCAGAAGACTGAAAGTCAGCCTCTCTGATTTGGTGGACAGAACATTAAAAATATCAATAGGTAAATAATACATCTTAAATAAACAGGAGATTTGATTTACACTTACAGACTCTACATCTCTAATCTATTCCCCAGATTTTGAACCTCAGATTGTGCTAACACTGTCACATGAATCTGAGCAATAGAGCAATGACTCACTGTAGAGCTTGCTACCCTGGGAGAAATAGCGTTTCTGGGAGTTAGAATAATGAAGAAACAATCTCTGAGAGAGGGGCAGCCACTTAAAGTGTTAATGAATGAAATCTCTTCCCACAGTGTTTTTTTTGGAGGTATTTTTTTAAAAATTATTTTTCTGGGATTTTATGTAATAAAATGCATTATGAGATATAGAATGGGTCTTAATTACTTTGCTCTTTGAGGTTGCAGGAAACGCCTTGCATCAACACATATTTTCTTTGTTTTAATCTTTTGCCAAAGACTGCTACACCTGGTTAATTGTTGCTATCAGCACTGCTTAAAGATATTGTAGATATTAAAATATTCCATTTATCTATGTTTTGAGAGAAACAATGAAACAATCTCTTTTGTGTTGCTTATACTTTAGATATACCCTATTCAAATTATTTCTATTACTTTAATTATTTCTAGAGGACGTGGTACCTCTGATTAGTTTTATGTACTTTTCCCTCCCTGTACAGATCAAACAATTGTGGAATTGATTTTGTGCACAATTGATCAATAGGTAATCAAAACAATCCAATCAGCTTCCTAATGAAATCATTATCTTTGTTTGCTGAATAATTTGCTGATTTTACATTGGTATTGCCTCTGTTGTACATTTTCTTTTTTGTTTTGTGGCTTATGCTGGCCTGTAGCTTTGATAATGAGATGAGATTATAAGAAGGCAGCATAGGCTATAGAATTCTTGAAGGTAACATTTATTTCAGCATGAATTACTTTGTATAGCCAGAACCCACAACCATAAATACTTGGCTTTCTTTATCCTTTACCTTTACCTTTTATTTTGATTTTTATACCGCCCCCTCTCACCAAAGGGACTCGGGGCGGTGTACAGTCAAATGAAATAGATAAAATAGACTACAAACGTGGAAACATAAAAAAATAGAAGAGGAGGCAATACAACACTGTACAGGTAAAGCAGATAAAAACAGTATATAAACAATCCTAAAAATACCCAATTAAAATTACCCAGTTAAAATATATCTGCCAAGAGGTATAATGAGGTTATGAATGGTCCAGGCCGGCTAAACGGAACAGGTGAGTCTTCAGTTTTCGTCGAAAGGAGAGAAAGTCGGTGGTGGTTCTGATATCGGGGGGGAGGTCATTCCAGAGGGTTGGGCCCATCACAGAGAAGGCTCTACTCCTAGGTGTCGCCCATTGGCACTGCCTAGTGGACGGCACCCGGAGGAGCCCCTCCCTGTGAGAGCGAATCGGTCGCAGGGAAGTGTGTGGTAGGATGCGATCCCGCAAGTACCTAGGTCCTGAGCCATGGAGCGCTTTAAAGATGGTGATTAACACCTTGAAACGCACCCGAAAGACCACAGGCAGCCAGTGCAGCTCGCGCAGGAGCGGTGTTATGTGGGAGTACCTAGTACTCCCAAAAATAGCCCGCACGGCTGCGTTCTGGACTAGCTGCAGTCTTCGAGCGCGTCCCAAGGGAAGCCCCATGTAGAGGGCATTGCAGTAGTCCAGCCGAGACATCACCAGTGCATGAGTGACCGTGCGTAGGGCATCCCGGTCCAGTAGGGGGCGCAATTGGCGCATCAGGCGAACCTGGTGGAACGCCCCCCTTGCCACGGCTGCCACATGGTCATCCATTGACAGCCGGGCATCTAGGAGGACGCCCAAATTGCGCGCCCGTTCCACAGGGGGCAATTGCTCACCCCCTATGGTCAGTGATGGAATCAACTGACTGAACCGGGGTGCCGGTAGCCACAGCCACTCAGTCTTGGAGGGGTTGAGCTTGAGTCTGTTGTCCCCCATCCAGACCCCGACGGCTTCCAAACACCGGGTCATCACCTCGACAGCCTCGTTGGGGTGGTCTGGGGTGGAAATGTACAGCTGTGTATCATCAGCGTACAGATGATACTCCACCCCAAAACCACGGATGATCTCCCCCAGCGGCTTCACATATGCGTTGAACAGAAGGGGCGAGAGGACCGACCCCTGAGGCACCCCACAAGTGAGTGGCCTTAGAGTCGACCTCTGCCCCCCTGCCAACACACATTGCGTCCGGTCGGAGAGGTAGGAGCCGAACCACCGCAAAACGGTGCCTCCAACTCCCATCCCCCCCAGCCGGCGCAATAGGATACCATGGTCGATGGTATCAAAAGCCGCCGAGAGATCTAATAGGACCAGGATAGAGGAACAACCCCTATCTCTGGCCCTCCAGAGATCATCGACCAACGCGACCAAGGCCGTCTCCGTGCTGTGTCCGGGCCGGAAGCCGGACTGGCGTGGGTCTAGATATTCGGATTCCTCAAGGTGTCGTGGAAACTGCTGTGCCACCACATTCTCTACAACCTTCGTTAAAAAGGGAAGGTTGGAGACTGGACGATAATTAGCTAGCTCCATTGGGTCAAGGGAAGGCCTCTTGAGTAAGGGCCTCACCACCGCCTCTTTCAAGGCGGCAGGAAAGGACCCCTCGCTCAAAGAGGCGTTCACCAGGCCCAGTAGCCAGCCTCGTGTCACTTCCCAGGATGCCAGTACCAACCAGGAGGGACACGGGTCCATTAAACATGTGGTCGGTCGCAGCCGTCCACGCAACCTATCCAAATCCTCGGGGGCAACAGACGCAAACTCCTCCCAGAGTGGTCTCACAAGACTCACTGTTGGCGGCTCCTCTGGTCCACCGAAGGGGGTCCATCCGCTCCGGATCTGAGCGATCCTTACTTGTGCCTCAACTGCATTTTGAACTCAAATCACTTTTGGACATAGAACTGAATTTTTGGTGTTTGTTTTACAGACTGTATTTGGCAGTTCTTTAGACTTAGTAATTATATGGCACTGATTGCCTTTGATCTTACTATCTTTTCATTCTCCCATTTTCTGCATTTCTGCTGAGTTTGTCTCCAGCTAGTTTGTCAGTTTGTCTCCAGCTACACTCAGCCTTGTCCATATCTTATAAAATTCCAAGTAGACTCAGCTGGTGCTTATTATTGTTTGTTAATGGCTCTCTGGGTTTTTCCTTCAAGAGAACCAACTTCAGTCACTCAACTTTACACATTGATTTCTCCACTCAGAAGTGGTGGTGCTATTAGGACTCAGATATTATGGACTAGCAAAAGGGTGCTACAGAGTCTTTAAATCTAGAAGAGATCAGTACTGCTTCCCACTCTCTTCTCTTACCCAACCTCTCCAGCAAAACAGGAATTCTAGGTTCCATCTTATCATTGCCTTACATGTTCTTCCCACATAAGCAGCAGAGATCTAAAATGAATAGTTTTAAAATGTTTAATAACCAGAATGGGAAGCTTATACGATCAAAGATCAGCATCTTACTACAAAACTACAGTGGTATGACTTGGCTGCCTTGAGAGCTGCAAAGTAGTGATGGGGGAAGGTCTTGCCTATGTAACCCACCCTTATCTTACTCTAAATAACAAGGTTATTCCACAGGATTGTTATAGTACTCATTTAAGAAAACACAATGAAAACAATTTGGTCTGTGATGTAAATATTGCCCGGAAGCACAAACATCATAATATATACAGACTATTAGCAATTTTAGTTGCTACTTGGATTTGTTTAGTTTGTGAACAGAAAAAAGTTGGTCTTCCTTTCCATCTTTTCTGTCAGGTGGTGACTGAAATGACAGTGTGTTCTCTTTTCCCTCTCTCTCCCTCTCCTTCTCCCTCCCCTCCCCCCTCACTCCTCTCAGTTCCTGCTAGGATCCCTTCTCCCTAAACTTTTGATTGTTTAAAAAAAAACACATTTAATTAAAACCATTTAAGTGAGAAGCTGTCATACTGCAACACAAAACACCAGTCTTTACACTATCTTTATCATAAGTGTTAGATTTGGGCAACGAGAGAACAGACTCCGGACACGTAGTGACTTAACAGCTCTTTATTAGTAGTAGTAGTGATCCAGCTTGCTCTGTGGTCTGAGGGTTCCCCTTTTATAGGGATCGGGTCCGCCTCTCGACCAATCAGAGTGATACCTGTTTCCCGCCTTAGCAGTGGACCTGAGAGGAGACTTGCTGTGATATATGTTAATATCTAACACCCCTCCCCTCTTAGATGGAGCATTCCTGTTAATGACATAATCTTTTAAATAAGTGGGTGTTTGTCTCACCCGGGTGGAACGCCGTAGTTCGGTTTGAACGGGAGTAGTTGCAGGATCGGTTTCGCCTGTTCTTTCAGTTTCGCGTTCGGGGGTCTGCAGTCTTTCATCGCTTTGGCGCAGTTCTGGTTCGTGATTGACCGCTGGTTCTATCCTGGGCTCAATGGTGGTGTGTTCCTCTGTGTTTGGGCTTTCGGATGGCTGACTTTGTGCTGGCAGATAGTTTTCGTTCTCGGCTCGTAGGTCTGAGTGTGCCAGGCGACCCCGTAGTTGATCGATGTGCCTTTTCCAATTCCGTCCATCTTCAAGCTCTAGCAAATATGATCGTGGACCCGTGATGCCGATTACCCTTGCCAGCATCTACAATGTTCCCCCTGCATAGTTGTGGGCGTATACTGAATCCCCTATGCTAAAATTCCGAATTTTGCTTGTAGAGTCTGGGGGCGATGTGGCAGAGTAATTTGGGTGAAGACGGTCCAGGTGAGACCGTAGACGGCGGCCCATGAGTAGTTCAGCGGGGCTCCTACCCGTCGTTGTGCTGGGGGTAATATGCTGAATTAAGAGGTAATGATCAATGCGTGTTTGCCAATCACCTGGACCCATCCTAGCGAGGGCCTCTTTTGCGGATCGCACCATTCTCTCCGCCTGTCCGTTCGATGCCGGATGGAATGGCGCGACGAGGGCATGCCGAATTCCCTGACCTGCTAAGTACGTTTCAAATTGCATGGCCGTGAACTGGGGCCCGTTATCGGAGACCAGGAGGTCGGGCAGGCCATGAGTGGCGAAAAGTCGCCGTAGTACCTTAATGACTGCCTCTGCCGTGGTTGAAGTCATTAGGACCACTTCTAGCCATTTGGAGTATGCATCCACAACTATAAGAAAGGTCTGACCTTGGACTGGCCCTGCGAAATCGATGTGTATTCGCGACCAGGGTGTTTTAGGCTTCTCCCATTCTGTGGCGGGTGCTTCAGGGGGTGCTGGTCTCGATTCTTGGCATGGATCACAAGTGGCCACCCATTCCTCTATCTCTTTGTCCATGTTTGGCCACCAAACGTAACTTCTTGCTAACGCCTTCATTCTAACGATCCCCGGATGCCCAACATGTAACGCTTCTAACACATTTCTACGTAATGCATAAGGAATAACAACTCGATCCCCCCACAATAAGCAACCTTGTAACACTGAAAGTTCATCCTGTTTTGCCCAAAACAGTTTGAATTCCGGGCCCACGTTTCCCTTCGGCCACCCCCTCCAAACCCAGGTTTGAACTTGCTTTATTACATTGTCCCTAGAAGAGAATCTGGCAACGTCGCAGGAAGAAACCGGTCCTGAGTCCAAACAGTCAATTAACAGCACCGGTACCTCGGGAGTGGGGTCTGGCAAAAGATCCGGGAGTGGGCAACGGCTGAGTGCGTCTGCATGTCCTAGAGTGGAGCCGGGTCGATGTATCAGTTTGTATGAGTACGCGGCCAGGAAAACAGTCCACCTGGTCATGTGTGGAGAAAGGGAAACTGGTGTGGGCCGGTTTCCCGCCAAAAGTCCCAACAGCGGTTTATGATCTGTAATTAGTTCGAAATCGCGGCCGTAGAGGTATTCGTGGAAACGTTTGACTCCAGCTACAGCAGCTAACGTTTCCCTGTCCATCTGGCTGTAATTCCTCTCGGCCAACGAAAGAGTCCTGGAGTAGAAGGCGATGGGTGCTTCGTTCCCGTTTGGCATCCTGTGGCTAAGGACTGCGCCGACGCCGAATGGGGATGCATCGCAGGTCAATACCAGTGGTAGCGTCTGGCTGTATTGCACTAGCAGCGAGTCGGTGGTGAGCAGGCGCTTGACTGCGGCAAAAGCTGCTGCTTCGGATCGTCCCCATCTCCATGTTGCGTTCTTTTGGAGTAGTCGATGTAATGGCTCAGCAACGGTCGCCTTCTGTCTCAGAAAAACGCTGTAGAAGTTAAGTAGTCCGAGGAAGGCCTGCAACTCGGTCTGATTACATGGTGTGGGGGCGTCCTGGATCGCCTTAATTTTCTTTGAAGTGGGGTGTATTCCCTGACCATCGATTCTATATCCCAGGAATTCTACACTAGGCACGTTAATTTGGCATTTCTCTTTTTTGAGGCGGAGATCCGGATCTACCCCCAGGCCTCATGTGACTGCTCCGCATCAGGTGACTTTCCTCGAACTCGGGATCCTTGAAGTCTGGATTGGTGTCCTCGTAGTGGACTCTGGCGTGTCTGGGTGCTGGCTGGCTCGCGTTGAACCCGCGTTGTATGGTTTCCGATGATCTTTCCGCTGATTCGGACGCCCTTGCTTCGTTTAGCGCTATTTGTAGGGTTAAATTTGGATTGGCCAACAGCCTTTTTTGTAGTGAAATGTCCTTTAACCCACAAACAAGTCTTGCCAGGATTTGCTCGTCCAGATCCCTGAACTCGCAGTGAGTCGCTGCTTTACGTAGGGCTGCAACATATTGGTTGATTGATTCTCCCGCCTTCTGGTTCCGCGTGTTGAATTCCTGGCGGCAAACGTGGCGGGAAGGTTTTGGCGCGTAATGAGTTTGCAGAGTCTGTTGCAGCGCCGTCCATGATACCGCTTGTATCGGTGTAGGCTCGGAGAGGTCTCTGGCCGTGTTGAAAACTTCTCGCCCACAGTAGCTGAGGAAGATGTTCTTCTTTCGGGAATCGGTTATTCCCGTGTATTCGTTTGCTTCGAGAAAGCACTCGAAACGAATCATGTATGCCTCCCATTGGTCGTTCATCGGGTCGAACGGAGCGGGAGGAGTGTGCATCGCCATCTTCTCTGCGTTGAATTTGCCGCGCTGCGATGGCCTGAGATGGCTGCCGGAATTTCTGCCGAATTCCTGGGCTGGATCGAATCCTGGGATTCTGGAGGTAGCTTCTTCATCCTATCTGTCTCTCGATCCCACCCTCGTCGCCAATGTTAGATTTGGGCAACGAGAGAACAGACTCCGGACACGTAGTGACTTAACAGCTCTTTATTATTAGTAGTAGTGATCCAGCTTGCTCTGTGGTCTGAGGGTTCCCCTTTTATAGGGATCGGGGCCGGCTCTCGACCAATCAGAGTGATACCTGTTTCCCGCCTTAGCGGCGGACCTGAGAGGAGACTTGCTGCGATATATGTTAATATCTAACAATAAGATTGCTCTTGAGCATTCTTACAAATACCTGGACACCGATGTTTCTGCTTGGAATAATCCCCATGACTATTTTTTTGAGGAAAATCTCATGACAAGCTTACAACATTCTAAACACATCTATTGGCAAAATAGATTGAGAACCCTTTGATTACATGGTCAGCATTACATCAATTAACTCTTTTTCAATAGGCAATTTGTTTAGAACAGATTTCTGACATTTTCATATTTAACTCAATAGATTCTCACTGAGTACATTGCAAAGTCATAATGAAATCCTAGATGTTTCATAAATGAATAAGGAGTTACAAAAGCAATCTTTATTGAAATCAGAGCTCTACTCCCCTTTATTCTTTCTCCAATATGAAAAGAGTATTATATCTCACTCCAGCTTTCTGTTCTGACAGTAATAAATATGACACATTTTATTAATAAATGACTTTTTGCCCTCTGGTTAAATATATATTTGTGTTACAACCCTTGGTATGCCCAAATATGGGAGGGAGCTCATTACTCCCCCTTTCTGTCCTTTGGCTCATTACAGTCTCTCTTTATTTATTTATCAGCACAAATACAACACACACACACACACACACACACACATTTTGGTTTTTGTAGATTTTCATGGGTGTAGGTATGCTGGTCTTGTTGTATTCAGGTCTTTTCCTGTGTAAGATTGAGATTGTCTTGGCAACATTTTGGCGAGGTCTCATTCACCATCTTCAGGCTGGTGTTTTTGGCTTAAAGTGTAGTCAGAGATGCCATCTTTCTATAAATCTTGGTGTGTGTGTGTGGAATGCTGGGTTTGTTTCAGTAAGTGGATTGATTGGCTGTGTTAATGTATCATGATTGGTAGATTGGTGCTGATTGGTGCTGGCTGTGTGTCCGTTGTTGTTTTGTGTTGTAATGGCCTGGGTGGTGGGTGGGGCTCATTTGTTGACTAGGGCTGGTTTCCAGATGTCTGGTAGGCGGGAGGTATCATCACATTTATTCATGTTGTAGGGGTGTTTCTCTATTTCGATAGCTTCCATAATTATTCTCTTGTTGAAGTGTTCAGTTTGGAAGATTAATCAAGGATTCTACAAAATACTATGCAAAATCTGCCCTGCAACATACAAAGGACAAACGAACAGGAGAATAAATGCACACATCGCAGAACACAAGAATGCAGTAAGAAAAAAAGGAAAAAAAACTTCCTCCCTTTTCCAGGACCTTAAAGCTACAGGACATGAAATTAATTTTGAAGGAACCAGGTTAATCTTCAAAACTGAACACTTTAAGAAGAGAATAATTATGGAAACTATCGAAATAGAGATACACCCCCACAACATGAATAAAAGTGATGATACCTCCCACCTACCAGACATTTGGAAACCAGCCCTATTCAACAAATGAGCCCCACCCACCACCCATGCTGTTACAACACAAAACAACAACAGACACACAGCCAGCACCAATCAGCACCAATCTACCAATCATGATACAACCACACAAGCAATCATTCCACTTACTGAAACAAAGCCAGCACTCAACACCCACCCACCAAGATTTATATAAAGATGGCAGTTCCGACCACACTGTAAGCCCAAAACCCAGCCTGAAGATGGTGTAGTCACTCGTCTAAATATCAACTTGAGGCTGATAGTCCAAGTTTATAATTGTCACGCCTGTAGTTATGTTTCTTTTAGGATCTTTGGCCTGTCACAGTTTCTATTATTTTCGTATGCTGTTTCATTAGTGTAGTAGTTGGGAGGGGGGAATAGAAAGGAGTAGATTTGTGGAATCTGTTGTTGTCATTCTTTCTAGAAGCCCAAGGTCATCTTTTGTCACCTTGACACCTGACTGAAAGCAGAAGGGTGGAGATGCCAGCGTGGAAGAAGAAGATTGGACCATGTGATGGATTTATGGGTGTGGGCATAAGATCATGAACTTTCAACTGGGTGGAATCCCAGGAAGGTCTTAAGAATTGGGATTTCACAGATGTGCCAACATGTCTGTCTTATTAAATTGGAACTTTAAGGATAGCTCTGCCTTAGACTCTGATTTAATTCTGCATATTTGGAACGTTGACATTATCTCAATTCTCCTTTTAAAATAAATCACCAGCACCCCAGAGACGGGGGCTGGTGAGAGGGTGCTGAATTCCCAACACTGACCAGGTCAGCATAAAATATCAGCAAACAATTAAGAGAAAGCTTTTTGAGATAAGAAGCTGAGATGAGATACTTCTGTACATCTCTCCCTAGTAGCAAAGGAATTTGGGGGAGAGAGAAATTTCAGATAAATAGCATCTGGGAAGATGTGACCGGAGGAGGAAACTAATTCACTGCAAGGAGGGAGAATGAAAGTCCCAGATCAACTTGAGCAACTAAACCTGAGTGCATGCTCCCCCTCCTTCCCCCCAGCTTGGAAGCAAGGTTTGGAAAAAAAACTGGAGTGGAGATTTTGACTCCTTCCAAACAATGATAAATGAAATGACTCATTACCCTGCAACTGAAGACAGATTCCCTATCAAAATGGGAAATTCAACCCAGCCAGCAAGAAGGGATTTGGCCAGCATCTTTCACTTGCCAGCCACCGGAAATTGGGCTACCGCTTGTGAATGAAGCACCACCAAATTGGGGTTTCTTCCCAGAGTATGGATGGATAAGATTCCAGTGGGCAACTCTGTGGCCATCAGCATGGGAAAATCCTCCAAGCCAGCAGAGGGCACCTACTTGGCCCATAACTCTTCCAAGCCAGAAGATGGGTCCTTGGCACATAAACCCGCTAGCCAGCCAGCGTTGGTTGAACTGCAACCTGTGAATCAGACAACCCCAGGATGGGTCTTAACCCCAGGTCATGGATGGCAGGGATGCCAGTGGGCACCTGCCCTCCCTCAGCAGATGGCACCATGGCAGATAACTGGGCATTGGCCAACCAAGGGATTGACCTCCCCACCGGTTCCAGGCTCCCCTGCAATGCCCCAACAGGTTCTTACCCCACCTTCCTACAGAGAAGCAATCTCCACAATGGAAGAAGGGATTACCAAAGGGGAGGCTGCAGGATGGATGGTGTGACAATGTGCACCTGCAATGCCCCAACAGGTTCTTATCCCACTTTCCTACAGAGAAAGATTCTCAACAATGGAAGAAGGGTTTACCAAGGGGGCAGCTGCAAGATGGATAGCAGTCCAATGTGATGAGGGAGTTCCTAAGTTTAGAGATGTAACTAGGTTCCTTTCCTCGTGGGGGCCAATAAAATGCCACCATTGCTGTCAACTGGGCGACAAAGCGTCAGAGTACTTGGCTCCAGCCCCAATGCAACAAACATGCGTACCAACTGCCACGGCAGTAAAGAGAAGGCCCCAGATGCCACCAGAAAAGAGTCATCTGGGCCACCAACCTCTGGAAGAGGATCAACAACCTAAGGTGACGAAGAGTCCTACCAAGGGGGAGGCCTCGGAGGAGGAAAAGGGCCAACAACCTCTGGAAGACGATCCCCAACTTAAGGTGACGAAGTGTCCTACCAAGGGGGAGGCTTCGGAGGATGAAAAGCCCAAACAACTGCCGGAGAAGTCCCCTGGATTGCTACAACGAGTGGCCAGCCTTAACCGACCATGGGAAGAAGTCGCAATGGACTTCATCGTGGAACTCCCAGACAGCAGTGGGAACAGAGTAATCTGGACAGTCATTGATTTGGTTTCCAAGCAGTCGCACTTCATCGCTTGCTCAAGGTTGCTGTCTGCAAAGAAATTAGCGAAAATGTTTGTGAAACACATTTATCGTCTGCACGAATTGCCCAAGAGGATCATTTCAGACCGCGGAGTCCAGTTCACAGCTAAGTTCTGGAGAGAGGTCCTGAGATCCACTAGGTCTACACAGGAACTGAGCTCAGAGGTCCATCCCAGCATGACCTGCGCAGCAGAGAGAGCCAATATGGTGGAACAATACATCCGATGTTATGTGGACTATCAGCAAGACAACTGGTCGGACTTGCTACCCTTCACCGAAGTGGCGTACAACGACGCGGTCCACAGCAGCACTGAATTAACTCCTTTCCAGATTACCAGTGGCATGGAATTCATTCCCATGCCTGAGCTGCCTAAAGAACCTCCCTCCTCCATGTCTCTGAATGAATGGATGGACACACTAAAGAAGGGATGGGAAAATATGAAGAAGGCTCTAGCAGATGTGGCAGAAGCCTACAAGAAGCAAGCTGATAAACATCACTCGCTCCAAACCCCCTTTCGTGTGGGGGACAATGTTTTTGTATCTACCAAATACATAAGATTAAGAATGCCTAGCAAGGAATTTGGTCCGAAATTTCTAGGTCCATTCCCAATAGTAAAGATAGTAAACCCAGTTACAGTTCGACTCAGTCTACCCAGAAGTCTAGGGAAAATTGACCCAGAATTTCATTGTAGCTTGTTGAAGCCAGTAATTGGGTCTAGCATAAGAGCATCCACCAAGGCTTTTTCTCCTCCTATAGTGATAGAAGGGGAAACACAATCTGAGGTGGGAAAAATCATAGACTCCAGGCTGAATAGGGGTCGCTTACAGTACTTAGTGCACTGGATGGGTTACCCTTTGTCTGAAGCTACTTGGGTGAACAGTGGGAACCTAAAAGTGGAGAAGTTAGTAAAACAATTCCATGAGAAGTTTCCCGATAAGCCAAAGAGTCCCCTTGGGAGGAGAAGAAGTGGTTAATTTCGTTATGTTAACTTTTATGTTATTCTCTTTTCAGGAAACATTTTTCTTCTGAGGAGAGGCCACCTGTCAGGCCTGTAGTTATGTTTCTTTTAGGATCTTTGGTCTGCCACACTTTCTATTATTTTCCTATGCTGTTTCATTAGTGTAGTAGTTGGGAGTGGGGAATAGAAAAGAGTAGATTTGTGGAATGTGTTGTTGTCATTCTTTCTAGAGATGACCCAAGGTCATCTTTTGTCTCCACACCTCAACACCTGACCGGAAGCAGAGGGATGGAGATACCAGCGTGGAAGAAGAAGATTGGACCATGTGATGGATTTATGGGTGTGGGCATAAGATCATGAACTTTCAACTGGGTATAATCCCAGGAAGCTCTTCAGAATTGGGATTTCACAGATGTGCCAACATGTCTGTCTTATTAAATTGGAACTTTAAGGATAGCTCTGCCTTAGACTCTGATTTAATTCTGCATGATATTTGGAATGCTGACAATAATATTATCTTGGAGTCTTAGTGGGCAACCAGTTAAATATGAGCCAGCAGTGGCAGCCAAAAAAACAAAAAAGAAACCCAATGCAATCCTAAATTGCATTAACAGAGGGATACAATCAAGATCAAGTGAGGTACTAATACCACTCTATGAAGCCTTAGTAAAACCACACCTGGAATACTGCAACCAGTTTTAGTCACCACACTATAAAAAAGATGTTGAGACTCTGCAAAAAGTGCAGAGAAGAGCAACCAGGATGATTAGGGGACTGGAGACTAAAACATATGAAGAACAGTTAAAGGAACTGGGCATGGCTCATCTAGTGAAGAGAAGGATCAGGGGAGACATAATAGCAGTGTTCCAATATTTTAGGGGCTGCCACAGAGGGGAAGGGGGTCAAGCTATTTTCCAAGGCACCCAAAGGTCAGATAAAGAACAATGGATAGAAACTGATCAAAGAGAGATTCAACCTAGAAATAAGGAAAATTTTTCTGACAGTGAGAACAATCAACCAATGGAACAGCTTGCCTTTGGAAGTTGTGGGAGCATCATCACTGGAGGCTTTCAAGAAGAGATTGGACTGCCATTTGTTAGAAATGGTGTAGGGTCTCTTGCTTGGGTGGGGGGTTGGACTAGATGACTTACAAGGTCCCTTCCAGCTCTATTGTGATTCTGTTAATCTGTATTAATTGTATAATGAATAAAATTACCATGTTGGCAGTGTGATTCAGCAAGACTCAGACTGAAGCTATATTCATTGCTTTTAGGAGTTTGCCCTGGACACTCTCCTGGCATAATCATTGTTTGTTTGTTTGTTTGTTTGTTTGTTTGTTTGTTTGTTTGTTTTATTGGATTTATATGCCGCCCTTCTCCCAAAGGACTCAGGGCGGCGTACAGCATTAAAAACACATATTACAAAAGTTAAAAGGAAATTAGAAACAATCCAAAAAACAAACCCAATTAATATAACACTAACATTTTAAAAATTAGATAAAATTAACAGGCCAGGCCGGCTTGCTGGAAAAGCCAACTTTTTAGGGCGCGTCAGAAGGACCGGAGGTCTGGGATTATGCGAAGCTCCGGGGGCAGCTCATTCCAGAGGGAAGGCGCTACCACAAAACAATAATCATTGTTTTGCAGCCATAAAAGAAGTGCAGGGAGAATATTCCAACAAGTTATTGTACTGAAACTCCTGAAAATGTTTGGCTAAAACTTGGTATATTACATATACAGTATTTCCGGCCAGAAGTATTTAGATATTTCTATTAGGAAAATATAAAAACACCCACCAATTTTGCTATATGCAATCTGATTGGGTTAATTGTATCAAGGAATAATACACATATATGTAACATATGGGAAATAGTTATGAAGATACACCACTGTATATGTAATATGGAAATGTAACATGGCATGGAACCAGGGGTGGTTCCTGCCAGCACTATTGCAGGTACAATTGTGTGCGTGTGCGCTTGATGCACGCTGCATGCGCTCACGCACTTGATGCATGCGCATGCACAATGCAATTAAAATTGGTCTGTGCATGCGCAGAACTGAAAAACAAGATGGCGGCACAGTCAGCACTGACCGGGGAAGCGGTTCAGGGGCGTGGCAGGCCTGGGTGGCTGCCCGTTCCAGCCACCCAGGCCTCCAAACCACTACTGGTTCGGCCGAACCGGTCCAAACCGGTAGGAACCCACTACTGCATGGAACTCAGATGGAATGATAGCATATTGAAGCATTATGGCAATTACAGTGACAGATTTCCTTCTGGTTCCATTAGTATTTCATTGTAGTTTTTAGTTTTCAGTTATTTATAATTTCTTTGATTATTAAATGCAGGAAATTCTGAATATCCAGTATCGTAGATGAGATACCAAGGGGAGTTTCAGGTAATGTTTGTTTTGTGTTTTCTGAGTTACAATGTTCTCAGACAAGTAGTACAGACAAGCTAATTATTTCTTATGGCCTCTAGTTCATGCAGTTATTGGTTTTGTTACATTATATTGTTGTTTTATGCCTTATGAGCTGCCAAAATCTAGATAAAATAGGACAGTGTGCAGTCACACATAAGCTCATAAAAGAGTTTTTTTGTGCTTTAAAGCAAAGAAAAATGATTGAGAAAATGTAAATTAGATCCAGTTGCTAAACTCTTTTACTTCTTATGTTATAATGTGGCTAAAACTTTGGTAAAAACTGTAGTTTAAATTAATGGATTTATTCCAAATATGTTTGGAGTTTTAAGAAACAATTGGTCTGAATTTGCTATAACCTAAAGTCGATTTTATGAAACAATACGAAAAGATAATAAAGGCTGAAATAACTCCAGTTTTCTTTTTGTATCCAATGATAACCCTCTTACTTTGAAAAATAAATGTCTGTAGCATAGATTTAGAGGATAATAACATTCAGATTTATGCAATAATAGAAAAGAAATAATAAAAAATGAAATCTCTTACATTTTCTTTACCAGACAATCATTGTTAATAATCATTACTACTCCTTTCCTCTCCTATCTTCTTCTCTCCTCCCTCCCCCCTCCCCTCCCCTCCCCTCTCCATTAAAGATAGTTTTGTGACATAACCAAACTAACAGAGTGAACAGAGAAAAAAAGTGCAAGGCAATATTGTAATTTTTGTTGGTGGAATTTGCTTAAGTGTCCTTTTATTGCATTACTTCAGGTTCAAAAAAGACAGTTGGCTGGCAAGTGTCATTTCTCATTACTTCATTCAATGCTTTCACTTTCTTACTAAAAAAATGCACTAAGATGACCCTGTCACAAAAATGAATCTTTTAAAATCATGACAGCATGGATAGTTTGATGCTGTTCTTAGTAAGAATGCTATCACATTATTTTAGTATCTGTAAGCAGTTTTTTTTACCTCACTTTTAGGATGTTGAATAAAATAGGATTACATTTGAGAAAATATAAAGTAGTTAGACAAATGGCTCTGTCTTATGCTGTTTGCTGTTACAATTCAAATAATGACAAAACATGAGTATCTCACAGAAATCTCTTTTGATTATGAAGTTGTTGTAATGTTCTGATTCTTCATTTAGGAATATGAAGTTGAATCAAATCTTATAGTCAGCTACAACATCCTTATTGAAAATGTCTGGAACAACGTGGATTTTACCAAAATGGCCAGTATTATGCCATGTTGAAAAGTAGGAATGCAATCTCAATAGAACTTCACAAGAAAGTTGTGGATTGGTGTGATGAATATCAAAGATAAGCATATACAAAGTTTGCACTATTAATGCTTTCTATAGATACTTGCATCTATTCCCATTTCTCTAGTTCACTTTTGGATTTATGTTATTGCATATTATTTCAAGTGATTTGAAATTAGGATGATGCAATGTTAGAAATCTCTAAAACATTTAAAATACTGTAAATTACTACTGTGTAATATTTTTACCTCATGTTTACATATCTCAAATGCAGAGACCAAATATTCTTTAGTATGTAGTCAGAATGCACTTTTGTTCAAACAGCACTGAAAAAAATGATATCTGAACAAGAATTGATCTAAACCAGAACATCTAAGCCTTAGTTGCTATTGGCTTCTTGCTGGAACAAATCTTATCAGAGAATTCCTGTACATTTCTTGTTCTCCTCCTGTGCGTTTCTATCTTTTTCTCTTCTTATTGATATGATAAGACAGCCTTTTAAATAAAGTTAGATTTTTTTACTATGACATGTAAATCTTCTTTGTTTATCTTTAGACAGTTAGCTGATGAGGTTTTTCAGCTACGTATATTAATTGTGGATTATACATATGATCATTTTTCAGATCTTATCTTCTAGTATCATTATCGTGAATTGGTTGAAAAACAGTCCAGAGAGATGTAACAGAATAATAATACATCATAACAAAGAAGATTTGAATTTGGGGATACAGGCCAGTTTTAGCAGGAGGCAAATAGATGCTTGGCAAATGTGCTTGAATGCGTTTTTCAATCATTTTGGTTTCTTGAAAAGACAGGTCTTTTAGTCAGATAATAAAACAGAAAAATAATGACTGAAGATAATTCACACTGTAGATTTCAGAAATCAGGATTAGTGGTCTTGACATGTCCCAAAAATCCATTTCAGTTTTCTTTTTCTAACTGAAATCACTGTACATAAGATCCTTTACTGAAAGTTCCTCTAAGGTCACTAATGTTAGATACCAGAATCAGTTACAATGGTTTCCACCAAGGTCCTCTGTTCCGGCAGGAACAGAGATTCAACCTGATTGGTCGAAGGGTCTGACAGCTCCCTATAAAAGGGCTGCTGTCAGACTGAACCTTCGCTGGATTGTACATAGTTGTTTCAGAGTTAATAAAGAGCTGCCTAAGCCTGAGTGTGCCTTTCCTTTACCTGATCTAACAACTAACATAACTCTTGATCTTAAACTTAAAAGCATAAGTTAGTTTGGCACTCACTAAAACCACTTCATTTTGTAGCCTTTTTTTGTGGTGGTGGTGGTGTATTTTCAAGCATTTCTAATGGGTGCCGAAGATGGAAATCCAGCTTTTAAAAGTTTACCTCTCATATGTATATCTAAAAAAAATTATATTACAGCCAGGCCCTCCAGTCTGAGACAATTTGTTATATAGATTCTTACTTCACAAATTAAATAGATCTAACTTCTCCTTTTGTCTCAATTCATATCCGTCTGTTGAAAATGCCAGGCCATATGCAATATTCCCCATACACTGCGTAGAGCTTAAACTTAAAGGAGTATACTGTTCTAATAACCTTCCTTTGTAACTTGTAACTTTTAATGTAGACCAGATGTACAAAAAATTCACTTATATTTCACTGCTGCCATCCTCTTCCTGAATTCCCTCCCTGTTGTGTTCAGCATTTGCATCATCCTTTGAGACACAGTATTCAGTCTAACAAAGAAAACACCAATGTATGTCGAAAAAAATCTAGTTGATGTCAATTGTCCTCCTGTGACTGTAAAAGTAAGCATATGATTGTGGTAATTTGTCTAATGAAAGACATTGATTCAAGTTGTTATTGCCACACAAATACTCTTGAACCATTTTCACAAACAACCATATTGATACATTAAGTTTTCAATTATTCAATGTAAATGAAGGCCTTTTATTGTCATAACATTAGTTGTGAGGAATTCATCATGTAGTTACTGTACACCCTAAGAACATATACACAGAGACATATTTACTACATTGCTTTATAATGAAACTTGCTGGGGAGCAGATTTTATTTTTTGTGGATTTTTCAAATTTCTTTGAATTCTCTTGATAGGTGAGAAATAGACACAGAATAAACATAAGACTTGCCTTAACCTAAAATCATAGATATAAATATGATATAAATTTATCTCAACTAAGAATGACACTTAAACCCATGTCTTTGGTTCTGTTATGTCACCATTACTCAGAGGCCAGAGCTTTTTTTAGTTTGCACTTGTCATCCTCCCAAGTAGATCAGACAGGAAACATGACAAGATGAGCTAATTCTACTTTATTGTAAA